>NW_026535814.1:19390000-19990000 GCF_028551555.1 Melozone crissalis
ACAGAGACCACAACCAAGCATGAAATTCCAATTTCTTTTTGCAAAACAATAAGGAAGGAAGAGGCTGGGGCCATTTTTGTACTCCAGTATGGGTTAACTGGGTTGAGTACAGCTTGTCACACGCCGGGATGTTGGGTTTTTAAGACCCATGACAAATTATGAATTTTCACAGACACTGCTCATAAAAGCAGGTTTCTGACCAAAACTTGCCCTTGGCTGCAACATGGGTTGTCCACTGGCTTCTGGCCCAGAGGCAGCTGCATTTCCAAAGTGTCATCCATGACCATGGAAGCAACCTGGGAGTCTTTGGAGTGAAAGGTGAAATCTCATCATTAAACACTGCTGCATAGTCTCCAGTGCTTTGTGGTGAATGGTTTTAGGAGGATGGAATGTAAAGAAGGTTCCGTGATTCCTGATATTTTGCAGAGATTAGGGATTTAATGCAATGTCCAATGGAAGAATGGAAGATCCAAAGGCAACCTGATAGGCACAGAGTTTGAAAAGTTGTGACCTCCCCTTTGCATCCCCCATAAGCCTCAGACTTGTGCTTTAGTTTCCACTGACTTGAACCTGTTAACAGACTTTTTTTCTTTTTCACCCATTCACTTTGGATTTTATGAATGAAATTAAAGCAGTCTCAGCAGTTACAGTGGTATTAGTGTAGAAGGAATTTGGACAGCACCTCTTAACATTGCTCCCACTTCCCTGCTGGTGTTCCTAGTGCTTGAGCAGTTCAGAGGAACTGCAGAAACCCTGGGCAGCTGAGCCTGCCCTGCTTGCCTGTGTCAAAACAGTGTTTGCTTGCTCCTAATGTGGTTGCTGTCCCACTTAGAATCACACAATCATAGAACCACCTCCAAGATCACTGAGTCCAAGCTTAAGGCAAAAGCTGTGACAAGTATTATGTCCACTTTTATTGCACAGAGAACCCCAAGCGGGTGGATTTTCCCTCCCTCCTATTGGCTCTCACCTCTGTTTTTGTCCTCTGCAAAACTTCACTTTAATCACCTTATAGCTGGGGCATCTGAATACTCACAAGCACCAGGCTGCCTGAGGCAGAAGAAGGGAGCATATTCAGAACCCCTAATAGGAGACATCCAGTATGACCCAAATGGGGGTTTTGCACTTGAAGGTCTTTGCCTCGATAAGAGTGTTTGAGGTGCCCAGAGGAGCTGATAAGAAACTTGAGCACTGGTAACAAGGCTGAGCAAGCAGGCGTTTGATTATTTCTCAGTACTTATCAGAGGAAGTGTGAATCTTTCCCTAATTAAGAGCTAATGCCAACTTCTGTGAAATTTATTGTCATTCACCTGTGAATTATCCTCCTCAAATTTAACTTGACTGCAGGAAGCCTGCTAGCAGTAACACTTTCCTCAGTGAGCTTAATTTGGATGGTAAAATGCCTCTGTAGCTGCTTATTGAACAGGACTTGATGCTGGTGAGCACTGGAGGCCTGGAAGGACAGCTTGGGTCAGCACTTAGAAGTTCAGACATACCCCATGTCCTGGGTATTTAAAATAGAAATAGAGCTCTTCCAGCAACAGGACAAGAAGGAATGGCTTTAAACCAACAGAGAGTTGGTTTAAATTGGATGTTGGGAAGAAATTCTTCCCTGTGAGGGTGGTAAAGCCCTGGCTGATGGCTGCCCCATCCCTGGAAGTGTTCAAGGCCAGGTTGGATGGGGCTTGGAGCAACCTGGGATAGTGGAAGGTGGCCCAGCCCACAGCAGGGGGGTGAAATGATAGGAGCTTTAGAGTCCCCTCCAACACAAACCATTCTGTGATTCTGCTCACAGGCACTCAGGAGAGGGGAGGCTTCCAGCAGAGGTTACACATTCAGAGGCCTGAAGTGAGGTTTCTAATTAGTCAAAGCACAGGTAGCCTGCCCAAACTAGAAAGACGAGTATGATGTCCCTGCACCCGAGTCATTTAACTATTAACCCTGAAGGAGAGTAAGGAGATATCTAGAACAATGACCCAGTTAATTCTGGGTGCAGCACTTGAGTGCAGGGTTATTTGTTGCTACCTGTGGGTCTGGTGATATCATCTGCAGACTCTTGGCAGAACAGGAGGCCAATATTTTTAAGTTGGGTTTTAAGGTGGATTTGGCATTAATTCATCTGACATGGGTGCAATGCTACGGCTTTATTTATTGGTTGCTTGTTTATGCTGAGCTGGAGGCACACGGCCAAGCAGTGATGAGCACTTGGACATTACGACCCAGCGTTTGGGTCCCACAACCAGAAACCTGGCTTTTTATTCACGCTCCCTAAAACATTACCCAATGGCTCAAACCCTGAATGACTCTTCCTGTCCAGGAGCTGCACTGAAGCTCCCGTGCAGGTGAGGGTCCCAGGAGGGCTGGCTCACAAAGGCAATTCCAGCTGTCCCTTCCCTGCACCCTTGGTGGCCGCGGGCTCATCCTGCTGAGCTGCTCCAGAGCCTGCTCTCGGCAGCCAGCAGCGAGGGAGGTTAAAAGCCCGTGGGCGGAGGCCGGCACACAGTGCCCATTGTACATGCGTGCATACCAGAGCGGTAACTCCCTGGAATGCAGCACCGCCGAGCTTTTACCACCTTGTGTTTGTGTTGCAGCCCAGGAGAGTGTGTACACTGTGTCCCTCTCCGCGTAGATTAACAATGTAGAACGGCAGATAAATAAGACTTTTTTTTTTTTTCTTTTCCTTGATTGGAAGGTGTCTCTGACTCCCATCACCTCCACGAGCACAAGGAGAGGCAAAGTGCAAAGTCAGTCAATTAGGTGGAGCAGCGCCTTGCAACCGGGGTGGCTTTCATGTACTAATTGTGTTAGTAATTAGCAACTACCACATGGTTTGGGTTCAAAATGCATGGCACTTTGCAAGGGCATTAACTAACCCACTCTGCAATGGGTTTGAGGGATGTAAGTGCGATCCTTGTTTCCCAGAGGTGAACTGGAGGGACTGGCTGACCACACGGTGAGTCAGGGCAGGCATGCTTGAGACCTCGGAGCTGTCAGTTCCTCCAGATCATCTCACTGGAGGATCAGCTCTGGGAAATGAGTCTCTCCACTATTGCCTGGAGATGTGCAACTCAAGTATAAATGTTTTCGTGGTGCCTTTCTATCTCCTGTGAACTACAGAAACCATCCCTAAGGCCAGATGGCAAATCCAAGTGTGGGGTTTTTTTTCTTCTTCTTTTTTTTTTTCTTTCTGCTTGGGCTGTCAGCTTGTGCTATTTATGGGAACTTTATTTGAATTTGTGTCGGCTGAGACCTGGTCCCCAAGTGATTTCATGGAGCTATAGGACACTTAGGACTTTCCACTAGTAGCCACACATGCCCAAGTCAGAAAAGTGACAGACGGCCACGCTCCAGTGAAAATGTGTATCTATAATTAATAAAAGGTACTTTTCATTACTTCTTGTTGAATTTCAAGCCCCTGCAAGGCACCTTTAGAAAGCAAAAAGAAGCCAGTGGTACAAGGACATCTGTTTCTTCCAGGTGAGCTGTGCTTTACAGCCGTGTACACTGGCACTCTTGTTCTGATTTGGTGATAGGCAGCAAGGTAATTTTCATTTTTTTTTTTTTTCTCTGTGGCACATCGCTGCCAAGAATGACCCGGGAAATCCCTGGCTGTGCTCAGATCTTGATGGCAGTTGGTCAAGTGTAGCTGAGCTAATCTAGCAGCGAGCTACTCCTGAAAGAGCCAGTCTGAGCTCCCAGCATCTACTCCTGGCAGCGCCTTCCTGTTTCCTTCTCCATTTGCCAGAAGTGTTACTCGTCGTTTCTCCTAAAGTACCAGAAAATATATTTATTTCTCTCCACTAATTTGGTAGACTTACACTTTTTTGTGGGTTCTTTTACTAATTTTGTGGCCGAAATTGGCTCACCATGAGGGGTGTGTGTGGAGTGGCAATAGGGCAGTTTTAGGGAGGGTGCATGAAAGCACCTCTATGCCTTTAAAAACACCCCACAAGCATTACTAATAACAAGAATTCCTTGGGTGATAGAACTTTTGCCTCAACTGAACATCCACAGCTTCTCCCTTTAACTGAGGCTTTGTAAGGTACCAAGCAGGAGTGTTTCCATCTCAAACGATTCCATCTCTGATGTTCTAAAAATTTGCAAGGTTGAGAGCACAGTCTGTGCATCATCCAGCCCAAGACTCTTCCACAAAACAGTGGAATGAGGGCATGAAGAACTCTGGAAAACCTTGAGTTTAGCTTTTGTCCATGCACCTCAGTGCTTGGGACACTGACATGCCCTGAAAGAAGCCCAGGTGGATCCTCCTGCAATTCCAGTATCCCATAGAGCATCTTGGGCTGCAGTTGCTCTCTAATGAATTGCTCATCCAAAGCAGGATTACCCTTAGAATAGCTGGCAGCCAAGGGCATGTCTCTCTCACCTGGGAAGTGAGGAAACAGAGAGTTTGAAACTCTGCTGCTGATTCAGAGGGCAGCACCATGTTTTCTGTGCTCTGATCACTGGGTTATTGTTTAACCCAAGGCAAGTATCTGAGTTTACTTTTTTCCCCTGCTGGAAACCCTGTGACAGTGAGCATGTTGAGGTAATGAGGAGGTTCATGGGTGTGGAGAGCTGTCTGTCCTCTCATTTATTGCATAAGTCGAGTTGAAGATGTTTGCATTGAGACAACACTTTGGGTGTTTGGTTTGGTTTTTTTTTTTAATTTATACCCATTGTCATTAATTTAACAATAGATATGGCAATTGTTCATTGCTTTGTGATGTCAGTTCCAACCCTCAGAAATGCTGGTGAGCCTTGGTTCCCACTATCTCCAAGGAAAACCCTTGAGAAGTTGCAAGGGAAGCCTGAGCGTGCCCTGTGCCCTGTTTCAAACATCTCCACACTGATTTGGTATGTGTGTGCATGTGCTAACTTCCACTTTTTTTTTTTTTTTTTCCCCTTTCTTTTCACAGTGGCACATCTGGTCTCTTCTGAGCATCTCACAGCCTCTGGGTGACCGGGACATTGAATTTGGTGGACAGTTGCCATTCGCTCCCTGGGATCGTATCCGCCCTTGCTTCCCTCGTCCCCTTCCGTGCTCCCCTTCCCTCCAACCAAACCCCAGGGCGTTGCGATACTGCCATGGAGCCCAGAGAGACTTTGAGCAGCTCCCGGCAAAGGGGAGGCGAGGCAGACTTTCTGCCAGCTGCCGTCACCTCCACGAAGGCCTCGCCAGTCTCGGGCTGCGCAGGGGAGACGATGCTGTCTTCGTCGGGAGCGGGGAAAGGGATCCCGGTGAGCAGCGAGAGGCTGGAGCCTGAGGAAGAGGACGAGCTGGGTTCCGGGAGAGACGTGGATTCCACTTCCAATGCGGACAGCGAGAAATGGGTGGCGGGAGATGGCCTGGAGGAGCAGGAGTTTTCCATCAAGGAGGCTAACTTCACGGAGGGGAGTTTAAAACTAAAGATCCAGACCACCAAGAGAGCGAAGAAGCCCCCAAAGAACTTGGAGAACTACATTTGCCCTCCCGAGATAAAAATCACCATCAAGCAGTCTGGGGAGCAGAAACT
Organism: Melozone crissalis; assembly: GCF_028551555.1. NCBI lineage: Eukaryota > Metazoa > Chordata > Aves > Passeriformes > Passerellidae > Melozone > Melozone crissalis. The sequence continues at coordinate 19,395,511 of NW_026535814.1, forward strand.
TTCCAGAACTGGGAAAAATAGCAAAACAACTAAAGAGGAGGACAGATCACACTCCAAAAAGAAGGTAGGTCCCATTCTTTTACATAATTACAGAAGCAGAGGGAGAGGGAAGGAATGGATCCTCTCAAACAATTTGTGTCCAAGGCATAGCCTTGGCCTTGGAGCAGCACAGGGCAAGTATCATCCTGCACTGCCACGTATGCATGGGGAATGATCTTGAACTATCCTTCAGATGAACCAATTCAGAAGAGATCAAAAGTTCAACCAGGCTTCTTCTATTTTTGTATGTAATTGAGTTTTGAGATTAATGATTACATGAGTGAGAAATGAAGGAGCCCACTTCTAAACTGCTTTATGCCTGAGCACTAATGCTCAAGCCTTTTGGCAGTTAAGGCATTCAACTGCATTTTTAAAATAGAGGTATGTGCATGGTGAACAATTGAATTCATTCCTGTATTCTGGGTGATGGGCTCCATTATTCTTGATTACAGCATTGTGTGAGTAGCACTATAGTTATGCTACAGAAAATACTTCCATTATAAGTCTCATTTTCTTCCAGATGCATATCATTTTCTTGAAATATCCTTCTGCAGAGAAATTTTTGGTACTTTAAGTCTGGGTAAAAATTGAACTTTTTTTTTATTTTTTCACTTATTCAAGGATGAGAAAAGAAAGAAATTCCTTTCTTCATATGAGCTGTTTTCAGGAGCAGCCTTTTGATTTGATGTTGGCTTGATTTTTCTGTAGTGTCGCCTACACTTAGTACATAGACCAAATTTAGTTTGAGTGTATTAAGCAGCACTGCTGGGGACACAATTTATTGGATAAGTGATATTTTCTGTCCTAAGCATTAGCCAAGTATGTTTGGTCAGGTCATAGCAAAAATACTTCACCTCTGCCTCCTTAGGTTGCATGGTGAGTTCAGACATAACCCAGATTTGATAAAAGATGCACAAGTGTCTCCAAAAGCTGGACAAATTGATCTGGGATTTAGGCACCCTCTCATTAGCTGTTGGATCATGGCTTGCTTTTCCTGCTCATCCTGCTTTGATCCTTCTTCTCCCACACCTTACACATGTGATGGGCGCTCAAAGGGCTATGTGAAGTCTTGAGGAGACTAATTGCCTGGAGAAATTCTTCTCCACCTCTTCCTGGAGAAATCCTCCTTGGCAGACAGACGTACACCAAAATTGTCATGACTCAAAATTACTTTTTTGAGCATTGATATTTCCCATTGATTCAAGGCAGAGCCCATCACTCACTTTTGGAGTACTCTTCTTACAAGCAGAACTTGAAAACAAACTAAAAAAAAACAATTCAAGGGGATTTTTTTTTTCTCTTAATCTTTTAAATGATGTAGTCAATGGGCATGAAAGAGGTAGCTCTTTTTAACACAGCAGAGATTTGGCCCTATAACACTTTGAGATTTTCCCACTTTTTGAAAAGGATGAGCTGCCTTCTTAGCACCAAGCAATGTCTAATTTCCACTTTCCTGTCCTCCCTGAATGTTTGTAGCGGTCTCAGGGGAAACAGCAGTTTTATGAGACTATGCTCAGTGACAGCAAAGATGTCACAAGCAATCCTTCCTTGGCAATGCAGAGGGGAAAAAAAGAACAGCAAACCCCTACTTACCGTGCATGGGGTGGAGAATATGACTGCACAGAATCAGAGCCCTCATTTTTAAGCATCACCCAGTCTGATGGTCATGGAAGGTGTGTTCTTTTCTGTGTGGTCATCCAAAAGGTTGAATAAATAAAACTAAGCATAAGGAAGTTATGCACAAGAAAATGCCCAAACAAAAACCAAACAAATCCAGTGGGAACAATAGTTTAAAAAAAACACCTCGTAGCATGGTTATGCTCAGGGTGATGACTTTATTGCAGGAGGATAAGGAGTTTGAAAGAAACAGACCACGGCTCAGGCACGGCTGCATCCAGCTTGCACCTGCGCTGCGAGGTCCGAGCTGGCTGGGGCCCTGCTCACACACACCCTGTTCTCAAGCTGGGAGCGCTTTGGGTCAACACTGGTCTAATCTGGCCATTAAAACAAACAAAAAAAAAAAACCTCAGCACCCAGCAGGTGGGTGCTGTGAGCAGATGGGGAGAAGGCTGCTGCCCCGGTGCACCATTAGCATAACACCCAACGGCTGCCGCGCGGCAGCTGCTGAGCCGCAGCTGCGCCAGAGATGTCCCTGGCAGGGGTCTGGAAGACCCCGGCGCTGTGATCTCGAGGGGTGTGCCTGACGCCTGGAGACCAGCAGCCCGCATCACCAGGATGGGGAATAACCTGAGTCCCTGCAGCGCGGGGGACTGCACACACGGCCGCCCCTCGGCTCGCGGGGTTCCAGGATCAGGCTGTGAACCCCTCGCATCAATGGGGGGATCAAAGGCACTGCAGAAAGGGAGGCTGGGAGAGAGGGGGAGAAAAGTTCTCGTGCTGGCAGAGTGATTTCTTCTATGGCCGATATCTATCTTGTGGTGGGTACAGAAATTTTAGGGGGGAAGATAACCAGGAGAAAACAGCAAGCTGAAATTTGCATGGATATGTAGCTCTCTGGTCTATCTGTGTGTTTCCCTGGAAGAGCAGAGCATGTAGGAACCCTCTGCATTTACTTGCAGAACCATTGAGAGCTGCAGCAATGGTTGTGCGGGAAAAAAAAAAAGCGATTTGTCACATTTAAATGGTTTTGGCGGTTTTGAAATTTCAGCGCTAGGCTGTTTTGATTGCCTGTTGCTTTAATCAGCACAAGCTCCAGAAAAGCAGCTCCTGGCAGCAGAAGGAGGGAACAACACATTTAAAGAGCGGGACAGACCTTCAGCTGGCATCAATCCACTGTCCTTTATGGATTTTTGCCAGGAGAGTTTGGCCCAATGTACACATTTCCCTTGCACATAGGAGCATTATTTGGGTTTACCACCTTGCTTGTGGATGCAGAGAATACACACAGACTGAGCTGCAAGTGCCATTCTTGTGCCTCTGGTGCGCGGGAGTGGTTGTCCTGCACATCATGGAGTAGCACCCAAATTTATTTTTCCCCTGAGGAAGTGCAAACTCTATCAGGACTTGAAAAATCCCCTTAAGCTTGTTGCATAATATTTCCAGCTACATCTCCAGCAGTCCCCAGTGCTTTGAAATACCACTTCAGCATTCTTGCAGGAGTTTCAATACACACAGCACAGAGAGCAAGTAATGAAAACATGGAAGCAATTTAAGTAACAGCATGTGGGTACACAAAGGACTGGTAATGCCAGCAATGTAAAAAGGGACTGTGAACTGGGGATATAGCATTTATTCAGTGGCCACTTAGGGAGGAAGAAGATATGCCTGTTTCTAAGCTTTACACTGCTCTGCTAATTAGGCAATAGGGGTTAGTGCTTGATTTCTAAAGCTGTGGTCCAGAGAGCAGCAGTGATTAGAAGGGGACTCTGTGGAGAGCCACGATGCTCATGTGCTGAGGCCCAGGGTTTTTGCCTTTGATTCCAGCTGCTACACTATATTAAAAGACATAAACATGCATTAAATACTTTCCTCATGTTGCTTTTCCGTGTGAGCAATCGCCCCAGGGATGTTATGCGATCCTGAATGGGAGGGGAGGGAATTCAGGAGAGGATCTTGCTGGGTGCAGTTGCTGATGCCCTGGAGTGGGGAGGGAGGCAGGGGATGAGAGAATACCAGCGTTGGGAACCTCTGCTCTGCTGGCTTGAATGCCTGGTTGCAATGCAACAACTTTTGGGGTTTCTTTTAAGTCCAGACCATGCCAAGTTTCACATCAGCTTCCCTTACTTAAAAAAAAAAGAGTAGGGGTAGTTTCCTACCTCTTTTCCTGGGGCTGCTCAGAAGTTGAATCACAGCTTGAGCTGTTTCTTTGGCTGCTTGTGTGGCAGTTGGAAAGTGCACAAATGTTCTGTAAGAATACTTGTGCACATATCTCTTGTTTCAACCCTTTGGCACCCGGGGATGGAGTGGGCTGAACTGTTGCCACTTCTAAACCCACAAATAGCTCCATTTCATTTAGTCTGATTGGAGAAGGAGGGAGGGAGGGAAGAAAAAAGCCAGGAGTCCAGAGTTTGTCCTGCTGGCAGGCTGGCAAGCCCAGCAGCTGCTGCTCTCTCACCTGCACTAGGGTTGTTCGAGTCAGCCACCTCAGCAACACTAAAGGTGCTTTTTCCTTCAGATAAGGAAACATGTTATCAGTCAGGAATATTGAAAAGTGTGGTACCAAATGCAATGAGGCAACCTATCAGCATTCCCTGCCTGCCATGTAGCATTTAACAAGTCCCAGATGAACAGTTATTTCTCTGCTTTTGTTTTGTTTCCTTTTTTTCTCCCTTCCCTGCATTTGTTTTTTGGGTTTTTTTTTTCCTATTCCCTTATATCTGTAAGCACTTCATTTTCCATCCCTTCTTTCTTTAGGCACAGCCTGACAAAGGTTCCTTGCAGCTTTCATCATACACATAATGTCCTTCAGAGGATGTAAGCTTGTGGTTTTGTAATTATTACTGCACTAGAGTTTTTTGAGAGCTTGGGATGGGTGAATGCATTTTACTGCTGAGAGATAAGCACAGCAGCAAGTCAATTGGAAGTAAAGCTTCCTTGTGTGTAGTCAGAGGAAACTCTACCTCTGGATTTTCTAGCAATGTTGGTTTTTTTGTCTTTGAGTTTTTGTAGGTGTTTGCCATTTCTCTGCAGGAAGCAGTTCTAACACTTTCCCCCTTGAAATTCAATTCACAGTCTTCCTTTTCACTGCCCCACATATGTAACTTTTTCTGGTGATTCACCTTTCATTGAAGACTCTCTCATTCATGAGCTCTCACCATTGCTGATGCCAAATTGATTTTTGCCTTTTTTTTCATTTATATTCCTTTATTATATTTCTATATTCTTTACACATATATTTGTAGCTCTGTAGCCTATCAAAGTACTTATAGCTAGCATTTTACCTACCCTATTAGACAGAACGATTAACCGAATTCCCTATCAGCTCCAAGCTGGGGGTACAAGGTTACATTCCTGGGGAAGCCAAGGTTGAAACTAGCTGTCTGAGCCACATTTTCATAAAGTAAAGTTCCTATCTAAAAGAGAGAGAATTGAAAGAAGGTTGAACTGGGAAGGAATTACCTCCCCACCAATTGAGGTGATCCCCACCTCTCACTAAGTGGGGATTTCTGTCAGATTGCCAATTTGCTAAACATATAAAAATTATGTATGTGTTATGCTACGGGTCCATCTTTGGCATTTTCCACCTGTCAAATTGTGCACCTAAGGATCCTGGTAAAGGTAACTCCTTTTTATCACCTCACTGTGTCTGGCTCGTGATTTTAGCACCAGCAAAAAGGCATCATTGCCCGCCCTCTTTTTCCACAGAGGATCACAAGCGCTCCCCCTCCTCTCCTTCCCCCTTCTTTTTATTGATGACTGCACATTGCACTTTCCCTCCAGGTTCTCGTCTGCATCCGCAGCTCTTGCTGCATTACCTCTGTGCTGGACTCATCTCCCCGGTGATTTGTGTGCATGATCATCCAATTGCTCACCGTGCATGCTTATCCCTCTTTGCTAGGGGCATCCCTGTGCAAGATGTCATCTGAGTCAGCTCTTCCTGTTGCGATCCCAAACGTGGCCCAGGGGGTTGATGTAAGTGCTTGGCCTAGTGAGGAAAAGAAGGCACTTGCGGGTTATTCGTACCTGCTTGAAGTGGTGGGGTTTGATTTACAGCTTATTTTTCTTCCCCTCCCTCTCCCCCCCTCCCCAAAGGGTGGAACATCCACAGTCCCTTCAGCTTGGACTTGTTTCTTGCTGGTTTAGTCCTTGTAATTTCTTTGCAAAGCCTTTAAGCAGCTCTGCGTGATGCTTGTGGTGGCTACCTGGAGCTCACACGAGCAGAGCAGAGCTCAGCCTCTTCCCAGGCTATGGCACAATTACAGAGCCCCAGAAGTGCCAGCACAGTGGAGCAGTGTTCTCCCAGCTGCCTCCAAGGTGAAACTGGCTCCTGAGCAGCTGAGAGATCAATGCAGAGCTGCTCTAACAGGCACAAGGCTCCTGGCATTTTTACTCTTTCTACACAAGTGCATGGGTGCAAAGATACACAAACTCAGCTCTTTGATAGTCATCCCAAGTGCCCTTCAGGCTAGCTTTTCTTTCTACCACATTGTTGAAGGCACAAATGAAACAGCTGCAGTTTGGTGGTCTCCCACCTCAGGTATCTTGGGCTCACCGCAAAAAAAAGAGCAAGAATGAATGGTGGGGCCTTTTTTGGTTTGTGTTTTTGAAAAAAAATTATTTCTTCATTTAAGAAACCAGTTTTTCCAGGAGGTGAGGACAACTTAGGTTCATCCTGGTCCATGAAGGCACCTGAGGTGCTGACACACTGGGAGCTGAGTCATCTTGATCCCCCACATAGCCATCTGGAGGAGGCTGGTCCCATCTGAAGGTGGTTCAAAGCCTCTCCATGAAGAGGTGGAGGGCTGATCCCATTTTTAACCCCTCCTTCTTCTCCACAGCTTGCTGGAGAAGTGTCTGTCTTGCATCATGTCCTGGATATCTGGATATCTTGTGACAGGAATAATGCAGAGAGTCTTTTCCAGCTCGGTGCTCTGCCTGAGCCAGCTGATGCCCATCCCTTAGTTCTGTCTGCTCCCAAAGAATTGTGCTTTTTTTTTTTTTTTCCAACTAGTCAAGTGGGTGCTAAAGAAGCAAACATTGTCAGTGAAGGGATGGGCTGAGGAAATGTAAGCTGGCTTTTTCTGCTGAACACAGAGTGCCAAACAAGGAAGACTTGGTGTACTTGATTAGCTGCCATATGACCAGGGCTTGGGGAGGCTGTCTGTGTTGAGGACAGGTTTTGTTTTGCAGCAGTCTCTCCCTCCCACAGCTGAGTTTCGATGGCCTTCTGTGACATTTCCTTGTTTACTTGTGCTGTGTCTTTCTCTTCCAACCATGACAAAATATCCACAGACCTGGTGTTGGGATTGAGGAGATGCTGCAAGGAAGCAACTGGGACAAGTGCAGGAAGCTGGGGGTCCAGGTGGAGGTCCTTAGCCCCACTCACCAAACTACAGGTGTCATACAGGAGGACAGGGTGCAAAGCCTTGGCCAAATTGGTGCTGTTTCAAAAGCACTGTGGCCTCCAGGCTAACAGAGATGGAGATGTGATGTGCTGGCTGCAAACTGGATGTGTTTTCATTCACAGAGATTTTGGGGTGTCAATCCTTCACATACATGATTGTGTTTTTCCAGCACCAACTTTTGCCTGCAGTGCTTCCTCTTCTCCCCTGCCAGGCATGTCTGACCACAGACACCTTCTGATTTACTTACAGACTTTTCATCTTGACTTCCTTTTTCACACAAATACACACACACACAACGCAGACACAGCTAGCCCCTCAGGCCAGGTCTGATTCTTCCCATGCTTCATTCCCAGATGGGTTCCTTGCTGGCCCCATTCTCTGCCCAGACAGTGGGACTGAGAGATGGACCCATCTTAGCTCAGTTGAAGGAAAGTTTGTCTTTACCTGGTGCCCTCAGCTTGTCTTTTCTTTTGCTTTTTTTAAGATAACAGAGACTTTCTGGCCACTTTCCTCCTATGTGACTTCTCTGGTGTCTAGTGATGAATGAACTTTTCAACTAAGCCCTTTTTGGGAGCCTCTCAGAGTTCCCTTTCTTCTGGCCAGAGAACAATTTGAACAAAATATGTTAGCATGCTGTATCCCGAAGATTGTGATTTTGCATCCCATTCGATCAACACTGGACAAAATATTCAAAAAGCACTGAGGAGAGAGGATTGTGCAGTCAGGCAAGGACTTTGTGTGTGCATTCACGTATACAAAAACACCGTGTGACCATGTTAGCCTTGTTTCCTTAGGAAACTGGTCTAAAAATATCCAGAATAAACAATAATTGTTTTGCTTTTTTAATGCTGAGACTTTTCTTGGACCTTAAAATGATTCAATTTCAGATGTGACCTTCGAGGACAAGTCCAGTTAGCTGTGTTTTCGTAAGAGCGTTATTTTCCACTTCTTGCCATGACCTCTAACACAAGTTAGACCCGTGGCTGTTGGCTTCTTCATTTCAAGACATAAGGTGCTATTTCTACACTGTGGTTATATTTGGACTCTGAGTTGCAGGTGGTTGCTGTGAGGAAAGGGATTCTCAAGCCATGGTGTGTGTACCAGTAGCATGACACTGCTTTTCACATGGACTGCAAACTCTATGTCTTCAGACTGGGCAGAGTAGTATCAGTCCAAATATCTTCTTCTTATTTTTCTTTTTTTCTTGGAGCTGTGGGCTAGCAGTGAAAAGAACAGCATGAGGGCTAAGCTGTCTTACTACAGGTTGCAAATGGGATTGTGTACCTGAGATCTGGCTTGGACTGTGGCCAAAACAGGTTAGCTGCAGATGAGGACATGGTCATTCAAGATAGACAGTCAACCACAGCTGAACAAAATGGGGTTTTAAGGTGCTAGTGTCCCACGCTGCTGCTGTGCATCCGTGTCTGCTGTTGGCAGGTCCTGTACAAAGGAAGGCAGCAGGAGAGCCTGTCTCCCCTCAAGAATTTCACAAATTCTGTAGTGAGGAGGATAAATGGAACCATCTTGTCTCTTAGTACAGAATGTGAAACAGAGCAATGAGATTAAGTGACTCACTCAAGGAACCTGTCACAGGTCGGGTTAATGCTCAAACCTTTTTCACTGAGCTGTGGTTACTTAACCATGACACAGTTGAGTCTCCCAGGGGTGGCCTGATCTCCAAACATGGAATGCAGAGCCCTTCTAGAAAACCAGTCCTCTTCTAGCTGTCATTTAAACAGATAAATTCTTTTCAAAATAGTTAACTCTCTGCATCTTTACTGCTCACTTAAAAATAAAACTTATCTCAGGGAAGAGCTGGGGCTGGATGCAGAAATCAGGGGGTGGAGTTTTGGGGCCAGCATGCAATCAGTTGACCTAGATGCCCTTAATAATCCCTTCTGGTCTGTAAACTCTAAAATGTGGTAAGAGTTGAATGAGGAATATCTGCTGGAGGACTCATTATCTTCTCATCAGTTTCTCATGGCTGTCGTTCACTTGGGTGGCAAGGTTTACAGAGAGACGGTATCTTTTTATCGACATTGGGTGTTACAAAAACTCTACCACTATAAACCTGGGTGGTTCATTGAGGAATTCCAGCACTTTGCAGCATCCTAACTTCATGAGAGCTGCTCTCCCTCCACATGGCTGAAAGATGAGAATCAGCCCTGAGGGGATTGGTGGGTAATTCTGCCTTGCCCAATGCTCTCGATTTCCAAAGGAATGTGGTGGCACAAACAAATGAGCCAGAGGACACAGCTCCCCTCTCTCTCCATGCTGGTGACAAGGAGAGGGCCGAGCAGGGGACTCCAGTGAGTCACCAGGATCACACCCTGGCCTCACTGCAGGGCGAGTCACTGCTTCCCCAGCTGGTGCTTCTGCGAGAAGGCACTTCTGTAACCATCGGTGGTTGGCAAACATTTCCCAGGAGGATGTGTAGGAAACAGCTTCCTCATACCTCCGAGGGAGAGCTTACACTGAGATTACTAAATAATCACTAGTGTCCCCTGCTCCTCAGTAGAACATTGTGCCAGCCTGGGTGGCTTCACCAAAACTTTACCTGCTGTACTCCCAGGTGGGTAATTTGATGAAAGGTCACCCTTAAGACTAAGAAAAGTATACCTGAGGCAGACATACTGGGGAGCAGCAGCACTCATAGGGTCTAGATCAGCCCTCATTTCTGCCTCCCACCAAAGTCCATTCAGCTGCAGGGACAGTCCCCACATTAGTCACCTGTCTAATCTGCATTAACAGGGAGCTTGAAGGCACTTCTTTATTGCATCTTCCACTGGGAACTGACGCTGTTGGATTTACAAGGTATTCTGGTTCTTATATCCTGTGCTGTGTGCACGTTGGATGGTGATAATTAATTTGTCCTGTCCATTTTCTGACATTGTGTCCACCAGCACACAGCTGGTAAAAAGTTCTCTTCTCAAAGACAGCTTCTTGCTTTCCATGGGATATTTTTCTTCAATAATTTATGTAATCAGCAGGACAAATACCCTCCAGTCTTTTCTCTCTTTGGTCTTAATTCCATTGCATCACTTGTAATTATATTCCTGATTTGAAATTGGAGGGGGGGTAGCATGGGAAAGCCTATTTGTTTCTGCGACTACAGCACAGACATCACAGGAAAAAATGAGGAGAGGGTGATGGGGAGGGATTGATCTGTCCTTAGGCCATCAGCTCTGGGCGTGGGCAGGAGCTGCACTTAGTCACTGGGGGCCAGAGACTGCCAGCATGCTCCTTGGGAATCTGTGACAGAACAGGGCGGCTCTGAGGGAGGGCAGCATGTCCTTTCTGCTCCCTGTGCTGTGGCTGGCAGCTGTGGTGCATTACCAAGCCATGCTTCAACCTAGGATCTGGCCTGGGTCTTTGGGATGAGGAGCTCTGGGCTGCAGTTTGGCTGTTCGTGTTATCTAGAGGATGTTCTAAAGAAAAAGGAGGGCAGCTTGTGATACACAGTTCAACCTGAGGCATTTGAGTGTGATAGAAGGGCTGGCAGTGATTTATTGTTGGCTTTCTGCATTTGCTGGAGTTCATATCACTGATATATATGCAAGACTTTGGTAAAGTAGGACTGCTGCAAATTACTCTCTAAATAAGTCTTTTACAATCTATACATTACTTTGGCCACTGAATTATGCTTTGACTTGTTTAGATGCTGGTGTTGAGGATTGTCCTTAGGTAGTGAAAAGGTGGGAGATGGAAACCTTGTCTCTTTTCAGTCGATCTGACCTCACTTAATCTAATATACTCAGCACGAGCCCATGGGGTACAGCAGCTGTGTGCTGGAGATAGAAGTCGACTCAGTCCATCTTGGCCACATGGCTTAATAGGCCCATGAAATCTCTGGGTCAAAGGCCAGCCACCATGCCCATCTTTGTCACATCTCAGTGATGTGTATCCTGGCAGGTTTTTCTTTTTGTTCCTCCCCGGCATGGAAAGAACCATCTGCCGGGTTGGCTTTCATAAGAATTTTGAAAAATACCAATTTCCCTTTGTTGAATGGGGTGCGTGTGAGGGGGTGGGGGCACACAGGACAGAAGGAGGAAGGAGAGCCTGACCTAAAACCAAGCCAGTATTTTCAGGGATTTTAGAATAGCTTGTATTGTGTTTCCTGCTCCCCAAGGAAGGGTTGTCCTCTTTCTTCTTTTCTCTTTGATTCGATTCCCTGCCACTCTGCGAGCAAGTCAGAAGCTGCAGCTGCTGCTGTCAGCTGGGAAGGGAGTCCCCTTGTTTAAAAACCATGTGTTAATCCCTGGTTAGAAAAAGTAGCAACGCTTTATGCTCCCCTTATAGCCCCCTTTTCTCTCTACATCTTGACTGCCTGCCCGCAGACTTGCCACTTGTGTGAAAACAGATGCAGGTTGACACCAAAGAGACTCAACAAGCACCACAGGTAGCACGAAGGTCTGTCAATAAATAAGCCCAAAGTCTGGACAAAGTGACCAAATACAGTTTTGAGAGCAGGGTGGGAGTCAGAAAGGACAAGCGTGTTATGAGGTCTGGGGGAAAACTGTGGAGAGCTTTAGGAGTAAGGGGAGCTGTTTTTGTCATAGCTGTTGGACACAGATGGGGAGAAGTGTTTGCTCAAGGGGTCTGTGCTTTGTTCCCAAGGAAAAGCCAGCAGCCCAGTGGGAGAGGAATTTAAACAGTGAGGTAAGGAGAAAGGAGGATTTGGGCTCTGCCAGATGGAGACAGCCATGCAGGCAGTGCTGGAGAGGGTCTGATGGGTAAATAAGAGGCCCAAGGGGCCCAGTGCATTTACCATCAGGTGTGAGACCACAGCATTGATGGGTGAATGCAAAAGGTGCCCTGGGGCTGAAGCGGGAGAGAAAGAAACGGTTTTGATTTTGACCATCAAAAAACATCTTCCTATATTTTCTAGTAGAACATGAAAATGAATCAGCACAAAGACGGGGAACAGGGACTTATATGATGGATGGTACTTACAGAAAAATCAAGGCAGTGCCCTGTAACTGTTATAGATCACAGAATGATTTGGGCTGGAAACCCTTGCCAAGGGCAGAGGCAACATTAGACCATGTCACCTCTACTGGTAGAAAAGAGAAAAGGTTTTCAGCTCTTTTTTGAAGCAGAAAATTGAGGCAGACAGAGGTGTATCACCCGGGGCCACTGGAGAAGGCATCACACCACTGCAGCCAGGACCCTGCTCCTGGCTAAGTCAGTGATTCCCACCACCATGCCCCAGGTCTCCTTGTCCACAGGCTGCAAAAAACAACAGGGCTCCCCTGTTGTTTCTTGCCTTGAAGGGCTGTTGGAGGGGCTTTTCCTGCCACCCTTTCCCAGATGTGCCGCTGCGGGCAGGGACAGCCATGCCCACCCACCATGGGCGGCAGGTGGGCCCAAACTCCGCCGCTCCCCAGCAGATTATCGTGACCTCTGCTCCTGGGTTTGGGGGACAGGAAGGAGCCGGCAGACACGGCCTGCACCCCACGCCGCTGCCCTGCCTTCCCCTCCGCGGCCCCTCGTTAATAAAGAGGTGTAATTGGGAGCCCTCCCTCCATCCCGTCTGGTGTGAGGCCATTTGTGTGCCGGGGGAAGAGGGGCAGGCCCGGCTCTGAGGGGGGAGGCGGCCGCGGGGGAGAGAGGGAGGGAAATCGCCTTTGTTTGTTCAAGTAATTTAGGCCTTAGATTTTTTTTTCTTTTTTTTTTTCTTTTTTTTTTTCTTTTTTTTTTTTTTTTTTTTTTGAGAGAGAGAGAAAAGCAAGAAGAAAGGATGATCGGTGCTGGCGAAGGTGTGCTCCTGGTGCATAAAAATATCCCGGGAGCAGAGGGGACAAAGTGCATGGAAGAAGTGTGGATTTAAGCGTTTTGTGTTTGCTTCTCAAGTTTGTCAGGCGAGATGAGAATCTTGGAAGAAGCCCAACCAATAACAAAAAACAAACAAACAAAAAACTTACCAACTGAGCAAAAAAAAAAAAAAAAAAAAAACCACAAACAAACAAAAAAACCCCAAAAAAACAAGAAAAAAAAGCAATGGAAAAGAAGTTAAAGAAGTTTGATTTGCTCAGCTGGCTGAAGGGAAAATAGGAGAGTGGCTGGGTTTTGCCGCCAATGAATTTTGTTTCTGTTTTATATGTGCTAGCACATTGCTTTTGGAGTCAAGATTTTCTACTTCATGTGCACTAACACACTGCCTTTGGTGTTAAGAGTGCAGCTCTCCTGTGCCTCCTTGTTTCCCATCAACCCTGTTAGACATCTCTTTTTTTAAATGAGAATAGAAAATCAAACAAAACAAGTTCCTCTGTTCATTTTAGGCTGAAGTAAAACTCACATTTAAGCCTCATTGAAAGACCTAAACTAAGTTGAAAATGTCTGCACTGTGAAGGGTGGGCTTTGCCATTGAAACCCTTGTGTTTCAACTGTGTGAAAGTTGCAGAAAAATGCACATGGGATATGCAGAATTTAATTTTTTTTTTTTTGAAGTTAGAGAATAGGGTAGTGGTGTGAAAGAAAGAATTAGTTATGGCAAATCTTATTAGTGTCCATTGTAAGCAGAGAAGCAGAGACATATGGGACCACTTGCAAAATTATTTCTTGTTTATTCAGCTTCGTAACCGAAGCAAATTTTTTTGCATAGTGTCATTTATTTAGCAGCTGGAGGGGTGTGGAAGGTGTGCGTCTATGAAGCAAAAAGGGGGGAAGAGAGAACACAGTATTGGTATTCCTTTAAAAGTGATGCTCAGTGCTTTGTTTGTCAGGTTTTGGCAAGGCTTTTTGCTTTGAAAGCCATTCAGAGAGGATCGAAGCAGATGGCAGGGAGATCCTGTTTGTGTTATTTTTGGACATTCCCATTGAAAGTCTCAGATTGTTGTCCTTTTTCCCCCTTCCCCCACTCATGCATGTTTTTCTTTCTTCCTTCCTTTCCCCTTTTCTTCTTGAGAACATTTTTATTTTTTTTTAAAGCATATATTATTAATCATACAACATCACCTAAAAGCTGGGTGTGTTCCTGATGAGCCACGCTGTGGCTAGTTTATATTTTTGTCTGCCTAAAATCAGACAAAGCGTTGGGAGGACTGTGTCCTGAAGCAGTACAAGCAGGGTTAGCAGAGCGAGCTGGGAAGCCAGACTGCCATTTTGTGGGGTTCAGCTCAACAGCAGCACATATCCCTGGCAGACCAGCAGCTGTGTTAAGCCCAGGCAGCAAGTTTAGATTGAAGGTCTCTGATAAAACAACTTTAGTGACCCCCATCCTTTCTAAACCCCTGTGGAGGAGAGGACCAGCTGTAGATAAACTGAACCAGCCCCTGGCTCTTTGTGGTGGTCTTCCCACGTCACTGGTCAGATTCCTTGGTCTCAGGCAGCCTGGAAAGCTTTTGTTCTGCCATCAGTGCCCAGATTGTGGTAGCAAGAGAGAACTTCATTGCCTCACATTGCTGGTATAAACAGTTTCCCTGAGCAGTAATTTAGTTTTGAATAACAGCGCTGGAAATGTCTGCAGCGCTTTTCATGTGGAAGTCTTCACAGAAGCCCTTCACAACCTTTGTGCAGGCAATCTAGCAAAGCTGAGCCTGCTCCAATCAGTTAAAGCACTTGGCTAGCCCAGGTCTATCAGCCGGGATGTGCACACACAAGGAGGATGGGAGGTCTTGGCTGCACTTGGTATCCGAAAGTTCAGGTGATTCACCCGAAGCTCCTCCAGATGATTAAATCTCTTAAGCTAAGCTGGAAATCTCGAGGAAACAAGCATTATCATGCTCGTTCTGTCAGTGGTTATTCCCAGATAGAAGCAGATCTTTAAATCCTCAAGTCTTTGCATAAGGTAATATTAGCAGTACTTTGGCACAGGAAAATGGTTTACAAGGACATAAAGCTTTGGCCCAGAAAAATAAGCAAATGAACTTTACAGGTTTCACTTTTACTACTGTAACACTAAAACACAGTTCAGTGCAGGTTGTGTTTGAGTTCAAGGTGATGATTCATCTTGGTTTTTAGATTGATTGAACCTGTATACCCACATCCTCAATCTTTTTTTTTTTTTTTTTTTTTTTTTTTTTTTGTAACTGGTGCACTGAGGGAATCCACTTCATAAGCTCTCATTTTGTTCTTAATTGAATGAACACTCAGAAGTCTTTCATGTGCGTTGCAGCACTTGAGTTTCAGTGCTGTAGTTACAAGGTGGTAGTGGGTGACCCATTAAGTGTGAAGTGATGTCCCTTGAGCTGCATTTTGTTGGCTGCAATAAGCTCTGGAGGGGAAAAAATAAAATAAAAAAAGCAAACCATCTTCACCTTCCTCTCACTCATTATCTCTTGCTGGATGATGAACATCCCCTTGGCAGGATTTTTGTTCTGCAGTGCTGACTTTTGTGCCTGCCTTATTAAAGTTTGGCAACGCCTTTTTGTTACCTACTGGAGGAGCCTTCTGCTCAGAGGACCTTCCTCTGCTCCTGGGGTGGCACGGCTGCTCTGCCCAGTGAGTATTTCCCTTCCAGAGCTTCCAGGGATGAGGGCTTTCCTGGTCTGGCGCTTTGAGAAGGGAGCCAAGCAACAGTCTCAGCCTAGACAAAAGGCAAACTCGACCTACTATTTATGTAGTTACTTAAACATGATTTAACCTAAATAATGCACACTGTGACTTGGCCGGGGGAGTGGGGGAAGGGGAGGAGAGGAGCTTGTTTCTAATGAGCCAGGAGACAGGACAATTAATTACATATGAAGGACAGATAACTGACAGCAAACTGTCTACAGTAGAGAGAAACAAAATACCGATGTGAACAATTAAAGAGTCCATGTGATGGAAGGGTCAGCGATTTCTCATCGAGCAGGCGGCTGGGCACGGCCCCTGGAGAGCCACAGGGGATGCTCGGCTGAGCGGGAGGCCAGGTGGGCAGAGATTTTGGGGTCCTGCACCATCAAGGCTGAGCAGACATTTCTGAGGCTGACAGGCAGCACTCTGGGCATTATTTTCATCACATGCGCTTTTGACAGCGGAACTGTTAGCTACTAATCTCAGCAACACGTGTGGCGGGGAGGAGAGCGGGCGAGGCAGCAGAGCAAAGGCTCCACGGGCAATTAGGTACCTGCCTCAGGATGCTGCCAGCCACGTGAAGAAGAGCTGAGATGATGGAGGTTTTCCTTCCCCTTTTTTTTTTCCCCCCTTAAAAATTTTTCATTTTCCTCACCGTCCCCCGGATGTGGAAGCGCAAATCTCAACTGCTGGCAGTTGAATTCTTTGAGGACCGCGGTCAGAAATTTCCATCCTCTCTGCTCACCCTCCCTAAACTGCAATGGAATCTGGCATGACTTATCACTCACAACACCCCTTTCATCCTCCCCTCTCTGCCGGCCCATCCTGCAGTCAGCCCCTGGCTGTAAAGGTTTGAAGGTAAAGGCCGATGGATTAGCCTAGGGAAGGGCCAAAGGTTAAATGAGCAGGGCTAGCAGCATGCAAAGGGCTACGATTGAAATATTTGCTGAATGCTGACAGGCAGCAGAATAGAGGCAGACAAGTGGCAAATTCCTGTTTTCTCCTCTAATTGAGAAAATATTTTGGGTGGTATTCAGGCAGGCTGCAGATCAAGACAGGGAAAGTCAGCCAGCCAGGGAGGGAAGCATGGGAGGACTTTAATAAAAACACTATTCCCACTAAAGGTTTCCAAAAGCTTTGTGTTTACTCTTGCGGAAATTCCTGGAGTCTGAGGCTTACCTTTTGCTTGGTCATTTTTGCCATGCAACTGCAGAGCCAAAATGCGGCCCCTCTGAACTTGACATGTCTCATAAGCAGAATTCGACTAGTTCTTGATGTTTTTGCAGCTACAGAAGTCTTTCTTTCATTGAATTGTAGAAAGGTTTGAGTTGGAACAAACCTTCAAGATCATCTTGTTCTGAGCCCCTGCTATGGTCAGGGACATTTTCCATCTGACCAGGTTGGCCCAAGCCCCATCAAACCTTTCTTTGGAAGTCTAGCTTATAGCATGGAGGTGCTACCATGAAAAATCCAGATGTTGTGAGGATCCATCTCTCATCTGCTGGACAGAAAATTAATGAGATTTGATGATATATTGACAAAACATGACAACTACTCAACCCTTGATTTTATTTGCTTGTAACGCGGATAATACTCAGCTGTGTTTCAAGCCTGTGTAATGCGTGGTGGCCTTGTGCCTGGACAGGACTGTTACAGTCATCGTGGAAGTGAAGAGAGAGAAATTGTGTTTTGCTGGTGCATCACAGGTTGACTGCACTGATTTCTGCCTTGGGCACCCCTCTGGCATTCCTTGCTTGCTCTTGGATGTGAGTGGGAAGCTCTGGTGGCACTTGTGAGGAGGAAATTCCAGGTTGATGTCACCAAAAGCAGTTCACTGGCCTTTCACACCCTGACATCTTCCTTCAAGGGGTCATTTAATCCTGCAAATGCCCTCTGCCTTAAGCCCTCTGCTTTTCCCTTCCCCAAATGCTCCTTCGAAAGCTGATAATGTACTGAGAGGGTTTCAATTAATGCAATTTCCTTCTTTCTTAGAAATATGGTCTTAGTTAAGGAGTCAGGGAGTAGGGGAAGAAAGATGTAAAAAGAAACAGTTCCTCAAGCCAAAAAGCAGCATGAGGGTCAGAAAAGTTTACGTTCCCTTCTAAATGCTCTTGTCATAAAGCTGGGAGGCTGACTTATAAAATGTTTTCTGAAGCATGCCATAACTGCAGCAGAGGAAAGTTTTGGCAGGAGTGTACCCAGTTTGTGGCCAGCAAGTTGTGTTGCATTTGGTCTCTTGGAATCTCATGTGCTCCTTAAAGATGCCCAAGAGGCAGTCAGGAGATTCCTAATAGTCAATATGAGCTTGGTTAAGGCTTCAGCATTTATCAACAGCTCCAAAGCTTTATTGTTGAGCAAAAGGAAGGAAAACTTGCCTGGCTTTGTGGATCAGCTTCCAGTGAGGCATGCTGAGGGCTGCCAGGGTTCCATTCTGCTGGCCTTGCACCACAGTTGCTCCTGGAAAGCAGTTCACAGGGTTGGGGCAATATTCCTGATGCTGGAGCAAGGCAAGGGATTATTCTTTTCCTGGCTGTGGCTATGAAGCAGCTGGTGTGCTGGTTGCTCAGCACTGCAGATCTTTGCCTTGATTCAGGAGGCCTGTGATGGGAATCAAGCAGCACAGTCAACACCTTACTGTGGGGAAACTGAGGCACTAACAGAGAGTGTGTCCAGGGCAGGGAACGGAGCTGGGAAGGGGCTGGAGCCCCAGGAGAGGCTGAGGGAGCTGGGCAGGGGCTGAGCCTGGAGCAAAGGAGGCTCAGGGGGGCCCTTGTGGCTCTGCACAGCTCCTGACAGGAGGGGACAGCCGGGGGGGTCGGGCTGCGCTCCCAGGGAACAGGGACAGGAGGAGGAGAAATAGCTTTCCACTGTGCCAGGGGATGCTTAGATTGAATATTAAACATTTCTCTTCACCAAAAGGCTGTATCATCACCCCATGAGGGATTTAAAAGCCACATTGATGTGGCATTTGGGGACATGGGTCAGTGGTGCCCTTGGCAGTGCGGGGGGAATGGTTGGACTCCATGATTTTGGAGTATTCTCCTGCCTAAAAGATTCCATGCTTCTGTGCCTCTCTCTCTGCATAATGCCCTGTGTCAGCATGAGCTGAAAGTGAAGCCCCTGACTCATTCAGTCATCAAACCATCCTCCTGCCTTTAAATCCCGGGTCTGTCTTGACCTTCCCTTACCCCCCTCAGTCTGTGCCTGGGTTGCACAAGGGAGAACAAAGTGACACTTGTTTGCCTCGTCCAAAGAGCTCACTCAAGCAGGTGATTGTCTTGCCTCCTTTTGCAGTCCCAAAACAAAGTGTTGAAGTGTTGTTCTGGGATGTAAAACATCCCATATATTCCCCTGGGACTGGATTTCTGCTTTCTAACTGCGAGTGGCACTGAAAGGAAAAGAGGTCAAAATTGCAGGATAAGGGAAATAATTCCCAGGTGCTGAAATTAGGAGAAAGATGTGAGCACTCATCCTCTGCACTCCTCACAGCGCAGGGAGCAAGGGAGATTTAACAGCTTTGGCTGCAGTCTCTAAAGAGCTGATCCTTCATTTGTAACCCTGCCAGGAAAAAAACAAAAAAAACAAAAAAAAAACAAGGAAGAGGATGAGAAGTCAATCAAATTCAGTTAAAAACTTGTCATTGTTTGTTTGTTTTGGGGATGTTAAGAGGCCAGCACATTTGTGACCAACACAAAACTATGTCTTCCAACAAAAAAGTGTCTTGCAGCAAGGACCATGGTTCTCAGCCACGAGCCCCTGTTCACCTCTAAAAGGGAAATTTATCCCTTCTGTTTTGAGGAAGGGAGGTTTGGTTTTATTTAATCATGAATATTTTCAGCACATGTGCCACTTCATTTTCGCATGAAGGTTTGGGGTTCTTATTCCAAAGAGTTTTGGACCTCAAAACCCAGGTGTATCCAGCATGCAAGCCAAGGAATTGGAAACATGGGTTTTGTGCTTTAAATGAAAGTTAAACTTCCTCTGTTTTGATCTCCTTCCCTTCGAATAAAGGATATGACAGCACACACCATCCTCTGTGAGAAAAGAGTTAAATCTACAAAGCACTTTGAACCCCAGAGTGATATCATTCATTTTATTTGGTCTGTTCTGATTTCTAGTCAAAATGAGGGAAACACAAAAAGATTTTGAGTCACTGCTGCTTTTGTTTTTTTGTTTAAATCTGAAACCCTAAAAATGAAAGGGCAGCAAGACAGGAAATATAAACTGAAACTAAAAAGGAGCCTTGAAGTAACCCAAGAGAAATGGAAAAACTAAATTTTGTCGGGGTGTCTTCAGCTGTAACGACCTGAAGGTTAAGATCACCCCAGAGTGGGAAATTGTACTTTTTCGTGCAACAAAAAGAGAAGAGTTTCTCTCAGGGGGCTGATGATTCTGGTCACTTCAAAAATTCTGATTCCTAAAATAATTCCCATAATACCTCTTACTACAGAGGGGTGTTTTGTTGTTGTTGTTGTTGTTTTGGTGGGGGTTTTTTGTTGTTTTTTTGGGTTTGGTTTAATTTGGATTGGTTTGGTTTGGTTTGGTTTTTTCTTTTTTTCATTTTTTGGGGTTTTTTCTTTTTTTTCATTTTTTGGGGTTTTTTTTGTAGGGAGAACCAGACCACGTTGGTTATCAGTTTTCAGGGAAAACTGAGGGTCACAGCTGTAACCCAAGATGTCACAGGTTATTCATACATGGCAATGCTTTTCCAAAAAGCTTACATTTCACAATTTTCAGGCTGGTGCTTTACCTTTCAGGCTGTTATATTTCTACAGGGTTGTCTACTCAGTTACTCAGGATCTTATATCAAGGAGAACCAGCTTCTGACCAGAAGTTTAGAAATTTGCCTTCACAAAATAAACATATTTCTTGATTTTTTTTTTCCTCACTGCGTGTGGCTTCTAGTTCTCAGCAACTCATTTCTCTGAAAGAAATTAAAGGAGCCTCCTACAAGCCCCATGACACAGAGTTTCAGTGGAGCAGGGACCAAAAACAACTGTGTCTGAGTAAATGTCTTATTTGGGTGTTTGTAATCTGACTCAGCAGCCCAGACCTTGATTTTTATCTTCTCAGAGGATTGGGTGGGAGGAATGGGTAATAACAGTTCAAAGCAATGCAGCTCCTAACATCTGGGGCTAAAGGGAGGGATGGGATTTTGCAGCAAGGGCTATCAATATCTTGATGTCATTGTTCAGTTGTTTGCCCTGTTGTTGTAACATTTTACAACCAGAAAAGAGGCTCAGATCATCCATGCTTCCTAAAAGACACTTTGCATGTTTGGAATATTTTAGGAACTACAAATATACTTCATCCTTCCCCCACTGATTTTGCTTGTAACACCTCAAGGAAATACAACAACCAAGCTTGAGTGAAAGTGAACATCAAAAATGTTGGAAAGATGGTGAAGTAACATGGGTGGAAGCTGATAAATTTGATAAGTTTGGTTGGAAAGATCTCTCTCAGATTTTGAATGAAAGCAAAGCAGACCTTGCCCTCCCTAAAAATGTAGTTTTTCTGTCAAAGAATAAAAATGCACAGAAATTTGAGTGTTTTGTTGGACTTCAGGCATTCTCAGAAAACCCTACATTGCCTTTAGGGAATTTGAATGAAAACAAACATGCTTTTTTTGGCCACATTTGGCTAGATAAGAGAGGTCATTTGGGTACTTATTTATTTATTTATTCATTCACTGACACCATTGTTAAAACAAGTCCAAACTGAAGATTTCCAAGCATTCGAGTTCCTCCTGCTGCTTTGATTTAGGCCTTTGAAGCTGCAGGCAGGCCAGGGAGGAGGCTGGAGCTGTGTCTGCCAGCGCTCTGCTTTCTCTGCCTGATCTGTCCCCAGCCTCTGCTGGGAATTAAGGAGGTTTTGGTCGTGTTTTGTCTCCTCTGAGGCAGAGTAGGCTGCCTGGACAGCAGCTGGCTATCTCACCATGCTTGCCACTGATTTGCATGTGGCCATGCTGTTTCCTGTAGTTTTTAGATCCCGCTCTAGCAGCAGCAGAAAGGCGTGGGTTTAGGTCCAGCCTTACACAGTGGCTTTGCGGCCCACTGTGACTCAGAGCTTTGGGGTTTTTTTTGAACTTCCAAGACAGATGCTGAGACAGCTGATACGGGAAGTTGGGGGTGGCACATGGCCTTAAAGCACCCCTAAAATTGAGAATCTGATAAGACCCACTAGTTAAGACAAGCCTGTCAGCCTTGCACTAACACCCATAGGCTTTGTGGCAGGGAGATGTGGGACTGTCAGGATAAAGAGACTCAGGTCTTCATAGAATCATAGAATATCCTGAAGTGGGAGGGATCCACAAGGGTCATTGAGTCCAGCTCCTGGCCCTGCACAGATCACCCCCAAAAATCACAACATGTGCCATTGTCCAAATACGTCCTGAACTCTGCCAGGCTGGTGCTGTGACCACTGCCCTGTGGAGCTTGTTCAACCCTCTGGGGAAAGAACCTTTTCCTGATATCCAACCTAAGCCTCCCCTGACACAGCTTCATTCAGTTCTCAGGGGTCCTGTCATGGCTCACCACAGAGGCTTCAGACTCCTCTCATATCTCTGACCCTTCATACAGATTATGTGGTTGAGCTTCCTTGGCCAGTGAGTGGCAGCTTGTCCCAGAAGTAGTCCCTGAGTGTGTTGTCCCATTTGCCCACAGGTTTAGGAATGATGTGGCACTGGGGGAGCTCCTCTTTAGAGGTGACAATTGTCCTTTGGTCCTTGTGAGGCCAAGGTTGGCAAACATGGTCCCTTAAATTTCACCACCAGTGGTCTTGTAGGTGCTGGAGGTGAATTATCCAGGTCTAGATGGATTCCATATGCCTGTAATAGTCCAATATTTGGATGGGAGAACTTTGAAGGTGTTGTATAAATAAAGGAGTCACAGCTGAACACCTCAGATGTGGTAGTTTAGAGATGATCCTACTATTTGTTTGAAAAACTACTCTCAGGTCCTCCTATAATGAAAAGATTTCTTGTCATTAAACATGGGAGAAGGGAAGGAATCAGAGACAGTGAAATAAGTGATTTTTAAATACAAAAACCTCTCAGAGGGAAGGCGAGTCAAGGACTCCAAAATTTCTCAGTGTCACACCAATAGTCATGGGAGGACAACATCTTCTCTTATCACAACATACAGATGCAGAGTATTTTGAAACCTTTCTACAGAGTGTAAATGAAATGTGAAATGATGTGCTTCTGGGAGGGCTTCATGCTCAGAATCTCCAGTTAGAGAGGTGAAAGTTGGTACTTGCTGCTCCTTGACCTGCCACAAGTGACATCCTGTGAGTGAGCACATTAGAGGATCTTCTGGGGCTCTCCCTGTGGGCTACAAAATGCCCAAGGTCCTCATTCCCTTCACAGGATGAATTAGTTGGTTTTGTGGAAAACTGTGACCTCAAAGGGGATGCAGTGTTCAGGAGTCAACTTGGATGCTGTTAGCTCGGTGTTGATTGCTCCCAGCTCCCACATCTCAAAATGAAAGTACAAGAAAAAATAACCCTCCCCTTCCCAGTTTTCCATGCTGCACCGCCTTCCCATTGATTTTATTGCAGTTCATTGTTATCCCTAATGAGAGAATTCTGATTTAATGGAGTGTTGGACAGATTGTAGTCAGCACAATTCCTCTTTCCTTCCACCCTATTTCTGTAGAATAATGCAATACGATCTTTAGCAAGTCCCTTTTTGTTTAAAGGAATATCCAAATGGGGGAATCAGATTGATTGCCATCTTGATGTGCTTTTCTGTTCTCTGGAACACTTTCCTGCAGGAGTAAACATCAAATGTAAAGACTGAGGAACTTGACCTGGCAGGTGCCAGCTCTTGGGAATACAAGTGCTCAGCTGTAGGAAATATCTCTGTTGCAGCAGCGCTGTGGAAGTAATTAGGCAGAGGGTAATGGATGGGTTGCAGTGAGATAGGAGGGAATGACTCCACAGAGGTGCTTCATGGTGAGATCATAAACTACAACAGCAGTGCAAGGATGGGCTGGTGATGTCAGCCAAAACCTGTGGTGAAATTTGTCCCCTCACAGGACTTCTGCCTGTCTGTTCCTGCTTTAATAGGTTCCCAAATATGGAGACCCCTTACTGCAGTGACTGCAGTAAGCGTTAAAGATGGAAAGGCTGCTGTGTTTCAGTTTTACATGAACTACTGGTTTCTGTTTCCCCTGTTACAAAGTATTTTGCATTCACAAAGTAGTTCCTTCTTTCTGACCACTGCAAGTGGGTTGTTTGGGTGGGGGAAGAGTCATTCTCTAGTACCAGGCACATGGTGTGAATCTTGGGGTGAATCTTGTCGTTGTTCTGGGAAGGTCCAGGAGTTGGACGTGATGATCCTTGTGGTTGGTCCCTTCCAACTCAGAACATTCTATGATTTTTTGATTCTTTATTAGGGATCACAATACCAACAGCTGGAAAACTCAATGCAACCTTTCCTTTGGAGCAACCCTTGCCACACTCTGCATGTTGCTTCCCTACACATACAGATGCAGGTGTTGATAAACAGGGATCCTAAGACTGACAATGTTCATGTAGATCAGTGCTTGCAAGCAGAGGAATGATCATGAGTAAAGCATTCCATTTCTTCTATTTTGTTCTGTTGTTGGGTCAATGGAAAAACACAACCTTGAATCAGAAGGTGCAGCCTTCAGGAGGATCATCTCTGCTCTGTGTTTGGGAAAGACTCAGATGCAGGCGCACAGCTAATCCAGGTGCTCCTTTGTGGGATCTCAGCTGGGAATCCGACACTCCTTCCCTAGCAGTCTGTGCAACACCTTTTCCTCTGGGCAGCATCTGTGCCCAGACACAACCCCTGGAAAGAGGAGCTCTGCTCTTCCTCCCCAGCTGCCTCTCCCTGCAGGGGATTGCCCTGCATGATCTCATGCAGCTCTGGTGGTAATTATCATCATCTCATGGCTCAGTGGGGTTTGCCTCCAGAGAACCAACCCTATGGCTTTTGGCACCCATCTGCACAGGTATGCAAGGTCTCACTGCAAGTTAAAAAAAAAAAAAAAAAGAAAAACAAAAAATCAGTAAAAGATGTTGAAAAAGTAGTTTTCTCTTTTTACTCTGCTGTTTAAACAGCTTTGTAGTTGTCTGGTTTAGAAAACTATTTCTCAGGCTAATCTATTTTTTTTTTTAACCTTGAAGTTTTCATTTCAGCTTGAAAAACAAACATAACTTCTGTTTTGCCCACAGACTTACTCCCACCCTGCCACAATGTTTTGTGATGGCGAGCCATGCAGTTCCTTGAGCCAGCCTCTTTTCTTTTTCCCTTTTCAAAAAGAAAAAAACCAAAAATCTCTGCTGTCTGCACTTTCCAGGGATGATTTTTTTAAAAGATGCAGTGTGGAAATAATGGTGTGTTTTATTTATGTCTTAATTGCAACTTTCTTTATTTCTTTTCCTCTGGTTTGGCAGGGTCAGGAGCTTGGGAAGTGAAGGTGCATCAAAATCCAATGCAACTTTTCTCCCCCTCATAGTCACACCTCTCCTTGCTCTAGCCTGTGCTACTCTAGGATAAAATAAGGTGACTTGGAGAGTTAAAGGAAATCTTAGCCCAGCATCGCAGTCATCCTGCCAGCCCAGTTCAGGAGATGAGGATCTCCCTTTTCCTCCTCTGGCTGGAAGTCTCTCAGTGGGAATCTCCTTGCTGGAGTGTGGTGCCTCCTTGCCAGGGGAGCAGCACATGGGCTGATCTCTGTGAACAGGTTAAATAAACAGGACTGTGTTTGGGTTAATTGTCACTGGTTCTACTGCTCTCCATTACTGATCTATCTGGGAGCCTGGCCAAGGACCAGATGTGAGAGACAGCATCATCACCTCCCTCATCGTCTTCATTGTGTCTGGATTTATCTTTTTTTTCTTTTCCTTATCCCCCCCACCCCTTTTTCCTGTCTTTTATTTTATTTTCTTCTTTTTTTCTTTTTTCTTTTTTTTTTTTTTTCCCCCACTATTTTTGTTTTTCTCTTTGGCTGAGCAAATAGGCCAGATGGCAGTGAGGGGAACAGACAACAAGTGAGCCATGGCATATGGGCAGCCTGTTTAATTTCAACTCCTGTTGGGAAGTGGCTTGCAGGGAGATAAGTTACAAAAGCAGAAGAGGAGGAGGAGTGTGTGTTGCAGGGGAGGGGCAGGAGGAAGGGAAGACCCTTTTTGAGATGAAGCAGCCCAGCTGAGAGGAGTCCGGGGCACAGGGGACTGAAACCTTGGCTGCATTCCTGACACAAAGCAGTAAATTAGCTGTTTCCGAGTCAGTTGGTGCAGGAAGTCTTGTTGGCTGCACATGGGAAGGAGAGATGGGGATGTCTGCCTCCAAACAAGGAGGAGGAGGAGGAGGACATGTCTCCGATTTCCATCTCACTCCCCCTGTCCCAGGCAAGCTCCAGCCAGGTTTAGGACCTGGGATGTGGAGGGTGTTTTTTTGCCCAGCTGCACAAGAGGAGTCGTGCTGCCCAGATGATTTTTTTTCCTTTGCAAATAGGATTGTGTATGTTTTGCTCCTATGGGCCTCAAAGTGAGATCACCCACTAAACAGTCCTTTGAAGCAAATGCATAACTTCTTAAGTTTTGAAACAAAACAAAATAAAAAGCTGAAACAAAACAAAATTAACGGCAGCTTAATAACAATGTAGTTGACAGTGATTCCCCTTTTCCCTTTTCTTCTGTTTTGGCCTTCTTTTTTCTCTGTCTCAATTTGCTTTATGGATTCAATGTGCAAGCTATCAGTTTCTGGCTATCTATTCATATCGTTCATGCATTTTGGATTTTGTGGACTAAGACCGAAGGGAGTCTTGCCTTAAATGTGTCCTGAATGATTTAGGAAGAAAATTAGAGGGAATTACACTAAATTATAAATATGTGAGGGTTCTTGTTTTTGTTTTGATGTACTCAGACTTTGGTAGAGAGTGAGGAGAGGTAGGTGTACTTTTCTTACTTTTTGTAAATGTGTTGCTTTTGAATCTCAGCTTCATTGAAATGTAGTTTACAATGGTAGGAACTTGAGAAGTCTTACTCCTGCAGATGCTTAGTGTGTTTTGTGTTCCTTGGTACGTGTTCTCAACACCTTAATTCTAGAGGTTTTCTTAAGAAAATACCCATTTTGGCCAACAACATCATAATTTGCTCTTATTTGCTCCTCTTTGATGAGAACAAGCATGGGATCCCAAAACAATCATCACACACATGGACCATTTGGAGCTCTGAGCGTGTTATCAGCATTCTGAGTGGTGGGTATCCCCATGTCTGAGATTCAGCTGTGAGCTCCATGCTTGTGCTTGCCAGGGTGGGAAAACTCCACGCACCAATTAGCTCTGGAAATCCTGATTCTGTTGGCAGGGTGCAGATGATCCTGGGCAGCAGTTGCACACTAAGCCCGCACAAAGAACTTTTTATATGGCTTTAATTCTGCAGAGAAGTTTTTATTCACTAGAGATTCTGCAGAGAAATGATTATGCATCACTGGCTTGGTGGAGCAGAATTTTAACTTACAGCTCAGGCACTCCTTCACTGATTAGTTTTAACATGAAATAGAAACACAAGCCTGTGATTTATTGGTGAAATATTTAAGATAGATTGTTAAATTATTTAAATAGCAGAGTTTAAAGCAGGCAAGATAAAATAAAACAAAACAAAAAAGGCAGTTCATCCAAATAAAAGCTGTTTTCCTGAATTTGAAAACTGCACATTTTGACCCACTAGTTATCTGAAAAAAAAAAGTTTTCATTTTTATTACCCTCACAAAAAAACCCCTAATTTTGAATCTTTTTCCATTTGATCCCTGCAGACTCTGTTTCATCTGCAGTGCCAGTAATTGTTGCAGCCTCCATCATTTCCTACCATTCATCTCACACGTATTTGGGCACTTACCCACTCTGCTTGCAGTTTTCCTCTTTCTACAAATGCTACTGGAGAGGGTTTTTGACTTACTTTTGGTAAACCAGGTGAGAACTGCTCCAGTCTTCTTACCTGGGACAACACCCCATCTTGTCTTGCCCTTAGAGGTGACCTTCCATCCTACCTCAAAAAAGTTTGTTTGCATCTGCTACATTTGTCTTTGCCCAGTTGCCCTCTGGCATCTGTATGACATTGCCACAAAGTAAAATTTGGGATATCTTCTCAAAGGAGGGGACAGAGGTCATACTTGTGGTCTTCAAAGACTCCAGAGGGGTCACAATAACAGTGTAGACTTGCGACAGTGTGAATAAAGTGTGAATAAGCATAAAGATATTTTGTGGACCCTTGACATTGATTTAATTGAATCATAGAACAATTTGGGTTGGAAGGGACCTTAAAGATCATCTGGTTTCAACCTCCTGCCACAGGCAGGGCACCTTCCACACCTTCCACTGGGGTTGCTCACAGCCCCATCCAACCTGGGCTTGAACACTTCCAGAGATGGAGCCTGCACAATTTTTCTAATTTTTCCCCTCTAATTTTGAGATAAAATATATGGGACATGCTGCATCCTATGGAGCAGTTTCTGTTTGTCTAAGATTCTCCAAATTTGAGAAAGCTTGCTCGCTTCCTGAGCCATGTCTGTTCTGAATATCAGATCAGTGTGACACATGTAAAGCAAAGGTGATTAGGCTTTGACATGTCTTCAGTAAAAACTCATGGGAAGTGTTCATCAAGACCCGTAGACAGCCTTGAAAATTTCAGTCCTTTCTCTTCATCTACTCACATTTCAGCACCAAAAAAGAAATATTTTTCAAGTCTGACCTCCCCTAGCAAGCCCTTCATCTTGGGCTGTGCATCTGAGAAGGAGAAAACTTTCAAGGTCTGATTCTTTTAAATGTGGCAGCTGAAAAAAAGATAATTAGGACAGACAAATCCAAACAGTACTTTTGCAAATGGTATTTTTTTTTTCCCCATGTATGTCTATATTATACTTTTCCACCTGCCTTCAAAGGGAAGCTGATAAAAAGGATTTACTTGGCCTTTTTGTTGCCGAAGGGGGAAGGGTGCCATTTTTGTGTAGTGCTGCGAGACAGATTCTGCAAGTGAAACTACCCCAGCAGGGGCAATCCTGCCCGGAGGGGACAACTCCAGGGACTGAAGCAGATTCTCTTTTTTTTTTTCCCTTTGCTCTCCTTTGTGGATTTGTTGTGCTGTGGGACGAGGTCTTTTATGGCATGTTAGGAGTGGGGTTTATGGAGCAATCAACTCCATCAGCAGTAGTGACAATCACATAATGCTTTGGTCTTTTGTAATAGATTTTGTGTGTATGAGCTGAAAGTATGGCCAGGAGGGAAGGGGATGTGAAATGTTGTCTTTTTTTTTTTTTTTTCTGTCCTTTTTTTTTTTTTTTTTAAGTTGGAAAGAGTCTGTCTGAGTTCCTTTATGCTTTTCAGGCTCAGGGATGAGAGAGAGCGTGCGTACGTGTGCACGTCTGTGCCCATACAGTCGCTCAAGTGGGAAAAAACTCCGTTTGCAGTTCACACAGGAGGAATTTCTGATGGAGACAACAGTGCTAAGCAGAAAGGCACATCCTGATCTCTAGCAAGTGAGGGGCACGCTGGCGGACACACGCACACAACACATACTCTCCAGGCGCTCTGCATAATACGTGCAAAGCGCTGCCCTTTAATGAACGTAACCTATGGTGGCTGGGATGCAGCCGGCCAGACCTCACCATTAATAAACTGGGAACATTCTTCTCCTTTTTAGTCCCTTTCAATGCCAGCCCTGCGTTTTGATCTCCCTTGAATGCTGCTCCCCCTCATTTGGGGCTCCAATTCTGAGAAGATTTGGCGCATTGTTTGAGGTCGCAGGATGTCGGATTGATTTCGGAGCTTTTGTATTGACTCCGGGCTCCTGAATGAAGCTGTCATGTGTGTCTGTGGTTGGCTAGCAGGCTGTCCGGCTGCAAGCTGTGCCTTCCTTTGTTGTTTAGGCCTCATTGAGCTGAGGGAAGAGGCTCATTTCAGGGTGATTTACCACCACCCAAACACCAGCTGTCTGTTGTACTGCTGCTTGCCTCCACCTTGGATTCAGTTCTTGTTTCCCTTCCTTTCCCCCCTTCTCTCCCACTCTACCACTGTAGGCACTTGGGTACTGGTTCTTCAAAATGTGTGGATCACCCTGACAGAACAGCAAAAAAAGCATAACAAACACTGAATGTGTTGTTCTTCCTAATGGTATTTATGCAGCCAGGGGGATTTTTAGAGTTTGCTGTTGCAGTGCTATACATAGGCTCAAAGAATGACATGCCCTGTTGGAAGGGACTCACAAAGATCATCGAGTCCAAGTCCTGGCCCTGCACAGGACAGCCCCAAGGATCGTACTGTGTGCCTAAGAACCTTGTCCAAATGCTTTTTGGACTCTGCCAGAGGCCTTGAGGCCCTGAGGCCTCTGGGGTGGTTCCAGTGCCCGACCACCCTCTGAGTGGTTGTGCCAGCTCCCTAGGGAAAAAGCTGCTTCCAGTATTTTCGATTGCCGTTGCTCAAAAGAGAGAAAGGCTAATGAAAACCAAGCAGGTTAGAGCCCAGCTGGACCTGTCAGCTTCTGCAAGGTGCATGGCACAGTGCTAAGCCAAGCCCACCTCTGGGGCTGAGCTTTCCAGCCACAGGCTTGGAAGACAGGATCCTACTGTCAGTGCCAGCCAGCAACTCCAGAGCAGAGAGCCTGGCAGCTCCCTGGAGGCCGGCTGGTGCCATGTGCCTCGTGTCTGACTCCTTTAAGCGGGGTTGGCAGCTCCACACGGGATGGCTCTGGGCAACGCCGCCGTGATTTGTGCGTGCCCTGCGCCTCCCCTGGAGCTGCTGGCGTGAAACGAGTTGTGACCGACCCTCATTTGACTTCTGGGTGATGCAGTTCAGTTTTTCTCGACCACAGGCTGTTAAAACTGGCAACTGCTCAGCTCCTGTCACCCGTGCAGCTGAGATAATTAAGCCTGTTACTATTATTACGGGTTTTTTTTTATTTTTCTGCAAACTTTGGCCAACTGCTGGAGCCCATGGTGCAAGGAGGTGGGTGAGGCCAGCCAGATTCCCTGTAAGAGGTGGATAATGGGACATATGTCAAGGAGCCTTCTTGCTCTTTTGCCTTGGGAAGGGTGATGTTTGGCAGTGGATGTGAGTCAGCAGAAGGCAAAGCAATCTTTCCTGTTGGAAAACCTTGTGCCTACCTGCTTCTTAACAATAGCACCTCATGTTATCAAAAAGCCAGGAAACATAGAAATTATTCTCAATGAATTAAGACCAAACATCTATACCCAGTCAGATGAGGCTCCTCTCTTTTTGGTGTTCTCTCTTTCCCCTGTGAGCATCAAGCACTGCTGGACGAAGAAAGGAGGGAAATATTGGGAGGCAACAACCACAGTAGGATAGCCCCAGCGAGGTGTTTTAATTTCTTAATGAACTCCTTGGGCACTTGAAACTGTAAAATGACATACAGATAAACAAACAAAAACTCCCTAACCCTTAGCACCCTGTAGGGCTCTGTTTCAGATCGCTGAATAAAAGCTGAAGTTGCACATGCATGTTTAATGTAACACAAGGCGTGTGCTGTGGAAAAGCATGCTTTCCTCTAATCTCGTTCCAGACAGAAGCATCCAAACAGAAGCCCCTTTCCCTATCCCCACTGAACTGCCTGGTGTATGTGAGGAAACCCCTGAATGACAAGGCCTCCATCTGCTCTGGAACAGAGTTGCGACTGGCTGCAAATGTTGTCCATATGCTTTTTTTTTTTTCCCTTTTGCCTTTCAACTTAGCTGCCTAATGTTAGACACCTATCTGCAAATTAATCATCTGCTCATAAGGAGTTCTCTTAGAATAAGGTGGAGGTAGTAGCTCATTCATCCAGAGCACATTAAGAGAGGTGCGTCTGCAGCTGGAAACGGAGGTGGGATTATTTATCCAGTGTATTGCTTTCATTTGGGTTCTTTTAGGGAATTGAAGAGCCCCTTCATTCTTGTAGCGTCAGAGGAAAAGGAAAAAGCTCTTCAGGTTTTGGGTTCATATTTTCCTTGTACTCTTGATTTTCCATGTGGGTATGGGCAACATCTTGTAATTTCTCTCTGTGAAATAAAACTGGTGATACTTCTGTTTGGGCAGGAGAACATGGCCATGGTTTGCCATGAGCTCAGGTGGCATTAGACCCATAGAAGGGTATAAAAGTGGGAATTTTTTTCCCCTGGCTTGTGATTAGAGGAGGGTTGGATTATTTTATTTGACATAACAACTTTGCAGTGGTCAGTGGGACAAGCTGAGCACCAATGAGACATATGTGGGTATAGTTTCCTTACCACAAGTGTATGTTTATGCTATAGCCACCTCAAGGCATCCAGTGGCCTTTTGGGAAATGTGTGAGTCTTTCCCAGTTCTTTTTATAGTTCCAACTTGTCTCATATGCTGAGGGGTGTCTAGAAGATACTCTGTGGTTAGACAAAGGGGTCTCTCCCCTCTCAGTTTCCTGTCTCTAACACAGCGTTTTAATACACTTGCTTTAACTTACAGTTTAAGGACTTCTTTCTGAGGAAAAAAAATACTTTAATAGATTACAGACCAGTTGTTGAAGGATTGTAGTAATGGGGCAAGAGTGAAACACCTTTGACAGATGGGAGTCACAGGCAGAGGAGGCCAGTTGGAAGTAGTCCCCTGAAAACCTCAGAGTCTGCCAGTTTGTAATCAGCAGCCCAAACATGAGGAATTTTGGGTAGTTATCAGATTAGGTATCGGTACAACCTTTTCAGTGTCATAGTTTTTTCCCAGCTTCTGTTTTGGAAAGAGAGAAAAAGATATTTTCTGCACATTATGTGACCTTGCTGAGATTTGTGAGATGCTGAGCTCACCAAGTAAGAGACCTCTCCACACCTGGCAGGTTGCAGACTCTCCCAAGGTGACCAAAAGTTTATCTGCCTGTTTTTAATTCCTGCCACCAAGGGTCATCTCTCTGCTGTGCCCTGACATTGAGCAATGGCTACAATTCCTTTTAATTGTGCCCTTTCCCTTCCTCATCATTTAGGGCAGAGCGCTTCCACTTGGCTAAACTCACTGACTGTGTTGGGATCTTCTTTTCTATATAAATTAATCCAGCTGAAATCTCATGACTGTTCATGGCTGCACACGAGCAGATTCTCCCTCTGTTCCCCAGCAGATGCCGAGTGTTTATTTTTCAGCTGTGGACAGCAAAAGTCTGGAAGTAGGCAATGTCTTTGTGTGCATGCCTCTGGAAAAAACAAGTAATTGTGATAC
Source organism: Melozone crissalis (assembly GCF_028551555.1). Taxonomy (NCBI): domain Eukaryota; kingdom Metazoa; phylum Chordata; class Aves; order Passeriformes; family Passerellidae; genus Melozone; species Melozone crissalis. The sequence continues at coordinate 19,428,269 of NW_026535814.1, forward strand.
ATTTGTGGGGACTTCACTGGCTCTTCTTGACTCCATGCAGTTTAAATTCAAGCAGCATTTTGACATCTGGAATCTCAGCTCCTTTCTGCCACGGTGATTTATCAAGATGTCCAGGTTTGATAAGCAACAAAAATATTTTGGTGAAGAACCAAAGTGGCAAATAATCCCCAGAAAAGAACCCTGTTAGCATGAGGAACCTTGCTGGTTACAGGTAAAAGGAGACTGAGTGGACTCTGTTTCTTTGCAAATCTCTGTTGGTTTGAGCATCAATCCCTGGAAGTGTCCAAGACCAGATTAGACAGAGCTTGGAGCAACCTGGTCAAGGGGAATATGTCCCTGCCCATGGCAGGGGGTGGAGCAGGGTGATCTCTAAGGTCCCTTCCAACCCAAATATTCTATGAGTCTATGTCACAGACATTGCAGAGTTGCACCAGCAGTGTCAGGTGAGAGTGTGCTCTTGGATTCCTGGCATGGGTTTACCAGGGGTGATGTGGACCCATTGTTCTACTGGGAGCAAATCTCTCCTGAGGACTTTATTTCACCAAATCTGGGCACATTAGAAGCAAGTAGGCATTACTTTGGTAAAGGTGAACAGAAGAAGTGGTATATGAGCTTTTCCTCAAGTCACTGCTGTTTGGTATTGGGGTGAGTATGCTAGACATGTTCCTGTTCATGCAAGTGTATGAGAACCATGGGTTAAAATAACATTTATTTCTTTTCAGCTTTGCTTTACCAGTGTTGTTTTCCAGACACCTTGCCTTCCTTCTGCCTCTGTGTGACTTCCCTAATGTTGGGATATTATCCTTTGGGGAAGTCTTCTTGGCAGATTGGCAGTTCCCCCTCTGTGAAAGTGAACTTCCCAGCAGCACAGGAAGAGTCCACAGGCTGCCCTTCCTTCCCCTGCTCCTGATCACAAATACAAGCCTCTTGGTCTTCAGTGGTTCAGAGTGTGCTGATGTTTTTCCTTCCTTATCTCTTATAGGGAAAAGTCATTGGAGATTCAAAACTGCTTATGAGTTGTGGTTGCAGAAAAGGGAAAAATTCTCAAGTGAAAGACTCAGATCAGGTCAGTCAACATGTACCTTAACTGGTGAAATCTGAGAATGTCTTAATGCCTGGTGGATTTGATCTGCGTTGTTGCATATCAGAATTCCTGGACACAAACAGAGTCCTTGGCATGATTGACAATGGTACAACATTAATGTTTCTGTGTTTGTTACTTGTAGAAAAACCCTCAAGCAAGGCTGGGGATTCATTGCACTAGGAGATGTTAATTCCCTAGCCTGGCTTATTCCCATCTGGTTTATTTATTCATGAATTCTGTTTCTTTATAAGAATCCACTCCAGGCAATGCCTCTCTTAAAGAATATTGCTTTTCCTTGCTGGCTAAATGCATGCAACCTTTGGTCTCCTACTGTAGCTGCCTGGATGGGTGGTAGCTCATTGCATGCTTTTGTTCTGAAGTGACACCATCACAAGGACATTCTTTATTGGGGTTCCTCATGACATTTGTTCACAAACCGATGGCCGGGTTTCAATATTCATTACTTGGAATGAATGGCCCCTTATTCTAAAATTGGTCAAATTGACATTGGTGGGATCACTGGTAGGGTTCAGTAATTGCCAGTGAGATGGACTATGCTTGGAATAACAGCCAGCTGGTGGTCTCTTCCTTTCCCCTACCACTTGGCACTCATTCAGACTAGACAAGTTCATCCCTGACAATCTTTTTTTAGTCCTTATGGCCTCCTGTCTTTGTGGCTAAAGATGAGTTTGAATCTGGAGATCATTTTTTTCCAAAGATGAAACAAAATTTGGTTTGAGCATAAACATTTTATAAAATCAAGTCACCCAATGTTAAATGTGGCAGAGTGAAGCAAGTTCTCAATTATCAAGGAACTTTGCTCTCTAATGTATCTTGAGGACAGCCTATGACTGGGTTTAGACCTGGGGCAGATTCAAACTGTGTCCATGAAGCTCCAGAAACTCCTGATAGTTTCCTGAAAGGAAAAGAGGTGAATTCTCAGGAAGAAAAGTGTTTTTCACCTTCAACAGGCATGTTCATCAACTTTAATTAATAATAGTGTCTCAAAGCCTTGTCTTGTTAATGTTTGAGATTTGAGAACAGATCTATCTTATCTATAAACCTATCCATCCATCAATATAGCTGTTCTGTAGTATTCCCCATTGTGAGGACTGTTGGTCACACTTACAAATTCTTTTTAGAAATAAGTCTTTCATTGATTTCCTTTGTTTTGGTTTGGTGCTTTTATTAGAATTTTCAAATTAACAAATTAATTGTCATGAGCTTTATCATCAGTTTACCATCAAGACGAGGATTCATATTACTTTTCTTTAAAAGACTAGCTTCCCATTCTTTCAAATGCAAGCTTAATATTCTCATTTTGAGGCTCTAACACATCAGGGGAAAATTAATTTAGAAATAAGCACTCTTACTAATCTTAGTCTTTTGTATTTTGATGTACTTGAGTTGAATTACTTTAAGGGGACCAGAGCACTGTTAAAGCTCTGGTAGCATTGATTAGAAATAAAGTTGTAGATTTTGATTGCAGAGAGGTTTTACAAAGCACTATCTCTAGCAAACCCTGTATAGCAAACCTCAAACTCACAAATGGCAATATTTTAATTAGAGTGTAGGCAACAGTTTTCAGAGGGGAAAAAATATCCCATTCTCTTTGATGGTTTCTGGAACAGTGATAAAATATTTTTTGCATTCAGTTACTTCCTGAAACCTAATTTTTGATGCCTGATGATGTGTTGACCATATCAGTACCTCTTTATTTGCTGTATCAACATAAACCGTTGGGCAAGTGCTCGCTTCAGAGGCTGCAAAGCTCATTCTTCATGCTCCTGGCAGGGCCCTGTCTATATTTCAGGGCATAGGAGGTAGATGGGGAGGAAACTAGTACAGGAGGGTGGGTAGCAGTGTGGAACATTTGTCTGTGTATGCAGGACCTCACTCAGCTTATAAATTATCCCCTGGGCCTTGTAGATAAACACAGACTTCTACGGTGACATGGGCTGGGAAAGGCAAACACTTGCTGATGATTGTAGGCTAATCCTCCAGGACACTAATTGCCAGAAAATCAAGGAAGCATTTTTTTAGGAGCAGCTTGTTTCACTTTGTGAAGGGGAAAAACAGTGCTCTGGATTTAGTTTTGTTTGTAGGGCTCTACCCCTGCCTCCTGCACCTTGTCTCAGATTTTAAGGATTTATCTTCATTATTGTTATTGTTGTTGGGACCTTTTTATCTTTTTTTTTCCCCTACATTGCTTTGTGTTTCACTCTGATGCCTCCGTAAAGTTTTATGAAAATGCAACTTAGTTTTCATTTGCATGAATGTATGCATAAATAGGTATGTGGTTTTTGTACCATTAGCTATTTAAAGGCTTGGTTTTAAAGTCACCAACTACTTTTCAGCTGAAATTTTTGTGAGAGGTGATGTTTAGCAAAGAGCTGATTTTTCTTTCATTACTTCAAATGAATTTGGAAACTGGAAAAAAAAAAATCCTAAACACGCTGCCCCAGCTGAACCAAATCATAACCTCATTGCCAAGGATTTAATTTACCAACACTTCTTACTCCAACCTGGAGAAGAGGAGACTTAGGGGAGACCTCCTTGTAGTTAAAACTTCTTTGTGAGGGGAAGAGGAGGGGCAGACACTGATCTCTTCACTCTTGTGAGCAGACAGGAGTTGAGGAAACAGCATGAAGCTGAATCAGAGGAGGTTTAGGTTGGGTACCAGGGAAAGGCTCTTCCCCAGAGGGTGCTGGCACTGCCCAGGCTCCCCAGGGATGGGCACAGCCCCGAGGCTGCCAGAGCTCCAGGAGGGTTTGGACAGCGCTGCCAGGGATGCCCAGGGTGGGATTGCTGGGGGTCTGTGCAGGGCTAAGAGTTGCACTTGATGATCTTGATTCAACTCAGAACATTCTGTGGTTCTCCAGGATGCCTCTAAAAGCAACAGCACTTCTTGACCTGCGCCCTGCTTCCCTGAGTTTGGCAAGGACACCGACTGTCTTCATGGTATTTTCCATGTTGCAAGCCACCAGTGTGTAAAACCTGGGCCTGTCAAGGGCAGAAGTCCAAATGGGCTTAGACGGGGCTGGGGTTTCACAACAGGCACAAGGAACCTGTTGGATTTGCCCCAGCCCAGGAGAGGGACTGGTGGTCTGTGTTGTGGCCTCCCAGTCCAAATCAAACCCTGCATGATGACGTGGTAGGGTAAACAGTGCAATATAAATCCCTCCAAAGCTTTGAAAACCTCAAAGGGAATAGAGCTGAGTGCACTGAAGAGCTAGATTAGCATCCCCCATGGATGGTCTTGAGGAAGCTTTGGGTCAGTGAAGCAAGATGATGGAGAGGTGTCCCCAGATAAGCTCACCTCTTGCAAGCAAAACCCCCATATCCTTGCCTGCCTTTGGCAGCATTGCTTGTTGTTTGTGTGCTTTGTGGGAGTGAAATTTATCCATGCTCTGAGGCCCAGAACCAAGTCTCTGCACCACAAGCATCCTGCTGTAATTGTAAGGCTCATATATGCCCTTTGGAGTGCTTATTAGATTCCCATTAGCTTATGCTTCCCCATAATGCTATAAAGTTATAATGTTCCTTATTATTTGAGATGCATTGTTGTTTAAGAATGACAGTCCTGGAGTAGGATTTCCTTGTGCCAAGTAGCATACTAGCATAAAGAAGGAAAGATGTTTCCCAGGGAGCAATTTCATTTGTGTGCTTTCTGAGGAAAACAAAAATGTAATTTAAGAACAGGAGGGAAATGTGTGGGTGGGCAAATAATGTGCATATTAGAGTTATGCATAAGGTTAAGAGCCAGAAGTAGCAGAGTGCGCCATATCCTCAGCACGTGCAGCTTTCCCTTCTGAGGGTTTAGTTTTATTTGCTTTCCATTGCTTCTCCCAAAAGGTGGGTGACTCACAGTGTTTAACTGCTTTTATACTTTGATTTGCAGTTGTTGTTGTAGGGTTTTTTCCTTTTTTCCCCCCCTCTTTGCTTAACTTTTCCAGTGGTTCCTGTGAGATCAAGTGTTACCGAGAAGTCAGATCCCCTTTTCCTTCCCTGTGTTTGGTCCTGGTTTTAATATGACAAACATGTGCCTCCTCTGGAAATGGTATCCATGCTGCAGAGTAATTATTTAGTGAATGGTGGATCCAGTTCATGTTGGCAAGGATCAGATTAATCATTATTAATCATGACCCCTCCAACAGTAACCTCATCCTTTGCCTAAGTGCCGCTCTTTATTAAGAAGTAAAAGCTATTAGAGAATGGCTGAGCCACTGCTTTCGTTGCACCAGCACAGGGCTCAGGACTTCTGCCAGGAGGCAGAGGAGCTCAGTTCAAAGCTAAAAATAGATGCACATGGCCCATGTTCCAGAAATGAAATAGGCAGCTTCCCCTGTGGGCTGCTTCGGCCTCATCCGAGTGTCCTCCTTTCCCCTGAACCCTCCCGAGATTCTGACTCTCTCCAAAGGTTGAACTCAGTGTTAGGGATTAAATAATCTCTCTCTCAGACTTTTTCTGTTTGTCTGCTAATTTGTTTTTCTTTTCAAACCGAAGTAGATTTCAGTATAATCTAGTGCATGTGCAGTCCTTGCAAGGATAGGATTTTAAGATCCATTTTAAGATCCTGGTTGCAGCAGGATTCTACAGCTGGTGAGACTAACCAAGAGTTTAGCCCCCTGGGACTTGAGTGGCACCAAGCAGAGCCTAAACCAAGCACCCTTTCTAAGGATTTCTGGATTCCTTGAAGAAAACGCTGCACTGTTGAGGTGAGGCATGTGGTGATGTTCATCTTGTGCAAAACAGTTGTGAGAAGTCAAACTTCTCCCTCCAAGTCACTGGACTGGGGTTTGGAGAAGTATATATATACATATATATATACGTCAGAACAGAGCTTTCAGTCACCAGAGGTCTGCTGAGAGTAAACAGTAATTTAATTCATAATTATTCTGGTAGTAGCTTAATTCGTAATTATTTCCCTAGCACTTTCAGGTTCTTTTTAAAAAGGTGAGGCTGTGCTATCCATTGATGTTGTCATTGTTTCAGCAAAAGCACAATGACTTAAGTACTGGACTGAAACCAATCTCCACAACCTTCTCACCCCACAAACTCCACCTTAATTACTTTTTAAAATGTTTTCACTGGCTGTCTGGAGTTCCAGGGCAAAATCCTTTAGGAGAGAAAAGGAAAGGAAAACATCTTTTGTCTCCATCTAGCTCTTTATTACCTGTCTGGTAGCAGTAGAACATTGGAGCAAACCTGCCACGTTATTTTGATCTTTGCCAAAATTGTTGTGGGAATAACACTGTTTAATGGCTGAAGGAATTTGTAGAAGAATAAAAGTAACAGCAAAGATGAAGGGACCAATACAAATTGTCTGGTAAGCTGCTATGAAATTTTACATGTTCAGGGCCACTGATAATTTCCCATCTTAAAAAAACAGGGTAGGAGGCTGTAGGGGCGGAGGGTGAAAAGTGTGTAAAATAAACCCTCCTCTTTAAATAGCTAACTGTCCTGGGCTGAATTGTGTCAGGGCTAAGTTCCTTTGGCAGCCAGCACTGCTATATCTGCCGAGGGCATGGCAGAGGACTGAGACCAAATTTTGGAGAATCTGCCTTAGCCTTGCTGGCTCTCCCTTGCATTTCTCCCACTCGTTGGCAAGCAATGCACCGAGGCATGAAATGAAGGAGTGCAAAGGCTCCTGTACTTCATCTGAGCAAATCTGGATCACACCCCCTCAGTTAATGTTTCTCTCAGCTAAAAGAAATAAGAGTAATAAAAATAAGTGAAAGCATTGGCTAACTTGGAATTGCACGGGTGGAATGAAGCAGGAGAAGAGAGTTGTAGGAGTGAGTGTATGCTGTCCACATCTCCTCTGCCCACATTTATGGCAGAGTTTGAATCTCTGCTTGGAAAAATCATTGGATTCTGCACAGGTTATAAAGACCTAAAACAAGAAGTAAAATTTAAAGAGAGACTGTTAAATGTCTGTGGTATCTGGGCAGTAAAGGGCTCTTAAAAGTACTTTGCTGGTATAATAAAGCAGGGTAGAAGATCATACAAAGAACTTGGAACTGTAGGAAAGTGTTCCAGTTACTGAGAACTCATAGAAGTGTTATATATAGCACCACTGATAAACACATCCCTTTTTGATCTGGTGCCTATTAAAAGCAGCCCTTACACCTCTGTCATTACGCTTATCTAACCAATTAAATTTTTAGTGTTCAAAATACTCATGTAATACTTGTGCATCTTGTTCTTCCTGGCACGACAGAGTGTTTCACCCTCCTGTGATTCAGGTTTTGTATTTAGCCAGATGGATCACCTTCACTTATCCATTCACTTGCTGCTGGTGGTGCTCTAAGGGGAAAGAAGTTTCACTTGGTGATCCTAAATGCTGCAGAAAATTTAATCTTGGAAATGTTTTATAAAAGCTGGAATCCTCTCAGTGGGATCTGGCTGGGGACAGGAGGTGTTTGAACAACAGATGCCCCAGATGCCTTTTCTCAGGACCTCCCAATTTCATCCAGCAGCTGTGTCCAGGTAATTGCTGGATCTGCTGCTGAGCGTCTGAATTCCTGGTGGCTGGGAAAGTTTTTTAGTTTCATTCATCTGTTGGGAATGGAAGCTGGATGGATTAGTCCCCATTCTTTGGATTCATGTAAGTCTTGGAGTGATAGTGTTATGAAAGGAATTTCCTAAATGTAAACCTCTGAACAAAAGAGATTGAAGTTATGGGTGTCCTCTGCAAGTTCAGCTGTGGTAGGTTTGTCTTGCAGTGGGTTACACCTCCCTTCACACAATGCCATTTCTAAGCTGACATTTCTAATGACCTTTCATAATCACCTATTTCCTTTTCTCGCTCATTTCATGAATAGTCTTGTACTCACTTCAAGAGTTTTCCGCCTTATGGTCTCCTCTTACTATTCATATTAATTTCAGAGTGGGTTGGGCTTCCTGTAAAGTGCAGCACAGTGTAGACTGAAGTTCAATAGAACCTTTCCTTTCTACCAGAAAAGGGAGACCAAAAAACTCATAGTGCCCTTTCTCTTTGTTGCAGCAAAGGCTTCAGAAGTGCAGTCAGCAAATTGCCTTTTTTCTTTTTCTTTTGAGGCACTTCTGAATGTGAGCATTAACACAGTGCCCTGCCCCAGTTCAAGACGTAAAGACTGGGGCTCTGACCTTCTCTAGTGAGTGATGATCCCATTGCACTTTCCCTCCTGAGCTGGAGCTGGTGATGATGTTTTGTCCAGGCTCTTATTCAGGATATGCTTTCAGCCAACTTTACTTGACCCTCTGCCTTCAGTGGGACATGTAATTCTGGACTTCCTGCCCCAAATTGCCGTGTACTGCCACCTTGCATTGGTGGGTCCTTTGTTCCGCCATGGAGGCAGGTTCATTTTGGTGCTGGATGGAGGGAAGCCGTACTATTTCTAAAATCAATTTGAGAGCCCTCTGAATGAAAAGTGTTGCTAACATGAAAAATATTATTGTTACCAATTGTCGTCCCTGGCCTCAAATGCTGAATTTGAAAGGGTCATTTATGCTCCTCAAAGGCAAACACCATGTTAAATGAGAGCTAGAGCAGCTGAAGAAAATGCTTTTTTTGTGGAACTTAGGCTTTGAAATCCTAGGGAGAATTAATAACTATTTTGTTGTTTTCACTGATCTCTCTGCATGGATGGAGAGGGAAAGAGTGATCCCATACTCTTTGCCTTAGCAGCTTACCTGCTGTCAGGAGACTCAGCCAAGGCAAGAACAGCATGCAGATGGATGAGAAAAAGGCCTGGGTGAAGATTTGGACGTGTCCACTTGATAATTATATAAGAAGGGCTATTTTCCTCATTAACCTCTGATACTCTGGCTGCTTCTCATGGAATCACAGAATCATGGAATGTTAAGGGGTTGGAATGGATCTTAGAGACCATCTACTCCCAACCCCTCCCTCCATGGGCAGAGTCACCTCCCACCAGACCAGGCTGCTCAAGATCTTATCCAAACTGGCTTTGAGAACTGCCAGGGTTGGGGCATCCAGAACATCCCTGGGCAATCTGTGCCCGTGTCTCAGAGCAAAAAATTTCTTCCTGATATCTAAATTTATTGTTTTCCAACTTGTACCCTTTACTCCTTGTCCTATCACTGCAGAAGACCCCCTGTCCAGCCTCCCTCTGACCCCCTCACATACTGGAATGTTGCTACGAGGTCTCCACACAACTTTCCCTTCTCCAGGCTGTGCAGCCCCACCTCTGCTGCCTTTCCCCCTCTGCCCTGTTACCATTTCCCCTCAGCATGTGAAGACACCACGGCAGGGTCAGCCCCAGATGGCAGATGCCACGTGAGCCGAGATCCCATCCCCTCTGAGGCTGGTGCAGACTGAGCAGCCCTCTCAGAGCTGCTGAGAGCTGCCAGGGAGGTGCGAGGGCTTTGTGGAGGGCGGCAGATGGAGAGCAGGACCTGCCTTGTTGGTTGGAGTGTGGTGCTGGAAGCTTTGTGGAGCGCTTCACGCCCGTCTCAGGCAGCATGGGTGCAAAATGCAAGCCCAGCAGAATGGTGGCAGGTTGCACCCTCCTTTCACTGACATCCTACCAGAGCCAATGTCAAGAACGATGAAATTCGGGTCCTGTATTTCAGCAGGTCATCTGTCTGGAATTGTACCCAATATGTTTGCTCTGCATTCAGCAAATATTTGGTTCTGACACTGGTTATGGATGGAAAATGTATTCAGTTAAATTTTCCATCAGCTCCAGCTCTTGGGGAGCTTGTTCTGCTGTTGGGTTGACCATGGTGAGAGGAACATTTTGAATTGCTCCATCTGAATAGGCTTTTGTTCCTTATGTCCTTTTGCTCCCTACTATATCCCACTTCATGGCTTTCTTGCTCTTGCACACGAGTCTGGCTTGACAGTAGATATGTGTGTGCCTTGGGTTTAAAGTCTCCCTTTATAGGCCAAATCAGTTTTTAAAACATTACCTCCTGGAAACCGCACGGAGAGCTCTGTCAAATAGAACTGTAACCAAAATTTTCTTTGTAGAAGAAAAAAAAAATCCCCCGTGCAGGGGAGAAATCATTCAAGCTGTAGTTTGAAAGTGTTTAAAGCAGGTGGGAAAAGAGGAGGTTCAGTGCCTAATGGAGTTGGCTCACCCTTCAGAGATGCTCAGTCTGTCACTGAGGTTTCCCACACAACCAATGGTGATTTAATTCCTGGAAAACCTCAGCTCTCTTATAAAGAAAGCAGTGAAAGCAGCACTGATATCCTTCATGTTAAAGGCTGGGGAGTAGTTGGATATTGGCATGGGGTAGGGATTGCCTGAGGTAGGTTAACTCTAGCTTGCAATATAGTACAGCTCCTACTAGCCTCATGACAGAGGGATGTTTTATTCTTTTCCTTTTTATGTTGTATCTTAAAAAGAAACAGACAAAATTGTGATCTAAAGTAGCTGGAAAAGAAAAAAAAAAAAAAAAACCAACCCAAAAAGCCATATGATTCGCTGCAGGAATAAATCCCCTTGGCAACTGGTCCCAGCCTGGAGAATATATTCACAGCTGGGTTATAAACCCTCAGAACCAGCCAACATAACCTTAACTAACACAACATTACTAAGGCACTGCTGTAATAGGATCATTCTGCTATGGCTCCTGGGCATGTTTTAAGTGTCATCAATTTAGTCTACAACTGGAGGCTGTTAAGTGCAAAACCATTTTAGCAACTGCATCTTACATGCAGGAATGATTGAATATTAATGGCTTTTCTTTTGTTGAGGAAAAACACAGAGAGGAAAGTGAAAATCCACAGGAAACCTCACTGTCTGCCCTTGAGTAGTGAAGTTCATTTTTGGAAGACAGCAGGATCAATCTAGCAGCTGAGTATTGGAGTGGGAGGCCAGGAAATTGACTCTCATTCTCCAGCACTGATCTCCTGTGCAAACTCAGCCAAGCTATTTCACCTCAGTTTTCCTTCTCAGCCTTATCTCTCCAAGGAGGTGAATTATTTGACAGAGCAGTTATTTCACTCCCTTTTTGGAACCAGTTCGACTCCACCTGCACAACACAGAGAGCAAACAGGAAAAGGCTATGAGGGATGCAGCCCGGTGTTTTGTCCCACCAAAGATGCCCATCTTGGCTACTTTGGTAGGAGAGGTTAAGCACTTTAAAAAGAGCTCAAAATGTTTTGCAACTGAGTGGGAGATGTGTTTGCCTCACCTCAAATCTGGGGTCAGAATAAATGATAAAATTACCTTTGCCAACCCTGTGTGCTCTTCAGTACTCTCTGAGCTGCTCCATCTTTTACCATGTCATGTGTTGGGCAGGGGAAAACAAAAGGATATGGATACCTGTGGTGTCTGTAGTGTTGTGGGGCAAGACTTGTGTGAGTATCCTGAGGCCGGCTGAGTATCTTTATGAACAGGATGACACGGAGGTGGTAATCACTTTCCACAACCTTTGTGTTACCTGGTGCAGCAAGGTTGGAGCTGTTGCAGGACTTTTGCAGGGCCCTCCTGTGGCTGGGCTTTGGGTGACTGACTGAGTGAGCTGTTGTCAAGGCACCCTGCACTGACACTGTTGGGAATAAAGGCTCTGAGTTGAACACTGGCTATCCTCATAAAGAAGTTAATTGAAATCTCTCTCTCAACACCCTCTCAGCAGATCAGTGGTTGTGCTTAGAAAGCAAGGGAATGAATGAATATCATAATACCTGATGCAAAAGCTTTTGTGTTCGCTTTTTATCATTATCAAATCATGCTGAAGAGGCTGCAAGGTGAAGAAACTCTCAAGCTGCATTTTCAAGAAGCTGTTAGGATGAAGACAGGGCATTTCAAAATCAATACTGAAGCCTGCGATCCAAAGAGCAAAAGGCAGAGTCATTATAAGCCGCTTTGCTTCTCATCTCTAATTCCCCATATTCATAACTTAAGCCCTGTCATTTGGATTTATCCTCTGTGGCCTGCAGTGACACCAGGAAAAGTCCTTCTTTTTAATTCTGTGGCAAAAAAATAGCAACACTGCAGGGTAAGATCACATCCCCCCAGAAGTTTAGGGCTTAAATGTTTCATGTTGGGCACCAGATTTTTTTTTTTTTTTTGCCATCTCCTGCCCCTCCCAATAGTCTCCCTTCTCCTTCCTCTACTGTTGTACATCAATCATCCTCTTTCCTGGAGGCAAGGGTACAAACAGTGTAATCCCAGGGACACTGATACAGCCAGTCCTGCACATGGCTGTTGCTCTGTCCTTGGAGATGCCATCACTAAATCTAGTGACAGGATTTTGCTGATGGGAGTGTTTCAGCTGGGCTGGAGGAAGCAATAGGAGCAAGTAATCTAGGAACCCAGCTTTGCCATTGCTGGGAGCTCTGTTCTATCTCCATCCACTTCTCTTTTTAAAGTAGCTCTCTAAACTTCTCTTTCCTTTATTACTTCTTAGTTTCTCCTATCTTGGCACTTACAACACCATAAACATTTCCCTCACTGGTAATATTTTTAATTATGACCTGGAAATGACCCTTAGCTCTGACTCAGCCAACCCAACTGAACAATTCATAAGGGTTTGGTGTTGAATTAAGTAATTATTTTTTAATAATTAAGATTCCTGTATAGGTTATTGTTTGGACAAAATACCACAACCTCAAATGCTGTTCTGTGCAGAGGCCTTCAGAAGGAGTTCTGGGGTTTGTTGGGATTTTCTTTGGTTTGGATCTCAGAAATGTGTTTAGAGGAGGTGATGTTACCTCTGGAAAAATCCCAACACGTATATTCAGGAGAAGCTGCTGGACCATGGCTGACTTATGCAAAGTGCAGGCAGTCAGTGGCAGGTTCTTCCAGCAGCACACTCTTCCTGCCCCTGTGTTTGGTGAACCAGGCTTGAGATCACATTGTATTCTGCTGGCAAATTTGGGAATGGCCTTTGGTGGGAGCCCAGCACTTTGTCTCATCTGCTAAGCCCTTAATCAACCCCACCACTACTTTTTCTAACTCCCCTCTGGACTTTGAATTACACTGCAGTGAACATAACTCACGTGAGTAAGAGCTTAAGGTCTTTCTCACTTGGGTGGTCCCATTAAAAAGACCAGGTTTGCTGTCTTGGCTCCAGAGCCATTCCAAACACCACTGCTATTTTTTTCCCCCCCAGCATTTCTTTCACCTGCCTTTTTTTCTTCTTTTTCTTTTTTTGTTTTTTTTTTTTCCCCATGCCAAATCTATTAATATGTGTTTTAACCAGTTAACTTTGCAACCAAAATATTAACTGCATAAGAGGCAGGTTTATAAAATATGCATTGGAGCGGGGAATATAAAATGCCCCCAATTTCATAGCAGAAAAAAACATGTATAAAGTGCTGAGTGAAAATTGAGAAGGACCCAACTCAAACCTTTGAAAATCACTGCCAGTTCCTATGTGCTGTATTTATTTTGACTTGGGAGGCTCAATCCAGTCCGGATGAGGTCATTTGGTTGGGAGAACATGTGTCCATGCGGGGCCAGGAGGCAGGGAAGCCTGCAGGATGCAGTGGTGGGAGCAGGGCAGGCTGGACCATCTGTGTGTTGATCCTGGCATCAGAGCACGGCTCTGGGATGGAGGTGTGGTAATGTTCAGGTTGATTTCTTTTTAAGGCAGGCGGGGCAGTGTAGCTTTTGTGTCCTCAGCTGTTTGCCGGATGGGGTAAATTGAGGCAAAGCCTGATGTGCTCTAATAACCTGGGGACAGAGGAGTATATTTAGTTAGGGGTGCCTTTGGTGACTTGTCCATATGACTTCATGCAACAAAGAGCCTCTAATTTTGTTTGCCCAGCTCTACCTTCGAGCTTGTCACGTTTAACCCTTGCCCTCTCCGCACCTGCCACCTGCTCAGCACCATTTTACTTTCTCCTCCTCCTGCTCCTTCATCCTCCCTTGCTCCTCTCACCAACCAAGATCAGTATCTAGGCCATTTGTGTCTGAGAAATGTCACATTTTTCCTCTGGGAGCTCCATCTCTGCTGCTCAGTGCTCCATCCCAGCAGGTGGGGAATGTCCTGAGTCCTCCCTGAGAAGCCTTGTCTGTCCTGCTGCCCCTCTCCCCTGCCAGCAGCCTGTTTGCCAACACCTTGCACGAGGAAGCTGCCTCTATAAAAATAAACCGTGCTGAAATCTGAGAGAGAAACCACGCCAGCCTCACACTTCATTATTGGTAATGTCAGCCTATTTGATTTCCATTTGCAAACAGTAGCCTGCGTATGTTCTTCACCACGTACCCCGTCTCCCTGTGCCTTATTCTGTGAAAATTGGGGCTCCCCATGCGTGTTGCTAAGTCTGCTTTGTGGTTTGCTTGCTCTGGGCCACAGACACCCCTGCTTCACAATTAAAGTGTGGAAAAAGCCTGTTAAGTCACTGATTTAATTGCCTGGTTACTCAGGACTAACACGAGGTTGCCATCTGCAAGAGGCTTGAGCCTCTTTCCCCACCTCCTCTACCTTTATAAGATTTTACTCCTCGCAGCTGGCTTTTATTGCTGATTTACGGCAGAAAAAGGCAGCAGAGACAGACCTGTATTTCCTGTTTTTAACCCCAATGTGCACTGCCATATGGGCATTGCTTGGGGAGGGCTGGATGTGCAGACAACGCTCTCCTGCACCTCCAACATTGCCTGGCTGTCTGGGTTGAGGATGTAGGATGAAACTTGATTTTCCAGGAGATCTCTATTAAAAAAAAACAGGAAAAAAAAAAAAAAAAAGGAAAATGGGTGAAGGGGGAGAAGTAAGACAAACCAGGTTTTATATCAGTAGGGTAAGCACTGCATTGCTGCCCTCAGAACCCCAAACCTGAGTTGCAGGTCCCTGTCTCCACAGGGATGCGCTCTCAGATGGGTCCAACAAGTGCTGGCAGCAGCAAGGGGCCCCCAGGAAGGCTCAGGGAGGGGGGATGTACCCAGGGCTTGAGGAGGAGATGCCTGTATTGACTTTCACTCGATTTACTGGAGCAATTGAGTTTGTCAGTGAAATGTGAGAGGGGCTCAATCAGCTGTCACACTGAGACACTCCTGTCACTGCTGTCAATAGCTTCGAGTTTCTGATCCTTTCTCAGATTAACTCTGTGCCAGAACATCAAATGAAAAGCTGTTTGGGGCATGGGGAGGGGAGAAACTCTGAGCAGTTATCTAGGAATCAGTTTACAGACTTCAAAGCACTGCCAGGTTTATTCTGATGGCCTATAGCAATGTGCTGGGATCCTTAATGCATTTGGAGTGTAATGTAGACTCTCCTCTTCAGCCCCGTGGTCACCCATGGACTGGGAGGCAGGAATGGAAGAAAAAGGAAGGCGTCCCTCCCAGTGAACCCAAATGGCATGCAAATGGCCTGCCTGCTCTGCAAGGACTGCTCTTTAGCTTGATGGAATAGGTTGCTTTTCTTACCTCTCATCCTGAAGGACTCCTCTGTGTTTGTCCCAGCACCAAATGGAGACTTTTTCTCCGATTATGTGTAAAGGCACCACCCCAGCAATAGGACAGGAGTGAAAATAAGTGGGACAGGTTTGCAAGCAGAAAGAATGAAGAGGGAGGTTTAGCAAACCCATCTGAGCAGGTTTTAGCAGTGTTGGGCCTCGAGTATGTACCTTTCTTTATCTATAGCATGGCAAAACCTTTGTAGTCCATCAAGTTCTTCCAAGACCTTTTCCTTGAAGTTTCACTGGTAGGATCTGAGACAGGCTTTACTGAGAATCTTTCCATCATAAGTCAATGTGAATGAATGAATGAATATGTCGCTTTTTGTAGGAAGAATAGGCCATCAGGAGACTTCTTAAAAAAATACCTCAAGGATTTGAGAATTCTCTTTTCTCTGTTCACACTAAAACAGCTTATAGCAAGGTGAACTTGCCCATTTGCACAGAAGCCAAGAGGGTAATGTTAATCCTATTAGAAAAATAATTTACCACCAAAAAATAATAATAGTAGGGGTGGAGAAAGAATCCTTTTTAGGCCAATTCTCTGAGTAATTCCTGTGAATTTACTCTTTTCTTCTTAGGGTTGCAATGTTAAACATTTTGCTATCAATACATGAGTTACAAAGATTACTATTTTCCTTTCACATTCTTAAAGAAATTAAAGAAGAGAAAGGCTACATTCTAATCTTATTGGTAGAGGGTTTTGTCCTGTGGAGAATTCTTCTCTTTTTTGAGAAGAGAAGAATTCAGAGTGAGGCAGTGTCCATAGAGCAGGTTATCCACGTACAGCACCAATCTAGATTTTTTTCCTTGAATGTAATTTTAAAATTTCCATTTTTTCCCTTGTCATTCAAATCCATTAGCAAGTTTCTTTCGACTTCAAAACATAAAAAAATTTCATCTGTTCCTCATTCAAGAACAACTCTATCCTTCCCATGCAGAAACTGCAACTGCATTCCATTGCTTAATAATATTTAAGCAACTCTCTGTCCAGAGCAAGTTGTACCTTCTCCTTGAAAAGAACTCAAAAGTGGCCCAATTCAGAGTGTGATCTTTAATACCAGACAGAACCCTGCTTGATTCTCTTGGTTCCATTCATGTAGAAAGGCCGTGGAGAAGAATGCTAAAGGCATTAGAAAAGAAAAAAAAAAACCAAACCCTCACCACATTCTCCTTATAGAGTATTTCAAACCGAATGCTGGATACATACCTTTCCTTGACCTTTTCCTTAGATTAGTGCTATAGGCAGCTGTTGTGCTTGTATTACGCATTCCAGTGCAGGGACTGAGTCTCCAACGGGGTAGAGGGGGGCTTGGTGTGTGTGTGTGTGTGTGTGTGTGTGTGTGTGTGTGTTTGTTACTCAACCTCTTAGCCAAAGGTCTTCCATGTTGGTTTTAACTCTCTCTGTTTTTTTCAGTTTCCAGGGGGAGGTGTGGCTGTTTGTGCACTTTGTTTATGTTCACAGGACAACAGGAAACCCAAGAGCTTTTAGTGAATTCAGATATACTCTGGAAGAGGTGTGAATGTCCAGCCATTTGGGTTTAAAAGCTTTCATTAAGTCGGAGAATGGAGGAAGAAAATAAACATCTCTCTGCTTTCTAGCTGCAAAGGGATGAAAGGTTCTCAGCCTGTGGGCCCCCAGGATGGATGCCTACAAAGGGAGGAATTGTAGGAGAGATAAAAAAGGCTGGAATTGAGGGTAAAAAAAAAAAATAAAAATCTTAGAGCTGCTGCTCAAGTTGTATTTGGTCTTCATTTTCCTGAGTCCCCATTGAGCAGTTGGCCTTGGTGAAACCCTGATGGAGCAGAGTGAGGGAATCACGAACAGAATGGGCTTCATGGGAGGAGCGATGCGGCTAACAAAGGCGCCAAGGCAGCTCTAAGGACTCGGGCTAATTGCATCCACCCCCGCAGAAAGAAAGGGACTCTGTGCCTGACCTCCCTCACCTGGAATAGATGGATGCAGTACCTATCCATGGAGCCAGTGACTTTCTCTTCTGGCAATTGGTTGATAATGAATCAGCTGTAACAGTGTGAGTGCTGAACAAAGCGCAAGAACTTTCGTGTAATTCTAAAAAACAACAAATAAAGAAGCCAAAAAAAAAAAACAAACAAAAAAAAACAAACAGGAAGACAAATGGAAAACTTTTCCACAAAATACTTCCACAACAATGCTTCATCATCATTTGACATCATTGCAATATGTCCAAGAGAAAGCCTGAACACACTCCTGGAGGGACATCACTGCAACTTGTGATTGTGTCCACCAACAGTGCAACACACAAAGTCTTCAAGTCCTCTGATGTCCTAAAATTGCAACTCTCTTGCTGCCTCCCCTACTAATTTGGGTTTTTTCCATGATATTGCTGTTGCTGGAATGATCATAGAATGATTAAGATGGGGCATTACTTTCTGCTCATGCTGACACAGCCCATTGTGCAGGGGGAGTCACAGAATCATTTAGGTTGGAAAAGATCTCTAAGATCACTGAGCCCACTGTTAATCCAGCACTGGCAAGGCCACCACTAACCCATGTCCTCAAGTGCCACATCTACATAGCTTTTAAATCCCTCCAGGGGCTGGCCAGCCTGTGTGGGCAGGGCAAAGATTTCAGTGAAGAATTTTTTTCTAATATCTGACCCAAACCTCTCTTGTTGCATCTTGAGGGCAGGGACACGTGTCTGCTCTGTGTCACTGCAGGAGGGGCTCAGTGTCACCCAGCCTGGTCTGGCCAACACAACTGGCTGTCTCTGTGCCATGGAGTGAGAGGGGTTATCAAACTTCCCCCGCCTCTGCCCATCTGTGGCTCCTCGGGGCAGGTCCTTCCCTCAGATGGCGTGTTTGCGCAGTGCCTAATTGCAGATGCAAGGGTAATATAAATAATAAGGTTAAAAGTCACTCTTCTTGAGGGGAGGTGAAAAGGGAACGGAAATGGGGCTGCTACTCAGCTTCCTGGCTTTTCCTGGAGTCAAAAAGAGAGTGCAAAGGGTATTGCAGGATATGTCGGAGTATTTAGTCTTGAATCGTTTGCCATCCTGTTTTTATTCCCTTGCAGATATATTTCAAAGAAAGTGTTTAGATGGAGATGATGACCTCTCTTATGGCTGAGGTTGCCTGTCACTTCCTATGATAAGTCCCTCACTTGATTGTTTGGGCTGTGTTTGAGCTGAAGCCTTCCCTACTGCACGCCAGACTCCCACCGAGTTCATTTCAGAGGAGGGGGATTTTCAGTGCACTGCTGAAGCCCCGCTGGCTTTTATCATTTGGGAAGAGGATTCCTACTTTTTCATCTTTAAAAAGCTCGTCCCAGGTGTGCTGTTGCACACCAGTCCTTAAAAGTGAGGATAAGCTGTGAGATGAAGTGGTCCCACATGCTGGGCACTACCCAGGGTGCTGCCTCCACTCGTGCCTAGCACAAAGTCTCCCCGAGAAGCAGTAGCAGTCCAGCTGTCCTTATCCTGGAGAAAAGAAGGATCAGGGTTGCTCATTGCTCATTGCTCTCAACCTGAAAGGTGGTAGTCAGGTGGGGATTGGGTTCTTCTCCCAGAAAACAAGGGCAAAAAAAAAGCCCTCAAGATGCAACAAGAAAGGTTTGGGTCAGATATTAGAAAAAAATTCTTCACTGGAATCTTTGCCCTGCCCACACAGGCTGGCCAGCCCCTGGAGGGATTTAAAAGCTATGTAGATGTGGCACTTGAGGACATGGGTTAGTGGTGGCCTTGCCAGTGCTGGATTAACAGTGGGCTCAGTGATCTTAGAGATCTTTTCCAACCTAAATGATTCTGTGACTCCCCCTGCACAATGGGCTGTGTCAGCATGAGCAGAAAGTAATGCCCCATCTTAATCATTCTATGATCATTCCAGCAACAGCAATATCATGGAAAAAACCCAAATTAGTAGGGGAGGCAGCAAGAGAGTTGCAATTTTAGGACATCAGAGGACTTGAAGACTTTGTGTGTTGCACTGTTGGTGGACACAATCACAGGTCATAGTGATGTCCTTCCAGGGATGTGTTTAGGCTTTCCCTTGGACATGCTCCAACGGAACATGTCAAGTGATGATGTTGTGGAAGAATTTTGTTGAAAAGTTATCCATTTGTCTTGCTGTATTTTTATTTTTTTAGTTTGTTTATTTGGTTTTTAGAATTACACGAAAGTTCTTGCGCTTTGTTCAGCACTCACACTGTTACAGTTGATTCTTTATCAACCAATTGCCAGAAGAGAAAGTCACTGGCTCCATGGATAGGTACAGCAATTCCAGAAATCATCAGTGTCTGAATATGGCCATTAGTCAGGATTTGATGGCAGCAGTGGTGTTGTCTCTGATTCCAATCCTGTGTAAACACCATCTGGGTGTTGCAGAAGTTACACGTAGTTGCTGGGCATTACAAGTAAATAGTAATTTTCTCAAAATTACTATTTCTATTTTTCAGTTCCTCCAAGTCTCTTGACCTGTATTTCTCCAAACTGTGTACAGTGGCATCTCAGTTGAACAGGGGCCTTTTCTGTTTTTCTGTAACAATAATGAGGTTATTTGTTCCGTACTCATTTTCACTTTTCCTTATCTACCCAAGATGATGAGCCAAATTGTTTCCTCCTTGAATTTGGCCTTTGCTGTCCCACTGAAAATCATTTTGAACTCTGTTTCTTTCCAGCCTTACTGAGTCATCCTGGAGCTTGGCTCTGAGTTCCTCATCTGATAAGAGGCAGTAGAGGAGCTTCCTAATCTCAGAGACTGGTGCCAGGAGAAATTCATTAGCAATCATGATAAGAGATTCCAGTTATTCCAACAACTCAGGCCTTATAGCTATTGAAAACAAAGCTTGCATTAACATATCTATGTACATAAGTGATTTTGTCTATGAGATTAAAGACTAAAAGTGAGTGAACTTAATTTTTTCTCTTGAATAATGTAGTTGTCCAATGAGCATTAGAATTTTCCTTCACCCGTGTTTTACTTACTGCTGTGGAAAGGATGCTGTGAAGATGATCTCTTTTACTGGAGAATCCATTTAACTTTGTTCCCAGCTGTCCCCTATTGGAGATGTGGACCTCTCTTCCTCTCTCACTTCCCTCCTTTTCTTCATCTCCAATGTTGGTAGCAAATTTTCCTTTTGTACCCACCAACATTTAACCAGTAATGAAAAAAGTGATGGAACACAGTTTCCATTTGCTTTCCACATTTAATATGTAGCAGTGAAAATCTTTCCATTCTTGCTCTGCCAAAGTTCCAAAGTTTCCCTGTTCATTTCAGTTTTCCCAAGCATCAACATTTGAATATTAACTTCCTACATATGTTCTCCACTCAGCTCTCAGCTGGATCCAGAGTTGGAAGAACAATTAGAACAACTGGTTTGCATGGGCTGAGTTTTTATATGGGACCTCCATGGCCAACTCATGTGATTTTTAAGAATGTTATTCTATGAGGTGTGCAGCAGTTTGTATTTTTCTCCCCCCCCCCTTTTTCTTTAAATTTTATTTTTTCTACATCAGTATCAGTGAGTGGTGAGGCTTAAATTATAAAGTCCCTGAAACTCAGAAGGCACATAAATAGAATCTAATTTGCCTGATTTTAATTCAGATTTTAAGGAGCCTCATCCACACTCGGAATTTAGCAGTATTAGCAACTCCAGTTATAATGCTGCTTGTAGTGGCTCACATGTAGTTATGATTTTTAATCCTAAATCATGTGTGATTCAGTACCAAATAACCCTTTCTTCCATGTCAGCCAGTGTAAGATACATTCCTTTGAAAAGCTGGGTCGTCTTCCTGTGTCTGCAATACACACATTGACCCATTTCTCTGCTTCCTTCCAACACTCCCAAGACCAAATGTTTAAAAACTAAACTTTCTGCTCAGTGGTTCTGATGACCCCACCTGATCTCTCATATTACATACAAATAGAGGGCTTGCACCATGTAGCTGTCTTTTCCTACAGAAAGAGAAAATTACATTTTCCATTCTCACATTCTAAAATAGCTATAAAAAAACCCTGAACACAAGTCTCTAACACGCTATTTGAAGTAAGACTGACCTCAGATTTTTAATTTTTTTTTTTTTCATCCAGTAGCTCCAAATGTACTTCTCTGGTTTGAAAATTGTGCTGACATTTGAATTGAGGTAAGCACAAAAGGGTCTTTCAATTTTCCTGCAGGATTCTGAAATAGTAGAAAGTACTGGAGTTGCATTTTAAAGATGTTATCTTCAGCAGCGAGGCTGACAAATCATCGCCTGACGCAGGCAAGGGGACTGTGGATGCAATAAATTGAAATTTAAATGGGAAACCCGTTGCATTTGTGAGAATTAGCAGCAGTTCATATGATTTCCAAAAAAATAAAATAATTAAAACCCCCTGCCTGCTGAGCAGGCATCAGCCCTACCAAGCGCAGTGGAGCAGCCTCAAGCCAGGTGCTGACAAGAATTTCCTGATCTCCCTGTGACCCCCATTGCGGGAGGTGAGCTGGCAAGAGAAGCTAGCAGGGATGCAGGGGGACGAGAAGATGGTTTGTTTATTTCTCCTGGCTTGGAAAATGTGTGTGGCTGTCAGGGCTGATGTGTGTTTGTGACACTCGAGCTGCCTTGCCAGCGCTGCTTCTTGTGGGCTACATACTCATCTTTTATCAGGAGCGTGGTGGCGTGGTGAGAGACATCCTCTTCACAGAAAGTCAGCTCAGCATTGCTGCACAAGCTTTGGGAGGGCTCAGTTCCTTTTATTCCTCCTCTCTGAAGAGCCCTTTGCCCAAACTTTCCTTTTTTTTTTTTGTTTTTTTTTCCCCTTCTTTTCCAAAGACTGAGAAATGCCTGAGGAATGCACTTGCTCTCTCTCTCCCAGGCTGGCTCTCCCAGTGATGTATTAATTAGCTGGAGCACTGCACACTAACGAGCAACTGCAGGCTGATCTCGTTAAACATTAATGCTTAACTAGAAAAGCAAGAGCTGTTAAAGATACGCCACTCAATGTCATCCATGTCCAAATGTGAAAGAAGTCAGTGCTGAGCTGCTGGCTCTTGTGCTTCCAGAGGCAGCGAGAAGGGACAAGTGACAAACTTCTCTTTCCCAAGCCAGATGGGAGCACCTGGACCACAGAGGAGTTTCCATGCTTCTCTGAGTAACTTTGACACAGAACCCAGCCCTTTTCCAGGGAACAGCTCTCTCTCTCAGGGAGTTATATGGGCAAGTTCTTGTGCTCACACTGCTTTTCCAGCCTTTTCCATGCCTTGTTTTTAGTGGTCAGGTCCTAAAACCAGCACAGGTCTGCTCCTTAACCACTATTTAACCACAAGCAAATGGTTCAGGGCCCATGTTTTCAAACATGAAAGTTTCATGTCAGGTAGTTACACCTCAATGTGGTAATCCAAATTAGTGGTCGTCTTCGTTATTATTGACTTTGCTGGATATTTTAAGCAACACCATTGGAAAATATCGACCTTATCACCTCTTAGTTTCAGTTTACCCTTGGAGGAACTTGTTAGGGCAGCTCTTGATATTGTGAGGCTTTGGCTATTCTCAGGGAAAATATCTTGACTACCTCATGAGGAGCTTTCAGAGTGTTTGTTCATTAACCAGCTGGGAATACTGCTGATGAAAGGGCATGAAGCCTGCCCAAGGAGCCCTGCTCTTCTCCAGGCACGTGCTGTTACAGCCCAGCTGTGCACGACAAGTTGCCATCCACGCTCCTGCCCTTCATTTGCGTAGGCAAAAATGGAAATTTTTTTTATGCACTGTCTTAATGACTGCTACATGCAAATCAAACACAGGGTTTTGCATGAGTAGCTATGCTCAACTTACCATGGAGTTACCTGGCATAGCCAGAGTATAAGTTAAGTTTCAGTATCTGCAGCAGATGTAGCAGCCTCTTAGCTTACTGTCTGCCTCCACCTTCTCTCCAATATAATAACATAAACACAGCAGCCAGTATTTTTCCTTGCTCTCCAGCTCTTTGCATTATGCAATTTGATTGCGATTGATAATTCATTAATCATTTCTTATCGTAGTTAATATTTGCCCAGCTTGCTACTGTGCAGCAAGGGTGATGGGAGGGGCAGGAGCAGGAAAGTGAAAGATACAGTCAGGGAAGCACAAAATACGTGGGAATATAATCTTGAGAAACAGACCTTCCCTTCCCTTCCCTTCCCTTCCCTTCCCTTCCCTTCCCTTCCCTTCCCTTCCCTTCCCTTCCCTTCCCCTTTCTTCTGTCACCAGCAGTTTTAAAGGGTTCATCCAATGTTCTCAAGACAAGCCCTCCTTAGATCACCACCAAGGCAGCTGCAGCCATATGGAGAAAGATTTTTTTTGAGACTCTCCAAGCAATGCCTTTTCCTCCCTGAGGAAGCGAAAGGGTTACTGCAGCCCTGTTGGGATTTTGAGTTGGATTTTTTATTTTTTTTTTTTTCCTTTCAGTCTCCCAGCCTGATGCTCCCTCAGACTGTTCTTAAAAGCCACTGGACCTGATTTCCTCTCTAATGGTGTTAGGGCTGGAACTGGAGCTGCCTCTGCTGCCTGGTGCCCCTCGTGCCCGTGCCTTCAGACGTTATGTCACAGCTCCTGGGGCTGCTGGCTGACTCCAGCCGCCCTCCCCAGGGATGGAGAGCAGGTTCCCCTCCCCGTGGCAGCAGCAGTGCCCACATTCAAGGAGCTGCAGTGCTGAGCCGTGACTGCATTAGTTCTGCTACATTAGAACAGCAGCAAAGAGCTTAATTTAATTCGCTGGCCTGTATACCGACACCTGAGGGCCACTAATTCACTGTCACGTATTCTCAGTGAAACCAGGCTCTTTAGTGTTCCCTTTTTTTTTTTTTTTTTTTTTTTTACTAGAGGAGAGCCTTGCAAAGCAAATGCTCATTTTCTAGGTCTAGAGAGAAATATCTCCTTCCAAGGATCATGGCAGGTCAGCATGACTCACTTTTGCCCATGTCCACAAGGGATGGAAGATCACACATCTCTTTTTCTCTTTTTTTTTTTTTAATTTCTTTTTTCCTTTGAAATGTATAAATTGATCTCAGTTCAGTCATTTTATGGTTAGCAGCATCCATTAAAAAGTTGATTCACGCTGATATAGGAGTGGCCCTAAAACATTTATTCACCACAGGCTGTATTTGGACATCATTCAAGGGCTTTGAGCCTATTAGACTCCTCAGCCCTCTGTGTCTTCTCCAGTGATAGCATCAAGTCCTGCAGTAGCATTTTCTGTGCTGTAACTTCCAAGAATCAAGCCTTGCCTGTGTTGTTTGCGCATGAAGACCCATTAGGCTAAATTAATCCCCAGGGTAAATGTACAGACTTCAACAGAATGTTATCAGGGATAAATTAGACCTATTGATTTTTAATGAGGTTCTTACCTGAATAAAGAAAATAGAGTTTCTCTTCTGTTCTGGTCTATTGTTCTGCTGCAAGCATCACCAGAAACGTTTGCTTTGATCCTGAATTTTTAAACCTGGAAATTTTACACTTCTAAAAGGATTAGGAAACATTTTTCTTTCTCCCTGTTAAATGTGAGCAATACCATTTTACACTGGAATATATTTCCCGGAATTTACACATCTTCAAGCATCTTTTTCTGCAAACCAAGTGAATAGATTGCCTGAAAAATTACAGACTTCCCGTAGTTTAATGCTGACCTCCTCCTTCAGAGACCACCCTCATCACAAGGGGCTTAGTCCATGCTAAGGAATTTCTAGAGAAATAATTTTGAGAGGTACAAAGTGATTTTTTTTTTTCTTTCTTTAGCTGATCTGTCTGAGATAATTCATGTCTTGCTGTTTCATGCCAAGGATATCTGGTGTCACCGCACTGTCTGAGCTCTCAGGTGTGTAATCTGGGGGTGACCCCACATCACCAGTGCAGACACATCCTCTGTGTCTGACCCCATGGGTAGTAGCACAGCTCTTGGGAGTGGAGGGATGTTACAAATCCCATCCCATGCTGTTTCCTGGGAGGGTGGCACTCAGCTGACCCCAGGTGTGGACACTCACAGCCAGGTCTTGGCAGGTGACTTCTCCCTGTCATTGTCACCAGTGCCTCTGCTCTCCGTGGGAAGACAGAGAAAGCAAATTCTCTATCATTGAGTCTCTGTGCCCGGGGGTTTGAAAAGAAACCATTCTGTGATTCTGAAAAGTGACCCTTCCTTCAGGTTGTGGCTGATTTTGGTACAATTGTTGCTCCCAAAGTTGCTGCCCCTGCTGAGGTCTGGGTCTGCAGAGATGGGACCATTTCTATGGTTCATTGGTGGCATTCAAAAACAATGAGGCCTGTGTCATCACAGCCCTGTGGTGACATGCATGGCTGCAGGGAGCACATGTGAATATCCAGGTGCTCTTTTAGGCGTCACTTCACTGTAGGTCCTCATGTGACTGGAGATTTATTTTTAATTTTTTTTTTTTTTATTCTGCACTGAATGGTTAAGGAAACTTTTCCATGACACCCAAATCTCTCTGGAAGCACCAAAATACTGGTTAATTTGCATCCTTTATAATGTTTAATTTAAACTTTTAGCTTTCAAAAATGAAGAAGCATTTGTTCATTTCCTAAAAACTATTAGCTATCTGTTGGGAATAGACTTTGTTTAATAAACGGTTGGCTTGGCTTTAACCACTGATCTAAATGGCAACATGTCTGCAGACTCTCAAGTCATCAGTTTGTATTCCCAAATGTGCCTTGCTAGTGGAAGAAATATTTATATTTACTCAGAAAT
The DNA here is from genome assembly GCF_028551555.1 of Melozone crissalis. Lineage (NCBI taxonomy): Eukaryota > Metazoa > Chordata > Aves > Passeriformes > Passerellidae > Melozone > Melozone crissalis. Next base: position 19,454,398 of record NW_026535814.1, read on the forward strand.
GCCAACAGAGGTTGCCTGTGCCCTTCTAGCACACATGGTGGAGGCCAATGGTTTGAACACTGGTGGTTCTAACTTTGAGTCAGGAAGTTGTACTTTTTGAATATATCTTTTATTCAACCTTTTTTTTTTTTTTACTTTTTAATGTACTTTGACTGTATACATACAGCCATATTTATATATATATATAAAAATATGCATTTTCACTATATACACATAGAAGGGTATATGGGTCTTTTGCAGAGCCTATATGAGATTTTCCTCCCTTCCCATTTATGATCTCAGGTCTGTATCTTTAACTTTTCTTTATCATGGTAAACCCCAATAATTCCTGCAATTCTCTGGGCTTTGGAAGAGCATTGCAATTTTCCAGTGCTTTGCATTGCAATTCCTCCCGTAGCATTTCACAGCAAAAGTAACAGGAAACTTAAAATGTTTAAACTGGAATTTTCCTTCGGAAAAGCAATCACGCAGGAATATTCATGCGCTGCCTGGCCCAGGTCCTTATTTAAGTAACACAAAACACCAGATGTAAACTTCTTACAGGCTTAAGTGTGGGATTTGGAAAGCGATTCTTCTTTTTCACTGGCACGTCTTCCTTCCCAGAAAACACCACAAAACCCTTCACCAAGCCCGTCATCGCCAGCAGAGATAAGGAATGCTCCAATGCAGAAACATACCCTAAAAAGGGAAAGGCCAATATTGACTTGCAGGGAAGCTTAAGCCCTTTAAACTCACCCCCTGGACAAGGAGAATCGATGTATCTTGTAAAAAAAAAAAAAAAAAAAAAAAAAAAAAAAAAAAAAATTAAAAAGAAATGCCCTGCTACTGTTATAGAGCAGGCTGTTAAGCTATGCTAACAGTCGTATATTTTCTATTCAAAACTGTGGCAGTGTGTATATAAACACGGGAAGGTTTTGTTGCTGTATATGTCCAGATTTTTGACACGTGTAGGTGGAGCCGCCGCAGGAAAGCCTATTCGGGAGCTGGGAGCAGCTGCCCTAATGGAATATTATTGACTTTGGTTACATCAGGGGCTAAATATAGATCGGGCAGCAACGTACACGGGGCTGTGTCTGACAGCCGGGACAGAATGTGCTGCTGGACGGACAGACAGATGGACGCTGCTGCTGGCGGATGCTCCTTTTGGGCCAGGGAGCTCTCCTGGGCTGTCTCACCCGGCGCCACGGCTCCCGTGGGCATCCTGCCCCGGCCAGCCAGGCTGTGGGTCTGGCTCCAAGGGGAAATGTGGTGTTAGTCTGCGTTGGACACATCTCCTGTAGTAGGCACCTGTTGGCTGGGCTCCCCCAAGTCAGTGGGGTTGTGTTATGTGTGGTAAGGGGCAGACATCAGCAGCTAAAAAACTACAAGGAATAGTACTTTGAATATTTTGCCCTGACCTTCCTCTATTCCCATCCTTAATCCCTCTGCTCCACCCTCTCTCCCATCCAATTGCGCTTTTGTGCCGTTTAGAATTTCTGATGGCATCGCCCCTTTTCAGCTCACACCTCCCTGAAGTTTTGTTTTTGAAGGCAAAACCTGCATATCTAGCAAACATTCCTCAAAAGCCCTTCCACAGCCTGGACTAAAAAAAAATGATCCGTGTGTGCCACATCTGTGCACTCAACAGGAGAGTCTGTCCCTGTGCTAACTCCATGGGGAAGGAGCGTGGAGAGATCATCTGTGACATTTTGTCTTGCTTCTTTGGGGCTGGAAAAGCTAGAAAGGAGCCTGTTCCTTCTCTTGCTTGAATGAGGATGAAGCCTTTCTAGGAAATTGGATTTTAATCATTTTTTTCCCTCCCTGCCTCCAACCCTTTGCTGCTATTTCTAAGCTGGGAGAGCACTGGTATTGCAAGGGGTGTGCTTATCCTGACAGGCTTTACAGACGAGCATCACAGGGTTGCAGGGCCGGTGTTAAAGAATTCTGAAGACCTGGCAAGCCACGGGGATGCTGAAGGCAATGCCCAAAGTGCCCAGAAGTTCAGACAATCTTCTGTGTTTTCCTTCCTGGGAGGGAAAGCCCAAGGCTCTTGTATCATAGGAAGTGACAGTTTTGAAGTGAAGCGGGTTTAATAGTCGGAGAGCACCAGATTTGTGATTCTTTGGGAGAAAAGGAGTGTGCGCTTTTCCCTCACTGCTGTTTGATCCTGCAGATTTAAATCCAGCTAATGTGCACGGACAGGACCTGTGTGGTGTCCCAGGTGGTTTATGGCTGCACAAAACATTTAGGCCAGAGCTAGAAAGAATCATCTGCTCATGTGTGCAATGACCTACATGAACCAGTATTTTTTATGAGAAACCGTTTAAAGGCTTTGGGGTCATAAGAAACCCTAGAGCAACACAAGGCAGGGACTGATCTAATTTATCAGACTCTATTTGCCTTCTCCTTTATAGTCTGCAAGAGATCTAGAATACTGTAGCTTTGTTTTCTCTCTTATCTCTAGTCTTTCCAAATTCACTGAAAATACACGCAACCCAGCAAACCCAGGCTATGTGGGAAAGGACTGCAATTATTATTATTATTATTACAATTATTATTATTACAATTATTATTACAATTACATTATTATTATTATTATTATATTAAATATATAATATTATTATAATATTATAAAATTATAATTAAACTCTTATTAGAGCCCCTTTTCAATGCTCTGATCATTTCAGATTGTACATTTTTGATAGCTGCTTTTGATAGCCTGTGGAGTAACACTTCACACTCCCCTCCCATTCAGCTTTTGGAACAATCATTTTTTTGTCTAGAGCATGAGGAGGGAAGCAGAGTGAGTACATTGTCCTCTTAGATTTATAGCCCAGGAGATAGGTCACAACCCTTAGCCACTTTAAAAATGATCTATGCTTCCGAGGCCTGGGGGACAAACACGGAATAAATATTGCATTGCGCCTCGAGCCACCCTGGGCTGTGAAGGTGGTGCTGGTCTGAGCCAGTCATTATGCAATGGCATCTCAGCAGAGGGCAGGGAGAGCATGAGCAGCCAGGGATGTCATCTCTGCGAGGCTGGTGCTGCTCCAGCAGCCGGGACTGACAGATCCAAGTCCCAGGGGCACTGCTGATCCCTTCAGCAGCGTCCCTCCTCAGCACAGAGGCTTTTGCAAGGGTAAGGAGGCACATCGGGCTCTGTGAGCCTCCTGCAGCAGTGTTGCTGTCAGCTGGTGTGAGTTCAGTGCCATGGAGAGGAGCTTTACCCATGAAAGATGGTGTGGGCACAGCAGAGCATCACTGCAGCTCCAGCACCAGGGCTGGGCCAGCAGCTGAGCCTCACAAACGAAGACACTTCACTCCTTAAATTAATTTTTTTTATGTTTGCACAGTCAGCTGCAGTGAGACACACTTTGAAACACCGAAAGTGGAGTTGCAGCCATTCAGTTCAGAGGAATCAATCCACCCTTCCTGTTCCTGCTCTGCCTCCAAGCGCTGAAGTCAGGCTTGGGGAAGCCCTGCTTCTCTGTACTCACATTTCCAGGAGAGACTGAGTGCTGTGCCGTGATGGGGAGCAGCCTTTGGGTCCTCCAGTGCACGTTCAGTCCCCTGGGGATTTGACAGCATCCACTGAGTTGAACACAGAGTATCCAGAATCTTCTTTTCCTGCTGAAATGTTTGACCCTTGCAAGCATAAAACCCCATCAGGACTGACACTTGCATGTCCCAATCCAGTATAATGTGGAAGCACACAGAAAACTTCTGAATTAATTTAGTTTTTTCATCTTGGAAACAAGAAAAACACCAGTTAAAGCTGGAAATGGAGAGAAACAGAGATTAAGTTGTAGGCTTTTTTACTAGCAATTGTTTGTTCCTCTTGTCAAAAGCCCTGAGACATGAGAAAATATTACCTGGAGTCCTTTCCTTGCTGAAACTGTGCTTATCTTGTGATCTGTATTTCTTTCCCTATCTCTCTTATATTGCTCTTATCATCCTTTTATCAAAAGTCTTCAAAAGAGACCAGCAGAGCTCAGGTCCTGTATCCCCTTGAATTCCAGTGGAAGGGTTACATTTGGTTTTTTAGGAATGACAGAAAAGATTTAAGGCAGAAATAAACCACGATGCTTTTGGAGTTTTTTTCTGGCCTTCTAAGCCTTTTTTTTTTTTTTTTTTCTATATGTGGGGAGTGAGATTATTTGAAGGGCTCACTATTGTATTTCACTGCTGAAGAGTGTGGTGAACCACCCATCTTTCCTGGTAGTGGGTATGGATTTGTGCAGGACAGTCCTGAATATCCCATTCTCATCTTTTTGCTTCAAAACCCAGCCCTTAGGTGTGATTATCTCATAGAGATTTCCTAACTTGCATCAACACACTTCACCACAGCAATGACAGTGTAAACCTCATAGTTGCACACTCCATTTTGGCCGACACCACACACACATAATTTTTCCTTTCCTCTTGCAAATCCATTCACACAGACTCCCCTCGCCCCAGGCCGTGGCAGAAGATGGAAGAGCTGGTGTTGTCTGCTCTCCATCACCTCATCCTCTCTTTGTCTTCAACTCCCACCTCCTCAGATGACCCCACTGTTAAACGAGACTGAATGGGACCAAGATGTCAGGGAGAAACAATATCTACAGCTGTCATCATGCTCTTTCTGCTGCTGTACCCTGTGTCAGTCCCACCTTGTGCTTGCTCCAGGCGCTTGGAGCTCACACTCTGTAAGATGCCCTGCAAGTTTTTATCACACCTTGCTCAGGAGGACATTTTATTGACTTTAGGCACTCATGTCATAAGCAAAGCATTTGTAAAAATTAAGATAGGATCTTGCTGCTGTGTTGTGGGTTACTCCACTTTGCTTTGAAGATTACGTGCTGGAAATCATTCCCTGACAGTCACAAAACTGGTGCAGCTTGCAAGGGCTTCCCCAGCCTTAAGCACTAGACGTTGTGCTGGAGCACAGCTAAAGCTGGAATGAATTGAAGTGTGCCCATTGTATTGAAATCTCTGTGGCCTGTGGCCTGATGCAATACTAATTTTGAGATGTTCCAGATGCCCTTTAATGGTTAGAGCACTCTTAATGCACTGCAGCTGCTGTATTTTGGAATAACTTTTGTTGCCAAATTCCTTCATGTGTAAAAGCAAGGGTGCTTATCTGGTGTAATGGGAAAAACAAAATATTGCAACTGAAAGTATGAACTGAAAGGATTTATGAATCACCGTCTACTTTTACTTAAAGCTGGATCATTATCTTTTTCCTTTCTGTGTCTATAGACACATCTCTCTAAAGAAATCCATGCTCACGTTCCAAGCCACACAGAGAATTAAATAAAAGCAGCAGACACCCTTAAAAGCTCCACAACTGGACAGTGCCACTTTTAAATGTGTGGGCAGCCTTTGTGCCCATTTGCCATCATTTCCACTTTCCATCACATTTGGCTTGCTTCAGAGAAAAAGTCTGCTGCCAGGATTTCTGCTGGCTGAAACAAGGGTGAAGTTCTGGCCTGATTAAAATCAGTGGCAAAGCTCCCAGGAACGAGTAGGAGAGCAGACTGTGATTTGGAGTACTTGGAGGGCGTACACAAAGCAATCACACATAGCAATATAATTGCGGCCATTTGATGGATGCTAAAGTTAGAGATCAACAACCAGCAGATAAAAATAGCAGTGGGTTCTGCTGATTCCTAGTTCTGTTATTTTAACTACTGTTGAAAATCAATTCCTTTCCAGCCTTTCAGGACAGGTAAAAACACATTGCCTCCCATAGTAAAACTTGAGGACTTTGTTGTCTTGGAATAAACGCTACCCTCCTAACCATGATGCTGCACTGGCATCCTTAATATTTCCCACACGTCCATGCAAGACCTGTTAACATGTTAATGGATTTGTTTGCTTGTCAGGGAAAATTTTGCCCCCCTGCAATGACAGCTTCAAACTCACACTGCAAAAGGGCAGGGCAAGCAGTCACTCAATGGACAAGCACAACACAACTCTCCCGGCAATAAAGGCTTCGGATTCGAGACGGGTGCCTTGCCACTTTGATCTGCAGCGCTGGTTTAATCATGTTAATGTGCTGTCTAATTATGGTAAACACTGCATATTATTCAAATTAAAAATGTATATTGCTGTTCACGTAGTCAGCCTGCAGACGTTTTCACGCATTAGTGTTTTCTAAGCTGAATGCCCTTTGGTCAGCAGCAGGGGCTGTGTGTTAGCCCATTAGTTATAAAAGGGAGGTGGGTGATCAAATAGAGTGGCCAGATGACTCGGACAATGTTTTTCTTGGCATGCACTTGGAAGTGAAACAGTTTCTCTGAAGCAAAGGTGCCACGGAAAAATCCTGTGTGAGGTGTAAATCTGAAATCTGCCCTTCAGTCTCTCTCATCAGTGTGAAACCATGCCCAGAGTGGTCTTGGATGCACAAGTTTGTCTGCTTTGGGTGACACTCACCTTAAGAAAAGAGAAATTTTCAGAGTCAACAGCTTTGAGGGTTCAGGCTTCGTTTCCTCCCCTAATAATGGACACCAACTCTTGGTTTCCCAAAAGTTCATCTTGCTTGGTGGGCATCACTGGAGGGTGCCAAACTCATAAATGGGTTTCATCAGAAGCAGCAGCCTCTCATTGCAGTGAAAAGCAATCCCAGTCCTGGCTACTGGTCTGGCAAGCCTGCAATTATAGATCCAGGATATCTCATTAGACACAGAAGTTCCTGAGATGGGCCCAAGGTGAAAAGTATTCCCCTAAATCTAGATCTGCAATTCCTCTTTGTCTGGGGTTGTTGGGATTGTGTTGTGGTATTCTGTATCTAATGGAAGCATCCATAAATAAACTTGTGATTTAGTGATCTTGTTAATGATAGGAAAGGAATCTAACACTAATAATAATAACAATAGTCATAACAATCCCACTCATACTCCCATTACTATTATTAATACTATTAGTAATAGCGTCATGTTGGCTCTTGCTGCTATCAGATATCCAATGTGGCTTCTCTTGTAAGAGTAGCATCATTCAAATTATTTCACATGACTATGCACTGTAAAATGTTTACTATGGTATTTCAGTGCTTGCCACATTTTTATACCATTGTTGTGGGTTACAGAGGAAGCTGCTGGGCAGAATGAAAACATAAGAGTACTTGATAGAACTGCTTAATAAGCAGGCAATCCAGAAAAGCTTGGACAATTCAATATATATCCGTGAAGATAGGTGCTTTCCTGTTCAGAAATAGAATTGTGCATGCGCTTACAGTTATGCAATTAGACCTATAAAATTCTGTTTCCTTGTATTAGATATTTATAGTTTATTTCGAGGAGGTTTCTTCTATTTTTTTTTTCTGGGATGCAAGTGTGGATGTTTAGACTTGTATGCTTAGCATGCTCTTTTATTCTTTTGATTGTCTCCCCATTCTTTGTTCACCAAGGTCCAAGATGGAAAATTACAGTGGAAATTATTTCTGTGCCTTGAAATTTAATTATTTTAAGGGACAGGAATTGTTCCTTGAGACAAATTGTGTTATGATTCAACTGTCCCAGGTAGTTTCTTTGCTTGTTTGCTTTCCCTGTTTGATTTGCTTCAGTTTGTGGGAATTATTCCCAGTCATCAATGCTGAAATAGGTAGGAGGAGCTGGAGAAAGACAGATTCTCAGGTTGTGAATGCCACATTCCTGGAAGTTTTTTTGGGCATCTTGGTCTAATGGAAAGGCCTGCCCATGTCAGGAGGTGGAACTGGATCATCTGTAAGGTCCCTTCCAGCCAAGATGTTCTATGGCTCTATAGTTCTTTGCACTAATGAATTCTTTATGTTAATAAATACCTCAGTAATTATCCTCTCCTGATTTCAAAATTACTTGAACTGAGCATTTTGCATAGGTGAACGTGACAAAATGGCTCTTATTGAGTTTATATGTTGGGAACTCTGCCAGCAGTCATGTGTAAGTAGTGATGGAGGAGGATACAGGAGTGTATAAAAAGAGCTTCAAGAAAAATAACTCTCTAGGTGATTTTACAAAATAGTTTTTTATAGAAAATCCTCACCAGACCACATAACTCTCAGCAAGCCTGTTGGTTGCTGTGTTTACATTGTTATTGAATTTTAAAGATACTGATATTTATAAACTGATTATTTGATCAAACTTTACGAATATATTTTAACAGATTTGGCCACATGTAGTGGAGGTGAAAGTTAGGATTAAACAGCACAAGAAAAGGGCTGGGTGTTGTTCTGATCTTCAGACAAGGAGGCAAAATTGGCTGCCTAAGCAAATAAATTAAAGGACTGTGATGAAATAATTTCATGCTGGATATAGCTTTTGTGCAGAGCAGAGGGAAGGAAGTTGCTGGAGGCACTTTGCAGAGCAAGTGAGAGGCAGCAGCCTAGTGGATGTGTGCTAAAGGGAGGGGGAGAGCATCAGTTCACCTGCCCCAACCCTGGGATGCACAGGGCTCATCCCTTTGCTGCATTTCCCCAGGGAAATGGAAAAGGGGCAGAGATCCTACTGTGTGTCTCATGCCCCTTGTTGCGGCTCCACTCCAAATCACTCCATTCAGATCACTGGAATTTTAGAAAAAAACATGAATTCACAGTTTTGTTTTGTTTTGTTTTGTTTTTTTAATCCTTACTGCTTTTGACCATTGTCTTGGCAAGCAGCAGCAAAACAGTCACTGAAAAAGGAGTTTAAGGGATGCCAGCAGGATCACAGAATCGCCCACTAAGTGCCACCCACTAGACCAGGTTCCTCCAGGTCCCAGCCAATCTGACACTGATTCCTCTCTCCATCACTTTGGCAGTCTCTGGCTCCACGTTCCTTCCCCATCTCTCCCCTCCTCTATCCCTGCCAGATCTGTGGTTGAGCTGGTGCTGTGTGGCTGGGGTGCTGCTCAAGGGACCGTGCTGGGCTCTGCTCTGCCCAGAACCCTCTGGCCACAGGTCAGGACAGAAATATTCAGGTGCCCTGTGCTTCAGGAAGGAGCAGCTGCCTTTTTCTCCAAGGTCCTGGCTGTGGAAGGGGAGGACAGGCTGTAAATTTGGCCCATCTCCTGCAGCAGGAGGCTGGATGCTTGGTCCCCCCTGAGTGCCTGGTCGAGTGCCAAGGCTCTATTTGATCATGGGGCATTTTCTATGATGGAAATGGCTAAAAGCTTTCCATTACCACATAAACAGCGATTGTGGGAGTTGGGTTTTCCCTCTTCCCCCACCTCTGACCCAAGGTGTGGGGTCAGTGGGCTTAATCCACCCCAGGGCCAGAGGAATGAGCACACCTGTCCTGCAGGAGGCACCTGAACATGAGCAAAAACCAAAACAGATTTCAGGTGCTATCGGTTTCCATCACATTTCTGAAATTCCAGGGTGGCTCCAGGTAATTGTTGGGCCCCATCTGTGACCTTAGATCTTATGGCCATGATCCCTCCATGTCCAAGAAGGAAAAGCTGATGGATTCATTCGCTGAAGATTCCAACTGGCTCCCAGCAGCAGAAACTGTATCTGGCTGCACCTACTTGAAAACTTGCTGCACTTGAGGATTTTATAATAATTCTTAAAAAAGCCCTAAGTCTCAGATCACCACCCAGTTGAGAAGATACATCTGTAGCAGGGCTCTCACCCTTGGCATGACATTTGTCCTTCCTTGGATGCCGCTTTTTGGAAAGCAAAAGGAGAAGCAGGACCTAGGTGGTGTCAGTCACAACAGCTAAACTTTGCTTCTCTCAGGAGTCTGTTTAAGATTGATTGTGTGCCTTTTTGGAAGCAAACCCATTAAAATGGAGACACTGAGCAATGGGGATGGTGTAATGGGTTAGTACAAACCTTGTCCTGTGGGCTTGAAAACTAGTGGGGGAAATTCTCCTGTAAAGATGAACCTTGAGTGTGCTCCAAACACAGGACACAGGGAATGAGAGTGAAACCACTTGTCCTGCTTTGTCCCTGTCCCAGACACCAACACTGAAACTAAAGTCTTCATTCCATCCTGACTATACTGTTCGATAAAACCAGCAAACGTACAAACAAACAAAACCAAGAAAAGCCTGAAATATGAGCTTTGTGACAGTGGAAACTGATAGCATCTTACAGTGAAAGAAAGGGAGAAGGACAAGGTCAGTGCAAGCTTGCTGTGGTCATATTTCTGGATGGACCACTAGTTCATAATCTCCTTGGGGTCCTTGTTAGAGAAAACTATCTCAGTGCGTATGTTGTTATTATCTTGTCTCTGCAGGGATAAGAACAGTTTGATTTGGTTTCCAGAGTTGGTGTCCTTGCTGCCTTCTGACTATTTTGTCTGTATAAACCAGCCTGATTGGTCTTGCAGCCTCCAAGAGTTTCTTCAGCACTTTTGTTAAGAAGATTTCCCTTGCTGTGTTTATTGCTGCCAGGTTGTTCAGAAGGAAAAAAGGGGGAAAAAAAAAGAAAAGAAAACAAAGCATAGTAAGGCAGAAAGGAAGGAGAAGAAAACAAAACAAAACAAACATGGGAAATTCAGCATAGACCATTAAGAATTAGGGAGAAAAAGCAATGACCAACGACCAAGCAGGGATGTGGGACAAGGAATAAACAAATCTAGAGGAGACAGGGGGTTCAGAGAGGGGATGAGTGAGAGCCTGGGCGTATTTTCCATCCAAATACAAGGATGCAGGCAGAAGTGAGCACTGCAGCTGGATCCACAAAGCACCTTGCAAGGCAGGAGGACCCTGTGGGGACCCAGGACAGGAGCAGAGGGGTCCAAACTCCCCACTCTCCCTCTCTGAGGCTTTTCTCTCAGCTTTTGCCCCATGTGCAGAGAGACAGTGAAGCCTCTCAGTGCAAGACAGCCCCTTCAGACGATGCCTGGCTCTCTGGAATAATAGATGGTGTTTTTACAACCTCTCAGAGGCCTGTTCCTGGGTAGACGGTGAAAGGCAATACCTCAGGACCACTGGGTTACAGGAGGTTGTAAAACTGCTCCTCCCCATATATATTTTTCTGACAATGCTTTCACTGAGGAGTGTTTCCTCTTTTTTTTTTTTTTAATTTTATTTTTATTTTATTGCTGTGGCAATCAGTCAGTCCTTTTTTTTTTTTTCCTTCTCCCCCTCTCTCATCCTCCCCTTTTCACTCTGACCTATCAAACTGTAAGTCTTATTTCAAGCTGACGTGGAGGCATTAAATGAGTGACTGGGCCACCAATTTAAGGGAATTGATGATCTTTCGGGCTTACACTCTCACGGGTCAAATGATAATGTTGCCCTTCAGGTTAAATTCATACTTTATGTAGGGAAAACCAGGAGCTTAAACTCTACCCAGGGCCAGAAGGACATAGACAAAATTTAGTCACAAACAATAACTTAAAAACTGATTTTGAAGAGGACAATGCCGGGATGTATAATTTTTCATTTGTCGTTTTCATAATTTTTTCTTTTTGTTGTGTGTTTTTCCCCTCTAAATGTCTGTGCTACCCTGCAGGCAGGCAGCCATTCTGTGTTCTGTAAACTTTTAAGTAAAAATATTTGTCCTACAGCAGACAAAGATAGATATGGAGATGGAGATCCAGATGGAGTGAAAGACAGAAATACAGAGAGAAATGGAGATAGACTAGTATAGGCATAGATACAGATATCACTATAAATAATATAGATACAGGTAAATATATGATTGCATATATAGCTAAAGATACAGATAAATATATAATTTCACATATTGCTAAAGATACAGATATATATATAATTGCATATATTGCTAAAGATACTTATATCCATTTTATTGTGTCCCAGACCATGGGTGCAACCAGAGGCCAAGGCAAGAGGTTCACAGGGCTTAGAGTCTGATTTATTGGCACACCCAAGCAAGGCCTACAGCTGATATCATTATACTAATTATTAATTAGATTTGCTGCCTTCCCTGTTTATTATAGACTCCTTTCTGCCCCATCACGTTCTCTCTATGTAAATCTTTCCAATCCATTTCTATCTTCTCTTCCCTTTCCTCATTGTCCTGCTGCCACATACCAATAACCAATTACACTTTGCTCAAAATCAAGTACCTAAAGCTACTGAATAAGTGGGAAGAAATTACTAGCCCATCCCATGTATTTATTTTTTTTTGTTCTGGTTTGCATTCTCAGTGGAATCATAAAAAAATCATTGGTAATGGACATTTATTCCCCTCTGCACCCATGACAAATGAGATTGACATTTTGGGTCCTTAGCTGCTAATGGTTGCAAAATGGTTTAAAACCTACTGGGTCCATTCAGAATAAAGCCTGCAGTTACTTCTATGGTCATAGATTTTGATAAATACATTCTTTCTCTTCTTTGGGGGAGATTCTAGCAATTCCACAGACTTAAAAAAAATAAAATTTAAAAAAAATATCCATGAAATTTTGGCTCATAGATGTAAATGTCTGTGGTGTGAGAGAGGAGGGGAAGGAGAATTTATAGTGATGTGCTTGCATTCACTTCTCCATCCTCCAGTAGGTCAGAGGAACACTGGACTGGTTCCTGCTATGGCTGCACAGAGCAGAGCAATGCCAGCGGGATTTTGGGTTAATCCTTGCAGTTGTTTTATGGGGCAAGGATGAGGTGCACAGGGTAGATGGTGTTAGAGAGAGTTTGGCTGATCTCCAGTGTTATTTTAGCTGAATTTACATCTAAATTTAAGTCAAAGATGGGGACTTAGTTGCATGCTTGACCATGCAAAAAGGGGACAGCTCTCACCTCAGTGCAAGGAGCTTAGGTGATGCCTCTCATCCAAGAAAACATTTAATTGCTTGGATTTTATTGCAGGGATAGTACTGAGACAGATACTTAACAGGTACTATTCGAGTGGAAAAAAAAAAAAGACATCTGTTGAAACTATAAACCCATATTGTTTCCAAATGTGTGGTTTGACATCATTTGCAGTGGCCTCACATTCAAGACTAGCAAGAGGTCTGGAAAGAGGACACCAGATAAGGCAGCACTGCTGCCCCAGACAGTCTGGGGAGGTTTCATCTCTCAAGGCAAAGTGTGTGCCTGTCGTTTATCAGTCCTCCATTCCGGACCCAGCAGGGACAAATTCCTCACGCTGGCACCCCTGGGAGCTCCCACATCTGAAGCTGAGCCCACCATGGAGCTGCTTGAAGGGGATGAGGGGCTGCCAGCTCTGGGCTGGGCTCCAGGGTTTCCGAGGGGCGCCTCTCCCTGGGAAGGTTTCATCAGGCAGTGGGGCAGCAAACGGCTGCACCTCACTTTTCACACCTAGAAATCTGCAATATTTATACTGGAAAGGCCATATTATAAAGGCAGGGGCAGGTGAAGCAAAAAAAAAAAAAAAAGTTAAAGTAATTGGCAGGTGAGTCCACTCAATGTTTTGAGCCAGGACATGAACGGTTCTCTGTCTATGATATTTTGGGGAGCTTGAATATAATTTCTTCTCCCCAGGATTCTGAGTCATTTTTGCAGAGTTCAGAAACCAAGAGCTAACTATTTTCTCTGAAAACAATTCTGTTTTCCCAGTCTTTACATGTTTAGGCTGCAGATACCAATGAATTATTTGTGAAGGTCATGTTGAATTTGTAGGACACCATTAACAGTTGCCTTCAAGGGAAGCAAGCCTTCTGTCAGGAAATTTCTTTGAGAAATTGATTATTACTGCTATTATTTTTGTGAGATGTGTCATTTGGTGATGCTGGGTGAGTGCTGGGTTGGTAGATTGGATGTTTGTGTTGGATGTTTCACCTTTGGTAATTACCAGCTTTGCATTAGGAGACCTTCAGTGCGGACACATCTGACAAGAAATACATCTGATATTTCCCAACAGCACTTTACAGTTGTTTCAAATAAATAAATGAGGGCTTCTCTTCCCCAGATCCTGTTGAGGTAGTCAGCAGCTTGCAGCAGGTAGATAGATTGCTACCTACAAGAAATGACAAGAATCCTCCAGGCCCAGGAGAGGGAGATCACTTACAGCAAGGACGCTGGGAGTTTATGAGCTACCAAGGAATAAATATGCAACAAAGAGTTCTCCCAGATGTAACTGAAGTGAAGGGGGTTTGCCTCAATTTAAAAATAAGGAAAAGAAAAAAAATCTTGCTGATTATTATGTTTTGTTTTCTATCTTATTGAGGTTTAAATGTAACTTCTTCTAAACACCAGTGAGTTGTTTATTTAACTTTGAATTATCATGTCACAGAAACTTACCTTTCATTTTCAGGCAGAATTCTCAAAACTCAGAGCCTTGATTAATAAAATATGAAGAGTTTATGCTATCTGTTTCTCCTGGTTTGAAGGAACAATTTTTCTGCTACTGAGAAGACAGGTAGCATTAATAAGAAATACAGATATTTTTCTCTCTCTCTCTTTGCTCAGGCATTGGACTAGGGAGTGAGATATGTGGGCAGAAACCTCACCTTTGCCAGAGACTTTCTGGGTGATGTTGGCTGGATTAAAAAGGCATAATTTTCCACCTCCTGGAATTATATCTTATTTGAGAGAGTCATTCAAGGGCTTTCTAGGAGAATTCTGGAGATGCTTGTTCTCTATAGATGGAGTCTAGAATTAGCTGACACTTGGACATCTAAGGTAGGTAAAACAAACCCTTCTGTTCATTCTTCTCTTGGTAATTTGGTCCATCTCCAGATTCCCTCAGTTAAATGGGCATAACAATTTATCTATCCTTTTTACCCGTGCTTCTGGAACTGCTTCAGGGCTTTGTTGTCTCAGCAAATGCTGCCCAGTGCAATGAAGTGCTGAATCTGGTACAGGCCATGAGTTCTCACTTGCATTTCAGATATAATAACAACAACAACAACAACAAAACAACAACAACAACAATAATAATAATAATAATCATCATCATCATCATCATCATCTAACAACAACAACAACAACTTTTAAGTCATTAATAGGAGTTTGTTGCATGTAATCAACCTTGTCCATGGCAGGGAGATGTGAGTGGAATGAGATGATCTTTAAGGTCCATTTCAAACCAAGCCTCTCTGTGATTCTGTATTTTACATCCCTATTAAGCTTGTGCTATGTACAATGATAAAATAAAGCAGCCTGAACATCAGTTTCAACTAGTTTCATGCCTGAAATCTGAATTATAAAGTAAATGTGAGCATCTAATCAAAATCTAGGTATTAGCATGGCATCCTGTGGTATTTGAGAACTATGAAGACAGGATGCCTGCATGGATGTACAAACATAAGGCACAGTGGCATAACACATAAAAATTAAGTATGTTTTTTTTTGATTCTGATGTATAAGGTGTTATATTAGAGGTTACACAAACCTCCTTCTGCTGTTGGAAAGACAAACACGGTTTTGTTTTTACATGAAGTTCAAGATCTTCAAGCAAATGAAAGGCTCCTAAAAGTGTGAATTTAAGGCAACAAACTCATTCATAACAACAGCATAACAAGAATATAGAAGTTCTGCACAAACCTAAAGTTTGGGCCTGAAAATGAAAAACAACACAAAGAACAAAGCTTTCCACTCACATTTCCGTGGCAAACAGAGAATAGGGGACATGCAAAGCATTTGTTTTTAATTTGTTTGTTTGTTTTGGACTCATCCTAATCAAGGGCTTTTCCTAGCTGTTCCCTTGCTCCCCCGCCTCCCCAGCCCTTCCAGACTCCCTTGTGCTTCTCTCCTCTTCCCTTTTATTTATTGAGTTTTTGAAAAGAACCGAAGGGGGTCCCCAACATCCCATCTCCTTGGAGAGAGCTTGTTTCCCTACAGGGCTGCAGATGCTGGGCTGGAACAGGCAGCAGAGAGGCAGGGAGAGTGTTATCAATCATTCAGCACGTTAAAAGAGAAGAAGGAGCAAGAAAAAGAGGGAGAGAGAAGGCGGGAAGCGGGGTGGGGGGAAAGAGCCTGGGCTGAATTGGAGGAATTTCCTCCCCCCGGTTGCTGAAGGGAGGTTTTTTGGACATCTGCCCAGACACATGCCGAGTCAAAGAAGCGGGATAAATTCTGGAAGAATGAATGGAGGGAGAGGAGGGGTCAGGAGGACAGAGGGGAGCGTGGGCTATGGGGGAGCAATGGCAGCTACAGGGACAAAGGAGGCCTGTGGGGGAAAACTGTAACAACAGCTGTAGCGTGCATGTCTGTCTGTGTGTGTGTGTTTGTCTTTTTCCTTTTTTTCCCTAGATGTTTCAAACATTGATTTCTTCTAGGGCACTGCATATAAAACGAGGTGAGACCTCTTGGTTTTATGGTAAGAGGCAGCTTGTTGTCTCTTGGATCTTCTTCTTTATTGCCTGGGACATAGACCAGGTGCAGGAACAAACAGAATCTGTAACCAGTCAGGCTGCATTAGGGTTGGTAAACACGTTTGATTGTTTGAGCAAAACTCATAGTAGGCTCTCTCCATCTTCTGATATCTCCAGGCAAGGCAGTGTAACCTGAAGGATGCATTGAGCCAGGCACTTTCTGACTGAGAGCCAGGGCATAGATACATGGGCAAACCGAGTGGTCAGCTTGGACAACTCAGATGCAAGGTCAGATAAATCCTTCTCTGTGGCAGACCTGGGATGTGCAGGTCGTGATCTGGGCGGCCTGTTCCCATGCCTTCTCCATCCCTGAGGTTTCAGGAGGTCACTCCCTTGGCTCTCGCAGTTTAGCCGCTCATCTGAAAGAACTCTGGACTTGTTGGAGGGTGGATGTGGGTTAGGACCTGCTCAGATTGCTCAGATGGAGAGACAGCCAAACGGGGCTGGCAGCAATCCCTGTCCAGAAGAGCCAGCTGGACATGGATTGGTAGCAGTAACTCCTTCCTCGTCTCTGATTCTGCCAAAAAAAGTTTGTCTGTCCATCCTTTCAGGTCTCTGCTGGCCTCAATAGATATCAATTTGAAAATGATTTCTGAATTTGCTGAAGAGTCTGTGTGACATATTATGTACCCTGGGTAGATAGTCATCATGTATTTGTATGAATTTTCTTCCAGTCAGTGGCTCTGGTTATGAGCCAGTTTCATGAACCTCATCCCAGAGGGAATCACAGCCTTGTGCTCTTGAAGCAGCTTCTTGCTGTGGTTGAATCTTACTCTGATTGTGCTTTTCTTGTGTTATTTTGATAAATTTCTGGGGTTTTTTTTAAACTTTATGATTTCTCTATTGTACTCATCCTCATCTAGGGTGACCAAATCTTATCCAGAGTTTGCATTATTAGGGCCACCTAAAGAACTGAGGGGTTAGCCTCTGCCAGCTCAGAGCCTGCACCCATGAAGTTGTTTTATTTCAGCTGCTGATGAAAAACTTACTACTCATGTGAGAAAGGATTTCATATTTGAGCCAGGTCACTCTCCCATCATAACACATCATTATGCAACAGTAAATGAGACCTCCCAATGTGAAGCATTCATAGAATCATAAAATCAGGGAACATCCTGAGTTGAAAGGGACCCACAACGATCATCAAAGTCCAGCTCCTGGCCCTGCACATGACAGCCCCCAGAGTCACAACCACATGTCTGAGAGCATTGTCCAAATGCTCCTGAAGCTCTTTAAGGCTCGGGGCTGTGGCCACTGCCCTGGGGAGGCTGTTCCAGAGCCAGACTGCTCTCTGGGAGAGAAACCTTTCCCTGATTGTCAGTATAAACCTCTCCTGACAGAAGTCCATGCCATTTTCTTGGCTCCTGTCACCGGTTACCAGGGAGAAGAGCATCTGCCCCTCCTCTTCCTCTTGGGAGTAAGGTGCAGACTGCCTGAATAGGCCTGGGCAGCTCACCTGGTTTACTGATTGCACAGAACAGAATCAGAGAATCACAGAACGGTTTGGGTTGGAAGGCACCTTAAAAAACATCCATTTCAACCTCTGTGCAGCAGACTGGGATGCCACCCTCAGGGTGAAGGTGCTCAGGGCCCCAGAGATGCAAACATATTCCATCTATCATCACACTACTGTGACATTCACTTGTGCCAGTGCAATCCACAGATTTCTAGAACTCTAACTCTTAGATAAATGAATGGACTAATTAATTCACTGAAAGTCCAAACTACCTGGAAGCTCTGGAAGCTGCTTTTGATGAGATCCCAAACTGAAGGTTGATCAGCTGTGGTGGCTCTGGTCAGCCCTTTGCCACCCACAGGTTCATCACATTGTCTGCTCTCTTTTGGTCCAAAAAACTCCTCTGATCATCTGCTACCAAGACTCTTCTAGAGGCAGCAGCCACTACAAGGCTTTTTAAGATAAAAATTCTCTCCTGATATTTCAGCAAGTAGAAGACTTAAAATTGAGCTTGATCCATTTGTTATATTCATTGTCATTGTCACCCTCTTTCTGTAACTGAAAATATTTCTGCTGGTGCAAACTGTAGTTAAATTAGTTTTGTAGAAAGTATCCCTCTTACCACCTCAAGAAGCAAATAAACAGAGAGGTATCCCTAGAGCAGGTTCAAATATAACATTTTGATCACTCACAAAAAGCAAACATTGATATAATTCGTTTCATGGGTTAGTTGTTCTAGCCCCTAAGATAAGCACAAAGGAGATAAGCATGAAAAGGAAACATGAACAAAAAGGGCTTGTGTCTAGAATAATCATTATAATAATTTTGCATTGGGGTGCAGTGGCTTTAAAAGAAGCAGTGGATGGCAATACTTACATTACAGTGCACTTAGCCTTTGTTGAAGCTTGCATAAATATATTAATTCAGTTGTTTCATTTATCTTTAGTGTAGCAACCCATTCTTGCTCACAAAATGTCCAGTTAATCCTTGTTTTGCACAACTGAAATGCTTTAGACCTGCAAATACAAACTCAGAGCTTACAATGTGTCTCCAGCTGTTGTGCCTTTGGGAATTTTGAGCAATCCAGATGAGCTTTTTTTTTACTTTATTACTTTTGTGAGAAAAATCATGTTGTTGAGGGACAATTCATAATAGAACACAGTCAGGGACAGCACCAACTGAGGAACCTGGTGTCGTGGAAGGTGTCCCTGCCCATGGCAGTGTGTTGGAACAAGATGAGCTTTGAGGTTCCCTTCCAACCTAAGCCATTCCAGGATTCTGTGACTTGTATGTCAGTGTTAATGCTGGGACACTCCTGCTTGGTGTGGTGCTTGCTGCTCTGCTTAGAGGTGGGACTCAGAGCCTGGCTCCTCCTGCTGTCACAGCCCCAGTGAACAGTATTCTAAAACCTGGGTTTATTTCTGTTTTGGGTGGCATGAGAGGAGGCGTGCTCCCTTGCTGTTGGAGCTGCTGAGGTTGGAAGCAGGGAAGCTCCCTGTGGCTTGCACAGCTGTGCTGCACCACCTGCTGCAACCTGGGAGAGCATCTCAGCCTCCGGACTGGCAAGCTTGGCTCCATGCTCACTTCAGTGGGATAGTTGGAAATAAAAGAGAAAATGAAGAAGAACATCCAGAAAAGTCAACTTAGCTTTCAATAAATCACTTATATTAGCTACCAGTGTCCAAAGTTTACTTAAAACATGCACTGCAATGTTTTTCACGTGCAGCACTTGAAGTGCTGGTCTGTATAACCCAGTACACATTTTATGCCAGGACAACACCCCGTGTTTTATCAGTGTAATATAACAATAGTAAGTCATATGACACCTAGATTACACACAGTCCTGAGAATTAGGATGCCTTTAGGGATAATTTTTTCCCTTTATTTTTACATAACTGCTGTCTAGTATCATTGTTACTTCAGTATAATGTTATCCATGTAGTAAAAGCAGTGTAACTTCTTCATGGTAACTAATCTATTTAAGTTTAAGGCAGAGATGACCAACTGTTGTTCCAAGGCTTTGTTAGGACAATGGTGTGTTTTTTATCTGATGCCAAAGAGTTTTTGTCATAAGTGAATGGATCCACCAAGGATATTGTGGGAGAAGTGTGTGTGTAAGGCTCATGTGTAATTATACATCCAGATTGCATCTGCTTAAGGTTTACTGTTTCATCCCAGATCTATGTATACTAATATGGGGATAAAAATGGCCCCTAACAAAGCAAAATGTGTCACCCTGTCAGAGCATTGTCCCCATGTATCTTCTCTGTACAGTTCTTGAGTGGAGTGAGTGAGTGGAGCTCAGTACTCTTTGAGTGGAGCTCAGTGTTTCCAGACCAAAATGATGTTACGATCATAAATGAATTTGTATATTATTTTTATTCTATATTTTCATATTGGTTGGTTTTGTCCCACAAAGTCAGCATGCAGCTCTGCCTAAGTAAATAGATATTACATTATAGATCACTCCCACAGTGGATCAAATCATACACAAATTCCTGCTGGCTCGTTTTCTGTTGATATTTGGCTCAATGACTGAGACCTAACCCCAGCTTTGCCAGCTACTACTGATATTTAGCTCAGATATAGGTACTTGGTGTAAAGAACAGTCTGTCTTCTTTACCCAGCCAGGAGATTGACCTGTCAGCCCAGAGATTGGGGTTGACAGTGCCCTTTGTTGAGCTCTGATTACAACAGTGCTGGCAGAGCCACCGTTGTGTTTGGCACTTGTTGGATTCTGATTTGCTCCGCAGCGCCGTACGCTGAAATGAAAAACATCTGGTCAGCTCACACGCTCTATTTAGGCTGGTTACACAAATGCATGAGATTATGCAACCCAGACCTGCGATCCTGTTTCTCCCTCTTCTGAAGCATTTCATATTTTGTCTTTAATCACATCAGACAGCCTGCTGGCCGGTTTCCAGGTGGCCTTTCCCAGATGGCGAGCCTCGCCGCTTGACCGTCGGTGCAGGTCAGCCTGCCACCACCTCCCTGTTTTGCAAGGATGCCTCGTGTCCTCCCTTCCTGGGCAGGGGACCCTCCTGCCAACAGACCAGCCGTGGAAGCTGGTGGAGTTCTTGGAGTGCAAGGAGCTTCTTCAGGCAGTGTGTTGAGCTCTCTTGCTCCTTGGGTTACCCCTATCTGATGGTGTGGGCCTTCCAGCAGGCAGGGCAGGGCTGATACCCCTCAGCCCCCAGCCCCAGGAAAGGCTGCCTGCTCCCTGACACTGGCAGGAGATGATGCACCTGGGGGAAGGAGTGCAGGGAACCACAACAGAAGGAGTTCAAATCAGGATTTCTGATGGCTTTGGTCGTATCATCTTCTTTGATAATAAATGGCTCAAACATGCGTTTCACCAGGCTTCCTCTTCAGCTCCTGAGTGAGGAGGTTTCCTGTGCAGAGTGTTTATGAAAAGCTCAACACTGGAAAATGGCAGTGCTGTCCAACTGGCTTCCCACCAGGCTCGCAGCAGCTGAAAATCAAGTTTAGTAGCTCAAGCTCAGTAAGTTCAGCTTTTAATTAAAATATATAATTTAATGTTAGAGACCTCATTCTCCAAGAAGGGTACCATTATAAATGCCCACATCTGACCTGGATTGCTGGAAATTGGCATAGTGCCTCTATTACGTTAGAGATAGCAAACCCAATCTGACTTATTGCTGTAACCCTTTGCCAGGCAGACAGACACAGTCTTCATCCCAGATACAAAAATATGAGGAAACAGTCATTGGAGCTGACTTATTTTGCATGTGAGGTGAGCAACATCCCAGTGTGACCACAGGGAGAGCTGAGGATTCTGAGCCCCCACAGTGCCACACTGAATCATGGCCAGGGCCTGCAAATTGCTGAGAGGGGATGGTGCTCAGAAGGCTGTCCCAAAATCTGTATCTGGAGGCTAATCCCCCGCTCTGTATCTAGAGGCTGTTCCCAAACTGTATCTAGAGGCTATCCTAAATTCTGTATCTAGAGGCTATTCCCAAACTCTCTATCTAGAGGCTGTCCCAAATTCTATATCTGGGGGCTATCCCAAACTCTGTATCTAGAAGCTGTTCCCAAACTCTGTATCTACAGACTGTTCCCAAATTATGTATCTAGAGGCTGTTCCCAAACTCTGTATCTAGAGGCTGTCCCAAACCCTGTATCTAAAGGCTGTTCCCAAATTCTGTATCAGCAGGCTGTCCCAAACTCTGTATCTAGAGACTGTACCAAACTATGTATCTAGAGGCTATCCTAAATTATGTATCTAGAGGCTGTTCCCAAACTCTGTATCAAGAGACTGTCCCAAACTCTGTATCTAGAGGCTATCCTAAATTCTGTATCTAGAGGCCATTCCCAAACTCTCTATCTAGAGGCTGTCCCAAATTCTATATCTAGGGGCTATCCCAAACTCTGTATCTAGAAGCTGTTCCCAAACTCTGTATCTACAGACTGTTCCCAAATCATGTATCTAGAGGCTGTTCCCAAACTCTGTATCTAGACGCCATCCCAAACTCTGTATCAAAAGACTATCCCAAACTCTGTATCAAGAGGTTGTCCCAAATTGCTGTCACTGACTATGGCGTCTGATCAGAATTTTTCCTTCTTTGTATTTGTGTCTTTCTGTGTTTGCACATAAATATAATGAAGGTAAATAAACAGAAAATAGTGCCCCTTATCTCAGGAGCCCACGCTGATTTTTTCCACTGCCCAGTTCGTGCCTCCTTTATAAGTGTTTCCTCTTTATTGTGCGGTAGGCTCTGCTATAATCCTGGGCTTCACCAGCTAAGATTGAGGAATGGCTCCTTTAATTTGCTTGGAAGCGGTCCAGTCTTTGGAGTCTGGATTGCTCTGGTTCATATCTTAATAATTTTCATGCCTTTGCATGAATTTTTAAAGTAGGAAATACCCTGGTGAGCCCCTGGATCCTACTCTCTTGGCTGGCAGCTTCCCGTCTCCATTAAGGCAGCCAAAGAAATCTCATTCTCCAAAACCACAAGAACCTCCTCTTCCACACAGGGAGAGGAGCCTGGGCTGTGGCTGGGAGGTGCATGCACAGGCGTGTGTGCAGACGTGCAGGCATGCACTGCTTGATTCACTATTCCTCTCGTCCCCCTTTCACCTATTGGCGTCCTCTGAAGGATCAGGTTACCTTGCCAGTGGAAATATATGAGCTCGTTGTGTGATATAGCATAACTGCAACAGCAGATCATATAATTTTCCCCCGAAGGCTTGTTGCAGACTATGTCGAGTCATTTGTATTTATGACAGCTTGGGGGTGATTTAGTACGACCTCACTTTGATAAAAGCCATTTAGAGCTCATAAATATGGGTGACACACTGCCTTCTCGGCTGGGATTTTAAATGGAGAGCTGCATTTGCATTCCCATTGAGCTTTTATTGTTTAGGGGGTAAGGACGGGGAGGGATGAGGTGAAACAGGAAACAGAATGAGTGTGCAAAAAGCAAAAGGGCCCTTGAGGAAACAAGGATGCTGCTGTGCTTAGGGTACCCCTGGTTGAAGCACCCATGGTGGCCTTTCCTCCCCACATCTCCTCCAGGGCATGGGCAATCTGAATTTCTGTCCATCCCAAATTGGTCAGTAGGTGGGAGAAGGGGGATTCTTAGGTTTGGGGGCAACATGGATTTAGCACTGAGTTTTCATAATAAATTAAAAAGTTTTGTGTGTGCCAGCAGGTTTTCTTTTATCTTGATTCTTGCTGTTGTGTGCTGTAATTTTTACTTAATTTTAAGGAGACATTTACCAACTATATTTATATTCTGTGCCCAGATTTATAAGGAAGTTGGCAATTTATGGCTAACAATAAAAGATACTTAAGCCAAACATAGAGTTGTCAGTTTTTATGCACTGTGCTTAAATTCATCATTGACAGAAGCAAGTAGGAAGATTGTTCTTGAAAAATTATTCTTTTTTTTTTCCCCTCTATAATTTGTGATGCCCAAAGGAACCTAAGCATCACAACCCACTGAATTTCTCACAGAGATGAAGATCTTATTTTATAAAAGAGGACTTAAAACATGAAGCAGCTTTCATCTTTGTAGTCACTGGCAGAGGCAGGACCTGAGCCTAAGTGGGTATCTTGACCATCAGATCACCAAACAATTTGCTCCCTGAAGCCATGAATTGTCCTGTTCCCTGGTTTTCCTTTCTGCAGTGAAGGTCTGCAGCAATACTGGAACCTGTTCTGGGTGGCTGGAGATTTATCTGACACATTCTTGGTTAGTCCTGAATGATGTGATTACTCACTGGAGGTAGATGAGGACCACAACACTCAGTTTTGTGTGTGAAGCTATCCTGTTCATGGCCTTGATGCTTAGGGCTGAGGGTTACCAAATTAAACTAACTCAAATCTCTTTAGGAGCAACCTATATGCACATCTTTTCAGAGCTTTATATGTGTAAATGCTTTGGATTTTTTTTTTTTTTTGAAGCCTGAACAATGTTACTTCTGAAGATTACCTCAGAAATTATTTTAGGATATACCTGTACCATTGAAATATATCAGAAAGATTTAAGCTGCTCAATTTTTAAGCTCTTTTTAAGCTTTTCAGAGTGTTCTTAATGAATTATAGGGATTTTTTTGAACATTATTTTTATTTTTGATGTCTAACACGATAAAGCTGTCACAAAAGTGAAATAAATCTTGCCCGCCTTTCAAATCACTCTTATGGTGCAATATATCATTACAATTATATACCCAATTATTTAATTTTATCCATAAACTAATCAATTAACTGTGTTGAGATTCTTTTTGTCCTCTGGCTTGGATAATGCTTACAGGTTGCACCTGCCAGTTCACTTTGGTGGTTACAGCAGCAAACCCAATGCTTTCCTTTAACTATCTTAGTAAAAATTGTGTCACAATCTGATTATGTATATGGAGTTAAGGAGCCTTCATTGTGGATGCCGGTGGAGCAGCACTACCCAGGAACTGATTCAGAGGTGGGGATGAATATGAAGAAAGGTGCTGAGGCTGCAGCCTGGCTCTGCTTCAGGCTCTGCTGGCCCATGGGCACAGCCCCTGTCCCCCCCTGCTGCTGCCATCCCTGGGGGCTCCCACCCAAAACCCAGGCAGCAGGATCCAGAGGAATTAAAAGGCAGTGTGCTTTTCATTAGGCAAATGAAAAGAAAATCGCAGTGCCTGCCCTGAAGATTGTACACTGTAATCAATGGCAGCACTAATGTGGAACTTCAGTGCACTCTGAGGAACAGTAAAACATGCACGATGGGACCCTGAAGATGAGACAACCAGTAAACTACTTGCTCTGCTTCAGCTTCATTAGCCATTAAAGCAGGATAATGGCACTTACCTTTCCTCGACAGAGATTAGTTAGTCGTCACTAGCAAAAAGTTATGGAGGGAAAAAAAGGGGAAAAAAGGAAAAAAATAAAAAGGAGCATCCCTCAAATTCATGCCTTAGTGATGCTGGCAGAGGATGGGAGCCAGGTCATTTCTGGTGGCCAGGCTGGTTCTGGAGGGCAGAGATGCTCATGCAGGGGCTCTTGATCTGCAAGAGCAGCATTCTTGGGCGTGCACCAGCCCATGCCTTCAGTTGTGCTTTGAGATCCTGTTGGGTCCCTGCAATGCAGGATATGCCATGATTGCATGATCTTCAAAAGGAGGGAAAGAAAAGCATTGATTTGGCCAGCCTGACCCTTTACATTTGGGGTTCAAATGTGGATGAGCTCCCAAGTGAGCCTGCTCAGAGACCACTGATGGGCTGCTCTCTCTGGAGCCCCACACGGCTGAAGCCTCTCTTGTCCATCTGTGCCGTGGCACCTCTCCATGGGTGACAAAACAGAGGCAGGAGAAAAAGTGGCACTGCTGTGTGGGCAGGGTTGTGCAACACCTGTCCACACCACGCCTGGTGTGAGCCACTGCCATTTATCTTTATAAACATTTTTATTAAAAGGAGGTCCTAGAGCAAACAGACCTTGCAGTGTGGCGTTTTTCATTAAATGAGCTTGATTTGGTCTCTGCTGACTCAAAAAGCCAATCAACAAGCCCCCTGAATCTTTGATCCATTTTTCTACTTTGCTGTTCTCTAAAGACTCAATTTCCTCTCCTGTCATGCTTTTGAGAGGGGGGAAACACAGACTACTCCCCCAGTTATAATACAATTATTTAGTGCAAGGGTTTTTTGGTTTTTTTTTTTCACTTGAATAAATTAGTTGTTAATTAAAGCTTTTTGATGTAGTGCGAAAGGAGTTATATTTGATACCAACAGCTGTATGCTGTTTGATTTATAGTCCTTTGGGGTGTTGGTTACAGCGATCCATTTCTCCCCCTTCCCCCACAAAACACACACACACACACTCACTTCAAAGACCATTAAGTGGTACTGTGTTTTCAATTAGAAGGAGAATATTTTTGCTGTTGTTCCCACTTCTCTCTGCATCACTTGAAAACAAGAAAGCAATATTTCATCACTTTGGCCATTTTCCCCAGCCTACGGTCCTGTGGCACTGGCGGCAAAGACAGTTGTGAAAGACTCTGCTTGGGGTGATGGGTTTACCCTGAATGTGGTTCCCTGGCTTAGCACATTGCAACTGCAAACAGGAGACACTGGCAGAGGATTTTCTCTGATTTTCACTTCAAGCAGGTTAAATTCCCATAGTGGGAAATGAGCCAAACTTCCAGGTAATGCAGGAAGTGTTTGGAAGCTGCACTATGTTGAAGCATCACTGTAGTCTTCAATCTGTGCAGAATTAGGGACCTGGGTGAATTTAAGCAGTTTGGGTTTGATTTCCTGATGGGAAATTAGAGGAATGCAATGAGAAATGTTGGCAAAGGCTTTGGGTGAGATAAAATTTCTTCTAATCCTCTCCAAAGAGTAGATTAATCCAGTGTACGTTTGGTGCTCTCACTTAGCTGATCGATTTACCTATCTCTAAATTCTCAGAAATTACTCAACACTCATCTGCTTAGCCATGACTGTTTCACACCACAGGGATCATATGCCAGGGGTGTTTCCAGGAGGATGTGGCATCTCAGAGGGTTGCTCCATAATCCCCTGTCTCCCTTCCTCACCAGTGAGGTGAAGAATGACCTTAGGAAAGGACTTTTGTCAGTTTAACATGGCAGTCACACATAGGTTAGAGAGGAGATTTTCCATACCTGGTGCTGCTTTCACTCAATTCCCAGCATTGTGTTCTTTATCTCCAATAAAGAGATAAAACCAGAAATTCTTCATGCTGTTTTGTGTTTGGGCTTGTGTGTCTGGGAAATGGCAGTGCCACATCCCAGACTTTTAGGATAACACTTAGGGCACCTTTTAGAGATGATCCAAGCTCAGCTGAGCAAAGTAATAGGATCAGCTTCCCCTGCAGACAGAGGGAGAAAGCCCTGCTTCTCCAAGAATCCCTATCCCAGGCAAGGTTGTCCTAATGCTGCCATTTAATTTGCTTTAATCCGATGGAGGGGGGGAATGGGTCTTAATTAATTGCCTTCTACTCCAGGCTCAAGAGGAAAACCTGCTTTGGAACAATTTAATGCAATCAGAATCTGCAGGTTGTGAGGCTGCTGGCAGAGTTCCCTGCTTGTGAGTGAATGAGTGCACATCTCCAGCTCTCAGGGATGGGTGAGGCTTTTCTGAAAGAGAGTTACTGGAGGTGTGGGCTCCTGGTGAATGTGAGGCACTGGAAAGCAGAGTGGTGGCTTTGTCCTGTCCCCTGCTTGTCCCAAGGGAGCATGACTGTCACTGTGGCCTTGAATGTTTTCCATAACTCCTGAGTGCTGAATCAAATTTGAAGGGACCAGAGGATGGTGGAGAAAATTTGTTTTGAAGAGGGTGGTTGGAGAGGAACGGAGGAGAGAGATGTCCACATCATCTCCCTCTCTCTCTGAGAACTAGAATAATTTTTCTTTTCCTGCTCCCTCTTCAGCAGTGACAGCAGCAGCAGCAATTCCTGCCTACTTAACCCAATTTCTGGAGTCCCACGTGTATTACATAGTTATTAATACTTTTCTGGTATGCTCATGTTGAGCTTTGCACATGGTGGAATTTCCAGGAGGGGTTCTAGGCTGCTGAGATTGGCAGCAGACTTTGGAAATGCCCTTTCATTTCAATGTGCCGGTGATTACTTTTCATTTTTTGCTATTATGTTACTTGTGCCAATGACCTGCTCTGGGAAGAGCTTGTTTATCTAAGGATCAATTTGATATTCTAGTTCTCAGGCCTGTAAAATATGTGTTTCTCTAATTTGCTGAGAGACTTTCTATCTGTTCTACAGTGTGTTGTTTTAGTAGGACATACAGAAATACCCTCTTTCTAATGCTTAAATTAATCTGATAGTGGAGGAAAAAAAGAAAAAAAATTGTTCATGAGGAGTTTGATTTATATACCAGGTACTCCACAAGTTTTGTCTATGTTCTGCTTTGCCTATTTGAGTTTTGTTGAGAAGTGAACAAGGAGTGGGTATTGAAAGAGGAAATGAAGATTTTGAATAAATATGGAAGAAAATGCATATTTCCAGTTGTGTGCATGTCACCCTGCTGGAAACCAGGATAGATATTTATGGACATCTGAGTTTGTCTCCTTTCTTGCATTTGAACTGAGGCCTTTGAGCAAAAAATATCTGGCTTTAAGTTAATGAAAATCAGTATGTGCTCAAGAACTGGAATAACATCTCCGCCAAGCATACAGGTTTGTGGAGCAATCAAAAGCTGAACAAGCTTAAAAGGGTAAAAAAGGAAAACCAGTACTAGAGGAGTGAAGGAAAAACAAGAAGGAAGGGTGTAAAAGCCAGCAAGAAAGACAGCTTCAGCCCAAGTGCCAGGGAGGATTTGTCCCTCAGGGGTCACTAGGGGCTGGTGAAAATGTATTGGTGTGGTGGGAAGAGTGGGGATCCAGGAGAGGGCCAGGGAGAAGCAACAGGGATGGGGAAGAGAAACCCTGTGGTCAGAAATAGATGAAGTTGTGTGCAGCCCTGTCTGCATAAAGTGTTGGATGGATTTACCTGAGGAGAACAATCCTCCAGCCCAGGAAGGGCATGGACCTTCTGGAGCAAGGTCCGTGATGATCACAGGGATGGAGCAGCTCTGCTGTGAGGAAAGGCTGAGAGAACTGGGACTGCTCAGCCTTGGAGAAGAGAAGGCTTTGACCAAATTGTGGCCTTCAGGTACCTAAGGGAGCCTACAAGAAAGATGGAGAGAGGCTATTTGCAAGGGCCTGGAGTGACAAGTAAAGGGTGAATGACTTCACAACGACAGAGAATTGGTTTAGACCGGATGTCAGGAGGACATTCTTGGATGTGAGGGTGGGGAGGCCCTGGCACAGGGTCCCCTGTGCCTGCCCCCATCCCTGGGAGTGTTCAAGTTCAGGTTGAATTGGGCTTAGAGCAACCTGGGGTCATGAACGGTGTCCCTGCTCACAGCAGCGAGTGGAGTGATTTTTAATGCTTCCTTCCACCCAGGCCACTCTTTGGTTTTCCCTTTCCTGAATAAATAGCATGTGATGGTGTTCACAGGGGTTCTTGGAATGAGGGAAGAGACAAAGATCTGACTCCATGTTTCAGAAAGCTTGATTAATTATTTTATGATATACATTACACTAAAGCTATACTAAAAGAATAGAGGAAAAGGTTTCATCAGAAGGCTGGCTAAGAATAGAATAGGAAAGAATGATAAAAATTTGTGGCTCAGCTCTCTGTCTGAGACAGCTGAGACAGACAGCTGTGATTGGCCATTAATTACAAACATCCAAGATGGACTAATCAAAGATTCACCTGTTGCATTCCACAGCAGCAGATAATCAATGTTCACATTTTGTTCCTGAGGCCTCTCAGCTTCTCAGGAGGAAAAAATCCTAAGGAAAGGATTTTCCATAAAAGATATCTGCAACAATAGCAGAAGCAGTTGGTAAGGGGAGAGTGACAGGAAGGTGGCAGTGACTTTATATTTGGGTAAATACCCCCCACTGTAATGTGATTTCATAAATTTTGGAGACCATGTTGTTTCTTATTGATAAAGACCAGCAGCAGCTTTACATTCCTAATTATTTTGATTATCAGACTTTCTCATAAGTTCTTTATTTCTCTGAATACTTTTTTTTTTTCTTTAACAAGCAGTAATATCTCTATTGTCTGAAAAAGAACCTTTGAATTTTGGCAGGGACAAAAGCCCTGCAGCCGAAGATACGCCTTTCCCTGCTCCCATGAACCTCCCCTCTGTTCTGGCTAAGTTATGAGCTGTGTAAGATCAACATTCCCCATTCCCTGCCTTGTACTTCTCAGGAACGTTTTGGCAGCGGCTCAGAATCATAACTGAGCAGGAATCTTCCACAGACCTGGGCCCAGAGCGCTGCCAAGGCAAAAATAGCAACAAGAGGAGAAACCCCTGGGGGCTCGTGGGGCAGGTGGAGCTGGTGCATCACCCCCTGCAATTTCCCACTAGCAGAGGCTGTGGCAAACCCTGCCAACCCGAGCAGCGTGCGCTGCCTCTGGGGATGCTCAGTGAAGGGAAAGACGGCTCTGCTTTTGGGCAGAGCAGGCTCCAGGCCGCTGAATCAAACAGCAAAAGAGTTAGGAAGGGC
This sequence comes from Melozone crissalis, assembly GCF_028551555.1. Classification (NCBI taxonomy): domain Eukaryota; kingdom Metazoa; phylum Chordata; class Aves; order Passeriformes; family Passerellidae; genus Melozone; species Melozone crissalis. Next base: position 19,484,548 of record NW_026535814.1, read on the forward strand.
TGTCTTCATCCCCGTGTGTCCAGCCATGGTGTTGCTCACCTCCATGTGAATCCCACGGTGATCTGTCCCCCCTGTCCTGTGTGAGGGAGTGCTTCGCTCCAACTGCTTTCACTCAAGCAGAAAATAACTTCACACAAACAGCCGTGAAAGTTGTGAAATTCCTGGTTTTTGACACTTTCAGGGTAAACATGTTCCTCATTGCAGCGGCCAGCTGTAGTAAACAGGGAGGAACCGTGTGCATCCACACACACACACGTGTGAGTGTGCACATGTGGGATGGCAGACATCTGGATGGCCATGCGAGCATTGCCATATGGGATGTACTCATGTTTAGGCTGAGGAAAATAGGGAAAAAGATTGTTCTGCAGCAGTACAATGCAGAGAAGAGGCAGAATCCCAGGGGCTTTTTTGGGGGGGTTTTTTGGTGATTTTTTTTTGTTTGTTTGTTTTTGGGTTTTTTTGGGGGGGCGGGGTTTTTTTTGTTCTGTTTCGTTTTGTTTTTCTGAGGTCTTTTTTGTTTTGGCGGGGGTTTTGGGTTTGTTTTGTTTTTTGTTTGTTTGGTTGGGGTTTTTTTTGTTTTTTTTGTTTTTTGGGGGGGGCAGGTTGTTTTTTGGTTTTTGTTTTGTTTTGCTGTTTTGATTTTTTTTGTTTTGGTGGGGGTTTTATGTTTTGTTTTGTTTTTTGTTTGTTTGTTTAGGTTTTTGTTTGTTTGGGAGTTTTTGGGGTTTTGGGGGCTTTTTTAGTGTTTTTTTAGTTCCTGTTGTTTTTGCTCTTGTTTGTTTGTTGGGTTTTTCGGGGGGGGGGGGTGGGTTTTTTGGGTTTTTTTGGGGGGGAGGTTTGTTTTGTTTTGGTTTGGTTTTTGGGGTTTTTTTTGTTTGTTTGTTTTTTGGGGTGTGGGGGTGGTTTTGAGGGAAGCCTAATATAAAACGCACTTTTGCTGACAAACACACCAGGAAAACTCCACCTTTCCATAGACACACACACACGAGGTGCCGGCTCATCGCGCCAAGCGAGGCATCTGCAGTTGCTGCCACGGGGCAGTTTTTTTTTTTTTTTTTTATTTATTTCCCTTTGAATAACGAGGGGCTTTCCCCTCGCCCGGAGCTGACACTCCGTCCCTGACAATGCCGGGCTGCCGCAGCGCCTGTCATTAAGCAACGCGCTGATTATTCCTGATTATTCTGGCAGCTCCGCTCCCCCGGTCCCCACGGACGGAGTCAGACACGGAGAGAATTGAATTTCGCCAGGGATGGGGCTAAAGGTCGTTCCATGCAGTGGACAGCTGTGTCTAGTCAAATCGAAACTATTGCTCCAAGTGTTACCAGCAGAATGGCTGATAGCTCTGTTGTCAGTTCATTTACACTTGCATCCTGTTACAAATTAAACTGAAATTGTGGAGCAGAAAGTCGGTTTTCCGCCAAGTGACAATTCCTTATATCACCAATTTCCAAGTGCAGCCACTACAGATCATTGCTAAGGGGTTTTTGTGATTTCCAGAGATGAAGATTTAGGATTCTGATTTTCCGCCATGGGCAAAATTCCCACTAGCACCTGCTCTCATCTTCTAATCCCATAGGTTGAAAAGGAAATGCAAAGCTCTAGTAACTGGCCTCTTTTCTCAGCTCCATTCACAAACAATACCATAAAATACAGAATTGTTTCATGACTTTTCCCATTTTCCAAGCTTGCTCTTTTTCTTTTTTCTTCTTTTTCTTTTTCTTTTTTTTCTTCTTTTTCTTTTTCTTTTTTTCTTCTTTTTCTTTTTCTTTTTATTTTTTCTTCTTTTTTTCTGTTTTTCTTTTTCTTCTTCTTTTTCTTATCTTTTTTCTTTTTTTTTCTCTTCTTCTGTTTTCTTTTTCTTTTTCTTTTTCTTCTTTTTCTTCTTTTTCTTCTTTTTTTCTTCATCTTGTTATTCCTCTGTTTCCTTTCCTTTCCTTTTCACTTGTGCTTTTCCTTTTTTATCTCTTTTTTTCCCTTTTCTTTCCCTCCTCCCTCCCCACCCTCCTTTTTCTTTTTCTATAATTAGGATGTTTGAATCCAGATAGAACGCAAACTATGAAATGCTGTAATTCTGCTACAAACTACCCTGCACTGATAGGGTGTAGCAGTGAGAACATTTTAAGAACACTGCTTATATGCCAATATTAATCCCAGCCCTGCCCAGCATCTTCCCCTGAAACACTCCTAAACCTCTCCATCACCAAGACAGAAAAATGCCTTCTGGGCAGAAACACAGCCTCTCCCAGGATCCTCAATGGGTCCTAGCAACCAAGCTGAAAGCCTGGGACTTGACCACATTTGGAATAAACTTGCCCAAAAACATCAATGCTAATTAGCTCGTGTTGTGAATGGATTAAGTGAGACACCAGCTGCAATGGGGCATTTTGATTTGGGTTGTGGCTGGGTAATTAGATTCACATAAGCTGGCTGGGGAGCTGTCAGTCAGCAGGCAGCAGCTCTCTGTGCTGCGCTGTGCGGGGGAGAGGAGCTTTTCTGTGTCCCATCCTCTGCTTTGCTGCGAGCCTTTGGGTGATGTAGCAGCAATCAAGCACGGCGCTGAGCACGAACTGAAGCCCCCCCCCTGAGCCAGGGCCACGCAGCTCATCCACCCCAGAAACTCACTGCTCCCGCAGCTGAGCAGCACTGCTTCATTTGCACTGCAAAATACTCCTCGTGTGGTGGCTGCTAATGTGAATGCCATCCTTCCCTTTGATTTGTGCCTGCTCTCCCCCGATTTCCAAGTTGTCATTGGGGCTTGGAGCACAGTTTGGGGGAAAATATGATTTATATTGTCATGAAATGACCTAGAACAATAGCGACTATAGAAAAGTATGCAAAATTGAGTTTATAGATGAGTGAATACATGCAAATCAAAGAGTCATAGAATGGCCTGGGTTGGAAGGGACATTAAAACTCATCTTGTTTTGAGCCCCCTGCCATGGGCAGGGACACCTTCCACTGTCCCAGGTTGCTCCAAGCCCCATCCAGCCTGGCCTGGGACACTGCCAGGGATCCAGGGGCAGCCACAGCTGCTCTGAAAAACTGTTCCAGGGCCTCACCACCCCGAAAATATAGTTGTTTGGTTTTTTTTTTTTCAATTTCTAATTTTAATCTACTCTCTTTCTGGTGGTGTGAGCATCTGTGCTGTTCTGACTCTCTTTCTGGTGCTGTGATCCGTGGTGTAGCTGGGTTAGTGGTTCTGGAGTCCCTCTCCAAGTGATGAAGAGAAATTGGTAACTCCAGGGAGATGCACCTATTTCAGACATCATCTGTGTTTGAAGGAGAGGATTCACAGTAGGAATCCCCAATGATTTGTTTAGATGAAGTTGTTTGGTTTTCAGACCTCTATTTTTAATGGACGAAACAGGAGGCAAATCCTCCTTTTCCTCCCAGATCTGGAGCTTTCATGAAAATAAAATATCCAGACAGCAACTTTGTTAAATGTGAAGAAAAGCAGGGAGTAAAAAGGTGGCTTGATGCTTCTGACATAGAGACTTTATCAGCTCCATAAATAAAGGACATATGCATGTGATGCCTGGCTGCATCTCAGATTGCAATACCAATGTTTTAAAAGCCTGCTGACAGAGCATCTGCTTATTTCATTACTCCTCCAATGTCTTTGCAGGTAAGTCATGCATTATACAGTATCATCTCCAGCAATGCATGAACAGAGGGGACAGAATGGAAAAATTCTGGATGGTCCATCACTTTCCCTTACCTTCCAGGAGAGTGGAACATAGGGAATTATGTACTCAGTTGATAGGCAGAATTAGCAAAATAAGACCCTATTTGTGGTGAACTAAGATCTGCAGTTTTTTCAAAAGAAAAGACTCTGTCATGGTACTTTTATGAGTTGTCTGCTTGCGCAGCAGAACAAGAAGATCATTTTCAGTAAACTCCTGCTCAGGAAACATACTGAGGGGATCAGTATTAGTCAGGTGAAAAAGGAAGTGTCATGCTTGACTGGCAAAAACACAGTGGTGAGTTTCAATGGTGAGCTTTGACACTGCTGCACAATTCTGAGGCGCACAGGTACAGATTCAGCCTGGACCTGGCTGTAACCCAATCTGTGCTGTGTACACACCAGCAGTGTGTTAGAGGGTTAGTGGTCCCACTGCATTAAAGCTTCCCTTTAGAGGCAAAATTTGGTCCAGAGTTTGTAAAATGTGACAAATGGGTGAAGAACAAATATACTTAATATCCCCAGATAGCTTTTCCAATTTGCAAATTCATATTACCCTCATGTTGTGTCCCACTGCTCCATATCCCAAATGCTTCCTTTGGTTGCTGTTGACTAAAAATAGTGGATCTCAATGCCTTGTGTTTTTAGTAAGAGGTGATTTTCTCAGCCATGAATGCCTGCGTGCCTGCATGGCACTGTCTTGGCTCAGTTGAGTCCATAATCCACCAATTCCAAACCTTTCCTTTCAAATCTGCCTCCCTCCCTGGCCGTGAGCTTTTGAGCCATGAGTCTGCTATGTTTGTTTGGGTACCTACTGAGTTGTTTACAACAAAAGACCCAATGCAAAAGCAGTTTTGTCACTGAAGGAAGAGGCCTAAAAAGAGGATCCATAGTGCCATGTAGCACTGTGGTGGTAGATTATGGGTCAGTGAGGTATATTGACCAATATGCATACATCTTCATATCTGTTGTTGGTGTTTGGTTTTTTTCTTTTTTTTTTTGGTCAGAGACAGCAAAGAGCTTTGAGACACCACGATGCTTATGTAAAATGGGTTTCTGGGCCTCTGTCCATTTGATAGCCTCAAAAAATTATTTAGAAAACGCTCCTGCATCCAGCAGAGTAATGGATGCAGGATGACAAAACATCAGAAGATGACAAAGAGAGTCATGGAAGCATCTTTCACTTCTGGAGTACAGAAAAATGTAGGCAGCAAAATGGTTTTAGCTTTATAGGCTTTCCTAATAGGCATCCATCACTGAGGAAATGCCATAAGACATTTTCCACAAGTATTCATTAGCTGTTGGGTTTTTATAAGCTTGGTTAGACTTTGTACACTTTCTCCCACCATTCTGTCATGTCTGCTCTTGACAAATATTCCAGCAAACATGTTTGCACGCAGTACTGTTTGTGGAGGCTGTAAACACTGGAGAATATTACTGAACAGTGCTTTTAATATTCCCACTGAAAACCTGCTTCCAGAGATTGTAATGTCCCTCTGTTCAGGAGACAAACAGCGCCGTGTCATGCAGACATTTAACAGCCCATGAACTGGGAAAAGATCAAGAAGAGTTTTCAGAAAAGAATTTCAAACACGTTTTCTTAGGCAAACAGCAATCTGCCAGTAGTTCACAAATCAACACACTGAATATGTCAAATGCCTGTCTGTTCCCATTCCTGGGATTTAAGGTCATGAACAAATTTTGAAAGCAAACCCAAATATTTTATTTGCTATTCTCCTCGGTTTCAATCTGTGGAAGAAAAGAGGTGTTTAAGAAAAAAAATGCAAAAAATTTGTTCCCTTTAAAATAGCTTCCATAACACAGTTTCTTATTGACTGATCTCTAAATAAGAGACTCTTGCTCTTGACTCCTGTTTAGATGAATAACTTCTAAGGCTTTTCTTTTTGTGACAGCAATGAATTGGTCAATGTTTGTATTAAGCTTTTCTAAGTGCACTATTAAAGGGGAAAAACTTCAAAAATAAATAGGCCGACTGACTCAATGACAAATTGAAAAGAGGTGAAGATGTGTAGTTTTACACAGAAGAATCATCATGGAAATTGTGCAATTGCCATGCATTTGGAGAAGGGCCATGTGGAAAATGCTTCAAACAGGTACCAGATATTAGCTGCTGTTCCATAAATGAGATTGTGCTTTGGGAAAAAAGCCCCAAAAAACCCAAGAATTTCATCTCACCAATGCCTATCTTGTCCTAAGGCTTTCCTAGGATCTAAATATTCCTGATAGTGTTGGAAGTAAAACCTTCAGGCATTCTTTAAAAATCCTTTAAGTTCCTCTTGTCAGCATGGCTGGAAAGCAAGCTTGGATATTTTATCTTACCCTTAAATGAGAAAAATATACGGGCAATGAAAAATGAAAAGGAAAGGGGAAGAATCCTCCTGGACTTCTGTATTGCTTTGGGTTTTAATAATAAGACCAGGGTCAGTGTTGTTATTAAAAACTGGGTGAAGACAAATAAAATCCCAACTTTTCCCCCTGTTTACACATCAGAGGATCATAAGTGTGAATGGCTGTTTCAGGAGAGGACAGACGGCATTTTCATGGTGCTCCTCTAAATGGGTCTTAAGTTCTCTTTGTGGGTGGAAGTCCAACCCTCTGTTTTTCCAGTCTGACGGACACCAGGGCACGCTGGCAGCTCCAGGATGAGCTCCTGAAGCTGCCAGGCCCATCCCCACATCCATGGAAAGCCTGGTGATGTTTAGCTGAAGGTGAGGACGGCAGGCCCATCCCCACATCCATGGAAAGCCTGGTGAGGTTTAGCTGAAGGTGAGGACGGCAGGCCCATCCCCACATCCATGGAAAGCCTGGTGATGTTTAGCTGAAAGTGAGGATGGCAGGCCCATCCCCACATCCATGGAAAGCCTGGTGATGTTTAGCTGAAGGTGAGGACGGCAGGCCCATCCCCACATCCATGGAAAGCCTGGTGATGTTTAGCTGAAGGTGAGGATGGCAGGCCCATCCCCACATCCATGGAAAGCCTGGTGATGTTTGGCTGAAGGTGAGGCTAAGGGCCTGCAGTGGTTTCCCAGCTCTGGTGCTCTGGCTGGCTCCAGCCCTCAGTAAACCTGCACTTCTCCGAGCTGTGCAAATGAGATAGCAGTATCTGTCTCACAGGGGGTGTTAAGAAGCTTAATTCATTAGTGTTTACAAAGTGTTTCTAGATCCTCAGATGTAAGGCTCTATAAACAGGCAAAGTATTACTAATTGCCAGCTTATGCTGAACTGTAAAGTGAAAATAAAGATGGTTGGAGGAAAGAGGTGCTGAATTCTCTGGTAAACTGAATCAGTCTAGTGGTTGTAAATTAAACAGTTTAAAGTTTGATTTTGCATTACTATCATCTGATAAATCTCCCTTCATTTATATTGGTGTAATATTTGACCTCCTGTTTACTTTGGGGAAAATAGGAGTCTGCAAGTGGGGCCTCCTATGGTAAAGAATAAATCAAAGGCTTAATTCAAGTAATCACTCCTGAATATGCACCATGAGGTTGCATTTCTTTAAATGGAATGAGTCTTGCTTTACAGAATGTGGCTTCAATCGTGCTGTTCAATTTAAACCAAAATATGTCAGAAAAACAACCTTGCACCTCTTTGTGGCCAAGGAGAACACCATGGTTCCAAAGTTTAGAGCATTTCAAAGCATATGGGTGGATATTTTTTGTTTGTATGGTTTAGTTTCAAGGGGGGGTTTTGCCCTCTTCATACAGCCCTGGCAGGAAAACCAAACCATTTTATTTAGTTCTTCCCACTTTTTGAATTTCCTGCAATGCCACAGCAATATCATGCTTGGGTTCCTACTTAACTTTTTGTTGGCATTTTGGAAGGTATCAGGAATAGGAGTAAGTTGGCTAAGTTGTGCTGTTTGTACTTGTAAGTTATGTTATTTATATGCATTTTTCTGCAAAGCCTGATTTTTTAGAACCATCCCCCCTAAAATGTTCCTTCAAAAGTGATTCACTGTAATGGAAAGAAACTTACTTAGTGCTCTTTCACTCCTTAAGAAACACCACATTTTATGTTTTTCTGCCTCAAACCACACTGTTAAAAAAGTAATGGATAACCATTTCCCACTTGGCCTCCAAAGGGTGAAATCCTCATCTGGTATAAATTGGCATAGCTCTATTCAAATCAGAGCAGCTACATTAATTCATTCCAGCTGAGGCTCCAGCCCTTGAAATGCCAGCAAGGAGAGCGAGTTTTGCACAGGATGGATTTTTTGGGCAGGGTGGAAGGTTTTTCTGTGTAACTTAGCTATGTGCCTAGGCTCAGGGCTGTGGGAAACTGCCTGTTTGACATCTGCAGCATACGCAGCAAATGCTTTGGCAGTTTGAGTTAATGCCTTTTGAATTCACAGGTTGTTTACTTTCAGCTTGAATGTGGATTTGCTTTCAGCCTCAGTGGGAAATCTAACACAAGAAGTAATAGGACAAGCCATCTGTCCAAAAAAAGCTATGTGAATTCCTGATTTTGAACCAATAACGGAGATCAGGGACAAGTTCACCCTGTGTGTAACCCCTGCCAAATTATTGGCGCGCTCCTTGGATTTCCAGCCTGGGACCCGATCCCTGTGGTGCAGTGTGAGCACACATAGACTTAGGGGAGGAAACCTGCAAAATGAGCGTGGCCAGCATCCCTTTCCAATGGTGGCTCCTGCAGACAAGCATTTTTGCAGCCCTCTCTTGCTCTGCTGTGATTTACAGCCCGTTTTGGCAGATAAGCTGAGCACCTGTGAGCACTGCCCCTGCTCCTCGGGGAGCACTAAACAGCACGAGTCAATGGGAACCCCCAGCTCCTGCCAGCACTGCCTGCAAGTAAACACCAACCCATGTGTGAGTCACAGGCCAGAGAATGGTGTAATCACTGGATTGATTGGGTCACTTTTTTTTTTCTGAAAAGCTCAGGGGCACATTTCAGAGCTCTTTCAAGAGTCCAGATTTTTTTACTTTAAAGCCGAAAAAAGCCAAGTCTCTCTCCCACTGTGTAAACCAAGAAGCTGCACAAGAGCCAAGCTTTGGGGGGGGAAAAAAAGTCAGCATCCTGCAACATTCAGCAGGACACAGTGGGTAGATTTTACTAACATTTTACTAGAGCACAGCATGTGACAGGTAATGGAGCTGCTCCCATTCACAGATGGGGACATGAATGGGAATTTGGGCCTCGTGCACCTGTCTTGGTCACCACAAGAAGTGCCATCACCTTCAGTGAGAAAATAGTTAGCCTCTATGTACTGTGCTGTCTAGAAGGATGTGTCCTTGTTTTGGAAGCCTCTGTGGTTTAAAATCTTGGTCACAGCTTTTCCTCTGACTCTGTTCATTGTTTCTGTTGACCTGGATTTAAGTTTTCCTTGTTTGGACTATCTAGAAACATGAGTCTTGTTCTCCAAACCACTCGGGTGAGCTGAAGATCTTTGCTTGAGTGTTTAATAAATAATAGGGAAGGAAGAGAAAAAGACAAGAAGAAATCATTTGGAAAGAGCATCATCTGGTCTTTAACAACAAAGCCTCCACTGCACTGTGAGGTGAATCCATAGGCTTTAAACCTTCCTGAGGTGAATGGCTCAGGAGAGCAGGATATCTGCCAACAGCCTTAGAAGCACACTAGCCTGGTTTCGACCTGCCCTACACACAGAGCAGCATTAACTCAGATACTCTGGTGTAAATCCAGCCAGAGGTCAAACCCAGCCCTGTCTGTCCAGAGGACTTCATCAAAACAGTCCCATTCAGCATTCATTCCAGCAGCACCAGGCTAATTTGCCTCAGCCACACCTGGGTTTCTGAAAACTGGAGGGCATCGGATCATGTTCAGACGGTTTTCTTTCACCCTTCTCTGTCAAATCAGGGCTACTGCAGATTGAGTGGGGAAATAAGAGTCTCTTCAATGTCCTTTTTATTTTTTTTTGGTTTATTGATTCAATAGTATTTCATGGCTAATAACCACCCTTGACTAACAGGCTCATTTGAACCAGGAATGCTTGATCTCTTCTGTTATTTAATGGCAGAACAGCCAGTTTACAGATAAGTACTCTGCTTAAGATGGGAGAACTCAAGGCTGGTAGTCTTTTCTTAGGAAAACTAGCTTCTTTCTCTGCTGATTTTAAGGGATTGTCCACTGAAAGTTTTCCACAGAATCATGGAAGATTTTCTCTTTATTTCCCGTGTACGCGTGCAGTCATGAGAACAAGGATGGCTTGAAATTAAAGTAGCACAGTTCAGCCCTCTTAAATTAAAAACTTTTTTATTAGCTTTTTTTTCTTGGAACCAGAGGCAGATGAGCCAAAACACTGCATAAAATAAGAAGAAGGCAAGCTGGTTTTGTTGTATTTTTGGCACGGACAATGGCTTTCAGAGATACTGGAAGTCATGCAAGATGAGTGAGTTATTGAGAGACTTGTAGCCCTGCTCTGAAGACTGAGGGCTTTAGATAAGAGTCTGCATGTGGGGATCTTTATCCAAAACAAACCACCCAAACTTTTGTAGTCATTAATACAGATTTCCTCCTCTGCATCTCTCTGTGCTGTTGCTCACACACACAAGTTCTTCAAGGCATCCTAAAAGCTTTTCTTTGCCTGTAACAATTTAATTGCCTCTTGGCCAAGATTTTCTGCTCCGTGAAGAGAAAGAACGTGATCAAAGTGCCCTGTGCTGCCCAAAGAATTTCCTCTCCTCAGCGTCATTGCACACCCCAGGACTGTTTTCCTCCCCCTTCTCCTTTGCCACATCTCTGCATTTTGCACGATTGTTTCCTTTTTTATTTTTTTTCCCCTGCCTGGAAAAATCCAACATCTCCTCCCCCTGCCCTGGCAGCATGGGTGACAGAGGCAGAGAAATCAGCACAGTGTCAGCAAGAGTTTGGCCCCGCAGCTGGGACCTGAACTTTCAGCAGCAGAGCACAGCCCTGGGTCACTGCACTAAAGCAAGCCAGATTGATACAAAGCACTTGCTCACCCTGGAAAGGGGAAGCATCAGAAACCAGCTGATAAAAATCTTTAGGCACCCTCTGTTGTGAGCTTAGGCTGCTTTTCCTGGGAAAATGACCACGGAGTGTATATTCAGCGTCACGACCCCCAAAGTGATGCAATATTTGGGTGCTCTCTGCACTCAGGGGGTGATGCTACTCTGGGGCAGCGTGGATTTCAGAGCTGCAGAAAATGGAAATGGAGCGTGTGGACTCGACATGCTGCTCAGGGTGTGAAGTTTTCAGCTGTGAGAGACCTGAGCGATCGCGTCTGCCAAGAGTTAATGCGCTCAGAAAGAGGATGCTAAAATATTCCTTCCCACTCCGGTTTGCAACCGAGAACTTGCTAGCCTGTAATATCTTTTATTTATAGCACCTTTTGACTCAAAGGATCTGAAAGTGCCTCTCCCTGGGAGTCACTTCAATGGTACCTGCAGGCAGGGGTGTTTCTCTGCAGATGACTCCAGCTGAGGTGTCAGGGCCTTCTTTGCCATGGACACATGTAAGGAACCCCCTCTGCCTTTCCAAATGCCAGCACTTAGGAATAAGGGCTAGAGGGGAGGGCAGAAATCTGCCCTAATAAACCTCAATAACAGCAAACAGAGAAAACAGACATGTGAACCCCATGGGAGAAAGCACTGAGATAGTCACTGGCTGGCTTTGGAAGCAGACACTGGCCAGTACTGGATGATATCCTCATGCAAAGAGCTTGGGACAGTAAAACCACAGCTCAGAAGAGGGCATTTGGTGTCCCTACCTGGATAACACTCCACATCACCATCCAGCTGTGCTGTGGTGGCCTGGAGAAGCTCCAACAGGGACCCTACACAGGGTATGCATCCCAGTGGAGGTGCTCCTAAAGGCACAGACTGGGTTTAAATCCTCAAACTCACACATCTCTCAGTGAGCACAGCCATGGCAGGGCCTTCTGCTTATCTCAAGTCCACTTCAGCACCTGCCCATCAGCCCCTCCCCGTGGCTTCTGAAGCTAGAGAGGTGTCACCAGCCCCCTGCTCCCCTCCTGTGCTGTCCCTGCAGGCCAGGGAGGCAAAAGCCAGGCCCAGCTGATGGGGTTACAAATCCAGCCCATGATTTCTGCTCCATCCACAGCCAGGCAAGACGTTGCCAGGACACATTTTAGGCTCAGCTGCTCAGGACACTGCTGTTCTGTCTGTGCCACCCTGAGCATGCTGCCTGCCTCCTCTCTGCCTCTGCAGCCCACATCAAACCAGTTGTTCTGCTATTCCCTGAACGTGCTCAGCAAGAGCCAGCCTTCTTTTTGGCACTTCTGCTGGGTCTCCTGAGGGATTTGTCTCCAGGAGGGAATGTCCATCTGCTTCAGCATCCTCTGAGTCCTGATGTTTCTCCATGGACAAAGCCATCCAGGCAGTCCCATGAAAACTCCAGGGACACCAGTGGCTGTTTATGGGGCTGCCCCTACCCTGGGTCCCTAGACAGAATAAGATATTCATAGCCTCCATGATAAAATCCTCAGCACATCTCTCCTCCCTCCATGTCCTTCCCAAGCCATCCCCAGAATCAGCATTATTATATTTTTTTCCTCTAAATCTCTTTCCTCCAAGCACCAGACAAGGTGTATTTGATAGCACTTTATCTCTGCCATGCATATGTCAGTGTCTGAATCTCTGGTTTAATAGGAGTCACATCACTGGATGGAAGCTGGCTCTCCCAGGTCCTTTCCATGGAGAACATGCGTTTTGCCTCATTCTCTGCCTTCCAACAAAAATTGACTCCTCCCTCCTTTGAGGAGGGGGCTGGGGTTAGCAGATCCTGGCAGCCCACTGGCTGTGCTGTGCAATTTTAGGGCATCTCCTACTCCTCCTCCTCAGAGAAGAGAATATTCTTCTTGTGTGTACATATGAGAGGTATTTTTATGGTTTTTTTCCTGTTCTTGGTCCATTGAGTATTACATCATGTATTGCTTCCTTTGGTGCCACACGTGCTGATTTGGATTTGGGGCTGGGAATGGGAGGAATTATGGAATAGAATTCCCAGAATAATGGAATCAGAGTTGGTGGTGACTCCCATGGGTTATAGAGTCCAGCTCCAAGAATCCACCATGCACCTGAGTGTTGTCCAAATGGTCTGGCAGCATTGGTGCCTTGAGTGCCCCGGGGTGCCTGACCATCCTCTGGGGAAGAAAACCACCTCCCAATATCCATCCTACACCTTCCCTGATGTACTTCACACTGCTCCCTCAGGTCCTGTCACCAGAGGGAAGGCGGCAAGCTACAGACAAGCTGTGTCTCTATGGAAAAGCTAAGAGGGAAATAGGGCAGGGGAAAAAAAAAAAAAAAAAAAAAAAAACCCAAAAAATTTAGGAGGAAAAAAAAAGGAATAAATATTTGGGAGGAGGGAGTTTAAGAGGAGAGAAAAACAAACCAAAGCTGGTGCCAGGCTGGAACCAGCCGCTGGTTGCCAGCACAGCAGGCTGAGAAGTTGCTGGTGGACTCGCTCAGTGCCATGTTTGGCCTGCTTAAAAAATTTCAGCGTGTCTCTCCCTTGTGGTCCTGCCTCTGCTTTCCTGCTGGATAGGAGGAGGAGCAGGGACTCCCTGCCCAGCTCAGGCTTGTGCTCTGAGGGATGCAGAGCATCTCCTGCCCTGCCACACCTGTGTGTGTGAGCGAGCACACCGAGCTGGACCAAGCACCGCTCTGGGGAGATGCCAGGGCAGCATCGGCAAGCGTGGCACGATGATCCATCCCTCCTGGATGGATGGGATGGATCATCAAGCGAGGGAAGGAGCTGGGAGGGATGGGGATGGAGGAGAAGGGCAGCATGGAAGGTTGCGACGCTTAGGGGTGTAAAAAAGGGAGAGCGATGAAAAGGGGGCAGGAGGCTGCTGAGGAGATTTGTGCTGGCTGGGAAGGCGTGGGGTGCCTCGGGCAGGGCTGGGGTGCTACGCAGAGCCCGGCAGAGAAGCATCAGGGCTTTATTCCCCTCCTTTCTTTCCGCCTCCCTCCGCTGGGCGCTCGCTGGAGGAGGAGGCGAGACAAAAAGCTGAACCGGTGCCAAGAAGGAGCTGCGGCGCTCGAAAATGGCACTCTGCGCCACGCTAATACTGCGAGGCTGGGCTGCGCTGGAGAGCAGCGAAAACGTGTCGGGAATGAGAATGGCTGAGAATGGCCGGGCTCAGGAGGGTCCTCCCTCCTCCCCTGCCTCCCCTTCGCCTTTTTAATGTGACCCTTTTCTCCCCCACCACTGCCCCCAGTGATGTTTAGGAGCTCTGGGAAAGGGAGAGCATCTGGTGACTTGGAGTGTAAAGGGTCTCATCCCCTCCTTCCATCTCCCTATCAGGGAGGGATTTAAAATTTTTTTTTAATTTTTTCTTTATATGTTTCCCCTCCCCTTAAGGAGGAAAAGATGACTCTGAGGGAGTTTTCTTATTGTTTTCCTGTTTCCCTTCCCCTGCTAGTTGCTATTCTCCTCCTCCTCCTCACTGTATCTCGATGCAAGGTGACTTGTAGGACACAGGAGTCTCTGCTGCAAGGTGCAGCGTCGCCTGCGTCGGTGTTTCCCTCCGTTTCTCATTTGCTGGGAGATGAGGCAACTTCCAGGCGGCTCAGCTCAGATCCTGGTTGATGCAGCAGTGCTGTTTGGGCTGCAGAAAAAGCCCCTTTCCTGCAAAAACCTGCCTGGATAAAACAAGCAAACAAACAAACATGTAAGGCTGAAACTGCATCGTTTTGTGATGCTGGTTGATTTGCAAGAAACAGGATGGAGTTTTATGGTGATTTCTGTCTGAAAGGGAAGGTTTTTTTGCTCATCCCCTTTCTTTTCCATTCACAGGTAACAAAAAATCCAAACCACCTCTTTTTAATAGGGTTTTGATTTTTTTTCTTTTTAATTTTTTTTATTTGAATTTTTAAATTTAAAAAAAATTTCTTTTTTTAATTTTAATTTTTAAATTTTTTTTATAATTTAAAAAATGATAACTTTGTAATAGTTCAGTAGTTGAAGTTAAATCCAAAAATATTACTCCCCCCCCCCCTTCCTGCTGCACAGATGTTGCTTTTCGGATCATTCTGGAATTTATATTTAAAGTTTTACATCGTCATTACAGAAAGTAGGGACCGGAGAAAGGGAAAACCCCAGTGTCTGGTTTTGAAAACAGGTCTAGGTCCTGTTAGAACAGCAGTTTTAGCCCTCACATAGGCAGCAGGTCAAGTTCAAGGAGACCTTTCCAAAGCACAGGCAGAGCCTCATTAGCTTGCTGCATCTCAGAAGCTTGTGGATTATTGGGTTGTTAGCTTGGCCCATTTTGTAGTCTCAGGCATGGGATGATCCCTGTGACCTCTTTCTCACCTGAAAACCATGCCCTAGTACACATTCAAACCACTTCAAACCTCACCTTTGGTCTCAGACACGCAGGCCTGGTTTGGGAGCACCTACCCCTGCCCAGGAAAGGCTTTTGGAGATGCTGTGATAAATAGGGGGGAGTTCAGGCAGACTTAAAGGTGCTGTCTAGCATGCTCCCCTCAGCTCCTCACAGATCAATAGTCCTTCCTCTGTGGAGCATCAAATTCTCTGTCCCAAATTAACACTGCTGGGAGTGGCACTCATTTCTAACTCGATGCCAGCAGATTTTGTATGGAGTAGGAGGAACAGAGCAGCTGATCCCTTGCTCTTCCTCACCTCTCAGCTGTGCTCTGTACCCTCTATTTGCTGCTGTTCAACTTGGGCTTGTGCAGAGAAGGTGCTGCCATTCCTTCTTGCTCTTTGCCTTTGTTGTGACTGCAGGGTGTGCAGTGCTTGGCCCAGGAAACCTTGGTTTCTTCACCATGGAAATATCCACAAGAGGGGCGGCCAAAGAACCTGGAGCGTGTTCTGGTACCTTCTACCCAATCCTACCAGTTTTCTCTGAATAAAGGACATGCATAAAACTCATGGGTTTTCTGTAAACAAGTGTGCATGCTGTCTGGTTTTCAGTTGTCCCTTTGGATGCCACAAGTTAAGCTGGTTGAAATACCTTCCCCACCCAGGGCACATACCATGCAGCCCTTGCATGAATTTCACAGAATCACAGGATCCTTGCATGGTTTGGGTTGGAATGAACCTTAAAGCGGATGCAGTTCCACCCTTTGCCATGGACAGGGACACCTCCTGCTACACCAGGCTGCTCCAAGCCCTGTCCAGCCTTCCAGGGATCCAGGAGCAGCCACAGCTTCTCTGGAAAAAATTTTACCAGGACCTCCCCAACCTCCCAGCCAAGAATTCCTTCCCAAAATCCCATCTGTCCCTGCCCTCTGGCAGTGTGAAGCCATTCCCCCTTGTCCTGTCCCTTCATGTCCTCGTGCCAAATTCCTCTCCAGCTCTCCTGGAGCCATTTCAGGTGTGGGCAGATGCTGAGCATCTCCCTGGAATCCTCTCTCCTCCAGATCGAACAATTACAATGCTTCAGTCCTTCCTTGCAGGTGAGATGTTCCAGAATTTTCCAGATGTTCTTGCTGACACTTTTGGCTGTTCCTCTGGGCAGAAATTCCTCTTTTTAACCTGAGATCTCTGAGGATGGGAATCTCAGGGATCTGTGCAGGAGAGAGTGGTGGTTAAAGCCTATCAACACTACCTGAGGAGACCCTGGTTCTTGTCCTGACCCACCATGCACTGCACAGACCACTGCTCATGCTTTTAGATCTGGAGCCAGCTTGTGTTTACTGCTGATTTAAGCTTCTTCAGTGTTCAAATACTTCAGTTATGAAATAACAATTCCCAACAGATTTATGGAGAGGATCCCAAAGACATGGGCAAGTATTAATGTGGAGTGACAGTATCCATGTGTGCACAGCAGCAAAATGGTGTTTGTTATTCAAGGAGAACTGGGAGCAGCAAATTAAGAGATCTTCACAAACCTTGTTATTTCAGTAGGCAGACCTCTTTCATTTCTTGAAATCTTGACCATAGGGGAGCTTGTGGAATGCATCTTGTCCATCTTGGAGCAAAAACTGTTCTTTCCAAATGGTCAAGTCAGCCATCTGGGCAGCTTGGTCATAATTCCCAAGGAGGGAAGGCTTTGACAAGGCAGCTGTAGGGTTTTTGTCTTCATTTCTCCCTGCCTAAAATAAGTGTCTTTGGATATTTTCTCCAGAAGCATGATGTCTAATGTGTCTCAAGTTGCTTGCTTCAAATCCTTCATCCTTTTAGCATTTTATAATGAGAAACATTGTCTACTTGGAGTTGTTATGGGTTGACTTCTGCCTGGAAGGGTCAGTCTAAAGGACTCTTCCACTCCTCCCCACACCTTCCCCACTCCATGTATTTTTTTTTTTTTTTTTTTTTTGGACCTGTAACCTCACATTTCTGTAATCTAAATGTGCAAATGCTCTGCAGTCATGGCCCAGTGGCTGGGTTAATCTCAGACCCCTGGAGTCGCAGATGGCTGATTTGGATTTGTTGCTGATTCCAGTTATAGGGAATTGTGTCACCTATTATCTTTGCACAGACTGATGCTTAAAAGGATGCCTTTTGCAAAATCAGTGAAAAGCAAAGACAGCAAAGCAAACAGTCTGATCTGCATCACCACAGGTGAAAATGTGAAATATTTCACCTTTGTGTGAAGGGCTGGAGAGGTGGACAAAGAGGAGAGGAGGAGGGAAGGGAGGAAGGGGAAGAAGACCTCATTTTCATGCCAGAAGTACCAAAGCACAGAGCAGAGCAGGTTTGCTGTGGCCACGCTGTAGAATCACGAGCACTTACTCTGTTTTAAATGGTTTTGCAATGTGGTAATCCTTGGCTTCAGCTCCCTGCTTTAACTCTTATACCTACCAGGCAGGTTGGCTTCTTGTGACACCTCCCTGCCCTCTTCCCAAGGTTTCCAGAGGAATCCACAGCATCCCTCCCTGACTCCAGGGTTCATTGTGTGCCCCACGGCTGATGGGGAAAGCTGTGGTGGCACTGTCATGCCAAGATGCTCACAAGAGACACTTGGGAGGGGAAGTTTACACATCTGTGTGGGGTGAGGGGAAGCTTGGGGGGCCTTACAGAACACTGCTGGACCAAGGGGGGGACCCCAGCACCGGGTGCTCACAAGGCCCCAGATGGCAAGTGGTGGTGGTGATACTGAAATGTGTGGGGAAATCAAAAGGGCAGAGCAAAACTCTGGATGTTTGTGACCATTTTCTACACAGTCATACCCACAATTAAGGTTTTCTTTCTTTCTCTTTGCTTTGGGAAACACCACAGAGTCAGATGAAGAATTTGGGAAGAGAGTGTGGGTTCCCTGTGCAGAGTCCAGTGACAAAATCTGTGAACAAGGTAAGAACAAGGGGATATGGCTGTGATGGTTTTTGTTTTATCCTTTTCTCTTTCCAAACACAATTTTGCAATGTTGGACACAAGATTTAGCTATGTGTATCACAGAAACTGATAGTCCAAGCACCAAGCAAATGAGTCTAAAATGTTAATTTGGGTTTCTTTTAATGCATGCCATTATGATGGTTTGGGTTTTAGAACAGTTTGTATCATATCCAAATGATCTATGTGTGAATAATTGTTCCCAACCTCCTGACACCAGGACCTAATTAGGAAGTAAGAGCCTTAAATAGGCCATTTGTTTACTGAGCTTCCATATGTCTCCTTGCACAATTTATTTGCTCCACTCCATTGAGGTATAATGAAAATGAAACTCTTAGAACTGCTTTTGACTCTGAGGCTCTTCTCTTCATCTCCTGTGCAGCCACAGCCCCTATTAAGATAATATCTGTTTCCCTGTTTTCCAAAAGAAAAAGATGTGGTACTTTCAGTCCAGATTGCCCAAGCTTCTCTGTTTCCAAGGTTTCAATAGAAATGGAGTGAAAAAATGCCAAAAAAAAAAAATGCAGACTAAGAAAAATGGAATGCCATCAAAGAAAGCAGAAAGGTCAGGACAGGGTGATCTTGAGGGAATACTCCCTATCCTATCTGCCTCACAACCCTACTGAAAGCTGATGCTGTTGTATTTCAGTTAACCTGTAGATGCAAAGGAAGGATGTAAATGGACAGAAGCAATCTGAAGAGATTTTTATTGGTTTTGTTTGGCTTTCTTCTTGCTAGGATGTGAGGAAGGGGGAAAGGTTTGTGCAAGGTGGCTTGGATTTTTTTCTTAGTTTTGAATATTTTGCTCAGTCTGAACCAACAGCCTCCTTGGGACTCCTTGTTCATGTTTAAATACATTATATGTTCTTCAAGTGTACTTTCAGAATATATTCTTTATTTCCAAATACCTGTTGCGTGCATGACTTCATCTTACACTTCACGTGTCCCACTTGATTCTTTTGCTCCCATCATTCTGAAGTCAGAAAAACTTAAAAGTATGATTAAGTGTCATTTTCTATCAGGATAAATTTTAATAAATTCTTAAGGCTTGGGTTGGTTTTTTTTTTTTTCACCCCCAAATCTGGATCTTGTTTAGTTTCCCAGAGAAAGACAACTGTACTTGCAACGATTTTGTTTATGATAATTCCCTCACATGTTCCCTTCCAGGAATTGTCACTGCCTTCCAGAAGGGAGGTTAGTGCCAGTGCCCTTGCAGTGATAATTATAATCAGACCTGTCAGCCTTCACACAGTCTACACTTATCACTTGCATTTAGAAGGATTTCTCCTGAAGCCTATTAGCAGTTCTGCTTCTTAGGGAAAAACAGTCATGATTTTTCCCCCTAATCTTTGATGGCTCTCAGCTTTGAAAGCATGGAGAGGAGCAAAACGACTGCCAGGTGCACTTAAAGAAGCTGTCTGCTGGTCCTGGTCTAGAGCTCTGGAAATCCAGAGAGTGGGCAGATAATCTGGGAAATGCTGAGGGCTTTAATTTGTTTGTGACAACACTCCAGGTGTCCTGGAAACACAAAGCAGTTTCCCAATGGTGCAGCTCACAGGGGGTGCCTGTGCAGACCTGCTGGGCACGGGCTTCAGGTGGCAGGTGGCTCTTGGCAGTGGTGCCCTGTGTCCCTGCAGCTCTGGGCAGTGATTCCTGCCTGTGCTGAGAGAATTGGAAGCAGGATGGCCAGAGAACTGGAAGCAGGATTGACAGAGAATGGGAAGCAGGGTGGCCACAGAAGTGGCTGCAGTTGCTGCTGGAGGCAGTGACTGGCATCACATGGACCAGGTGCCTCCAGTGCAACGGGGACCAGCTGGGCCAAGTCATGGTGTTGAGTTGGATGTGGTTCAGTATTTTATCCATCCCAGCCTCCCTGGTGTTATTCCCTGGGAAACCTGTTGACCCATTTATTAGATTTCCCCCTATTTTCACTCCATTATTGCTGTTGATGTGCTGCTAACCCCCCCTTTCTTACCTTTCTGGTTTTTACTAGTATGAAGACAAAAAGGTGCAAGTTTTACCATTCCATTAAACTAAATGAGTTATGTGTCTTTAAGTCCTTCCTCTGTTATTACCATGCTTTTTGTAATTTACTCAGAGATTTAGGCTCCCTTGATTTTGGCAGAATCTGAGGATGGTCAGTACTTTATAGCTTTTTTAGCAAAGAGATGGTGGAAGATTGGGAATTCTTATGTTATGTGCAGTTTTATATTTACAGTGCACAGGGATATATGATTTGCCTTTGTTTTATTTAAATTCACTGGGAACTAGAGGTTTATTTATCAGGTGTCGTTCCCTGAAGGATGAATAATGCCATAAGGAGAAGACTTCATCTATTACACAAACAGATTTGAAGGTTTTGCTATTACATTCCTCTGCCTGTTGAATGGGGTAAAAATGCCTTTGGCTGAGCAGAGGCAGAGACAGAGTGATACTTAGCAGTAGCATCTTATGACCTTTTGATCAGCTGAGATCTCAAGCCATATTAGTGGACAGATTATGATGTGATGGAAAGAAGGCCAGGAATAGCCTTTTCATCCTGAGATCTTTTCTGTGAATATCCTTCTTGGGTGTATTCAGGTGGTTAATCACTGGGGCCAGGGCAATCATTTGGGAGCAGGGGAGTGAAAGGCTGGTACAGACAATCCAAATACGCTCAGGTTTGCCAAATGCAGCTCGATATTAGAGCTAATAGTTTCTTCCTAATATTCTCCTACCCTCCTGTTTCTATCAAGGCTGTGGGTGACCTTGTGATTTTTTTTCCATCTGTAATGACCACATTTTGGCAGAAAGAACAACACAAAATGAACCTTGAGTCCCTGGACCACAGGAGAGCTGCAGTTCCTGAATCAAAGGAATGCACATGGTGAATATGGATATCAGACTGTGAAGGGAAACTCACATGAAAATGTCTCTGTCATTTTAGAGATAATAACAATGGTGCTTGAATCTACTTCAACCCTCCCAAGGAAAAAAGAAATAATGCAGGTTTCAAAAAATGCACAGCCCTGACAGTATTTCTCATTTTACAGGGCCAACCAGAGCAAAGAATGACTTTTACTTTCTCTTACCTGCCTGTGCAGAAATACTCCTCAAACTTGGCTCCAGCTTTGAATTAGCCTCCTTTTCATTTTAATAGCCAAGAGGAATCTGCAGCCTCCTTAAAATCAAACAGAAAAAATCCCTTTTTCACTGCTGACTCTGCACATCAATAGCAGTTGTGCCAAAGGTTGACCCAGGTGCTGTGGTCACTTTTGGAAGGAAAAGGGGCAGACAGGTGGGTGTGGAATGCCTTTGGGCTTTTCTGAGCATGATTATATGCCCAGGCAGACCATGCTGGTTATGGGCTATGCAGCATCATCCTGTACATTGGTAGCACAGGGGTGCCCAAGTTACACACATTTTTTTCCTCCAGAAGTCAAGCAAAATGCTCATTTCAGTGTCAGGAGGAGGAAGGGCTGGCAGTGTGAGAATCCCGAACCATCAGTGTAGCAGGGATGATGATGCACCAGGCATGGGGAACAATAGCTGCCACAGAGGAGTGGAAACTCTTTGAAAATAAGGTGGTTATGGAGGTGGGAGAAGCTCACAGCAGGACACTGTCTCCTCTCATCTCATCTCCCCCAGCCTCTTCAATCAGGTGCCTGCTGGGCTTCCCACTCCTCCTGCCTTTTGCACGGGATGACAGGATCACAAGGCATTAGATTCTGCTGGCATGAAGGAATCTGCCATCCTCCTGGCATTACTGCTTCCCCAGCCAGGAAGCCACTGTGAAACATCCAGGCTGTGAGCCCACATGGAGCTTTTTAGCTGCCTCTTCCACGGCCACAAAGGTGTCCAAAGGGGAGCTGGGAGGTGACACCAACTCCTGGCACAGGTCTGCACCTTCTTTTCCTTGGGAAAAACAGGCAAAAAGCTGCAAAAGCTGGGTGGCAGCCTTGGTTCTGCCCACAGAGGAAGTGCCACTGCTGAGATACAGCCAGCCCACAGGATAAGGAGCTCCCTTCCAAGCTCTGTCTGCAGAGATTAAGTATTTTGCTGCACAGGTGATTGTTAGGAACACCATGAGCTAAACAATTCAAAGGGATGTGCTCCTCTGAACAGTTGCCATAAGGGTTTCTGATGGCAGCTTTGAAACTTTGTCACTGGGAAGGCTTTGGGGTGTGTGTGGTGGAGAGAATGTAGGCATGAACAATTTCCTCTGCCTCCCTGCTCTGCCTTGAGTCTCTGTGGGATGTAGGAGGGTGCCAAGATTTGGGTGACATAGCACCAAGATCATCCCTTTTGGTTTGAGATTGCATTAATCCTGCTCTGCCTTCTGCCAGATGGACTTGGCTTGATAAAATCAATTCTCCTCAAAGTAAAAGAGCTTGCATTCGTCTTCTTGTGGCTCAGAGAAATCCATGAAAACAGAATTGCTCTTCTTCTTGCAGGTCAGGACAGAAAGTTGCTGTGGGACATCTAACAGCATCCCAGTTTTCATGGTTTAATCCCAACAGGCCCCTCATAGTCCCTCATTCACTCAGATTCACCAGCAGGATCAGGGAGAGAGCTGGAAGGGTAAAAGCTGGAAAACTCATTGGTTGAGACAAAGACAGTTTAATAGGGAAAATAAAAGCCTTGCACACCAGCAGAGCAAAAAGGGGAATTAATTCCCTGCTTGCCATGGGCAGGTGGGTGTTCAGTCACCTCCAGAGAGCCAGACCCACCACATGTAACAGTGGCTTGGGGAAACAATCACCATCACTCCAAACATTCCCCCTTCCTCCTCCTTTCCCTCCCTTTACACACTGAGCATGATGCCACACGGTCTGGAACATCCCTTTTGGGTCACCTGTCCTGGCTGTGTCACCTCCCAAACTCTCGGTCACCCCCATCCCCTCCCCAGCCTGGCAGTGCAAAAAGCAGCAAAGGCCTTGGCTCTGTGCAGGCCCTGCCCAGCAATGACAGAAACAGCTCTGTGCCATCCACCCTGTGCTCAGCACAAACCCAAAACACAGCCCTGTGACAGCCCCTGGGAAGAAAGTGAACCATGCTACAGACAAAACCAGAACACCAATAGTTAGAGCAGCACAGTTAGAGCACATGGCAAGTACTTGGGCTGGGATGCTTTTCTAGGAGTAAGAAATTTAAAGCAGCAAACTTTGAAAATGCAGTATAAGGCAGATGTCAGTGGTGTGCAGTGGGATAAGGAGGAAAGTGATTTGTTTATGAAGTTCATCTGTCCACTCATGACAATTTTTTCCCTTTAAACACACGACATCTGGTTCCTTGCAAGGATTCTTAGATTGCAGACAGCAGTAAACACGCGTCCTATTCAGTAAGAGTGATTTCATGAACCAACAGAAGGATTATTGTCATAACCAAATTTACAGCCATACAATTCCCTTTTTCTGGCTGGAAAGAAGTAATCCTGATCTGGAAAAAAAATATGTCATAACAATAACTTAAGCAAGTTAAACAGTATCTGGGGACGTTCATGGGAATGTCACTGGGTATACTCAAAGTACTAAACCCGTTCTCAGCACACTTTTGGTCCAACTAGCAAGCTCCTAAATCATCCTTAAGCATGGATCAGGGTTCATCCCTGTGAGCTGTTTGCATTTAGCTGCTGGGCTAGGAAAGTCAAGACAGGGCTGTGAGCAGAGGTACAAACCCCTCTATGCCAATTGGCCTCCACGCCTGGGGATATTTCTGGGCACGTTTAATTGCTACTGGCTGGACAGGCGCAGGCCCAGCTGAGAAACTGGACTCCTGCACTCCAAACTCCATTTGTCAGCACTGGGAGAGGGGAGCCACCAGCAGAAGCTGATTCAGCCTCCCTTGATCCTGACCTGCCCAAATTGTGGACAGTTGCTAAGGCAGCTAAGCCTGCAGGGTTTAACATGCTGATGGCAGAGGAAAGGCTATAGTATCCCCCAAAAGGCAATGTATAGTACATTTCCTGCATATTTATTAGTCACCTCCCCAGCCTCTTCAAGCCCATGTAAAAATATTATGAAGTTATTGAGGTGCTCTTTCTTGCAACAAGGAATGTCACCCATTATTTTTCTCCCTTACCATGAGAGGGATCCTTTCAATAAGTTTCAGCTATAAGATAGGTGTTCTGTATAATTTGCTTTCAACAGTTTGATAGTTAAATGTGTCCCTAGGAGACAATTATAGACTTACACATAATAAAGAAGCTCATGGAAGGATACAGCATTATGTATATATTATTAGGTAAACCCTTTGTTTGATATAGAAAGTTTTATTTTGAGTTCACCCTATCAAAATATATTTACACACATATATAAATACAGGTATTAATTTTTTTTCCACTGAGTTAAAAACCTCATTGAAAAGAAATAACTCTGGCTCAGCTCCTGCAACCACAGTATAATGCTTCATTATCTTTTCTTTCATTGAAATCTTCTCATGCACAAGGTGATCTAATTTAATACTTGTTTAAACATATAAAACAAAACATTTTCCCTTCAAGAATACCTCAAGTGTTTGGTCACAGTGGGGATGAAATTATTGATTGCATTTGGCACATATTTGGAAACGTGACCTTAATCTGTAGGTTTCAGGGGGAAAAGGTATTTTCTCCAGATATGGCAGTAAGTCAGATAAGTAAATTATACTTTTGACATGTTAAAGATGTTCCATTTTAGACAAAGGAAGTGATATCCCAGTTGTGTCACTGAAACTCAATGTCCTGTGTTGCTTGTTAACAGCTGCACATTTGTTGTTTCAGTGTCCCAGTTTGCTCTCAAGTATAAATGAACTGCTACATGCCAAATAATCAATAGTTCTGCCAGCTCTGGAAATATAATATTGCTATTAATATTGATCCACGCAACAGAAATCAAGGCATCAAATTTTGCAGGCATCACTTGCCAGCACCCTGCGTTCTACCTGCAGAGTAACCGCCTGAAAATCGCTATTCCCCAGGGAATAATGTTTGATGCTCACCCTCATTCCCTGTGTCACAACGAACACAAATATAAACACCGGGGGATCAGGGCACAGTTGACCAGCAGATAGGGTGCATATATTTTTACTTCAGCCTTCTGTGGTTTCTCGGTGCAGCAAACCAGATGCAAAGAGCAGCGGTGAAAACAACCTGCATCAATGCTAGTGTCCATCTCTAAGGGCACAGCAGACAGCCTGGCTGGCCAAAAAAATCAGTGTCCTGGATCTTAGAACCCCTTATTGTGCCTAAAGGGTCTCCATGAGGGGTGGAGAGGGACTTTGGACAAGGCATGGAAGGACAGCACACAGGGAATGGCTCCCACTGCCAGAGGACAGGGACAGATTTTGGGATATTGGGAAGGAATTCTTGGCTTTGAAGGTGGTGAGGCCCTGGCACAGGGTGTTCAGAGAAGCTGTGGCTGCCCCTGGATCCCTGGAAGTGCTCCCAGGTTGGACAAGGCTTGGAGAACCCTGTTCTAGTGGGAGGCAAGCCTGCCTGTGTCAGGTGGCTGGAATAAATGATCTTTATGTCCCTTTCCACTCAGACCATTCTGTGTTGCTTCGAGAAGGATGAGATGTCCATGGATGGCTGGCCTGAGCCCTCTCCCTGCACTGGGATCAACATCAGGTGTGAAAGCTCCTACGGTTTTCTTGCAGAGGTGATTCCAGATTCAGGTCCTCAGGTGGGGAAAAAAAGGTCCTGCAACATTAAGTATTGCTTGCAGCACCAAGAGCATCTGTTCCTTGCTCTCCTGTCCCCTCCGAGCTGCCAGGTTGCCTTGGGAGAGAGAAAATGGGTGCTCCTCATTCTCACATGTGTGTTCACACACACCTCTGTGAGTTTGGCGGGTTTTGTCATATCTGTAATGACTTTGCAATGAAGCTGTGAATGAAAGTTTGGCAGACTGGCTTTACAATTGTCAGCCTTCCCAGAAGCAGCCCAGAATTTCATTAACTGAGGCATAGGCATGATTTCTTATAAGCTCTTTTCAGATTTTACTAGATCCGGATAAATTAAACGAGTATTTTATCTATGTGGCACCAGAATTAGTTGTCACTGATGTCTTCATAAAGGAATGCTATAGTTCTGGCCCCTCATGTTTGAGCAGCAGCTGCATTAGATGATGCTCCCATTTTTTAATAAGGGCCTGTCCTTCAATAAGAATGATGGAAAATAAGAAACCCAGATATGAGCAAAGCACAATCTTGGTCAGGATACGTGGGTGAAGTAGGAAATTTGAGAGGGAATGGTCACACCATGTCGCCATGGCTGGGTAAATGTGCAGAATGTTGGTGGAAGTGTAGAAACACAAGCTACAGATGGCTGGAAGGAGTCCATGAGAAACCCTGACAGGGTAAGGGAGGAAAAAGGAAAACTTTAACACAACTTAGAAAGAGGGCAACAGAAGAAACTGTACCCTCTGCAGTGCCTTGCTCCTCTCCTTGAGATGGTGGCCTGATCATGACTCAGGGTCATCCTGACCCGCTGTGCTGCCAGCTCAGCTCTCCCTCCTGGGTCACCTTTACCCACATCATCCCCTGGCCCACAAGGAGCAAATTCATCAGCCTTATCCTTCATCAGAGAGCTTCAGCTTATCTCTTGCATGAAAAGCCATTTAGCACCTGTGAGATGAAGCTCAAGACAACATCTTGGGAAGTCCACATGAGGAATGAGATTTGTATTATCTCTTACTGGGAGCAATCAAGGTCAGGATTGAGGAGCAGTCAGAGTTGCAGGGAAAATGAATGCAAGGCTCTTTATCTACTGGCAATTCCTGAGACCTGACTTCATATCAAAGATTGCATTTCTGCACTCTTTCTGAGGCAAGAAACTGAAACTCAGACACTCAGCTGGGAGCAGGTATGATTTAGGGTTGCTTCCCTGGAAGAACATGGAGGCAGGGCTGAAGTTGTCATCATCTGTAGCTCTGTAGTGCCAGCAAGAAGAGTTAATGCCATGATTGCAAGCTTTCAAAACATTTCTGCCTCTACCACTACCACTTCTTCTCTGTACAGCCTCAGCAGCTCACTTCAGCTGTGACTGAAACCACAAGTTATGTTATTATATTTTTTGCTCCCATTGGATGGTGAGTGTATGGCCATTTCTTCCCTTATCTCTTCTTTAAGACAAAATGGCCCAAAATGCCATCCTTGAAGTTCAGAGGTCATCGGTGACTTTAAAATCCTCTCCAATCACCTTGGATCAAACCCAACTTAAATAAAAAATCCATGAGAGAGTCAAGGGGGCAAGATACCAAAATAATGTGTCCAAGGCAAGCAGCTTGCTGGTTTCGGAGTGTTTCTGGCAGCCATCTGCTTGTTTGAATTTGAGGATGTGACGCTTTTAGAAGTCAGAGAAAAAAACACACACTCAGACCCATAGTCTTCAGATATTTTTCTTGATAACAGGATTCTCTTTTTTGTGCCTGTTTTCTTGCAGCCTCAAGAATGTCCTGTTTTGCAATCATACTGTCAGCAGGTGTCTGTAGTGCTGATATGCCAGGATGTGTAATTATCCAACCAAAAAAAGTAAAAAAAAATCCTTTCTGAAGCCTTGAAACATTTTTTCTTTGCTCCTCTTCATGAATGAGCAGCAGAATGGACTGTGTTACTAGAACTTGATAGTCACTCATTTATTTACATGGTTAATGATTGTCCCTTTTTAGCTAAAAAGATACAGTTTTTATCATTCTACTCCTATTTCAAGTCTGTGGTCTCAGCCTTGTCCTGTGTAACAAAGAAAATGCTCCTTTTATGGATGGTGTTAACTGAGACACCAGCGACAAAACCACATTTAAGAGCTGAATTCCCCTTTTATTCTCAAAGGTGATCAGGATCAAAGCACCAAGAGTCCAAAGCTGAAGAGAGAAACTTGAACTCCTGGTGTATCCTTCCTGTGAACAAATAAAGACATTACAGATTCCCCCGTGCCAGTGTGACCCTTTTAATCAGCGCCATGGCAGTAACAGTTATGAAGATTATATTGTGGCAGTCCATAAAATCCCTGTCACGGCCAGAGCACCATAAAGCAAATATATTATTGCTCTTGTCCCCAAGCATGTGTGACAACAAAAGGTGAAGATGGGAGTTAAAAACTCTGCAGAGGCAGCAGGAGTGGGAAAAGGCTCTGCAGAGCCCATTGGCACAGCCAGCGGTGGCCAGCTGTTGCTGGGCTTGGGTGCATCTCGCTGGGAGAGGTTTGCAGCAGGGCTGTGGGCAAGGCTGGTGTGATGAGAGCCTTTTTCTTGCAGGAGGGACAGCCCTGAGGAGGAGATGAAGGTGTAAGAGCAGGAGATGTTTACTCTCTCACTTGGCACTTGCTTAGGGAAAACATTCTTTCTCAATTTAAAAAAAAAAAAACAAAACCAAACCCAAAACTAAAATCAATAAGGCATTCATAAACTAATGAAAGCTTCATTTTCATCTGTTATAATGGACTTCATTAAATTCTGGACATTCACCACATTACAATGTTTATCTGCAAAGCAGTATTTCCCCATTCCTGCTGAAAAGGAACAGCAGGAGTACCTCAGCAAATTCAACCCACTTCTGGCATCTGGTGTCAGGATTTTAATGGCACACACATTACCTTGTTTTTGTTTGTTTGGTTTTTTTTTTTTTTTTTGTACACCTTCATTTTGCTTTAATTGACAATACTTTGTTTTGAAGCCACGCTTTTCACACATAACTTTCAGTTTCTCAGTAAGAAGGGCATAACTTTACTCCTGTTTCAGAAAACAGGGAAAAAAGCCTGAGTGAGGTGATTCAGTCGTGGCCACAGAGCAGAACAGACCTTGATTTTCTAAATCCCAGGAGTACATTGCATCTCCCATGGAAGATTTCCCCATGAGTAGACAGTGTCACACAGGATGTGAACAAAAGGCTTGCACCAAACTTTGATGAAGACAATGGCCATCTCTCCTTTGGCTTCCTGTGGTGCTGGATTTCTCATCTCCAGACTCTTCTTCAGAGTCAGGAATTCTGAAGCAGTAACTGGAGGGAAAATATTCCATTTGGTAGATAAAGCAAATAACATGAGGCTTCCTGTGTTTTCCTTCCATTTTTGTCACTGGCCATTGTCAGTCAGCCCTTTCTAGTGGGGTTTTCTCTAAGTCCTGTTTGGCATGGAGAACCAAGCAGCTGACCTCCTCAGTGCTTCCTGTTTGTTTTCTCCTGGTCTCAAATTTGCTTCTAGGGCAGTTTGGGTTCATTCTTCTGCTGAGGCTCTCTCTGTAGGACTCACCAGCTCCTATGTTGGTGTCTGTCAACAGCAGCAGCAGCAGCCGCTTGGGAGGCCCAAAGTTATGGGGCAAAATTGGAAGTCCCTGCAAAATCTGATTGTGGCAGTAGGTCACATAATTAGCCAATTTTTTGGCAGGAGGAGAAGCACAATTAAGCACCTTGCTTAAAATTGTTCAATTCTTCAACTCTGTGCTTCTGTGCTTCCTGAAAGTCCTGGGGCAGGGATTTAGTCCTAAAGACATCCTTCTTTGGGATGACTTGAGCTTCATCTCACACACCCATTTGGGAATGCCATGGGCTTTGAGTAGGGAACTCATAGCATTCCCAAATGGGTTTGCTGTATTACAGGAGGTCTTACTGCAGGCTTTGAGGAGCCACACCTTGGTACCGCCACATTTGCTGTTGAAGAGCCATTGTGTCCCTTCAAATCCTCTGGTTTGTTCTTTGCTATCACATGCCACATCATTTTGAAGCAAGGGTTCTTTTCTTTTCAAGAAAAACAGGAAAACGGGTGTCAAGCAGCTCCCAAAATGTCTGGGAACCATGCTTCCACATGTCCTCTCCCTTTGGCTTTGGGAGTCTCCCAGCATGGCACTGCTTTTGATTTACATTGAGAGGAGATGTGACAAATGTAGCAGACATCTTTTATGGAAAATCCTTTCCTTAGGATTTTTCCTCCTGAGAAGCTGAGAGGCCTCAAAATCAAAATGTAAACATTGATTGTCTGCTGCTGTGGAATGCAACAGGTGGATCTGTGATTGACCCATGTTGATTGTTTCTAATTAATGGCCAATCACAGTCAGCTGGCTCAGACAGAGCCCGAGCCACAAACCTTTGTTATCATTCTTTGCTATTCTATTCTTAGCCAGCCTTCTGTGGAAATCCTTTCTTCTATTCTTTTACTATAGTTTTAATGTAATATATATAATAAAATAATAAATCAAGGCTTCTGAAACATGGAGTCAGATTCTCATCTCTTCCCTCATCTTGAGACCCCTGTGAACACCGTCACACAAATGAGCCTCTCTGGTCTTCCTCCTCCTTGGAAAAGAGCCAAATGGGTTATATCCTTGGTGGATCAACCAAGTGAGTTCAGAAATATTCCCTCTGCTTCCAGGGAGATCTCAGAAATGATTCCCTGGTAAGTGAGGAACTGAGGAACCATCCCTGCATGGCTGCAGAGCCACTGCCCCCATGGCACTCTCCACAAAGGCAGCCTGTGGTCATGCAGCTCTCAACACATTCCAAGAGAAAAGGAGGGAAGTGGGCAATAAATCATCCTTCCTCCACAGCCCTGTCCACACCACAGACACATTTTTCTGGCCAAGTTATTCCTAGACTTAGTTGTCCTCTAATGGGCAGATCCATTGGCCAAGATTAGGCCTAGGGAGTGGAGGTATCTGTGACTCAGCACCAAGCCAAGTTTCTTTTTCTCGTGAAAGTTTTAAAAAAGCACCACTCCCCAGTTCCATATACCTTGAGATGCTGGCTGCTGCCTACAGGTCAACGATTTTGTGAGGCATTTGTGAAATACTGGGTAAAACTTGGATGCCTCTGGCTGAAATTTCCCTTTCCATGCAGGGCTGACCTGCAGGGAAGATTTGGTTTTCTGGACAGTGTTTCACAGCATGAGGACAGATGGCAAGAGAGTCCAGCAAGTTGAGAGAGAAGAGCTTCCTGAGCACAGACACTCAGCCATGATTGGCATTTTCCTGCCATCCCTGGCACTGTCCAAGGCCAGGGTGGATGATGCTCTGACCAGCTTCATCTAGTGGAAGGTGCCCCTGCACATGGCAGAAGGGTAGAAATGTCTTGAAGGTCCCTTCCAACAAAAATCATCCTGTGATTCCATGAAATGGTGTGATTGATAAGCCAGAGGGAGCTCACAGGAACATTTCTATGTGACAGAGACAACAACTTTACCTATTATGCGACTAAAGCACCAATCCCACTCTTTGCCCACATCAACACATGCAGTTTTTAACCCCTGCATTCAACTCACAGTATCTTAGGTACTAGAAGCACAGAACTACCTTGCAGTGCCAGAGTTGAACTTAAAAAGAACTGGGGTAACAAAAAGATTGAATTTAGGTGAGCCCCATTTTTCTCCATATTTCCCTTGCCTTCCTTGGTTTGTGCAAAACTTCATTTCCCATCTCACAGCTGATAGACAGAGCCAGGCAGGCACATCCAAAAGTTTCTGTCTGCAGCTACAGGCTTGATACACTCCAGAAGGACAAAAAGAGCAATCATCAAGATGTGAACTGAGCCAATTAAATGTCTGAGCTGTGTTTCGAAAGCGAACATGGGCGGCATCAGAAATTTTCCATCAGCTGTAATAACGCCAATTACTTTGCCAGTTGCTGATTCCACTGTGATTTGTTTAGTGCAGTCATGCTTCAGCTTCTTGCCTGGGCTGATACACTTTGTTTGTGCTGACTCCTCATTTGCAGAGCTTTTCTGTCTTTTCTCCCCTGTTGTTTTCTCTTTTCCTTGAGCTCATCTCAGAGCACAGAATAATCCTCTTCCCTCTGCCCCTGCCAGATGGGGCAGAGTATCCTAAAATGGTGACAAGTTTCTTGGGAGAAAGAGATGCTACTGTTGCTCCCAACTACTTTGTAGATGCAGAGATCATCATCCTCTCATTCTCCTCCTGGCACTGAGTTGAGAAAGCAAAAATCCCTCCCAAAAATTCAAGGAGCTTCTCAGGGAGTGGGCTGCTGGTACTGGATGGTGGTGGTGGCTCTGAAGCTGATTGCTTTTATCTCAGGGATGGAAAGGGGGACCTTGTGCCTCTCCTTGTGACAAAGGCACACAGATACATGTGCACAGTCACAGTAAAACTGCCTGGAAAGTTAGCTGGAGTTTTTCATCAGTGTTTACTGTCAAGTCTGTGGAAATTATTGGGCCACTTTGCACAAGGCTTGTGATTCTCTTTCTGCTAATTGAGGAAGAACTCTAATCATGGGCATTAAAGGAATGCATCTTCCTGACTGGTGACTTGAATGTAAAGTGCTGCAATGTCTTCCAGGGATTTAAAATGCTGGTTTAATTCCCTTTTCAGTCAGGTTCAGACTGGGGAGGGTGGGATGACATTTCCTCTATCCTCCTTCAAGAGCTGCCAAGAGGTGGCTTGACCTCCAGGGTGAGTAATGTCTTTTCCTCCTTTCACCCTCCCACAGCAGCTATTGCCATCTACAGAACACTTCTGGTGGTACATTTGCACATACCAGCCTTGCTACCATCTTCTCTAATATCCAATCTGAGCCTGATCTGAGCACCATGAGCACATTTTTACCAGGATGCAGAAGGACTTTTTTCTATCCATCCCTGGGGCAAGCAAAGGAGTCCCCAGAAACATGATCTGCCACATGAAGTATCAGCTCGAGATGAGGCTATCAGCTCTATTCATACCCTGCTATCAGTTTCAGCTCTGCAGCTGACTAATATATGTGACACACTTTGCTGCTCACAGCCCTCCTTGTCACCAGGAATTGTAAAAGGTCCCCTGGACGTGTCACAGTTCATATCAGCCACAAATAGACACAAAACAGACAAGCTGCTGGCTCGTGTCAGAGAAATGTGGCAAAGGGACTTTGTGGGGAAATGTTTAGTAACCCTAAACTGAGAAAATTAAGGCAGACTTTGGCTCCAGGAGATGAACACACTGGGATGTGGTTCCTTTTTCCAGCAGTGTCACTGCACTGGACTTCATGCCCAATTGCCTGTCAGTTTAAAAAAGCTGCAGTCAACAAAAACTGCAAAATGTGACTGAGGCTGAAATCTCCCCTAACACAGCCCAGGATTAAAATTTCTTGTCCCCTCTGTATTCACAGCAGCACAGCTGCCATGGACACCAGCTGCAAGTCTTTGTGGGAAACTGAGACACAATGAAAAATAACTTTTCCAAGGCACAAACCTACTTTGAGAAATAGTTAAAAATACACGAGAGCATCTCCTACCTCCTGTCTCACCTGCAGGATAGCCTTGTATTCAAAGAGAGTTTATATGTGAATGTTTGTGGAGCGGCCTGTAACTCAGAAGTCATTAAGTCCATACCATATCCAGTTCACCCTCAACTATAAAAAAAAAACCACACAACAAATCATAGAATTGTAATTCTATTGGAAAAGACCTCCAATATCATCAAGTCCAACCTTTGATTGAATACCACCATATCAACTAACTGAAGTCTCACTCCCAGCCATTGCTTAACCTTCAGGGTTGGTGACTCCACCACCTCCCCGGGCAGCCCCTTCCAATGTTTAGAAACCCTTTCTGTGAAGAAATTTTTCCTGATGTCCAACCTGTCCAACCTTCCCCTAGCACAGCTTGAAGCCATTTCTTCTTGTCCTATTGCTTGTTGCCTGAGAGATCATCCCCCACCTGGCTACAACCTCCTTCCAGGTAATTTTAGAGAGCAAAAAGGTCTAAAAAATCAAATACTTGTTGAGATTTCGAAAGTACTAAAATATTTTCTTTTTCAGAATGCAGACAAATCAAATTCACTTAAGACTGAAAAGCCACTAACCTTTTTCTTTATTTTTCCTATCCTCTGTATTCTTACAGAGTACAGTTGTAGGGTCATGACATACTTATTGTGTATGTGTTGCAATATAATAACTCATCTGGAGATTTAAACTAGCAAAGGGATTATAAAACTAGAGGCTGCTCTGTTGGTATGGCTGGCTTGGTGTTTATTTTAGGGAAGGATCTATTATCTCACTGTGTTGGAGAGCTGCCCTCAGAGCACCAACAATTCCTGCCCTTCATTTGAGGTCAAAGGCAGGTCTCTCTCCTGGTGTTTAATCTGAATTTTTTTTATGGGATCATCTCCTGGGTTTTAGCAAAATTGAGTAAAAGAAGTAAAGCCAAATTTGTCATCAGCCTCATTAGGGAAACTTCACTGTTGGGTTGCCAAATAAAATCCGGCGGGGTCCCACTGGATGTGCGTTCTATCAGAGCACAGGGTATTTAATGCAACCCTCATGGTGACCACAGCAGACTTTGCTTGTGTTAGGGCCTTGGAGACTTTGGAGTGGTTTTGTCTTTGGCCCAAACCAGCAGAATATAACTGTGCTCAAAAAGAAAGGCAGAATAACAGCTGATATGACAGGAGAGAGCACAAGGTAGAGAACATGTTGCAAGAAGCTGTGCTGTCTAAATCCAGCTGAAGCCTCGTTGACACGTCTGCATGTGCATATCCCCATCCATAAAATGGGAAGATTACTAATTCTCTATCTTGCAGAGAGCTAAGAAGCTAAATTAATTACTGTTTGTGGAGCTAATTGAGATTCCCAGATGAGTACTGTTTGGAACATTTTAATTCTTATTATTATTATTATTATTTCCATTGAGGCTTGCCTCCATGTAATTAGTTTGCTATGTGTGCAAACAGGTATATGGTCTCTCGAGCCCTTTGGGGGCATTCCTCATGGGACTGGCCCAAGCTGTGTGGCATGAGGAGCCACTGGCAGTCAAGCCTGAGCTGTCTTCCAGCTCTTCTACCTCACCCCAAACCCATGTCCATCTCCTTGTATGGCTGTGCCCTTTAGAAAGTCATATTTCCTCAAGTGAACAGAAACAGCTTAAGGAAACCAGCTTGATTACAAATGTATGTGCCATTATAAATTGCTGTGGTAAATTATACTTGTGTGTGTGTGTGTGTGTGTGTGTGTGTGTGGTGGAATCAAGCCTAGAGGTGGATTATGTCCATTCCAGGGAGGAAAAATGTTTTGCAACAGCATTAAAGTGTGTCTAGTTTTGCCATCAGTCTCTATCGGGTTGAAAATTAAATAAATTCTCGCACAATGTGTACCAGTCACCTATTGTTTTAGTTTATATTCACTTCAGTAATTCTGAGTTAGCTCAATATTTTCAAAAAAGTCAATAAAAGCTGCAGTTGCCGTCACCGAAGATTTACTTGTCAAATACCTCTCCTATTTAAAAGTAGCACAAGAGTAGTAGAACAAAAAGACATACTAAAACTGTGCCAGATTTAAAACAAAACAACCCCTTTAAATTATGTAAGAGCTATATGAAGTACGTTGTTTTATTTATGAATGTGGAACTTTGTCTATTCATTATTTCATGTGTCTGGGCCGGTGTGGTTTGCTTTTCCTTTCCTTTCATAAATAAGCAATAATTGACATTGAGACAGACAAAGGAGTGAGTTTTAAGGATCTTGAAACGCAAGTAGTAGTTTTGCCAGAGGTTTCATCTGAGGGAAGCTAAGTCAGTACGAGCTGGAAAGCTTGGGGAAGTAGATAGAAATAATCAAGTCAACATGTCAAAAAAGGCTGTTCAACTTGGGCTGGAGCTGTGCTTGTTTACCTTTCTTGTGCATAAAGCTTAGAGGAGACAAACTCGGTGATGGGAAAGTGGTTTTAAGCCAGCTGAAGTACTTTACGGTGTTCACATCTCTTTTACAATGGGAACATAGAGGTGCAGGCATTTTTATTTGCTTAACAAGTCAGTGAAACCCTCAGTCTGATACTGTGTCCAATATAATAAATTTCAGTGTTGTGATTTTTGGGTTCCTGTAATCCTGGGGCAGTCCTTCAAAAGCCATATTTGCCAAGGCAAATATATTTGGCCTAAAGGGAACTGGGAGATTCCTTTTTTTTTTTACATCCCTGAATGAATAAGAGGCTACAGTCCATTTTTAAGGATGTGTTCATGGACTCTGAGACACCTGAATGTTTTCAAAGATCTGCCAGTACCTCTGAAAAACTGAAATAATCACTGCCATTGGTGTCTCCTTTGGCAGGAAACCTGTGGTTAGAGGGAGCAAGTTAATATAATAATTAGTTGTTTAATCTTCTCAATGTCCAGCTTGAACTTGCAAGTAATAGAAACACAGCCAAGGTGCTTTCACTGAGTGTTTCACTGACTTTCCCCATATTATCTAATACAGCACTGGAAAGAACTGAAATTTTAGACCTCCATTTGCAGGATTCCCCAGTGTTGCTATCAGCAACCTCCGAAACAGATCCATTCAGTTGCTCCTTTGATGTGCAATTAAACCCGGGAAAAAATAGCTTTGTGTAATGTATAAATAGAAAAGAGGAGAGATAAGGGTGGTGTTGAAGTTGCTGGCTGACAGCTTGGAATCCAAACGTTAAAGGTGAATGCCACTACCACTGCTTAAGAAAATTTTCTGCTCCTTCCCAACTTCCAGCCCCCTGAAACTTAGCACTTTATTTATCTTGTAGCTACTTCGGTCAGTTGGAAAGGAGAACAAAACAAAACAAACACAAAAATACCCCACAGAAACCATTTGCAAAAAATCCAAAGCCAGAGTAAGGTCTTTGAGGCCAACTTAATTTGTCTCATTAGCAAAAATAATTATTTTTGTTAGAAAAAAATATTGCTCGCTTTCAAGGACAGTTTTTTCATTTGATGGTTTTTCTCTTTATCTCCATAAAAACAGCATTCTTGCAGGAAGCCTTTAAGTTTATCCATTCTAATTGATGAATAATTGGAATTTGAAATACAGACCTCTTGCACGCTTCAAGAGTTGTGAGTGCATGGGCTGGTCTTGCAGGGATAAGGCACATTTTGATTAAACTGACAAAAGCATGAGAAAATCCTGGTGGAAGTGAGGGTATTTGAATGAGTTTCAGCAAGAAATTCAATTTCACCTTCTGAAAGAACTGAAAATAGCTGATGCCAATGAATGAAGAAAGCCATTCAAATTCAGGAGAAAACAAGGCGGCAAAGGAAGTTATTAAAGATTATTACCCAGCCATTACCTGCCTGAACCATGTGGACATCTAGTCCCAGATGGATTTCCAGATTTAAAGTGTCTCTGTCCTGTTGGTCTCATACAAACCAAGTGAGGTCTTCCGATCCTTTGAGGATCCCAGTGGCCATCTGCTGCATGACTTCCAGCTGGTTGCTCTTCATCCTGCTGAACTCCTAAAAAATATTTGGAAACTCAAAGCATCCTCCCTGACAACGTCAAAACAAAATTATAGAAAAGTCTGTTCTAAAAAGGTCTTCTCTCCTGGTTTCGGTTTGGATTTTTTTTTTTTTTTTGAGATTTTGCCATGCATGGTTTTGTGCCTGCCAGAGGAAAAAATGTGCGACAACATGTGCTTCTCAAACATGATAAAACAAGTAGGTGTCACCTTTGGAACAGTGGCTTGAGCAGAAGAAGTTGATGTCTCAGGTGACAGAGAACGGTGAGGGTCAGGGCTTGGGGCTGAGCTCATTCCCAGGTACATTTGTAAAGCAGTAATTCATGAACTACAGTTCAGTGTGGAGACAACACCAGATCTTCCAGCTGCTCCACCAGGACTTCAGGCCAGGCTATTTAATGGTGCCCTGGCCTCCTCCTTTAAGCAGATTATCACAGTGACACACTGACTGCTCTGCCCTGCCAGCACCCTTGGGCTTTGCTCCTCTGCTCATGGTGACTCTGCTGCCCATGAAGAGAAAAGGCTGGGGCTGAGAGGAGGTTTTGCTGTGGGCCTGGATTTTGTCTTTGACAAAAAAGTGTTTATATGAATTGTTTAAATTTATTATTAAAAGTAGTATTGTTATTACTTAGCAACCTTCTCAGGTTATCTTTGCTGGGTGCAGCTCTTTGAGCAAAAAAATTAAAAAAATCCCCCATGCTGCAGAAAAGCCTTTGGTCCATGCTGCTGGAGGTAAGCCATCTCCCCAGGGCTCTCTCTCCAGTGTGTTTATTTTGTCCCACCACAAGCTTGCCAGTTCCCTGTTGTAGTGAATTTCACTTTCTTCTACTTTTTGAGAGGGAATAATAGTCCTTACAGGGCTTTGAAGCGCATGTAAGTGTTGGGGTCACAGATGATAATACAACTGTTACAAGGGCAAAGGCAGTGAGAATGCTAGAAAGGCATGGGTATATGCTTTCCTAGTGAGAACCGGTGATTTTTATCTAAGTTTTCTGTATTTTTTCCACAAAATCTGTGCAAAAAACCAGTAGAGGGTTTCCAAAATAAATGGTCTCACACTGGGATTAAATTAATCCAACAATTTTGGCTCCAAAACTATAGAGTGGAATTCTGAAAATAAAATAAAATAAAGTTTTCTTTTTGAAACGTGTACATTGAGACAGATGGAGAGGAAAAGAAGGATGAAAGAGAGGAAACATAAGCGAGAAGATAAAAAGAATTGGACTTGGTTTTTTTTTTCCTCCAAGAACATGAGGAAATGCACTTCCTGAGGTATTTTATGTAGATTTCATCCCCACAAAAATACGTTGTTCCTTCAGTTCTTTTCCTGGATTCTGTCATTAGATCCAGTCTGGAATTGACATGTGACCTGCAGCAAGTGACAACTTCGGTGTGACTTGGCTCAACCCCCTGCAAACCTGGGGGTTTAATGGGTTTTGTTCATTAAAGCTCCCAGCTCCTCTCCAAGCTGGAGGTGAGGGTGGCACCACGTGCATGCCAAGTCTGGATAGGAACTGTCAGTCCTGTCTGCTCTAATGAGACTTTTCTCCTAAAGAGGACATCAGTGTGCAACCCATCTGCTGCTGTCATGTACACACAGCTTGCCATGTATGCTGAAAAATATTCCTGGAGGTGCGTTCCTTCACTCAGCTTTTTTTGTCAGCAGTCCTCCGAAGATAGGAGGGTTCTGTTCCCTTAATGAAAGTTGATGGCAAAATAGCTCAAGAGTTTTGGAAAAGAGAAGGCAGTTCCTTTGCATCAATGACAGGTGTCTCATTCATGCTCCTGCCTATTACATGATGCTTCAGCCAGGCGAGCAGGGAACTCATTGCCCCCACAGAAGGGGAGACAAGAGATGGCCTGTTTGGGTATGAAATAGGTGCTGGAGTCTATCACAGCAATGGAAAGCAGCAGTCATACATCACAGTATGACATAATTTTTCATCATCCTCTGCCAGCTGAGCTGTGATTAACGTGTTAGCAGGTTTGTCAATTGTCAGATCATAAAACTGATCACTGGAGCTGCACTAAAATGTGCAAACCTTTGAAAACAGGCCAGGCTTTCAGGCTGATCCAGCACTGAATTTGCCTGCAAGTTTTAGTTCCCTCGAATGGAGGGAGGTGATGTGCAAGCAACACCCTCATTCCCCACACGTCCTTGCTGTGTACAATGTGTCTGTGCTGTGCCCATGTGAACATCGAGGTGTCCTGTGTGCTCCTCTTCACCCAAACACCCTTCAGCTGAGGCATCTGATGGCATCTTATCTCAGCTGAGACAGAGATAGATGCACTTGGGGCTGTTCAGGTTTCCCAACCCGTAAAGTAAAGTGTTGTTACTTTAGCACAAAACACAATGACAACGGCTATGTGTAATGGGATTAGATAACTAACCACTGACAAAACAATGGTTACTTGAACTAACAAGCATGAGAAAAAGAAAGAGAACTGAGGAGCGTGACCTAGAATGAGAGAGGAGTGAATAACAGATGCCTTTTCACAGTGCTTTGCTACTGCTTGTAATGAAAGAATGCTCAGATGTTTGGAGAGTAAGCCAAGACTCGCTCTGGTCAACGGTGCCCCAAGGTGTTTGATTTACAAACAGCTAAAAATCCTGCAAAACTTTGAAAGTGTATTTACAGCCTTTTTTTCACCCTGTCTGCTTTCTGGCACACACGGAATTACGAGGGAACGGTTTGGGTTGTTACTGTAGTTTTACTCTTTTACAGCTGTTCCATGCACCATTTTTTCCCCATTTTACGGGTCCCTAAAGATCCACAGGCCACCCCTTGAGAACCAGCAGCCTGGAAAGACAAGGTGGAAAATCTGTACTTTGGAGTGCATTTATTAGAGTTCCTCGGTTCTACAGCAATGCCAGGAGGAGGAAAATCACGGACTTTGGGTTCTTTGCAAAAAGAGCTGTCTTGCTGTGACAACGAAGGCTTCTCTTGAAACAAAAGCAGACAAGTCTGAAGCTGTTGTGCAGTGAGCTCACTGTGCTCACAGGGGAGAGTGTCCCATACTGAAAATGCATCCTGTGCCCTTCAATGCAAAGACTGTGCAGCCAACAGGCTGGATCCAGCCCTCCCAACAAGAATAGTCCTACAAACTTATCAGTCATTCCCTGGGAATGGGAGGCAACAAGGTGCAAGGCTGTAGCATTAGCAAGGCCACCTTTCCCCTGACTTTTTCCTTTTTTTCCAGAAGAATGGGTTCATTGAAGGGAAAAAAGGTGTTGTTAAAACCATCCTGCTTGGCACCAAGCACCCCATTCCTCCTGGCAAAGCTTGATTCTCTGCACACTCTGTGTCTACCGTGCCACGTTATCCCTACACTTCCCATGAAAAAGTTGATCCTTGAACCACTGACATGAGGTGTTTTTGGTGAGGTTGAGTTACACGGTGACCACACAGCTGAGGAATGCAGGAATTTGGGACTCCTCTGGAAAGACCCTGCTGCAAGATCTCCAGGGTGTACTGTACTAAGCATAAGCCTACCACCCCCAGGGTTTGGAAGAGAGCAAATTCCTTCCAGGATTATAGGATTAAGAAGTTGAAAAGTGATTCAAATTCTTCATTAAACAGAAAAAAAAAAAAAAGAGAGAGAGAGAGAGACATGACGGGAAGCTCTTCAATGCATGCATCCCTCGACGTGTTTTCCTTGTAATTAAAGGAAGTTATTGAAAAATATTTGAGGGGATTAAATGCTCAGAGTATATGTGCCGATCAAATAACACAAGAGTCTGCATTCTTCTGAGTAATCAATGGAGGGACTTGAATGGGGAGGTTCAAAAGAGCACAGTTATTGTTAAAGTGCCATTGTCATAGTATTCACCATACTGTATGGCAGATGGACAGGCCCAAGGGTTTCCCAGCAGGGAAACCTTGCTATAGCTGAAAAAAGCAAGGGTCTAGAACTCATATGTGGGTATTTCCACAGCTGTTGTTAAAATTTCAGGCAGGCTTTTCTTCCTGTTTTGCTCCCCAAGCTGAAGGCAGAAAGACATATTTCTAATTTCTTAATTTCCCAGTCTGAGGAAGGCTTCTTTTGGACTGAAACTATATTTCTCTTTGATTCAAGGAAACACGACATATGTCCACAGACTATGGACAAGAAAGGTGTTTAAGGACTGAGCACAGGGCTAAGAAATGGGAGGTGCCCTTGTGGTAAACAGGGAATTGTGATTACCATTATTCTTTCTTCTGTCTTCTGACAGCTTAATTGTTAGTGGTCATTATTTAGCCATTAATTAAGAGGTCATTATGTCCCAGACACCTGGTGTCCAGAATAGCCAATGTGTCCTGCAGTTCGTACGCAGCACCATGACCACTGCGGTGCTCTTTGAGTGTTTTCCCATGTGTGTGACAGAAATGTTTCTCTATCCAGAGATCTTTGCTTTATTCTGACTTTTTCTTTGGGTGGTTCAGTGCTGAAATGGGCACAAACAGCAGTGTGATAGAGAAGAAAGAGATTCAAAGGGTGCTTGAGGACCGTGAGGCTATAGGATCCTTTGTCATGTTACAGCAGAATGCTGGGAATCAAATTTCCCTGAATTACCAGTGTCCTGTTTCCAATGCTTTTGGAGGAGGAAGAACCTGACTTTAGATAGAATTTGGCCCCAAGGTTTTACTTACACCTTTGCTCCTGCTCTGCCATTACAACCTGTGGACAAAACACCTCACCTTTTTAGCTTCATTTGTATTTTATAAATGAGCAGATCAACGGCATCCCCTTCAATTCCTGGATGTAACTAAAAGTGCTTTGAGGTCTTGATATCACAAAATGCCATATAAGTATACAGAGAAAGATTATGCTTATTCCTCTTTCATTGTCTCTATTAAGTGGTTTGCACACAGTGGAGGGAGGAGATTTCTCCCTTTCCTCTCCTCTCCTCTCCTCTCCTCTCCTCTCCTCTCCTCTCCTCTCCTCTCCTCTCCTCTCCTCCAGACAGAGTTTTCTAAGTTAGGCCCAACACATCCCATCCTCTGGTATTACTGTAACTTCTTCACCTACAAAGAAGTCACAAAGGTGCAGCCACCTCAGAAGTGAAGCATGAGTCTGGTACTGGAGCTTCTCACCTCAAGATGCTTTCTCTCTGGAGCTGTTCATGGCAGAATTCTTGCCACACCAGGCTCAGGAGGTCACTGAATCCACCCTCCATGAGGCAGGGCCAGCTCTACCCCAAACCCATTTGTCTGATTTGCTCCTCTGCAGGTCCAGCAATGCTGAGTCCTTCAGCATCCTGCACCACCATGCAACTCCTCCTTACCTTTTACCTGTTTCCTTAAATGTCTCATCTATATTTCCCCCACCTCAGTTTAATTACACATTTTCTTGTGCTACCCACAGCAAACAGTCCCACATTAGTTCCTTTCTCTATGCTTTGGCCACTTATAGTAAATCAGTCTGGAATTTGATCCCGTCAGGAAATGAATCAATTTCAGACATCCCATTATCCTCATGCTTTTGCCTTGCCAGAAATGCCCAAATCAGGATGATTGTTTTTTAGCCAGTCACTTCAATCCTTTTTAGGCACTGAAAAGTAAACTTTCTTAGAGAGAGGCTTAGCACACCGAGTACCCAAATTGAAGTTAATGGATGCTCCCGACAGCAAGTCCTGTTTATTTTGGCATCTCTCTGTACAAATAAAAGTCTGATTATAGGTATCTGCATAAGAAAGTGAAGACAGAGGAGCTGCAATTTGTTTCTTATTTCAAATATTTTTCTTTTATTTTAAAACTACTTGGGCAAATCAACCATAAATCTTCTCACTTCCTCTTTCTAAAAGCTGACCAGACAGCATATGTCAGCACCCAAATTTCCCACTGGTGGTTTGTTTATCATTCAGTCACCTTGAGCATGTAGTGGAAAGTCTGAGCTGACCCTTGGGTATGGTATTTGTCAATAACCAAAACCATGATTTGACCAAGCTGCCATTTGAAAACCTCACAGTCCAACCAACTTTGTGTGATGCCACACAGTATCGGTAGGTGTTGAAATTCAGCAGAACTGAGTACAAAATGGGCTTTGGAATCCTGTGTCTCATGCCCTAGGGGCTAAAGGACTGGGTATTTTTTCTAACCTTACAATTGTGGTTAATAAAATAATGGATGAGGAATGGGTGAAAGAAGTTTTTTTAATTTTTTTTATTTATTTTCTTTTGGCTCCACAGATGTGCTTAAGCAAACATAATCTCCTGATCCTGCAAATAGCAGTTACCTTGGCAAAATGGTTTTGGAAGGCTTTGGATAACTTTAGTTAAAAAACACACTTGCAAAAAAATAAGCTGTCAGAGAGTAAATATTTAACTTTTCCATTTGTTTTCTTCTTTTCATGGACTGTACATGACAAACCTTATTCATAGCTGCTAATGCTGTAGTTAATGTCAACAGAGTTATAGTTGGAAAGGAAATTACCCGTACTGTCATGATTTCACATCCTTTTTGTAATTCCTTCTCTGGACAAATTGGTTGTTCATGACGACAGACACTGAAACAGATTAACCTGCCAGCTCATAGTGACACACATTAAAATGCAAGTTCTGGAGTTCTATATTAAAAAAAATCACCCATAGAAAGTAACCACCACAATGAGAAAAACAGAACAAACCCACTGACCAGAAGTTAAAACCAACACAATTTACAATAAAGAGGCAAAGGTTTAACAGACTTGAATGAGGTTGTTCTGCCCCTGTGCCCCTGGGCTCAGGTGAGAGCCCACCTGCAGAGCTGCCCCAGCCCTGGCTCCAACAGCACAAGGAGCTGGAGCTGCTGGAGGGAATCCAGAGGAGGCACCAACGTGATCAGAGGGATGGAGCAGCTCTGCTGAGAGAATTGGGACTGTTCAGCCTGAGCAGAGGCAGCTTTGGGGTGACCCAACCGCAGCCTTCCAGTACCTGAAGGAGCTGACAAGAAAGGAGAGGGACAATTTGCAGGAGTCTGGACTGACAGGACAAGGGGGAATGGCTTCACATTGACAGAAAGCAGGTTTAGATTAGATGCAAGGAAAAAATTCTTGAATGTGAGAGTGGTGAGGAACTCACATGGTTTGCCCAGAGCAGCTGTGGCTGCCCCATCCCTGGAAGTGTCCAAGGCCAGGTTGGATGGGCTTTGAAGCAATATGGGACAGTGGAAGGTGTCTCTGCCCATGGCAGGGGGTAGATCTGGGTGATCTTTAGGATTCCTCCCAACCCAAACCATTCTGTGACTTTATGATTTTATGATGCAGGATTGTTGTGGTGTGAAATCTTCAGGTGGTAAGGATAGATGAAGTCTCTCTCACTTCCTTTTTGGATCAGAGATTCACAGAAGGACTCATTTTAGTGTTCTCTCAGCCTCAGCTTGGCCCACACAACCTGGGGTCCCGGTGGGCATTGCCCTACATCTTGCAAGCATGGGCACTATGGAAAATGCACACGCTTTGCAAGCAAGGCATCTCCTTTTCACTGTTTTTGGCACTGGAACTGTTGAATTAAGCCAGGTGTAAAGTGCATGTGAAAACCATTAGGCAAAGGCTGCTTTAAACAATGAGACTTACCATGATAATGAGTGTTAAACTTGGTAGTCAGTAATAACAGGGTCAGTGCCTTGGAGAGCAGCTCATTGCAGAGCGTCAGGAAAAGGGAAAGTGATTAGCTGGAGTTTTGAAGGGAAAATGAGCAGTCCACAAGTTCAGTGCTAGATTGTCTGCAGTAGTCATGTTCAGAGTCTTTGTCTCTCTTCCCTTCAGCAGTGGGATCAAACTCCCTGCTTTGGTTTGTGCCTTCCCTGTTGCTAAATCCATTT
The DNA here is from genome assembly GCF_028551555.1 of Melozone crissalis. Lineage (NCBI taxonomy): Eukaryota > Metazoa > Chordata > Aves > Passeriformes > Passerellidae > Melozone > Melozone crissalis. The sequence goes on from NW_026535814.1 coordinate 19,529,418, forward strand.
ACACTGGGATTTGCTGGAGCATAGAGGAAACTCAGTGATCTGAGCAGACAAGAAACCCAGGATGTCCTGAGTTCTCGTGCTAAGACTTGGCAAAAAAATTGGCTCCTGCCATTTCCTCTTCTCCCCGCAAAGAGTTTAAGTCAGTAATTATTCTAAGAAACAAGATCTCTGCATGCTTGGCGAGGGGCCAGAGATTCATCCAAACTTGTGGGCTTACTTCACTGATGTTCAGGCCAATTGGTGCACTCAGGCTGCACAATGAGTTGCAGATGTAGTGATCTCATGTACTTCATTGGTGAAAAGCACAGAAATGTTTACCCTGTAGTGGAATGTAAATGTAAAAAGATGGTTGCCTGAGACTGCAATCTGAACATCCCAAAACAGCATCACACCAACCCTCCCCCAATTTAATCCTCTTCTTTGTTGCCTCATCTCTCCCATCTGTGAAATGGAAACAATTCCACTTCAGTTTGTCCTGCTTTGCCCCGAGGAACTGGAATGAGCTAGACCTTTCAAAAGGACTTTGAAGACAGATTATTGTTTTTCATTACTGTGTGCAACACTTCTCACCATGAAGTGATATTTCAGAATAAAGGTACAATTCTGCTCTGCCAATATAGCAATGCTAACCTTCCACCAAAAACATCACTGCTTTGTTAGATGAAAATCAGCTGTGTTTGACAGAGTGATTTGTAAACTTTGCTGATGCTGTGTGGTTCTGCATGACCAGCCTGGCCCTGGTGTATTTTATTTTTCCCTTACTTTCTGGGGGGGATTATGTGCTGTGACTTTGACCTGGGACATTTCCTTTCTTCAGGAGGATTAAGCTTCGGTTGTTTTTCTGCTAGCAGTGAGTATCATTTGCAGACTAAGAAATATGATTTCCTTCTTTTAAAATGGGTCAGACCCTTTTTGGTGTTTTAACCACAAACAATGGAGTTCAGAGAAAAATCCAGAGGCGTACGGACTTGGGAGCCTTTGTGGCTTCAGATGTGAAACAGGCCTGTCTAATGCATTCAGTTCCTTGTCAGTTGTGAAAGAAATGTCTAAAGTTTCATAATATCATATCAGTTGTGCAAGCAGCTTGCCCTTTAAAGTAAGTGCTTAAATCTGCACTTGGTTTTAGTAAAGCTTAGTCTATTTTTATGCCTGAAGAAGTTTCATTTTCTGAGGGTGGTGGAAGGAAGGTAAAGAATGAATTTAAGAGTTTTTTTCTTTTTTTTAGATAGGAGAGACGTAACTCCATTTCAGATGTCTGTGTCTCATTCAGGGCAATTAAGGATTTCATGTCATTTGATATTCTCTTTGAGAAGCACAGGAATTGGTTACGAGTTTCTACCCTTGTTAGATTTAAACTCCATTTCATTTTAACCCTGGGGAATTAGTCTGGGTTGAAGTGCACGCATGCATGAATTAAATCACAGCAACATTGCTGCATCTCTTTTTAGCACAGAGCTCTCAAAGCTCTTAACCATGTGTTCATTTCTCAGACCTGCCCTGTGATATGGGCAGGGTGGCTGTATCATTTCCAGAACTGCAGAACCCGTGTGCAATAAAGCACTCCCCTTCCTTTCTTCTCCTGCAAGGGCTGAACCTTGAGCAGGCTTCTCCCTCCACTGTGCAGCCTCCAGATCCATGTGCTTTGTTTATAGCTCAAGCAGAGGGGTGCGAGCGAGGCAGTTGCCTAATAAAGGACGTTTTTAGCTGGTTGAGCAGGAGTAATTCCTGTTTAAATGCTTAGGATCCCATTGATTTAATCTGGCACAGTTTCAGCAGGCTAGACGGGTGAATGTCTGCTGCTCAGAGTCATCAGTGGCCCCAGGGCTTTCTCCAGTGGGGTGTGAGATGTGGATTTGAGAGACAAAGAGCTTCAGCCCTGGCTCATCTGTGCGATCCAGCCCTGTGTGAGAGGTGAGGTTTGCACGGGGACAGACCTGTGTCTGCAAAGGGGACAACCTTGCTCAGTTCTCCAAATGAAAGGCTTGAGATCATGCTCAGGCTGCATCCGCCCTGAGCAGCACAGGATGGATCAGCTGGTTATTTTTTTTTTTTTTTATCAGCTGGGTTTTTTTGTAGCACCTTCATATGCAGCACATGCACAGGAAAAGGCACAAAACAACCCAGGAGAGGGTGAATGACTCTGCAGAGCTCAGAACTGAAATTAATTGACATCGCTCTCCCTTTGCTGGTGAGGGCCTTAATGGGGCAGCTCCTCAGCAAAAGCTGAGTGGAGACCCTCAATGGAGTCCCTCAGCAAAAGCTGCAGCCCAGGACACGACAGAGCTGGCTGCTAAAATCTGGAGGGATGAGCAGCATGACAACCATGGCAGGTCACCTCCTGCAGCAAGGATAACATAATATCTGTGTACCTTTGGCAGATGGAGGGGCAAGCAGCAGAGGCACGTGGGGAAGCAGGTAGGATTGCAATTACCCAGAGAGGCAGCTCACCTTCACAGACCAGCAGAGCTGGCTTAATGTGGCAGCAGCAGCTCTTGCACCAGTTGAGGGAACAGCAAAGCTGCCATGGCAACGTCCTCTCCTCAGGGGACCACAGGCGGGATTCTGGCCAAGCCAGACCAAATTTCTCCTGCGCTTTCCACTGGAAAAGTGCCCCTCCAGCTGGCTACAAAAGACAAAATCCAGCCCATGATCTGAAATAGAGTAAATATTAGTTAAACAGTTGGAACTCTCAAGATCTTGCAAGCAGCAGGAGCAGCTGTCAGGCTGGGAGATGCGTCCTGCAGTGCGTGGCACAGCCCAGCCACAGTGTGTGCCAGGGATGCTGATGATGGGGTGGCTGAAACCACGGCCCCAGGGAGTGGCTCCAGGGATCCAGCCCAAAATCAGCTCCCACCCAGGTGACTCAGAGATGAGAAGAGCCACAGAGCACCATAGATGGACAATTTTGCCACAGGTTTCTACCTGGTGAAGGCCTTTTCTCCCATGTAGTCCATGAAGCACCACAGGAAAAAGGTTCAGCAGCTTCCTTGGTGGAAGTACAAAGATGCAGGAAAAGGCTTTGTACTTCTCTTTCCCCCTGAAGTTGGTGCTCGGGCTTCTTCTTTTTAATGAAGCCATCATGGAATGCTCAGTTTCATGGGTTCCCTCTTTTCTCTAAAACAGCTTTGTCTGTTTTCATTAATCATTAATTGCCTTGGCTGGAACAGGAGCTTTAGTGTGGGCACTCATAGCAGAACAAGGAAGAGATCTTTTCTCTTGTTTAATGCTGCCTCTCAAGGAACTGCAGGTATTGATTGATGCTTCTCATGTTTCAGATATTCTCTGTGATGGGAAAAAACTCATATTCCCCCAAAGTGTCAGTTGTATTACATATCAGAAAATATATCTCTTTAATGAGCTCAAAACATCACTTTTTTTTTTAATGAAGTGTCTCTTTCTATGTTGTCATACCAAAATAGATAGATAATATGCATCACATGTTTTTTCTCCTAATGTGATTGAGTTATGGCAGTAAAAATTTTCCTTTTCCCCCTCTCAATAAATAAAGTATATCACACAATAAAGTATATCACAGCTGTAGGCGCAGGGTAACATACTGGATTACTCTGCCTTCAGTAATTGTTTCTCATGTATCCATAAACATGAACAAATATGGTAGTCATGGCTGTCAATGATCCTTTGTTTCAACAAGTTGACCATAATTAAGCATTGTAGAAACATAATTGATAAAATTGATGTCTCTGAATATCCCTGGAAATTTTAAATCCTTCAAATTGCAATTACTTAGCTTTTGGCTAGTTTTATAAAAGACGTAAAAGAGAGACGCGGGTGTTTTATATGGATCTTAATCTTCAAAACAGGGTCTCCAAAGATCAGGTTGCTTTTTTAAAATTTGAGAATAAGTTAATAATGACTTTGCTAATCAATATGCAGTGTAAAGCACCATTCATTTCTTGAATAAAATAAAATATATGTTCTAAAGCTTTTCTTGCATAGATTTAAAGTCAGGAATTGTAGAAATTATATTCATCTTTTCCAAGGAAAACTAGCTTTAAACCAAGGCAAAAATGGGATGTAAGTATTTGGGAAATATTTTAAAGAATGATTGATTTAAGGAACCAGAGCAACAACTGCTCAAGAAAAAAGAGCAGACAGTGCTTCTGGAAATTCTGGGAGTCTATATGATTGCAAAGGGGAAGCTCATGCTGTGTCAGCACTGATTTCTTTATTTACCTTCAGAGACCTTTTCTTTTTTTCCATTTGTGGAGACAAATGACCCCATACCTCAGAAGTCTCATTGGAGTGATGGGTGTAAAGATACAATTGTACTTTGCGATGTCCTTTGAGATTCTTTGGAAAGTATGCTAAATGAAGACTGAATATTCTTCTAGCATATAAATATATATATAAATAAATTAATATATCTATATAAGTGTGTAAATATATATAAATATATAAATAGATCTTTAAAATATCTATAAATATATATAAAATATAAATGTAGATATAAACATAAATATATATATTTGTGTGGGGGAAGAGGGAGTGGATGCCCACATTGCCACATTGCTGTGGAACTGAGAGGAGAGGAATAATTTAGCAAAGGGAAAAAAAAAAAAGATCCAGAATTCTGGGCAAAAAGTCATTGTATGTGATGGATGAAGGTTTATCTGCTCTTTATAGTGACAGATAAGTAATGAGGTTGAACTGCTGCGATATTGTCTGGAAATAGAATAGATGACATTTTTAATAGGCTCAAATTGACTCTTAATAGTTCAGACCATCTGCTGAAACTGTGGAATAATAAAACTAGTACTTTTATTATGACCTTCCAAAGCACTAAATACTCTGGGAAAGTATGTGGACATTTCTAAATCTATGTTTTGGTTGGACAGTTTGGATAAAAGTGTTTTGCAGTGGGTTTGAGGGTCAGGTTGTTATAAAAGCAAACCCAGTGAGATTCCAGCTCTGCTTGCAGGGGCTTGAGAACTTCATTATCAATTTAAGCCAGTTCCTTAAGAGCTAAATGTGCTAAAGTACATATAAACAAAAATGCAATACTAATACTAATGCTAATAATAATAGTGATGATGATGATAATAATAATAATAATAATAATAATAATAATGCAATTGCAAGTAGTAGTGGTAGTAGTATTTGGAAGGATATGACTCTGATCTGAGTTCTTAAATCAATGTATTATCCAAATGATGGATGGGGATCATTTATAACACTATATTCTGCTCTAGACAGGCACAATGATAAAAAAAATGTGTTAATAGACCAAGTTCTTCAAGAGGAATATTCAGTTTGAAAACGATGTACACACATTGCAATAAATATGAGTTGACGAGAGCTCTGTAAGGCAGAGAAAACAGAACTTAAGATGAGGAGCGATTTTTACACTTTGGGATATCTCTTGTTTGTGTCCATTGCGAAATAGCTAAAAATTGGCAGGAACCTTGCTGTGACTAGGTGCATTTGGAAACTGATCATAGAGACATTATCATCATTATATGATTAGCTTTATCTGATATCTATATATAGCTGTGGGGGCTTTCTATATGGAGATGTTTCCAACTATATTCTTTCACTTTGGCTGTGTTAGATGGAGATCATGAAAATAAAAACCTGGACTGTCCTTTCTGTTATTGTGCAGTGCAATGTGCAATAGGCTCCCCATCCATGATAGTATAAATAATGGCAATCGAATAAAGAGAATTAGCACTTGTGTCAAATGGCTATTTCTACCATGTTTAGTGTTCAGACAACTCTTTTTTTTTTTTTTTTTTTTTTTGCTGTTTTTTGGGTGGTTTTAGTTGGTTTTTTAGGGTTTTTTGGGGGTTTTTGGGGGTTTGTTTGTTTTGGTTTGGTTGGGGTTTTTATGTTTTTATTGTTTAGTGATTTGATTAATGGCCCTCCTCACTGTCTAGTTGTTATAAGCAGTTTTTATATTCCAATGCAGGAATTTGTTTGACATTTGGTGTGGCTACTGATTCTGAGGTAAATTTAAGTGAACTCAATCCAAAACTATTTCAGATGATGATTGAAACTTGTTGGCAATATATATTAATTTATGTTAAAAAATATATTTCAATGTCATGGAGCCCACGCCAGATACCTTTTCTTTTGGAGGTAATATAAAGAGAACAAAAAGGTGCTTCTTAGATTTTGGAAATCCATCACTGAAAAAAAATAAATCTCCAATACATTCATGTCCTCTTGCAGTAGAAAAGAAGCAAAGTGTGACTAGAAGTGTCAAAGTGTTAACTGAAATCCAGTCCTTAAAATATAATTCAGGTAAGAGGACATCTTCTCCCTCTTACTCTCCAGACCTGAGTCAGTTACTTGCCTTCTCTGCCCTCTTGTTTCTCTGCTTCTGGAGGGTTTGTGGCAATATTTATTTTAAAAGATGCTGAGACAATAATTTATTAATATTTGTAGTCTTCTTTCAGGTCTCTGGAAAGTTGGGGCATGCAAAGACATTGGTCTTATTGAGGTACATTAATTGTCCTAGTTAAGGATAAAGATGAAGCAATGCTTCTGCTAGGTGGGTGGAAGTTTGTACAAAGGTCTTAAATGCTGAAAGGAAGAAGGGACCACTCAGCCTTTAGACTTGGCAATCTGAAACTGCATCTGCCCTTCCAGAGAGAAAATACAGCAAATTCTTCAAGATAGTAAAGGGAAACAAAATATTAACCAAGGGAAAATGGGAACCAGTAGTGTTTTTTCCAGTGACAGTGGTTAATCACTGGAACCACTATCTTTCCAGTGGTTAATCACTGGAAAGAAGGGGGCAGTGGAAATGAAGAATTCTTTATCTTCCTATGTCTTCAAGATTGAAGGCCTCTCTGGAGGAAATGTTTTAGACGAAAATTATTGGGCTCAACAAAAGAGGAGTGGGGTAAAAATTAAAAGTCTATTAAAAGACACATAAAAGATAGATGACCTACTAGTGCCTCTACACATGTGATTCACTTCACACAGCTTTAGATGTTGAAGTTAGATGCCTAAGTTTGAGCTGGTCACCCTGGGCTCCCTTTTTAGTCAACAGTAAGAAATAGGTATCTCCAGGGAGCAATCCATTTGACCTGCCTTGGATGCCTGTTAGAGTGTGATGCAAATTGTCCTCTGGGGTACCTGCTGCTCCTCATTGTCTATCAAGGAGGCCTAAGGTGGTTTGTTCACATCCCACCCTCTCATTTTCTGATGCCTGAGGAAAGGTGTGTGTCTCTCTGTGGGACACCTAGGGGTTGTGGAACACCAGCCCTTAGTTTGTAGGGCAGAGTCCTATTTTGTGGTAGCACTTGCCTTGCATCCTTTATGAGTCAGTCTCTGGATGAGTAGCTTTCCTGTGTAGTTGAAGCATTCTCTGTTTTGCAAGGAGGATCTAAGAACATCCCCCTCATTTCTTCGGGGGTACAGATGTAGGTAAGGGTGGGCCAAATGCTGTTGTTGCTCTGGAATGAAGTCCCAGCAGTCTCACAGATTTTGGTGGAATTACCATGCTTTACATCTTAATAATAAAAGCAGAAATGAGCTATTTAGGAAGGATTAATCCAACTGCCACAGCAATTTGGTTCTTTCTGTTCATCAGATGATAAAGGGACCTCTGGAAAGAATGCTATATATCACAGAGCATTTTTTGAAGCAAAGACTCTTGGGAAAATCCTTGTTAAGCATGTGGAGACAGTGTTAAAAACACTTTCATCTTTCATTTCTTCCTGTCCTGTAGCCCTCCTGGCGCTGCTCCAAATTCACTTCATCACTTGGTGTTACTTGGTTTAGACCTGTGCCTCTTGTGTATCCTGCTAATAGTGGATTCCTGTGTAGTGTATCCAAATTCCTCAAGTCTAGCCCTGTCACTCAAGATGATGAACCTGTCATCATGCCAGAGGTGTGCTCGGAGCTATGCCCAGCCCACATCTGAGGAGAGCAACTGTGGTGCTCAGCAGAGGGGCTCAACCATCCTAAACACCCTCCCTTACCAAGGCAAGGAGGGAGTGCCTCTGGCAGGCTCCACAGCACAGGGAACTCTGTTCTCTTTTTGTGGAGCACAGGGAGGAGATGTGTCCTGGATGCCCCAGCCATGCCTGCAATGCAAGAAGGCTTCAGCAGCTGGTGTTGGCTGATCTTGGACCGCATATTAGCTAGGAAGCTTTGCAGTACGTCAGTGAGTATACAGAGGATTCCCAAGGCAGAGGGACTTTATCACTCTTTATATAATTGCAGAAAAGTCAGCTACGACCATAAGCAAGTCTAGGTCCCTGTTACCAGCCAGGTCTATTTTCCTGCTCCATTTTCTTCCTGCATAGTTACTCCTAAGTGTCCACAATGGCAGCTGCTGTCCACAATGGCACAGCAAGCCTGGTGTCGCAAGCATCTTTTATGGAAAATCCTTTCCTTAGGATTTTTCCTCCTGAGAAGCTGAGAGGCCTCAGGAACAAAATGCAAACAATTATTATCTGCTGCTGTGGAATGCAACAGGTGCATCTGTGATTGGTCTCATGTGGTTGTTTCTAATTAATCACAGTCAGCTGGCTCAGACAGAGAGCCGAGCCACAAACCTTTGTTATCATTCTTTCTTATTCTATTCTTAGCTAGCCTTCTGATTAAATCCTTTCTTCTATTCTTTTAGTATAATTTTAATGTAATATATATCATAAAATAATAAATCAAGCCTTCTGAAACATGGAGTCAGATCCTCGTCTCTTCCCTCATCCAAGAACCCCTGTGAACACCGTCACAGCCTGGCATGTCTCAGCGGTTTGGGTTAATCTGTGTTTCAGCAGCTCTGTGAAGCAGAGGGGCTGTGTGGACATGTGTGGCTGCGTGGACACGTGTGGCTGTGTGGACACGTGTGGCTGCGTGGACACGTGTGGCTGCAGACGCCTCGCCCAGATTGGGTCTCTGCACCACCAAAGGCAGCAACATGCTGCCTCCACCACAGTGCATGCTCAGCCTGATGTGCAGAGCAGGGATGGTGCAACCAGATGTCACCAGAAGGATCAGGACTGTCATCATCAGGCAGCTCTTTTTTGATTCCTACTCACCCATGCAATTTGTATGTTCCCATGATATTGTTCCACAGGCTGTTCAGCCATTCCCGCGTCTCAGAGAAACCCGACCCTTCCAGTCAGGGGGACGTGACACTCCTGCCACATCCAGCTATTTCTGGCACAGTGATACGTGTGCTGTCTCAGCCCCTGGTGAGCCTTCTGCCTGCTGCAGCAGCACTCCCAGGGTGCCAGGTTAACAGGGTGCTTGAGGTGAGTGTTAACCTGCTGTGCTGAAGGGTTTTCTGTGCAAAGCCTGCCTGGGGGAAATTCTCTGTACACTGACCTCAGCTGTGGATGCAGAGGAAACTTTGCACTTTTGGAGCTCAGGCATGCTTTCAGCTTGTAAAAATGCACTGTCCCATTAAGAAGAGATCCCTTAGTGCAGCTCCCTCTCCCCTGTGTGACACACTCCTGCTGATGCCAACAGGAGCTTCTCTGGCACCACGGGTACACAGAATGCCTAGGGAGAGTCTCTCCAGCAGGAAATAAACAGCTATAGCTCTTGGGATGACCTGTGAAACTTTTGTTCTGAAAAGGTCTTTTTTTTCCACTTTGCCAGATCTCACTGTGGTCTGATAGATTGTGGGCAGTGCAGAAATCTCTGCACAGAAAAGGCTAAAATTTAAAGGTTTGTTTGCTGCCTTTTTTCCCCCTGAAAGGTCTTGATTTTTTGGTTTTTTGTTTGTTTTTTAACTGGGATCATTCATGTTTCCAGTCACTGAGGTTGTGCCCTTCTTCCAACAAAAAGGAAAATTGGGAAAGGCTGACGATATCCATTAGGTGGCTTGAGCATGTGAAAAAATAAATACATTCAAGGGGCAGTTAAAGAAGTTGATGTCTTTGAATCACAGAATCACTGGATTGTTTAGGTTGACCCTTAAGATCATTGAGTTCAACCCCAAACCCAACACTGCCAGGTCCCTGATATCTGCACGTGTTGGAGGAAACAACATCCTCATGGAGGTGTGCATCACACTGAGACTTCCTCACCCCTTGAGATGCTCCCTCATTGCTCACTGCTTCTCTGACTCAGGAGCATCATCCTTACTTTGGGGAACCTCTCTAAAAGGTAATGATTGCCTTTGTCCCATGATTTGCATCTGTCTGTGAACTGCAGAGACATCTCGGGAGATGCAGAACATTTTCCATAGTCTTGAACATCCTTAACAGTGTCCCAAAATTCTCACCTGACTGCCTTATGTCCAGGGCCTCTGCTGCACCTGGGAGATAGAGCTGGGGCAGTGTCAGAGAATTCTATTTCACCACTAAATGAATGGGTTCATACTCAGAAAGTTAATGTTTATTATAAGCATGTGAGGAGCTAAATCCTTTTGTGTTATTGATGATGAGAGCTTGAATGCCATAAGAACCGGCCTTCATTCACTCAGCAAAGCTTCCTAGCTATTAATAATGAGAAAATGAACTGCTGTTTTTAACTCCTGAGGTTTATTAAATATTAGATCATAGGAATTGTTACACCAGTCAAAATCTTGTAATTGTCTTATTGCACATTTCCAATTACTGACTGTAGACAACACCAGATGCTTCAAAGGAGCATGCAAGAAAGCACATAGTAGACAATAATAATAAACATAATTTGATCATAAGAAAAATAACTTTTATCCACTGTCTGTGCTCAGTGTTTGGCTTATGCCCTGAGACATGACAGTTTATTTTTTATTATACATACATTTTTTTAATATGACAGCAGTTTTCAAAAGAAGGGACTGGAATTTGGGAGGTCTGAATGAGATTTCAGCATCATCCCCTCACAGGAAGGTTGACACAAACCGAATGATGTCATCATTTGATGGCAAATGTGTCATCATTTTCATAATTTCCAGGAGCACCTCCATTTCCACAGCTAAATACCACCAGAGACCTTAACACTTATGAGCTTCCTGAGATCGAGGAACTAAAACTGTTACAAAAGGGCAAGGGAAGGTTACGTGAAAAATCAGATTTGCATCTTAAATAGGAGCAATTATTAAAAGAAGCAAGAGAAGTTAAACCAGTGCAAGGGACACAATGTGCTGTTGTCTTTTTTGGATTGTGTACTCCAGGCACTTGGCAGTGCTTGTGTGTGAACTGATGGGTGTGCAATCAGTTTGGCTGTTTTCCCCATGCTGTCCCTTCGGTGCAAACCCTCCACTTATTTGCATGGATCCTTCAGTCAAGGCAGAGAGACATGCACTAAAAACAGAAAGACAAAAATTCCCCAGGCAGCCACTTCAGATCATACTATTCTCTGTTATTATTTTAAAAAGAGGAAAGCAGAAGTACAAACAGAAGGTCCTTGTTCTGTTCATCTTCCTGCAGATGACTCAAGAAGCTCCTTTTGTCCTTCCTTTGCAAAGAGTGAGTTAGGAAATGAATGACATCTGAAGGCAAGAGCTGGGTTGCTCACCCCAGATTTCATCTGAAGGTCACCTTGCAATCCTCTGTGGTTCAGAGATGTTTTTATTATTCCTCTTTTAACCTTAGGGTGTTTTTTTTTTTTTTTTTTTATTTTTTCTTTCATCTCCCCCTTCCCCCCACTCCCCCCCCCCCCCCCCCCACTTAAGCTAAATGACAAGTTATGAAACTTTGTGGTTTTCTTGCTCTTAATGTGAGTATTGAATAATGATGATCTGCCGAGCGCATGTGACGGAGCGCTCCCTCCTCCCGCTCCCAGCTCCCTCCCCGTCAGCTGCTGTGGCTCTTCACCCTGTTTAACCGCTCCCAGCTTTCAGAATACGCTGGTTTCCGTTCTCAGACCTTCTTTGTCTCCTCCTGCAGCTGTTTGTTTCGCAGTGTGGTCAGTGTTTGTGGGGTAGATCAAACCCCACTTCTAAAGTCACATATCCTCTCTCTTCGCCCTCCGCGCTCTGCAGAGCTCCCGGGGCTGCCAGGGGTTCTCTGCTCGCACTGGGAGGTGCCAGCAGGGAGAAAGGGAAACCATTAATGAAGGAAGAGTGGAGCAAACTGCAGAGTGGCAGCAGACTCTGGTGCTACACCAGTCAGAGGGCAGGAGATTCAAACTGAGCCTTGGAGATCTTTTGGCGCGTATTTGGGGAGGTGGTGGATAAATGGTGTGACATGATCAAAAGCACCAAGCAAAGCTTCAAGCCACTCTGTTTGGTTTGGGGGTAATTTTGCCTGACTTAAATGGGCAAGTATCCACTTTGAGGGAGGAAAACAGTCTTTCCATAAAGACTTTAGTATCAGACTTCTGCTATGAATCAGCACTCAGGTACCACATGTGAGGGGATACCCACAGTCTTCTGTAGTGGTACACCAGAATGGTAATACTTGTCTGTATGTTACAGGATCATTTAGGTTGGAAAAAAAACCCCAAGATCATTGAGTTCAACCTTCAAATCCTATTCTGGTCAAAGAACTGCAAGTTCACAATACAAATAAACTTCTGTGAAGTAACATTTTGCATGACAATAGTTATAGCTGATCAAAAACAAGTTTAAGAGCCTAGGCGAAGCACAAAGTGTAGGCAAGCCTTAATTTAGAGCTTCCCAGATTAGATTTCTTCCCACTCCTGCATAGTGTGTGCACCTAGAGAAAGGACACGGCACAGCAGCTGCCAGGGTAGTATCAAATAGAAAATGCTTCTGTGCCAGCATGCCTTGAATGTAGTTTCCCTTGGAATATTCCACTGTAAATCCACCAATCCCTACAGAATACACTAGTGGAGAGTTAAATATTTGTTTCCTGTACACATTAGTTTCTGAATGAAATACAAGTGACTTTATAGGTTTATTTTTTCTTCCTTTCCTGTGGAATCTCCTGAGTGGGAGTGGGCCTTGTGCACTGAATTTCAGGTGGGAAATGTGCTTGTAGTCCTCCTTTGAAATTGCAGTTACTAAACATCCCATAGAATTATTTATATATTTAATCTGAAGTATTGCTGGAGTGCTCTTCCATTTTAAGAATGGTTTCTAAATAATGTCTAGCAGTTTACACTCCAAGACAGGAAATTTATATATGGAACAAAGCAGTAAGTGCTTCTTGCACTTTATAAGGTGCTACAAACTCTAATAAAAATAGAAGAGAAATGTTAAATATTCGTTACACTATTACAACCCTCCTGGTTAATGGCAAAAGGCACCAAAATTATTTCATTCAGTAGTGTTTTGGATTTATGCCTGCAGTCTATTGTTTCAACAATGTCAAAAGCTGTGTAGCAACTCTGGTTCATCTGCAGTAGTAACTCAATATTATAAATCTTTACAGGAAAGAAAGAAATATAACTCCATATATGCTCATTTCAGGCCCTTGTAGGATTAAAAAAAATAAATAAAAGGAAGAAAGCAAATAGAAGTTAAGAGGGGGAACAACACCATAGGTATTTATAAAATACTGCCTCTCTTGGCCTTGGTCTATAGTTTCCACTTTCAGGCAGTACTGCTCCCTTCTGAATGTTTTGTATTCTATATGATCCACAATAAAGAGTTATGTCATCAAAAAACATGACAATATGCATGCCAAGAGCCCAGGTACTCCCATTAGAATAAGTGTCACAGCAAAAGATGTGAAATATGGGCATCTGATGAACTGGCTAAACCCCTTGAATATTCCTCAAACAAAGAGAAAACAAAGCACCCTCCCCCTTCCAAATAAAACCAAAATCTCTGTCAGTAGTCCTGGGAGATAAAGTCTTATCCTAAAAACAGCTCCCACTGTAACCCAGTCCATGAATCACAGCACTTAAGCCTGAAGAGTCACATTCCATGTTGACATAGACCTTCAGTAGTCCCATTAAATGTAATGGGGTTGCACAAGATGTAAATCACTGTAAAATATGAACCCTGATCTAATTTCTTTCTCTTAGATTAATTACTTTAAAGCCATTGTTTCTTATTTCCTTCTCCTCTAAAATCCTAGAGCAACAGAATTTTTGGAGGGGAAATTATTTTAACTATCAGCACTCTTTGAAGAAAAGCTGCTGTTGGCTCTTTGGTTCACTTTGAAATTTCACTTTAAGACACAGGGAGAGATTTTTTTGTTTGAGACTTTGTGTCAGCTGTGGGGTTTATTGGGCAACATACTCGTGGCTGGGATTACTTTGGCAGTGAACTAAACAGGCAAGGACAATTTATGTGTCCATATATTGGAGCATAGTGGGAAATAATGTATGTGTTGTGGTGAAGACCTAGTGGTCCGTTGCATTATTTCCATGGTAATTAGGAGGCAAATGACCCTTCTGATGACAAAATTGAATTATGCTTGTGAATATTTAGTAGGGACCATTGTACCTCTTGCAAAAGGGTGACTTGAATGGCCTGAAAGGTCTCTCCAAATGTAATATTTATGACTTGGTGAGGGGTAGATTTCAAGCCACTACCAAAAAAGGATAACACTAATAGTTGGAACAACCTGTACACATGTCTCTGTATGACAAATAGAAATTAAATACAGTAAATCTCTCTTTGCCTTCTCATCTACTTCATCTACTGTTCCTAGGGAGACATCCTTGTACCCAGTTCCAAACAAAAAAAGAAAACAAACAAACAAATGAAACTTCAGATCTTGACCGTCTCATTTGTAGATTGCAATGAGTAACATTCTGCCTTGTACAAAGGAGATTTTTTTCAACCACATTGCACTCTGACAGAGCATATCTTTTTTAAATTAATAACAAAGGGGTTTTGTAACACCACATAAAGGTTAACTACAAAGTGTTTATAAAGTGTGTTTAAAGGTATTTTGGCAGGGTTTTTGCCATACAGAATGTTGCCCTAGGCCACTACTTGAAGGCATTCAATGTTAGAGCATCACATTTTTCCTTATTGAGACCCTCAATAAACAACCACATGGAAACTGAGGCATGTGATATTATGGGAGTGGTGGATCAGACACTCCTGTGCTACTCAGAAAACTGTATATGTCCTTAGAACTGTTTAAAACCATCCCAAAATAGTTCATCTCTAACAGAGGTCGATAATCAGAATGTGGGTGGTGGTGGCTTGCAGATTTCATCAGTATGTATTTGGGATGGCTTGCATAACTGATTCATGGCCTCATCACCCGTGATTAATGTGCTATAAAGTTACAGGAATTAGAACCTCTCCCTGGCACTTGGTGAAGCTGGGGCCTTGCAGAAAAGAGCAGTATGTGAGTGTGTAATTAAAGCCTGTACCATTAATCTGCTTGCAGAAATGGACTGAGTTGAGGCCACACTCATAAACTCATCAAGCTGTGAGACCTTTCAGGTTCTTGTCTTTGCTTATGTGTAATGTTTTTATCACAGACTTTAAAGTCATTTATTACAGATACCTATTATAATGTTCTGTAAATCAGTGTGATTACTTAAAAGTTCACATGCATAAAAATTTGGAGAAATAACGATAGGTAATGCACATTTTCTGGTTTTCTCTTCTTACATAAGTGATACTACAGCTACTTTTATAATGTAATTGCCCTTTCCTGAGATCTTGGGCGCAGGGGGTTAGAGCATTTAATTCAGTTAATTGTGGGTCTCCCTGCTGTACTGAAAAGGCCTGGACTAAACCTGATCCCTGTTGTGGTGGGCACTGTGAGAGACAGGTCTTGCTCCTCAGAGTTTACAGGCTAAAACAAAAACAGAGGTATGCAGCAAGAGAGAGGAAGGATTATTATTTATGTCCTTTCCAGACAGAAAGACACAGAATTTGGGACAACATTCTGCAAAGTTTTATCTTCTTTGGAGAACAGATTTTATCCCTGTAGTCCAGCTACAGTCCATGGACATCCAGAGCTCAAATTAGATTTTACATTGACCTAATCATCATCATAAGTCTCTTTTTCTCTCTTACCAAACACTGAGATGCCTTTGGATGACCATTGACTGTGTTCCTGGATCAGGCATCTTGACTAGGGGGTGAGCCCGGCTCCTCTTAAATCCATTTCTAAATGCCTAAGTAGGACATGATCTCTTCTGGCATTTTGGCTGGTAACAATAAAGTTCCCTGCTCAAAGTCAAAGAGGGTACAAGAGAATAAGAGGAAACAAGAGGTCTTCTAAATACCTATCCAGTGTCTTAATCACAAAATCTTCTTTCCTCTGAATAAGCTTTTCCTTATCCTTTGGGCTTGATTTTCCAGTAGGTTAAATAAGCTCCTTTATCAATACTTAAACAGGGCTTGCCAGTAGTAGATCCACTCTGGCAGAGAGCAAGAGTTCTCTTATTTTTAATGGAAATTCCTTCATTTTCCCTTGACAGGGAGGGTGATAGCTAACATGCAACTGTTTTAAACTTTTAAGCATTTAAAGTATTGCAAGCACATGAGAGTAGGTGGGGAGGGGACAATGGCAGTGAGAAGAAAGCTGCACGCTGGCTCACAGTCAAGAGCCCCTTCTCTGATTTCAGATAGATCCAGAGGACTGCCCTACCAT
Source organism: Melozone crissalis (assembly GCF_028551555.1). Lineage (NCBI taxonomy): Eukaryota > Metazoa > Chordata > Aves > Passeriformes > Passerellidae > Melozone > Melozone crissalis. The sequence continues at coordinate 19,545,806 of NW_026535814.1, forward strand.
AGCTGGAAGAAAGGCTAATCCCTGGGATCATTATATTCACAATCCTGCCTTGTGATCTTTATAAATCTCCCTCTGAACAGAGAGGATGAGCATCCTAGTGGGATTGTCAAAACGCTTTTTTGTACGAATGCTGGGTTCAAAAGGAAAAAGAGCACTGTGAAGTGCCCATGAAGAAGCAAGCATCTGAAGGTTTGCCTTATGAAAGATTAATTTGCATCCTACAGTTTTAGTTTTGTTTTTGGTTTTTTTTTTTCCCCTCGCAAAGTCTGTTTTAATGGTTCATGTTTTAAATGCACACTGTTTAATTATTTATGCATCCTGAGCAGTATCCTCTGTGTTTGCAACTTTTGCCGTGGCACTAACCTTTTTATTTCACACCACTGAAAGCTCATGCTGCACTGTGTACAAAACAGCCTCTAAAGGTCCCCTGGAGAATGCAGACAGCAAGTGTGTAAGGATTGTTTAAGTGTGTGTGTGAGCTGGGTTATTTGCTTGATTGCTCTCACTGGTGAGCCAGGGAGTGTGGCAAACCCAGCAGCATCCCTGCAAAGTGCTTTCAGACCCCAGAATTAAATTTTACCCTGTGATGGTTTTTAATTTTACCTTCAAAAAAAGTATTTTCAGGTGGTTTGTCAGTGCACATGTCACAAAAAATTATCCATGGATAGGAGTGATTTTAAAAGCACTTGAAGTTAAATAAGAGACTAAGGAGAGAAGAATCACATGGAAGTCCCATCCCTGGAAGTGTTCAAGGCCAGGTTGGATGGGGCTCTGAGCAACCTGGTCTAGTGGAAGATGTCCCTGCCCATGGCAGGCTGTTGGAAATAGATGAGCTTTAGGGTCCCTTTCAACCCAAACCAGACTGTGATTCTGTCAATTTTTGATTCTTGCTACAGGCATGACAATGCAAACATATATAATATCCTGGAGTAATATGCCTACATTTCTAATGCAAGGAAGTTCAGGAATGAGACTCCTATGAGCACTTACCTCTTCTTGAGACTGTAAATGTTAGACTCTCTTGAGACTCATGCACACACTAAGTGCAGCTCAGAGCAGTTACTGAAAATCCCCTTGCTCAGCATCCTCGGTTTTGGCCATTCTGACCACGAGAGATTTCTTAAACCTGTGTCAAAGTAGCTGTGTTTCCACTATATGCAGTAAAACTCTGCAATGGGATTAAAATAAAATTCTCTGGGAATACTGTTGAAACATGGGAGGTAAGAATGGGAAAGATGTAGGTAGATAACCTTTATGTGTCTCTTCCTATCATTACACAATTGCTCTCTGTGACTCTTTCTCCATACTCAAATAATTTTTCTAGTCTTAACTGTTCAAAAGTGGGTTTCCTGTTGCATTTGTGGGCTGCCCTATAACTTAATACATCTTGCTGTCAGCAGGTTCTAATATTAAGTGTGAACTTCCTTTCATTTCATCCCTTTTCTCCTATTTGCATTGTGAAGAGTCAGCTGTCTCTTTAGATGTTGATATCACAGACCTGGGACTGAGAAGAAGGATTTTGCTCAACCTTTTGGCATCCAGTGGGCTCAGTTTTACTATGGAGATTGCACTGATGTTATTGATTGCACTTGCACTTGAATGTAAAGATTGGCTTAAAGAAGGATAGATGCCTTCAGAGTTCAGTCTAGGCCTCCTGGGGAGGGAAAATTTCTAGATCAAGCCAAAATTGACTTTATCTGAGAGTGTACTGCAATCAGACATTGTCCCTTTTCCATCTGCAAAGCAATCTGCAGAATCTGGGCAAGTTTTCTCCAAGGGAGATGTCACGGCCTATTGCGAAATAACTCTTCGTTTTCCAAAACACTCTTGTAGCTCAATCTTTTCCCATACATGGAGTCTCCTCTCTGCAGCACCACAGCAGTAATGATACCCATGCTGTGCATAGTGTTTGTGGGAGATTTTGAAGGTTTTTCTTTCCTTCTCTTTTCTTTTCTTTTTTTTAAACTTCTTTTACAAGAAAATGGGATCAGGCACTTTGAAAGCCCTGGTGTTTATTCCGGGAGAAATCCATCCAAGACAAGTGAACCGTCAACACCTACTTCTCAATAAACAACTGTCAGGGTTTTGAATAAATGAGGGCTGTGTGTGTGGGTGTGTGTGTCTGTTGGTTATTTAATTGCTCCATGAGTCTCTCCCCGTATCCCTAGTAACCTCGGTGTTTTTATTTGAGTTACACCAAAGCTCAGCACTGATATTCCCCAAACCATTGCTGCTCCTGAGGCTGGATTGTTAGAAAGCAGCCTGGCTTTGTTTGCCACTCGTGTTACTCCAGCATGTGCAGAAAATCCAAACAGGCACCTCTGACCCTTCCTGTGTGCTGCAGAAAGGATTTTGTGCTGCTCTGATGCCTCTGAGGCTCCCTCACCCACACCTGTGTTAAGCCTTGCTCTCCTGAGTGAGCCACACTTTAAATCTTTACTATCAGGGTAAATCGGTTGGAAGTGAAAAAATTTAGCTCTTTTCTTCAGCTCACTAACAAAAAAAGGCACTGTTGCATTAGCTCTTGCTGCTTGCCCAACAAACAAGCTGGAGTAGCACACATTTCAGGTGATCTTTGCATCTTGCCCACTGCTTACCTAACCTGCCAGAGGGGGAGAGATTCTCATCTGTGTGCTGAGGTTGCTGCCCTAATAGGGCTGGAAATCAGATCGCTGGATCTTAAACTAGTGACCTGCTCCCCTCACTTCATGGGAAAGGTGTTCTTTTTGGTTTCTAGCGGTTAGACAGGGTCTTCAGAGGAGGTGGTGAGCTAAGATTGTCAAAATTTAATGAGTTTCATCCAAAGTTTTTCGTTCTTTTAATGTTTTCAAGTCTGTTTTCCTTTGAGGGAATTGTGCAGATATCCTCACTTCAGCAGGACCTCCACTACAGTGGGAAAACACATCTTCTGAAATATCCTCTTTACTAAAATCATGACTTATATAATGCTATTACTTTGGCCAGTGACAAATTTGTGGTTCAGTATTGCCTAATAACTGAGGAAAACTGTGCCTGGACTCATTGAAGACCTGGGAATGCTGGAGTCAGAAGCAGATACAAGAACACAAAAATGATCTCCAAAACCCTAGATCGGTTAGACCATGTTGACTACCACAGTCCTGAGAATTTTTCCTGGTAAAATAAAAAGAAGTGAGAAAAATGACAAATTGGTGATGGAAAGAAAGAAGAGGGCGTGTTGGCCCTCTAAAGGATGCCCAAGACTTGGTCCAGCATCAGTGCGGTCTAAATCCACCAACCACATGTGTGGGGAGGCTCCTGCTCCCCATGCCCAGACATCTGTGCTCTTCCTAGAACATTTCATAGTGATAAGTTGGTTTTTTCCCCCAAAAAAGCCTGAGGAAGAGGGATCAAGAGTTGAAAATATGTCTGCAGCAGACAATACCTCAAACCACTTTTAATCTCAGCAGAGCAAAGCCTTTCTGATCTCTCAGCCCTCATCTGCACTGGTCTTAGAGGACAGAGTAATGAACTGCTCATTAAAGGTGTGGTGATGGGATGAGGCCTCTCTGGAAGCACCACAAACAGGTCAGAGATGCTCTTGTGGGACGTGACCTACCGAAGAAGCAGGAGGGAAGGGTGCCCAGAGTCACAGGGTGCTGCTGCTCATGTTTGAGTTGCATTCTCCCTGTGGTCAGCTCTTCTACCCTGTGGTTGACAGAATGTCCTTAACTCGAGATTTTACTGATGAGCAAACCTCAAAACACCGAGCAAAGGTTTGAACAAGAAGGCAGAAGTGTGGGCATCTGAGCAGCATGACCAGCTTGAATCCTGGTAACAGATTTGTTGTGTTTCCAAAGGCATGTTTGCACAATGAGGCATTTTCAGAGGAACTGCAAGGAAATGTGACATCCTGCAAAAAAAGACTGGGTTTAAATTCAATTGTGTGCATAACTTTGTTCCTTGGATTAGTTTTTAAAATACTTCCTTGTCAAGTAGCACTGAGGAAAGGCACAGAGACTGAGCTGTATCCAGTATTATCTCTGCTCTTCCATGGTTTTTCTCAATAAAAGAAAACCAGAAGACAAATTCATATTAAGACTTTGTGATATTATGAGTTGATGGTGAGGAATGAAAAATTCTCTGCTTCAAGTAGGAGAGATGACATTAGACAACCCCATAATAAATACAATTTTAATCAAAATGTGTTTTGAAAAAACTTCAAGGATCTCTAGGCCAAAAAAAAAAAATTGGAAAACTTCAATCCTTTTCCATAAACAGGTTGGGCCTCAGAACATTTTATTGTTCAAGAATTGCTTCCTAAAGACTTTTTAAAGGGCGTAGTTCAGCCCATTTGAGTCTGACAAAGAGCCGCAGGAAAGGGATTAAAAGTCTATTGCAAGACGCTGAGCTCAGTTAGGCTGTGTGCACACTACCTCCCATTGGATGTCTAGTTTGGGTGCCTAAATCATCTTCTCAGGTGACCTGGACAGCCAGCAGGGTGAGTTAGCATGCCTGCTGTCCTCTCTGGAGGCCTCAGGGGCCACAGAGGGACTCCAAGCTCCCAGACCAGGTGTTGGTGACAGTGGCAGCCACACTCTGACAATTCTCTGCTCCAGCTGGTGAGCTGCACCAAGCTTTTCTACAGATGGGGCTGGAGGGGCAATTGTGACCGTGTTCACAGGGGTCTCATGTTGAGGGAAGAGACAAGGATCTGACTCCATGTTCAGAAGGCTTGATTTATTATCTTATGATATATATTACATTAAAACCTTACCAAAAGAATAGAAGAAAAGGTTTCATCAGAAGGCTAGCTAAACTAAGAATAGGAAGGAATGAATAACAAAGGTTTGTGGCTCGGACAGAGAGTCTGATCCAGCTGACTGTGATTGGCCATTAATTAGAAACAACCAACATGGGCCAATTCCAGATGCACCTGTTACATTCCACAGCAGCAGATAATCAATATTTACACTTTATTCTTGAGGCCTCTCGGCTTCTCAGGAGGAAAAAATCCTAAGGAAAGGATTTTTATAAAAGTTGTCCGCAACAGCCAATTCCTGCAGCATTTTAACAAGAGCCATTCCAAACCTGGCCACAGTCAAGCATTCATTCCATGCTTGACCAGGTGCTCCAAACTACACCGTGGCACCAAACTCTGTCATGGGGATGAAAGATTTGAACACCTACCTGAATTTATTATTTTTCCTCCAACTTTAGGATTCATTTTCTGTGGTTCCCGAGTTAATACTGTGTTTCTGGAGGAAAGGAGCCCCAAAAGCATGAAGTCTTCGCTTTAATTGCAGCCTTTCCTCTATCTTGCTTGGAGCAAAGCCCTGGTGAGCAGCAGGCAGCCCTGCTGAGCTGAAGCCTCTGTCTGAAGTGACCCCTCCTTTTCAGACAGGAGATGCACAACAAGTCTGCAAGGGAAGAAAACCTAATTATGTTGCCCATGCTGTAATTTAAGTTGCTGTACATTGCTGGGAGTTTGAGCGCGAGAAACACAAGGTCACTTTTTGCCTGCCACAGTATCTTCTGCTTGGTGAGAAGATGATATACCTGGCAGCTTTTCCTGGTGTAATTACCTGAAGGGTGGGTGACTAGGGATCTTCCCCAGGTCTCATTCTGTGAGACTAAAACCCACTCTTTAAAATAAGATGCCCACCAACACGCTCATTCACACGCACACACCGCGGCAGGTAGAGAACTGCAGGTATGCTGCAGCAGCAGGTGCATGGATAATCCATTTCATTATCTCCACAAAGCTAAAACCCTTTGAAAAGAACACTCTCGTGGGTTTGCAGCACAGAAATCGCAGTCCTGTAGGTATGAGACTCGCTGGAATCCCAGCTGACAGGCCGTGAAAAGGTGCTGCTGTGCTGAAACACAGATCCATGCTATTCCTCCTCTGGCAAACAGGGATTCCAGCTGTGCCTGTAATAGGCACTTTAGATGGCACGTTCAGGCTCATACAGCAAGGCATCAGTTTGTTTGCACTCCAGACAGATTTTCATTTACTCAAAGGCACGTTCGTCTAGATTGCAGAATGCCTTGGAAACGTGAACTTGTGGCCTTGGTCATGGGAATCTTCATGGTCATCAGCAAGAATGAGTATGAGGAATACTCACTAAATTCTCCCTTTTGCACTCGTCAAGGAACATGAAATACCTAGGGCAAATCACTGAGCCTTGTTATTTCCATCTGTAGGGGGATAATGACTGCTGCTTCTTTCATGAAGTGCTTTGAAATTCATTTAAGATTGACTTTAGATACTAACCAGGTATTTTTGCTTGGTGTGAATGATGCTGAGATGTAATAAACTTTAGTTACTCGTTTTCTCATTGGTTTGTAGCGCTCTGCTCTGCATGAATATACTAGAACGCTGATTTTACTCACTGAAGTAATATTTTTACAAAATGTAGTTCCATGGCTCTGTATAGAGAATGGCATTCAAATCAATAGGAAAAAAAATAATTTTCTAGATATATTTAGTAGTAGATGCCACCAGATGGGAATATAAATGATGAGGAAACTAGAACCTCAATTTTTATTATCTGCTGCTGCAGTCCATCTACCTGAGTGTTTTCCTGTCAATTTTGTTTTTGTAATACCTCCTGTACCAAAACCTAGCACAACACTGCCTTCTCTTTAAATATTCCTTTTGTCAGTACAAGTAAATGCAAAATATGTTACATGTGGGGAAAGGAGTGGCAGAAAGCTCTATTTCGCTTCTCTCTTCATCTCTGGAGATATTATAGATGCAAGAAAGCTGACACCTTCAATTATACCTTACCTATTCCAGAAGAAAAAAAAAAAAAAGGGGAGGGGGGCAAAAAAATTTACTGTAATAAATATCATGACCTCTAGTCAGGGAAAAAGAGAATTCTCAGATATCCATAACACGCTGAGCAGTCTGCAGCAGCAGAAATTACAAGTGCTGCACACTGAACTAAATTCTCTGGCACTTTAAAGTGCACATTTCCCAGCTTTGCCCTTTCCACAGTATTCCACAGGGGCCACCCATAGCAACTGCTGATAAGGTCGTGTGCAGGATGGGTGATGAATCTGCCCTGATTTCACAAGGTTGTTGTGTCTGGTACCAGAAAATAGATATCTGTGTATCCTTGAGAGAAATTCTTAAAGGGGGATTACGCAGAACTGTGTGTATTGTCTGGTGGAAAGCAAAACAAAGGGGGGAAAAACAGAGGAGAAAAAATAATAACTACTGAGTATTTGGTAAATACTTAGAATAAAATAGATTTTTTAATAAGGATCTTTAAAACAGTCACTGAGTAGTTTTTGCAACAGTGACTTCAACATATGCATCCCTTTTGTACAGTGGTTTGGGATTTAGCTTTTGCTCTTTTTTCCTCCCCGCACACCCAAAAAATCTCCCCCAAACACCCTTCAGAACACCAACTGTGACATTTGGATTGAGGCAGAGGTCTCCAACTGTTCAGAGCTCTGCATTTGGGCTCATGTTTTGAGACTGTGATGCAGCATACAGAAGAGCAGAGAAATTTAAACCAGAAGAGACCAATTCAATATGTTCTTCTATTTTTAAAACTGGGGGGGGGGGGGGGGGGGGGGAAGGAAAAAAAATAAAAAAAAAAAGAAAGAAAAAGAGGAAAAAGTGTAGCCAATGTCTAAAACTGACTCCAGGGTTCTTCACTCTTCGCACCCAGCATGTTTTGGTTTTGCAGTGTTTTAGAGACATCTTTGAGGCTTGAATCCAGATCAGGTGATCCTCAGTGCCTCCTTTTAAAAGCTCAGAGCCAAATCTCAGCTGTCTGGCGAGGACAGAGTCAGTCTGGAGGAATATTTCACACAGATTTGCCTCTCAAAAGTCCATGCTCAGCCAGGTTAGAGGAATGGCAGCAGAAATCACAGTAACTTTCCCTGTGCCAGATTGGTGGCCTGAGAGTGTTGAACTGGTGGATTTTTGCACCTTTCCTCATTGCAAAATGAAGTGTGGTACAACACTGCCCATCTTTTATTCCAGGGGGAACCACATCACACTGGGTTTGCCAAGAAAAAAAGGCCATTCCTAGTAAATCAGCTCTGTATTACCCGTGGGACACAGTGCTTTACAGCAGCAGGGGATATGGCAAGCGAAATGAATTGTTTAAAAATGTGAAATATTCTTTTTGGTCCAAGGATGAGGAGGAACTGTTGGGATGAATCCAGAACTGAGGTATGTCTAGGGATGGAAATGGTTCCAGGGAAAGGGAGAAGAGACTCTGAACAGTGAGATTTATTGTGCTGGGATATAGACTCCCAGAAGAAGAGGCTGAAGACACATTGCTGGAATTGCTTAACACCAGGTTGGACAAAACACTGGAGGATTTAGAGAGGTTATATAGTCACAGATTTTTAAGACTAGAAAGAACCACTTAGTCAAACCTCCTGCATGACTCATACCAGGGGATTTGCCTAAATGTATTCGTGTTCCAAGTCCAATAGCTGTCAGGAAAACACCCAGCCTAGTTTTAAAAAGAAACTCCCAGGTCTAGAGAACCCATTGATTTCTGTGATAAGGTGCTCTCATGATTATTTACACACCCTCCTAAAGTTTGAGCCATGTTTGTCATGTCAGTTTAGCAGTGTCTCTGCTAAACTAAGGACCTTCTGTGGCCCTGCTGTCCCCATGTATTTTTATTCCCTTTCATGTGTACCTCAGATGCTTCTAACACCAGACTCACCTCTGCTTTAGCCAGTCTCCCTCTCTCCTCAACCAACTCTTGGAAACACATTCTGCCAAACTCTTCCAATTCCAATCCTCCAAAATAAGTAAATTTTGTAAAAAAGCGGCAGAGCTTCCCTCCCTTAACAATGGGCAAGTGCACTTTGATATCTAAAATGAGTCCTGCTGCTTGTGATTTAGCCTGTTTGCCAAGCTCCTTGGATTGGAGGCTGTACCTTCAGTGCCAGTGTTTTTATAGACTGACTCAACTCAAGCACGCAGTCAGCATTTAGGAGGAAGCAATAGCAGGGCTGGGAATAGTTTTGCTTCATCAACATGTATAGAGAAAAGAAATGTGGCTAAGTGAGTTACTAGAACAAAGGCAATTAAAAGGGCAAAGCTCTGACGTGCTGGTGGAAGCACACCATGGCTCTGCCTGGTCTGATGGATGTGTGCGCAGAAATCATGCATTTGTGCACAGGTCCAGGGCTGTAAGGGTTTCTCCAGAGAAGATTCTCAGCATGGGATAGGCCACTTTTTTTTACCCAGATGCTCTCCTGATGCCAGTTCTGCTCTGGATGCTAATCCCAGGCCTGAATTTATATTAAAACACTTCGTATTTAGCCTGGTGGGTGTGAGACTCAGGGCTCCATTTCACACCTGATTTGTTGGGTGAGAAACTAGAGAAGTTCTGGAGGTCATTTAAGCACTAAGCTGTGCTCAGGGTGTTTTGCAATCCTCCTTTCTAGATCACAGCTCCCTGCCCTTTCTTTTTCTGCTCTCTGCTCCTGTGGATTTATATGTGTAGAAGACAAACCTAAACTTGGTCAGGGCCTTAAAGTGATGCTGTGGTACCTTAATAAAACTGTATTTAGCCTGGTGATATTGTGAAAACTCTTGAAAATATCTTGAAAGTATAAAAGCAAAGGACAATTAAGTCTTGGGATCGGCTCCCAAATGGATTTGCACCGGAGATTCACACTTAATAAAATAAAGAAAATTGTGTTTTATTTTGGTACATAAATACTGGTAGTGGGGGACTGTGGCATTTAGAAAAGAGAATCACTCCACCAGAAAACTCACTTCAGCAAAATGATGCAGTCCAGTTGAGCCCTTTTTATGATCTGAGAAATGACTGTTTTTATAGCACACTAAATAAAACCTGCTATTTGAACTGGAGGTTTATTAGTAAAGGTGATTTTGTCATAGTTGGGGAGGGAGGGGAGGGAGGAGAGATGAGGGATGAACATCAAAGCAGAGATAGGTGCCATTCAGGAAAAGCACAGCAATGTCCCAAAAAATGCAATACCTATCACCATCACACTCCCTAGCACCACCAGAGAGACATTTTATGTCACCATTTTGTTGTTTTTGTTGCTCCACTACATTATTACAAGCCTGGTTAAATTTCCCCTACTGGGAAAGACTTGGCTATGGGTGTGGTGAGGAACCTGCAAAAACATCTGTATGGCAGAGTTATCTGCAGGGAGCCAGATCCAGAGGATGGTAAAATTGGTTCTTATAGGAGAGCAGCCAGATTTAGTCAGGGCAGTTTGTGATTTTGCAGCTGCCCAAAATCACCCTTTCTATGGTCTTGAAAGAGGACTTGGAGCTGAGGATTTTTATTCCCACAGCACATGTCCATGCCCCTGGAGTCCCGTGAGCATCCTTCTCCAAACCTGTCTTCCATCATTCCTTGAAGTTCCTATGGATTTAAAATCCCCTGATTGAAGCAAAAAATCTTCAAAAACTTTGTCATCGGGGCATTATCGCTAGTCCAGAAACAGAGATGGATGTCTGCCCTGCTTTGGCCTCTTCAAGGTGTGCAAGGAAATTTCCCCAGCCATCCCTTCCTGGGTTTCTAGGGAAAAGGGGAGAGGGATCATTTTCATAAGGTAACAATGGTGAAAAATAGTCACATGTTATAGGGAAACTGGAGCATAAATCTCCTGAAGCCCCACTCATCCTGTGCCTTTTGCAAATGGAATAGTTTCCACTTCATGTCTGCTTGGACTGTTATAAGCCCTGCAAGGGAAGATTAGAGTGTTCCTATTCCCTTCTGTCAGAAAGGCAGGATTTTACTGGTGAAAACAAAGCAGAATCCCACTTTGCAGTCTGATCTGAAACCAGGTTTTTGGGAGGGTCCAGAGCACATCCTGGCTCTGGATGTGTACACCCCACAGCACCCACTGGCTCTGCACAAAGTGCAGTGCCTCTTTGGTGTGTGCCCCACAGAGCCAGAAATTCACCACCTATGACCTCCCTAGGAAGACTTTGCAAAGGGAAGGAAGAACCTCCCACATTTTGGTTCAGGTCAGTGGAGTTCATCTTTTCACAGTGAATTTGCTGAAGGCACAAGTGATGCTCTCACTGAATTCATGGAACAGGACTCAGATCTTCATTCAGGAAAGTCAGGAGACACTGAGTATTTGACCTGTCCTGCAAATTTTCAAAGGGTTTATAACCCAGCTGCTCCTGATAGATGTTCTGGCAGATTTCTGGACTTTTTGCCAATGCTGTTGCACATTTAGTGCTTCATGCTAGACCTTAGCTGCAATCAGGATGCTTTGGAAGAATTAATCTGGCGGTCAGTAACTGCTAAATGAAGTGCATGCTAAAAGAATGATCAGCTAACTGACTGCAGCTCACAGCTTTTATGAGCTTCCCCAAATGCCTGTTTTCAGGTGAATTCAGCATCTCCTTGACATTTAAGGACTCAATTTATAATCAAATTATTTAACTCTAGTGGAAAGAATCACTGGCCTCAATGGAAAAGCCATTTATATTTCTCCCATCCCTCAGAAAAAAAAAAAAAAAAAAAGACTATTCAAGGTAATGCTGAAATTCCTATATTAAATGAAGGATAAAAGAAACCTTTCAATGCAAATTAAGAACTGCAGGCTTTTAAAAATTACAGCAGAAATTTAAAGTGCACAGCTGTTCACATCCTTATTTCCAGTTTAGCAATCTCAGACATGCTGAGGGCAACTGAGATGGTGAAGGGCCTTGAGGGGAAGCCACACGGGGATCAGCTGAGGTCAGTTGGTCTGTTTGGCTGGAGGAGACACAGGTCAGAGCCCAGTGTAGTTACAGCTTCCTCATAAAGGGAAGAGGAGGGGCAGGATCTGATTTCTGCTTTGCTGTGACTACTGACAGGTCTGAGGCTGAGTCAGGGGAGGTTTAGGTTGGATATCAGGAAAGGTTCTTCACCCAGAAGGTGGTTGGGAACTGGAACAGCTCCCCAGGGAGTGGTCACAGCACCAAACCTGACAGAGCTCAACAAGAGTTTCTACAATGCTCCCAGGCACAGGGAGGGATTGTTGGGGTGTCCTGTGCAGGACTCAAAGATCCTTGTGGGTCCCTTCCCATTCACCCTATTCTGCCATTTTGGGATTCTGGGATTGACATCCTAGAAAACACCACAAGTCTTTCAGAGATTACTACCCTTACTGCTCCCATTTCTGCAGGTCCCAGTCTGTCCTGGGATCCTTCTGCTGTTTTATTTTGGCTGAGCCACTGTACACATGTGCATTGTCCTCTACAGCTTGAAATTACAAAGTGGAAGAGCAAGATGAGGTGGAAAATTGGACAAGCAAGATCATAGTGACACACTGGTGAGATCAGGCTGAGCTCCACAGAATTAACCATTCCTGAAGTGATGGAAGTATGTTTTATATATGAATAATAAAGCCTTAATATTACTCCTGCAGGCAGTTAAGTTCATTTGCAAGGGTTTTGAACAAATGAAAGCACTCAGCTCAGCAAAGGTGCCCTGCTCTGCCAGCCCTGGCTTTTTGGATGTGATGTCTGAAACATTTGCCTAAAAATCCTTGCACTGGCTTGAGGCCAAACAAGGACAAACCAGGGTGATCTCAGCAGCTGAATGGGGAAAATTGTATGAGTCCTGTTGTATCCACCTTAGCTGGTGCCCACTTGTTATCTCCCAGCTGCCTAAACCGAGGTGGCAAACAGTGTTATGGTTAAACACGATATTTAAACCGCATTGTTGTGTCAGCAATGATGGGCTCTTTGTTGGAGATGACAGAAAAATCCCATTGTTTAGAGTTTTCCCAGACTCAGTGCTTAATACAAAGCTCTGAAAAGCACAGGGTTGTTTTAAACATTTGATAGAGAAAATATGTGCAGAGATGGGTCTATTCCACCAGTAAGGAGCAGATCAGCCTGCAGCGCCAAATCCTACCTTTATAAATTCAACATGTTGCTGCAATTTGACAAAATAAAATCCTCAATCCCTCCATGTGGAAAATAGAAGTGTCTGCAAAGCAGCAGAAGATTGAAACAGTGTGCAAATTATTCAGTTTAAAGCTGGTAGCAAAATGAATTTGGAATAACTTTGGAATTTCTGAATTACTTAGAAAATCAAGACGCTTTACCAGGAATGCATGAAAAATTACAATTCACAACCATGTGAGCATCTTTGTACTGTTCAGTAATCTCTGCATTGATTTGTGTCTTCCTTGGATAAGTGCTTTAGACAAGGTATTCTCAAAGCAATCATGATGCCAAAGGCTGAACTTCAGCTTCTCTGTATTGACACAATCACACAAACATGCTCCACGGTCTGGGATGTTTTGTTTGGTGAATGGACACAAAGAGTTGCTGCTTGGCTTTTAATTAACCCACTCTCAGCCCATGCTGTGTTGTGTTCTCATGGGCATTTTTGCATTAATTTCTGACTCTCTTTGTACGTCAAATGAATGTTCAGGGGTTGGAACTAGATTATCTTTAAGGTCCCTTCTAAGCCAAACTGTTCTCTGATTCTGTGATCCACACTCCTGAGCGTGATGGTTGTTTGGGCTTTGTGCTCTTTGAGACCCTGGGAGCTGTAGAAGGAGTAAACTCTGGGAGTGATAAATTTAGGACTGTAATCTGGAAAATGCCCTATTTTGGAAACAGGGCAATTAATTTAATGTTACTGTTGCTGATATGTTTTCTATAGGTGTATCACTTTTAATTAAAGCCCCTACATCAGTTTTGAACTAGATTCAGTGGAGTTCCTCAGCAGACTCCATTGTTTGTGGTTTCAGAAAGTGTCCTTTTCTGGTTTATATCCCTCATCCGTGGCTGGAGTCACTGAGGACCTGAAGAATTTCCCAAGACCATTTCAGAGACTTGCAGTTATGAGCTGACTTGACTTGATCACAGGCTCCTGACACCTCATGTCCATGACTGCTCAACCTGTAAGTCATCAGGCCAGAGTTATATTTGCCTGAGCCTGCTGTCTCCTCCACTTGGCATCTTTTATTTACAGAGTAATTCTGCCCTGGGAAAGCTCAGTGCACTCACCAAAAGACATGAAATATCTCCAACCTGTAGCTCTGATTAGAGCCTGCAAGTGAGCGGTTTACAGCTGTCCCATTGGGACACAAGGGGAAATGCTCAATTTTGAGCAAAAGTATGAGCTGAGCCAGGATTATTTATTCATGTGTTGGAGCTAGAAATCTCAGTTTTTTCTTTATTTCAAAGGGTTTTTTCTTCTCTAGCAACATGTGTTCATGCATGTCTAGGAAGCAGAAACTAAAGAGAAAGCTTTTTCAAGGGGAACAAATAATTTGGAGCTTCTCCAGTTTTTAGGAACTCGGGACAAGAACAGAGAATGATTTTTCAGAATGCCAACTGCATTTTCAGTCAGTGCCTGCAGATTTATTCATTCAGCCTGGAACATCTCAGGCTGACAGTTTGCTAGACTCCAAAGCTCTGTTACCAGGATTGTCGGGAGTACTTTTGGGTATAAACCCAAGTTAAGCAGCTCTGAATTCAGGCCGGCCTTCCCTCTGAGCTGGCTGGATACGAGGAAGGTCCAGTCTGCATGAAGCATCTGTGCCACAGCAAACTGCTGTGCCTGAGGTAAAACCCTCCTCTGCCTGGTTAGGAGGCAGCGCCAGGGGATGCAGCGCCTTTCCAGCTCAGGAGGCAAAGCAGAGCAAGTGCCCCCGTAGATCACAGGTTCACCCCATGGATTTCTGATGAGATGCCAGCTCCTAGGTGGCAAAATTGACACCAAAAAATGCTTGCAAGTTCGTAGACCACACAGAGGTTTTATGTGATGTTTTGATTTGTTCAGATTTGCTCTTGCTGGTGAGGCAGGGGTGGCCCTGAGATAAAAGAAAGGACTCACCAATAGTCTGTTGTAAGTGACATAATGCTTTTAGGGAAGACTTTCGTAGTCTTTTCTTTTTTCTTTTTCTTTTTTTTTTTAATTTTGTTTCCATCCCTGTGAAGAAGATAACAAAGGATGGCATGTCCTCAGAGCACACTGATGTGTCACTGTGGATGCCAATCCCCACAGACGCTCCTGATGTTATTAATTTTTAAAACAAACTTGCTGATTGAGGTTCTGACTGCCTTTAAATTGTCTCTACAAGGAGACTGTGTACTAATTAACCCACAGAAACAATCAATGATGTACCTTTTTCAAGTTTCAGGGTGATTAGAATATGAAAATGAAGAGCACAATGGTGCAGATGTTTTAAAATCACAGCAGACAGCAATTAGTGACATGGGAACCAGCTGCTTATCTCTCCAGATAAAGCCTCTTAATAGGGAATTACACTTGAGGAGCCATTACACAGATGGATCTGCGAATGATTTAAAGAGGGGGCGTTGTAGTATTAACTTTGATTTGCAAGCCAGATTCTTGACAAGCTTTATGTGTGTTACCTCCTAAAAAAGGTGCATTTGGAGTAGGAGGGAAACATCCCTTTAAGCACGCAGATTTTTTTTTTCAGGTGTTGGGTTTTCTAAATGTATATTTTTATCATATTTTTTTATATTTTATTTTTTTAATTTGGATTTTTTTTTATAATCATTGTTGCTATATTACCAGACCATTGATTTTGTTGTTGTCATTTGCCCCCAGTGTTTGCATTTGGATTGGAAGCAGCATGTGAGAATGAGTGTGCAGAATGAAGCATCCTCAAAGAGTCCCTGGGGGATGGATTCTGCTGCTGGGTACTCCCTGCAGAGCAGGGTGCTGCCCCTCCTGGGACTGGTTCAGCATCATCTCTTCAGCTGCAAGGGCTGCATACCAGAATAAAACTGTTTTGGGGACTAATCACATCTGCAGGCGCAGGGCTGCACAGGACTGGAGGGACAGCATAAAACATACAGCATAAAACCTCTTCTTCTCCGTGGACAGTGATCACCAGTGGATGAGATCTGTCCTGCTCTCAGTCTGCCCACCACTGCCCAAGCTGAGGCCTGAAACTCACCAGTTTGTCATACAAATCGTACTCTACTAATAAGAGGATGCTAATCTTATTCTACTAATAAGAGGATTGTAGTCTTATTCTTATAGTCTAAGGTTTAGACATGTGCTGGATCAGGTTGCTCAAGCCTTTCTGCAGTTACAAAAGCTATCATCTTCTTTTTGTTGTATTTTGTTTTCTTTGAAGGAAAGTTGGGATTATTTGACCTACTAAAAACATCCAGTAAACTGTATATGAAGGGAAATATTGACCAACTATGCTGAGTTGTAGTAAAATTACATGAGTTAATTTACACTTCTACTTTCCCAAAAGAAGAAGGAGCAGACTCTCAGTGCAGTAAAGTTGGCTGTGGAAGAAAATCCCATTTAATGAAAGGGCAAATGACAAGTAGAGGCCAGCACTGAAGTTTGAAGCATATTTAGGGTCTCATAAACTAAAAAGTAAATAAAGATAAATCCTTCTGTTTTCATGAAAAAAAAAAGCTCACTATTCTTTATGCTGACCTCGGCTGGCTGCCACAGGAACTCTATTTGAGCCAACCGCCCCATGGAGCTGGAGTATATTACATACTTACTGACAAATAAAGTAAAGAATTTGGGTGAAAGGTATCAAGATATCAGTTTCTTAAGATTTCCTTACCATCCTGACAGGTCTGACATCTCTGTGAGCTTAGCAGAGTCTTGGCTTGGCTGAGCTAGGCCTTGTTGGCTTTTAGGGATGGTGCTCACACAGCAGGGAGAATTGAGGCCTAAGCATAAGGACCAATGGGATCAAACAGCAACACAGGTGGATACATGGGATATAAAATACACTTGGCCACATTACTTTCAACTAATTTAGTAGTGCTTTTAGGTAAACAGTCCCCACATATCCATTTCAGCCCCTGAAACCCAAGCTGCTGCAGCAAAACTGTCTCTAGTCACTGTGCTGCAGAGGAATTATTTTTGGGTGGTGTGGATGTGTCTGGCAAGGCAGAGCCAATAAACATTTCGCTGGAAGAAGTTTCATGAGGAAACCCAGCAGACTGTAATGTGCTTGGGCAGATATATAGTTCTGACATCCAGCTTAGGAAATGGAGTCCCCGGATCCTGCAGACCGGTCATTTTTTGAAGGCCTGTTGAAATTGGAGTGCTTATCTGCGTGATTAAATGCCTCCAGAGCTGGCACCTTTGATGACATAGGCATATCTTCCTCATGAATTTTAAGATCGATGTGGTGGTGGCCTGTGCTGCTGGAGCAATGACAGGGCTATCATTGGGGATGTGCTGGGAGTTGCATCATCACTGTGTAATGTACAGGCCAAAGAAATGGGGCTGGAGGAGCCAAGCCCATATATCAGCATTCATCGCTGATCTATAGCTGGCCTCTCCATTCTGAGCCCTTATTAACTGCCTTAAAATACAGATCAGAGATTATTGCTCCTTCTAGGCCATGGATCTCCATGTCTGTGATAGATATGGAGGGAATAGGATGTTGCCAGAGTGCAATGTTTTTTTGTTCCCTGCTGTAACCTTCCTTCTTATTTTTATCTCTTATTTTTTTCTCTTCCAAATTAAATGTTTCAGGTCATTTAGTTTCACGGCTCAGCACTTGGAAGTAACGTGGGTGTAAGAAGCTGGCTTGGCTGCAGGGATCTGTTCAGGAACAGCCTGGCCCTGCCTCAGTGTGGGTGCTGGGGCCCAGGAGGGGCCTCAGCCCAGCATTTCCAGGGCTTCTTTCTATCACAAGTTGTGGTACCTTGGGGAGATGAGGTTTTCTGTGAGGCTGGAGTGAAGCACAGCCATATCCCCCTGGCACATCACTAGGGCATGGCCTGCCCACCTCCTTGTGCCAGGACACCCAGCCTAGTGGGAGAAGCCCAAGTGGCCCAGGCAAAATGGGTCTCATTATTAAAATAAAACAAGCTGTAAAACTCCAGTACTGGTGCTGCTGGTGTCCCCTCCCTGGACCCATCTCAAGATATGGAAGTGGATGGGCTCCCTGTTCTGAAGGAGGGCATCAGTGTGGGTTGTGTCCTCTGTGTGCTGCAGGGTTCGTGTGTGGGAGGCCGCTGTGAGGAAGAGGAGGAGAAGGATTCATTCCCCAAGGGCTGTTTATGCTTTCAGCTCTTTTCTCAGGCTGAGGAAACCGGGTGTCACTCACCCACGACATCTGCAGCTCCACCACAGCTGCATGCTTTCATTCTCTCACTCCACAATTCCTGGAAATCTCTGTTTTCCCTGAGCATGGCTGGTCCATCTGTGTGACAGCTGAACTATCCACAGGATTTAAGACTCCCTGATTGCTGCTCAGACAATGGACCAGAACAACTTCATCATTATTGCCTATTCCAGAAAAGCCACATGTCTATATTTATATGGGCATGAAAGATAGCTCAGCATCAATTTGTCAATAATGTGCATGTTTAGTGGCCACTAAATAATGTGCCAGGGGCTTGGGGCTGTCTTTTCAAACTTCTCTGAAGTTACTCAGAACTAGGGATGCCTAATTTTCCTAGCTCAGAGGCCTCTTATTCCCTTTTGCCTGCTTGCCCCAAAATTTGTGTTGCAAACACCCCAAAGGGGGATCTAATGGGCTACTGAGAGAAGCTTAATTGTAACAGGGTGTTTGTAAGGAACACAAGACACACTGTATTTATTATCTACTTTTCTTTCCTTGGTTTTGTTTTTATTTTCAGTCTCACCATTTATTTGACATTCCCAACAGTGTCAGTAGTTTGTGCAAAAGCAGTTGTATGGTCTGACCCAGAGCTTTACAAAATAAAGCTGCAAAGTCAAGAAAAAAACCCCAAAACAGATCAACCAAAGAAAGTAAAAAAACAAATAGATAGATACTTTTTCTTTAAAAGGAAAAAGTTACAGCTGAAGTAAACATTTTTTTTTTTAGCTGGAGGCCCACCAAGAGAAAAACAGTAGAGTTTCTTTTGCTCTGTAACAGACTTCAGCATAATTCTGCCCTTGCTGTAACCTCTGCAGCTTGAAGAGCTCCTGTCAGAGTAGAAATCATGTTGAAAATATCTCTCACCAACATTGCAAACAGCAGAGTTTTAAAATGGAAAGGGAGTAATGCAAATCTTGAACCTGCCAAGTGTGCCTCACACACTTGACGCTATGCATATGATTTTAAGCACTAAGTATGCGGGGATGGCTTCCATGTGGAAATTCAAGTAAATCTTTGCAGAATCTGTCTTCTCAGGGAAGTGGACCCGTGGGTTTTCCTCTTGTTTGTTACAACTTCCAAGATAATTTTGCAGTTTTCTTGTTTACAATAATGAGTTTAATTGCTGCTGTTGAGCCTCAAGTTCTGTGAGTGATTATTTTTCAGGAAAAAGGCATTCTCACCAGGAGGTTGAGTTGCACCATTCATCCATTGAAAGGGGATATTTCACTTGTGTTTTAAATTAAAAATCAATAGACTATGTTCCCTTAGTAATTTTGCATTTATAGAAATAGTTCCACTGTTTTTAGAGTAGGGAAACCAAACAAAACTTGTTTACTGTGCATGAAATCTAAATGCAAATTTGGCTCAAGTATAGGAAGATTTTATAAAGGTTTCTAACTCTTACAAAGTCATTGTTGTTATTCGCTGCATAAATAAAGAGCTGCAACCAGTGGTTATGAATGGGCTGCTAAACTAATTTTATTTTTTCCTGTTTATTTTCTGCTCCCTTCCAGGTTTATGACAGGCCACAAAAGCATTCTGCTCTGCACTATGATCCGGGCCTCCAACAAGACTTCACCAGTGACACCTTAAAATCAAAACACCAGCAGAAAAGTAGCAACCAGCACCACCTTGACTGGTCAGCGAGCTCCGACACTGGACCCGCTTCTCAGAGCTGCTTCATCAACACAGAGCCCAGCAGAGAAGCAATTAGTGCCACCAAGGTCTCTGCTCTGGAGCCAGTAGTCTCCTACAGCAAATCACAGGCCAAGAAGTCCTGCAGCAGCAGCAGCAGCAGCAGCTCGTGGGGGCAGCTGTCGGTCAGTAGTAAGGAGCTGGCAATTTGCAGCACAGTCCCATCACCCAACAGCATCAGCACGGCCACCCAGCCCAGCAGTGCCTCCGAGTGCAATGGGCTTTTGCCTCTTGGAGATCAAGAGGGAGCTGTGCAGCTGGAGGCCCCCGATCAGCCCGCTGCAAGTACGAAGAAGAAGTCCAGCAAGAAGGACTTGATGAGCCAAACCATTCAAACCACAGATATGGAGTGGGTAAAGAGTGCTCAGAAAGCATTTGACAGCAAATCCCATGACAGCATGGAAGGGAAAAAGGAGTCTTACTCGATGGACAGCATGTTGGATATGTCACCCTCGAAGCAGAATCCCGTTTCTGCCGTCACTTGTGAAAGTGACACCAATCACGTACGAATTACTATCCCAATAAAGTCTCCGGCAACAGATGTGTCTGGCCACAAAAGGAAAAAGAGGCAATCCATTAAATCCTCCATAGAGAAAACTATCCAGGAGAAAAGCCTGCCTTCCGTGCTTGCTTTGAGCAGTGAAATGGCAAACAGGACCAGCTCTCAACCAGAGGGGAGTAAAAAAGATCTTCGAGCCACAAAGCCAGGGAAAGTGATTGAAAATGAGTCCCCCTTAGTAGCAATTGACAGCGGTGTGTTCACAGACAAAGCGTCCCCCAACAGCTCTGCCCGACCCAGAAAACCTCTACCTGTGACATCCACTCTCCTCCCCACCAATCTTTCCACAGCTGGCAAGTTACCTGACATCCAGCACCCCAAACATGCAGCTAAGCGTCGGTGGACCTGCAGCAAACCTAAACCTATTATTCGGGAGACCTCCCTGACGACGTCTGAGAAGCTGATGGTGGAGCCTCCTTCAGCCTATCCCATCACACCATCCAGCCCTCTGTACACCAATACAGACAGTCTTACTGTGATCACACCTGTCAAGAAAAAAAGAGGACGACCAAAGAAACAGCCTTTGCTCACTGTTGAAACCATCCACGAGGGGACATCCACCAGCCCAGTGAGCCCAATCAATCGTGAATTTCCAGGAACAAAGAAAAGGAAGAGGAGAAGGAATCTGGCCAAGTTTGCCCAGATGGTTCCAGGAGAGGACAAGTCCATCAGTGAACTCAAATTTCACAAAAAGGTCGGGAAACTTGGGGTCTTGGATAAGAAGACCATCAAGACCATTAATAAAATGAAAACCCTCAAGCGGAAGAACATTCTCAATCAGATCTTGTCCTCCTGCTCCAGCAGCATAGCTCTGAAAGCAAAAGTCCAGCCACCATCTAGTGCTGGGCCGACCACCATTGATGCCAGGCTAGGGAAGCAGATCAATGTCAGCAAGAGGGGGACTATCTACATTGGTAAAAAACGGGGCAGAAAGCCAAGGGCAGAGCTGCAGGCTCAGCCAGAAGAACCTAAGACAGCCATCAAGCACTCAAGGCCTGTTTCCAGCCAGCCAGAAAACCCAGCAGTGCCTTCCAACCTGCAGTCACTTGTGGCATCGTCACCAGCAGCTATTCATCCGCTTTCAACGCAATTAGTGGGGATCAACGGCAACCTCAGCCCTGCAAGCACTGAAACTAATTTTTCAGAGTTAAAAACTATGCCAAATCTTCAACCTATCAGTGCTCTTCCTACAAAAACCCAGAAAGGAATGCACAGTGGAACTTGGAAGCTGTCTCCGCCCAGGCTAATGGCTAATTCTCCTTCTCACCTCTGTGAAATAGGTTCTCTGAAAGAAGTCACGCTGTCGCCAGTGAGCGAGTCTCACAGCGAGGAGACCATCCCGAGTGACAGTGGGATAGGTACAGACAACAACAGTACCTCTGACCAAGCCGAGAAAAGCTCAGAATCCCGCCGGAGATACTCCTTTGATTTCTGCACCCTGGACAATCCAGAGGCTATCCCATCTGACACCAGCACAAAGAACAGGCATGGTCACCGGCAGAAGCATCTCATTGTGGATAACTTTCTCTCTCATGAAAGTATTAAAAAGCCAAAGCACAAGAGGAAAAGGAAAAGCCTGCAGAACAGAGATGACCTCCAGTTTCTGGCAGACCTTGAGGAACTCATCAATAAGTTTCAAGTGTTCAGGATTTCCCATAGAAGTTATACATTTTATCATGAAAATCCATATCCCAGCATCTTCAGGATTAATTTTGATCACTACTACCCTGTGCCATATATCCAGTATGACCCATTGCTCTATCTTCGCAGGACCTCTGATATGAAGTCTAAGAAGAAGCGTGGTAGACCTGCCAAAACCAATGACACCATGACAAAGGTGCCTTTTTTACAAGGGTTCGGTTACCCTATTCCCAGTGGGAGTTACTATGCACCCTATGGAATGCCTTACACATCAATGCCTATGATGAATCTTGGTTACTACGGTCAGTACCCAGCTCCTTTGTACCTGTCTCACACGCTTGGAGCGGCTTCCCCATTTATGAGACCTACCGTGCCCCCACCCCAATTCCATGCAAGCTCTCACATGAAGATGTCCACCACTGCCAAACACAAAGCAAAACACGGAGTGCACCTGCAAACCCCTGTGGGAATGGGCCTTGGAGACATGCAGTCCTCCCTGGCCCCTCCGAAGGTTGGAGGAACAAGCCTTTCAAGTGGCCGACTTCACAAGAGGAAACACAAACACAAGCACAAGCATAAGGACGAGCGGATACTGGGGACTCACGAGGATCTGAGCGGTCTCTTTGCTAGCAAGTCCACTGGCTTCTCCAGCCACGCCATCAATGAGAGGCTGAGTGGCTCAGACAAAGACCTGTCCTTGCTCAACGAGAAGAGCAAGCACAAGGAGAAGCAGAAGCACCAGCATTGTGAAACCGGGCACAAAGGCTCAAAGAGTAACTTTGAAGTGGATACGCTGTCTACGCTATCACTTTCTGATGCCCAGCAGTGGTCACAGAATAAAGATAAAAGCGACTCAAGCGGTGATCCCATTGACTCTTGCACAAAGAGATACTCTGGTAATACTGAGAGTAATGGAAGGTCAGAGTCCCTGGACATGTTTGGTGAAATAAATTCCTCAAGTGAGAAGCGGGACAATGATGCAAGTGGGAATAAAAGAAGAAGCTTTGAAGGCTTTGGAACTTACAGGGAAAAGGACATTCAGCCCTTCAAGACAAATAGGAAGGACAGAAGTACTTTTGATTCTTCAGCCTCTTCAGGTAAGCTTTGTTTTATTCTATTTTACTTTGACTATTTGCTGCACTTGAATTTCAGTGCTGAACAAAGAGAGACTCACCATTTACAGCAAATACATTTATAAGATAATGACTTTTCTGTCTTTTGTAACTGACTGTCATTCTTCATTCAAACTTAGGGGATATCAACAAGAAAGTTGGACACATCTTAAGCCCAAACTTTTACAAGTCTTTGAGTTGTCTTTATAGATACTTGTCCTGCCTTGACTTACCTCTCTTGTTGCACTTCTTCCTAAAATCTTACCATTGTATTCTGCAACAGCAACAATTGTAATTCCTGTTTGCAAGGTGGTCATCCCTCTTATCAGTGTCTAACATCACAGGATCAAAGTCACTGTCCAGCATTTGGGAAAAGAGCAGAGTCTCTGCTCTGGCCCTTAAAGTGACCAAAACCCATTTGTTGATGGGGTGGACCAGACAGGTGGGAAGGTGTGAAGCTGTGTTTATGTCCCATTAATGTGTTCTACTGCTGGTCCAGAGGCATCCACCATGGTGATGGCTGGGCTGAATATTTAGAGATCCTGAGTACAGTGCTAATGTAAATCTGTCACTTCCAGTCCGCAGGTGTCATGTAAAATAAATATCCTGAGCATTGAGGGCTATGGGAAGGGACTGGTGTCATGGAAACAAACCCTCTCCAATGGACTCTGAAGAGTTTTAGGTCTCATGACTTGGAAATATAAGCTGGGTGGATGAAGAGGGAGGAAGCTTCTTTCAGCTGCTAAGGACATCTGTTCCTCTCCTGCAGAGTGGGGAAAAAGGGAATCTGAATCTTGCCTGAGAGAGTGAATTGTACTTTACAATAGGGAGCTGCTTTTGTGATGACACAGAGGCAGGTGTTTTGGTGCATTGCAAATGAATTTAGCTTGGGAGCAAGCCCAGTGCTTCCACACCATCAGATATTTATCACAAAGCAGATTTCACACTTAGCTCTGGAAAGGGGTGAGCTTTTCTGAACCAGACAGTGGTGGATGAGATTCTGATGTGCTAAAAAAAGAGCTTCAAA
Organism: Melozone crissalis; assembly: GCF_028551555.1. NCBI lineage: Eukaryota > Metazoa > Chordata > Aves > Passeriformes > Passerellidae > Melozone > Melozone crissalis. Next base: position 19,569,870 of record NW_026535814.1, read on the forward strand.
GAAAAGTAGCTGATAGCCTTCAAAATTAAAAGAAAATTAACTGAGAACACAGGAGTAGAGAATTTGTACAACTTGCCAATGTCAGGATCTCAAGTTTTTTACTGACTTGTAACTAATCAAGTTCCAAAGACAGATCATGCTTAAGCCACCTAAACATTTCCAATTCTTTCATTAAGACCAGAATATAAAATACAGCAGTGAAAAATGGTCTGAAATGACAGATTACCCCCAGAAAACATTCCCATTCATAATATCATATTATATTAGACCAGTTGTGACATCAAAAAATGATACATCCAAAAATATAGGAAAAGAGATTTAAATAAGTCTCTGAACATCGGAGTTGCAACATGCCTGACAAGGAACAAAGATATTCTCCACCAAGTGCTGCAGTGGCTATTTCATTAAGGAAGCTGGGTCCTGGCACATAAGATTAAAAGCCTTCAAAGTGTTTAACAAGCTTTTTTTCTTTTTTTTCTTTCTTTTTTTTTTTTTAATGGAAGTTCACATTTTTCACAGTTTGTTAACAGCCTTTGCATTTGTAGCCTTTTTGCTCTTTGAACAGAAGATGTTTGCTAAATCTGCTAAATTTTCAATATATTTCACTAAGGCATAGCAAACTGTCAAAATTCCCAACAGTGTTGAACTCAAATTCGTTTCCAAAGTAGGAGCATGATCCCCACCAGGCTGATTTGAAGATGGAATTAGTAAAGAAAAAGTTGAATTCCTGTTATTTTCCTCCAGTTTATTCCCCATGACAATAAAAGTATAAGATGGAGGGCTAGAACTTGTCATGGGAGCACCGCAAGATTTGCAGTTTAAACTTTTTAATCTTGTTTAAACTGAAATTGGTATTTTTATTCATTTTTTGCTCTTCATGCTTACAGCCGCACAGCATTCCCCATGACCTAATCCATCACCTCTCAGATTATTAATCAATTTCTTCATTGTCGTGCTATTATTTAGATGGAAAAATCATCAGCAGTTAGCTAAGCAGAGCCAGATAACCAGAGCCATACCTTGCACCACAAGGAAAAATACTAAAACTAAACAGCTCTGCCAAGAAAAGCCTGGAGCCAAGGCTGCTCATTAAAGCCTAGAAACATCTGTCTGCTTATGAATGCCCAAGATCTCAGAGCAGCTTTTTTCCTCTCTGCCTTTGACCTTCACTGGGATTCCCAGCAGAGGTCTGCACTTGAGTCTAGCCATAACTATTTAACCAGTTCCCACAGAGGGAGGATTGCTCTCTTCCATGATAACCTTCACCTTCCTGCCCCCAACTCACCTTGCATTTCCCTGAGGAGATTGACTAATCAGACAAATATAAGGAAAAAGAAAGAAAAAAAAAGCCCTATGAGGACATATATGTCCATCCCAGGAGACAACTTCCATAGCCTGATTGCTCTTTCCTTTCAGTATTTGTCATCTTTCACAAGTTAAAAATAATACATAACAGAGATAAGAGGAGACATCCTGAATATTCTGATGAAAGCTGAAAATAGATTTATATCACAATTTCAGTGTTATCTCTACTGCAGTGGCATTTTGGTGTGCTCAGTGGTGCCATTTGCAACTTCATTGCATTCTTCTGGAGATAAAATATGTAGCAAAATCTACCCACACTCAGTGGATATATCTGTGATGAGAGGGATGAGAGAACCATTTATGGTTTTTTTGGTGATTCAGGCACTGCAGTTTGTTTCAGTGTGGTGTGCAGCTGCAGGTACCATTGTGTTGTTGTTAATTTATGCTTTTGTCTCTGTTGTGTCAGCACTTAGCCACTTCTGAGGAGTTTGATGTTCTTTGGTGATAAATAGTGGTCCTGCTTATGGTAGAAAACAGTCCCGTTGTACAATCTTTAAGCCTAGGTATGATTTTACTATCTAGAAAGATATAGGTCATAAAGGAAGAGCTGTCCTTCATATCTTTGGGAGAAGCTGGTTGCAGTCCTGGCTCAAGAAAGGTGCCTGGCACAGGTTTCCCAGAGAAATTATGGATGTCCCATTCCTGGAACTGTTCATGGACTTGGTTGAAGTTGCAGTACTTGTGCTAGTGGAAGGTGTCCCAGCTCAGCCCAGGAGGTTTGGAAATTGATGACCTTTAAAGGTCCCTTCCAACCAAACTATTCCATGATTCTGTGATCTGATGTGGAAATCTGTGCCCAAAGTGAACAGACCCGTTAAGGGGGTGTCACCAGTTACTTTGGTTGGGCACAACAAAAGTCCATTTCTTGTCCTGCACCAGCCTGGACTATCACTGGCCGTTCTTTAGTGGAGCTCTCGTGAGCTTTGAGCCAATGTGCATCTTTTGGGACCACTTTGGGCTAAATGTGCAGTGTTAATGCATATGGCTAATTTCCCAGTGGCCTGTTTCCACACATTGTTCTGGAGAAGCTGGTGTTCCTCCTTCCTTCCATAATAACAAGCTAACAACTCTTCCCAACCACTCCTCATGTACTGTTGCATCCTGGTGCCTTTTTCTGAAATTGATATTTTTGCTAAATTTCTTGCGCCCATCCAACCCTACTGCATTTAGAAAGACTAATTAATCAAAACTAATTTAACAGTGCTTTTCTATTTAGCTGAAGGCTATTCCAGTGGCATTAGCCTGGCCTACAGGCAGGAATGCAGCATAAAGTATTTCTGATCCTGCCTTGCAGCAGACACTTGGGCACATCCTGGACTGAGCTGTGTGCACCAAACATTGGCTCAGCTGACTCCTTCCCTCCCACAGTCAGAGGTACACCCCAACACACTTGCAGAGCAGCCTTGGAGTCCCCGTGGCACTGTGTGACCTGAGGCACTGTGCACAGCTGCATGGCTGAGCCTTTCATCTGCCTTTCAGGAGTGACTGAAGGCCCAGGTGAGGGAGCCAGGGAGGGGTCACAGATTGGTGCTGCAGCTGGGCTGGGGACACTGAGAGTAGAGATGTTTTAAAGGGGCCCTCGTGGCAAACTCCACATCTCCTCGTCATGTGTCTGCCTGTTTCCTGATGCTGGAGAAGAGACTTCCATTGCTGATGAGCAGCCTCAATGCCACAGCTCATCCCACAGAAAAAAAAAGCAAGATTGTTTGTCCCTTACTTTTTTCCTTAGGAATAATGGAATAATAGTGGAATAATGAGGAAAAGCACATTTAACCTTTTAAGATGCATGGATAAAATGGCAATTTGCATGTACAACCTGTCAGATTATGTCCTAGTTAAAATCACTGCAGGCCAGGATGTAGCTGGAGGTGAAGCAGAGGTTGAGAGTTGCTGTATGCAGGGCTACATTTCTGATTTTCTTGGTAGTGAGACTAATCAAGGTCTGTGCTACTTTACTGTCACACTATTTATGCCTCCTTGTTGGTGTTTTTTTTTTTTTTAATGACTATATGAACAGAGATTGCCTTGCTTGCGTGTTGGGTATCATGGCTCAAAGATCAGGAAGTGCATTGGTTCTATCAGATACAGCACAGACACCACGCACAGTATATTTACAGGAATAACAAGTTAATCATATGCAGCTATTAGGAAAGCAGTAATCATCAGTCTCTGAATGCTGGATAGCTAGCATGAAAAGCACACTTTATAAATTAATGCTTAACTTACCTACAAGCCTCCCAGGCTTTCCCCCCTCAGTGCTACTTAGCTGAATTTCTTCTGACTTGAATTTCTGGCTTGACCTTTCCTCCTCATTTGTTTTGTACAGCACTGGTTTCACTCTTGAAGGAATCAGCATCAGCTTTAGCCCTGACCAGTCACAGTTTTACACTGAGAAGGGATCAGTATCTCAGTAGTGGATAAGCATATTTGTTCTAAATGTATGTGGCAGATGTAGGTAAATAGGGTTAGCCAATTGCCTTATTAATTAAACTTTGCTGATTTTTCGTATGATAATACTTTCCACAAATAATTTATCATTTTACATAGGCCTGGCATCACAATGTTGGTTCATTATTCTCCAGTGAATTCCCTATTTCAGTGAGAATGGAAACAGTAGGATCATGCAGTTTGACCCACTGTTTTGCATCCCTTATGGCAAGAAGGGTGTTGAGGTGTTGGAGCATGTCCAGAGAAAGGCAACACACCTGGAGAAGTGTCAGGACCACAAGTCTGATGAGGAGGGGCTGAGGGAGATGGGGAAAAGGGCCTCAGCCTGGAGCAAAGGAGGCTTGGGAGGGACCTTGTGGCTCTGCACAGCCCCTGACAGGAGGGGATGGCCAGGGGGATCGTTCTCCTCTCAGGTAACAAACAATAGGAAAAGGGGAAATGGCCTCAAGTTGCTTCACAGGATGTTTAGATTGGATATTATGGAAGACTTCTTCACTGAAAATATTTTTAAGGATTGGAACAGGCTGCCCACTGAAGTGGTGGAGTCATTATCCCTGGAAGTGTCTAAAAACATGCAATAGTGGTGATTTAGTGAGGGGCCTTGTCAGTGCTGGGGGAATTGTTGGACCTGGTAATCTTAGAGGCCTTCTCCAGTTTTAATGCTTCTGTGTTTCTATGAGCATCATGTGTGATGACCATTCTCTCACCTGACCAGCTCAAAGACATAAAATGAATGCCTGTTTCTGGCTGGGTCTTGCATATACACCTGTGGATGAACCTTTGCACACTGAAACAAGAGAGAAGTGAATATTGGGTGATGCATGAAGTTGAATAGATATCCAGAAAACCACATAAATAAGTCACCTGGCTTTCATCAATAGCAAAGATCTGATTCAACAGGACTTGCGTTTTGTAGGGTACTGAATGCATAAATTCAGAGACAGACTGGTGTATGGTCTAGGATTTTCAGGTCCATCTTCCATATCTTAGTTTTCTCATTTAACTGCAGAAAAAAACCTCCTAATTGCAGTTAACCTCAGTGTTTGAGTGGGTGAAGGGGATAAAATCAGTTTCCTGCCATACAGTGCCTCAGTGAGCTCTGATACTCACCAGTGCCCAGAGAATGCAGCGTTAGACCCATGGCAGTGCTTGCAGTGGATGGGAGAAGAGCCAGGTAAGAACTTCACTGGCTGAGGATGTGTGGGCTATCAATCATCCTCCCTTTACCCAGCTCTGCCTCTGCTGGGGTTTCCTCAAACACCCCAGGCTCCTACATAGCTTCCAGCAGCTGAAAAACTTTTCCAAGCCTCAATTTTAGTAGGGTTTTTTCCCTCCCACTCTGTCCCGTGATGACGGACCAGTTCTGTACAGCTACAGGGTGAGTGTTTGTGCCATCTGGCCCATAAAAGTTACCATCAGAGCTTTAAAAAAAAAAACAACCCATTATTTGTAAATACAGTTACATTCATCAAAACAGCTGTTTAGGACCCTGAATATTTAGGATACCAAACAAACCAAGCAAGCCCAAACTACTGAAACAACTTCCAGAAGCATTATTTGCCCCTTTAGGATAAAAGTTCTTGTTTTCCACTCAGTTTTCTATGAGTCCTGTGGAGAGGAGAGCAAGCCAGCACAACTGTTGCTCCTCTCTGCCTATGGTGTATCCTACAGGGGCGTGCTGCTGATGGGGAAAGTGAAGCTGAGCTTTCCTTGAAAGTGTTTTGACTAAGGCAATTTAAATATAATGAGTTTTGTCTTTGTTGTTGTTGTTTTAAGGCTACCTCTTGATTTACTATGTTGCTTCCAATGTCTGCACTGACCTAGGAGAGAAGAAACAGGAGGGAAGCTGGAGTGGGAGAGGAAGCAGGACTATTTATCACCTAACCTAACTTTTATTTCCTCTCTTAATGATTGTATGTTTATTGCTCTGCCTGAGGCTCAGTACAAAGTCCTTTAGACCAGCGATGAATTAATCAAATTAAATTCTGTGACCCTTTTGCTTTTTGGGAGTGTTGCAAGCCTCCCAGCACCCTGCCTAATTTCTGCTTCTTAACTTTGCTCTCTGTCCAGCAGTCAAGCAGTTCTTCCTTCACAACTTGGCGTCCCCCAGCTATTTATCTTCACTCTCTCTGGCCAATGCCAGAACGCCTTGTTTGAAGTTTTTATTCAGACCACTGCTAGTTTATGAAGTTGTGCAGATTCCACGTTGGGTGGGCAGCTGCTTCACGTCAGACACGATTGGTCTCTGCTGGGCTCTTGGCTTTAAAAGGCGATAAAGAACTACGGCCAGATTCTCATCTGGGCCCAGCATGAATCTCCCCACTGGAACTGGGGAGGCTGAACTCCAGGAGTGGAGTATCCACTGAGGCAAAGGGACAGCGTGGGGCTGGAAAGTTCCATCCACAGCTTCAGTGGCACACCAGAGAAGGATACTGGGCATGCCAGGGTCATTCTGTCTGTGTTCAACCTGCCAGGTGCTGAAAATAGCTTTGGTTCAACATTTATAAGATTTTCTTATCTTGGAGGGAGTGGGTCTGTTGGGACTTTGATGGTGCCAGTCTGGGTACTTGTGTAAGTGGCAGTTTAAGAAGAGTGAGAGTGAAGCCTGTTTGCTTTAGCTCTGGACTGTACACAATGCTATTTCTTGGCACTGATAGTGTAGGTGCAAGGCAAGAGGTCCATGGATGCATGGAGGAGGTAAAACAGAACCATGGCTGCACCTTTGCTATAAACCTGCTGATCAGTGTGACTCAAAGCTGGGCATAGGAAAATCTGATCAATCAAATCCCTGACAAATCAAATCAATCAAATCACTGACATAAGGCATCTGCCAGTGGGAGGGATCCTGATGTACTCAGAGCAGCCTGCGTCCTGACCTGCCCAGCTGCAAAACTGAGCTGGGGTCTGACCTCCAGGACATGATCGGAGGCTGCCTTTCCATTCCCACTGCCTTCCAGGAGATTTGCATCCATGTGTCGCAGCAAGAGAAAACTTGAAAGGGCTCAGTCTGCATGATTGCATGATTGCAATGATGATGTTGAACAACAAAAGGAGAAAGAATGTCCTGTTTCATGGTCTCAACAAGAAGGAAGTCAGAATAATTCCCCTGTAGATAAAGGGCTGTGGGGAGGGATGGGAAAGAAAAGCTTTGACTGTCCACAGAGGAGTTTTTACACAACCTCAATGACTTGAAGAGACCCAAGGACTCATAATAAGAATCATTAGTGATTTGTCATTGAAAGCATGCACCTGGGCATAGATCCCCATAGGCTTTTGCAGCTGCACTGAGTCTGACCGAGCTCTCTCCTGGCGCAGTGCAGTCTTCAGGAGGCTTCAGGACTATGTGCAGTGCAGAGTTAACTGTCAAGCAAGGGCAGGACTGGATGGCTCCAAGGGATTTGCTAATGAGCTATCAAGCTGTGGGTCACTGGTTGAAATTTAATCTGTAAGAACAGTGACAGAAAATCAAATCAAAGTGCTGACGTCAGAGTGATGCTGGAGCGGCGGCGAAAGCGTTGCCTGTGCCTTATGCAGCAGCGAGAGGCAGCTCAAAGGAACTGGGAGAAAACTGTGAGGAGCTTTTTGGGAACTGCAAAATACAGCGCAGCCAATTTGAGTCACACCAAGTAACTCACTTGACTTAGTGCAGTTGCTTGTGAATGACAACAGGTTATCTCCTCAGAGAATCTGACCCAATCTCAGCCTTACACAGAACAGAAAACACGCTTGTGGAGACACCTGGGTAGAGTTTGCTCAGCAAAGAGTGTCACAGAATGTGAATCAGCAATGTACCAGAAAGCTCAGTAGCTTGTGGTGCTGCTGATGGGGTTTTTATTGTTATTTGGTCCTACATTGAGGTCACTAGTAATAACATTCCCATCCCCATCTCGTGGGGAAACTTGGTGGTTTCACCATAGCTTTCCCTGGGCTGGGAAGGGCCCACACTACTGCAGGCTATTAAACTAGCTCTTGTGGTTTTCATAGTTACCAGAGGGAAAGCTGAGGAAGGAAAGGACAGGGGCACCAGATGCCCTCAGCTGTGGGTAGTTGTACTGAGTATGTGGGTCAGCCTGTTGGCTCAGGAAGGCTTATTCTGGTCCTTTATGCCCCTCTGGTGTTGTCCTCTTCACTGATGTTTTTTTGAGGGAATTCAGTCGCAAGCAGCTGAGCTGAGGATACAGAATTTCTCCAGATGGCACAGTCTTGCCATTACAGCTGTGTGTCTCTGGCCTTCCATGCCTCCACTGTAGGCAGGAAAGGGAGCAATAGCCAGCATTGTTTTTTGTGCCAGCTATGATTAGTTGGCATAAAGAGCACTTAAGTAAGTTGACACAGCCTTTGAGTTGCTTGGTTTGCTAAAAAAAGGAAAGGAAAAAAAATCCCTGGACTACTATAGGGTGTTTTGCTGCCTGAAGTCTCAGCTGCACCAGTATAAACTAGGGACGAGGTTAGTTGCAGAAACTTTGTCATCCAGATATTTATTTAATTTTTATTTTTAAAAAAGTTTAGGAGAGCAACAAGTTTTTTTAAAAAAATTAGTTAAACTCCAAATTCATGCAGATTTCCTGTTTTGCTTCTCAACAAAACCTCAAAACCACTTTGAACAACTTTCCCACCTCAGCCGAGGGTGGAGTTGTGTACGCCCTACACGTGGCCTCCAGAAGTGCACCCAGGGAGAGCAGCACACCTCCTCTGGCACGGTGGGGCTGGGTTTGCTGCTCACAGGGCAGTCAGTATCTGTGCCTGTGCTTGGCTGCCCACAGGGGCTCCTGACTCAGCCAGTTACGCTGGAAAACTTTAACTTTCCTATTTCCAGCAGAGCAGACAAAACAGTGGAGATGTGTCAGGCAAAAAGCTGGAAGCAGTTGATAAAGGGATGCCTCCCCAAGATACTAGGCAGATATCAGCTGCTGTCAGTGCACTGCTGTAATTTCATTGATTTGATCTGCTGAGACAACATCTCGGTAAATAAGAAGAGCAGGGAAATATATTGCACTGAAATTAATGGTTTGCTGCCTGATCTCCTCTTAAATGAATTCATTGCAATCTGAAGCAATGTGTGTGTTTTGCAAACCCAGCATTCCTTGGCTCCTACACTGCATCATGACATTACTTTAGGCGGTGAGGAAGATCTTATTTGTGATATAGTAGCGCAGCCTGGGAACTCTGGATGGAGTTATGGCATTTGGGTGTGTAATTCTAAGTAACAATAAGCAGTGCTTAACATTTCCTCCCACATGAGAAGCGCACCCATTAAAAGTTTAGCCAAGTCAGCTGTGCAAGTTCTTGCACAAAGACAAGCTGCTATAGAGCTAATAGGAGCCACTCTTATGTTAAAGAGTGGGTAGAGCATGCATTAACCCAAATTCTCCTTCTCTGCTGCTAATCAGTGAAGAGTCTTGCTGAGATCAAAGAAACCCCTAGCAGGTAAAAATGGTAATAAATCAGGCTCAAGCCCAGGTTCAGAACTCATGAGTCGTTTTCTCAGCTCTGTTCCTGAGATACTGCATAGCTTGAAGAAGTCAGTGAATGTGATTTAGACCATTCACGAGTCAACTTAAGTCCCTGTGAGAATGAACTAGAAGTGTCTAAGTCCCAGGGAATGGCTCAGTCTGTCTCATCTGAAGAGGAACCTACCTCCCAGAGAGACTGAGTGTTGCATGTAAATCTGGACAGTGTGTTTCAGACCTGAGAGGAACTTAAAACACAAAAGCATGTGGTTTTGTTTGTGTTCAGTGACTGACAGCCTGTGACAGTCCATCATGACTCACAAAGTGGGTAAGAGGCTGCTAACATCTCACAAGGTGTGGAAAAGAGCCCACCTCATTAAGCCACGGTTTGACCAAACTTTCCGGTGATATTGAGCTAGCACAAAACACTCCAGCAGGAGAAATTTGGAGCGTGTTCATACTCTTTATGGGGTCCAAAGCAGAAAGACAGTCTGTGTCTCTGAACTGCTTGATGCAGGCTGGTTTGGGTTCACACAGCTGAGAGCTGCTAGCAGCTGGAGCTGGCAGATCATCCCCTCTGCACAACACTTGATCCTGATCTCCACTGGACAACATCTCCCTGTAGACCTCGTGCAAAATTCTAAGTATTTCTGGGTTTTTAGATTTGGGTGTTTGTGTTTTGTTTGTTTGTTTCCTAGTACAGATGCCAAAATGTTTCTTTTTTTCTGCAGCCATGTGCTTCCTGTGTGCTCTAGGGAGTGACGGGAGGGTTATTGGGGTTTGAGGCTAGCACTGCGATACTGCACCAGGTAAAGAGACAAAGCTGTGTGGTGCTTGTCCAGGCTGTGCCTGGAGCAGAACCTGCAGCACACAGGTCAGCTTTGCCATGCCCAGCTTTCCTCTCAGATGGATAAAATCCTCCCTGATGGCCAGCTAATAACTGCAGAGTGTGGGGGGCCTGGGTACCAGGGTACAGGAGACATGCCAGATGTGTCAGTCTGGCAGTGTGGAGGCACCCAGGCATTCCTAAGTGGCATTGCTAAGTCTAGGTCACAGGGAAGGCCTGTTCCCCTGCTAACTCAATTCATGCCATTTATCTGGTAGAGGTCTGCAATAGAAACTTTATAAGCAAAAGACCTCCCTGTTTTCTGGGGTGATCTCTCTAGTTTCTGCATCCTGCACTGCTGTTTGTTGAGTAGTTGACCTTAGTGCCTCCACTCCAGCCTTACCTGTCTCCTGGAATAGCTGGGGCAATGGGAAGTGCTGGGGCCAGACCCCCTTGGTCTGGACAGCCTGGATCTCTACGTTTCTATTTTCAGGATAAGTGCTCAAATCATTCCTATGTTGTGCTTCCTCCCACTTATCCCACAACCCAGGTGCTTGCCCTTCAGAGGGGAATTTATATTTTGATTCCCACATAAGCAGGTTTGCTCACTGTTGAGCCTTGAATAAAGCAATTACCCAGCCACACTTGTGAGAATAATACTTCCTAGTGCTTATGCATGGAGTGGTTGCATGTAACCACATTAAATAATCCCATGAAGGGCCTGCAGCTCTCTGTTCTGTTGATGGAGAAACGTGTGAACATCACTTGGGTCCTACTTCAGAGGCATCTGTCACTGCCTTGCCAGTGTGGTTTGCATAGGCACCTGCCCTGAGAGATCTGAATCATCCTGCTGGAGCCAAGCACCTCTTTTATTTTAGATGTTGCAATGAATAAATTGAGTGCCTAAAGCAGACAGTCTCAGTGTGGCCTCCAGGGTCTCCACGTTCACTGGCTGATAGAATGAGATAAAAGCCCTTGCTCAACTCATAGAGCTGTGGCAAGGCTTTAATTAATTAATACTGGTAAGGCTTTGAAACATAGGGAATGAAGTGGGGTTTACAAACTATGTGAACTGTTATGACTTGATGGCACTTTCTGCTTCACTTTCACACCCTACCTGAGCAGAGCACAGGGCGGCTGCATCCTCTGATTCATCATGAATCATGAAGCAGGATACTTAAAATGTGGATGGTATTGATGTATTCACACTAGTTAAAATATTACAGGGAAGAGGGATTAATTCTCACTCCAAGAATGCTGTCCAAAGTGCTGGCAGCTCTCTCCTTTTTATTAACTCTCGGTGTTAAACCATCTCTAGTGGAGTCCTCAGTCAGCTCATACTCAATGTTTAAGCAAGATGTGCCAGCTGGAGATCTGAGACTCCTACTAGGATTTGCAGAGGACCTAATTACTCCCCAGTGACAGTGTTGGCTAGCACAGGTTCTCATTCTCAGCACTGTAGTCCCCCAGGTAGCTTTTGGTCTTCCATTTCTCTGGCATGATTGATGTTAATTATAGCCATGCAGTTGCAACAGTGGGCAAGACACCCAGGAGAAGCTGATATCCCTGAAGCCCTCCTTGTGCTTAGCATCAGATTAGCACACAAAACTCCTTGGGCTAAGTCCCTTGGCAGGTCACACTGTTTCATCAAATTACAAAGTAGCTCATTAGGTTCCCAGTCATATTCCACCTATACGTAAATTCTTAATGAAAAAACATTAAAAACTTACTCACCAAGCACTCTGCCTCCACTGCTATATTGAAACACAGGTAAAGGCTACAGGGTAAGGACAAGAGGGTGAGCATCTGCAGCTAAACTGTGTGACTGCACGTGATGTCACTGAACACCCAGGGGATGCTGTCACTCCACTGTCATCAGGAAGAAATGGCCTCAGGAGGAGGTGGCTGCAGGGCCATCCAGATGGCTGGAGTGATCCTACCAGTGGATCTCCTGCACCAAGGACACCTCTTTTCTTGCGTGTAACATGGTTTTGACAGATTTTTCTGCTCCTGACAGTGTGTGAGAGGAATCCCAGCATTGCTGGCTGGCCCTCATGCATTTGTCCTGGCAGTGTTGTGTCCACTAAACCAGACCCAATAAAGGACCCTTTTGTAATGACCCTTCACACGGAAGGATACTCATTTTCCCAACATCTTTTTGTAGCTAGAAAGCCTTGTACTTTCTGTAATTGTCCCAGAGAAGCTCCTGGATCCCTGGAAATGTCCAAGGTCAGGCTGGATGGGGCTTGGAGCAGCCTGGGATACAGTAGAAGCTGTCCCTGACATGGCAGGGGGTGGCACTGGATGGGCTTTAAGGTCCCTTCCAACCAAAGTCATTCTATGATTCTTTGATTATCATCCTTTTGTCTTGTGGCATTCTCAAAGTAGAATTTACATTTGCCCCTGGGGCAGTGCCTAATTCAGGGAATAAGAGATGTCCGGAAAACCAAGTGAAATTTTAAACTCTGGCAGTCTCAGGTAAAATGACCACTTTTAGTCAAGTTCAGACAGGAGTGAATGTCACAAGAGTGCGTCTCCCAGATGAGAATTTACAAGCCAGTGGAGTTTGTGCTCTTGTTACATATGCTATTAAATATTCTGCCTAATTTGTAGGTAGGTGCCTTTCAGCAGTAAATCTCAGACTAGTTTTACAAGAGAGGTCAGTATCTTTCCCCTCATTTCACAGGTGGATAAACCAAGGTGCAGAGAGGTCTAGTGCCAGAAGTTTGGTGTCAGAGCGAGAAGCAGCTAATTGCAACAGACTTTAATGCATCAATGTCCATGAGTGTCATCATTCTTACTTATAATAACTCTTATTGCACCATCAACCAAATAGCTATGCAGGCATACCAAAGACAGGAATAGAGCAGCACTGACCTCTTCCCTACAGATAAGGATGTGCTCTCCAGAGATTTTTTTTCCCCCACAGAAATGATAAATGACTTAAAGAAGAGCAGGTGGCATTTCTCTACCTGGGTGATTATGCCCAGAGGCAGTAGAAGTAATTTTTTGGAAATGGTTCTGCTCCTATTTACATCAAGCTAGTAGCAATACTTATTTTAACACAGTTGCCAAGAGACTTTATTTTTAGATCTCATCCACATCATATCATTCTGAAATTTTTGCTTTGCTCAAAAAAAGTGAAGACATTTCAATGGGAGCATGAAATTCACTGGAAGAATTATTGCTGCCTCACAAATATATATTGATAGCCTAAGAAGACAGTGATCCTTTCTTTCCCGTAATGAAAAATGCTTCAAATCTATAAAGCATCCCTAATATTTTACTTTAAAAGACAAAATCACAAGTTGGGTTACCTTTCAGTAGGAAGTTTATAGGATTTCTAGCTCTTAAGGGACTCCTTTGGGAGTCTTATTTCATCCGAATGATATTGTTCTCCTGATGGCTATCACATTCCTATAGGAAAATTTGTCAGTGGGGCATAATATTTGTTTAAAAGATCCCAGAAAACAATAAAAAATGGAATAGGAAAAAAAAAAATGAAGAAAGAAAATGAAGGCAGAAGATGCAGTTGATGAAATTCACACAAATAAGAAAAATCCAGTTGCCATGAGGACTGGTCAGCCACATGCATTTCTATAAGTATATGTCATCTTGGTGTGCTACTCTTTTCTATTTTATTTAATTACCATCTTTCAGATGAACCTAATAATTGCTGTACTGCATTTATCTCATCTGATATTCCACCCAAAGAATATGGAAGAGAAAATATGTAAAAACAAAAAAATTGCATGATGTGTCCATGGAAGGCATCTTTTCCTCCTTCCACTGAATAACAACAGATTGGTTTTTGTCCTTGTGAATCACTTTTTATACCCCTTTTGTTTTTCTCCCATCATAATAATAAATACTCTTGCTACCTACACTTTGGAAGCTCATGGGGTATTTTCTGTCTTTATAATACTTTTGCAAAATCCTTCCTCAGGAAGGAGAAGCTGAAATGTTACCACTTTTTTAGGAACAAAAAACATTAAAGAAGAGAGTCCTCATGGAAACCAACTTGAGAGTTATAGCAATAATTCATGAAGTATGAGGCTTAACAGAGAAAAACTGTGAGCAGGGCAGAGATTTTAAAAAGGATGCATCTTCATTTATACTGAGTTAAACTTTGAGAAAAGAACCTTTATATTTCCTGAATGCTTTCAGCGTTTGGTATTGCCAAAGGAGATGAAGTTTACAAACAAAATTTATTTATAAATGGGGAGCCACATCTCAGGAAGACAGTGGCAATTGTGTAGTGGAGTTCTTAAGTCCCACACACATTTTAGGGTTTGGAAGACTATGCCTAGCACTACAACAGATATCTGGAATTGCTATGTTGGGGTTTTTTTGTTTCCCTAATTTATGTTATTCTAACTAAGATTATATATATATATTTATACTGAAGAAATAGTTTTTCCGGACTGACTGCCAAGAAACCCAGAAGAATAATCTAACAATGTGCAGCTTATGACTGCCTTTTTTCTCATCAAGAAGCAATATTTTTCAGGCTAAAGAATGACATCCCTTGGGATTTCATATGCTGCTGCTTTTTTTGCTTTGTTTTGTTTTTTGTCTTTTTGGCACAGCTATTTTATTGCACAATGATAACATATTTATTAGGACTTTTAATTTGCAGCCTTAGAACAGGCCTTTGGTGGCTAGGGAAGTCATGACCGTGAAGAAGATTTCTCTCTGAGAAACAATATCCCATTTTTAACCATAACATCTGGCCAGAATTCGAATGATATATTGAGTCTCTATCATGAAGAGATTTATGGATCACCTACTAACAACCAGCACTAAGGTGGTTTTGATAGTATAGAAATCCAGAAGTCCTGTTGGACAAGCTTGTGATGGCAATAGTGTCATAAATCTTAATTTGAAATTTCATCAGTTAATATTTTTAGAGACCAAGACACCCTTCCCTTAGCCATGCTACCAGGTTTGAACACATAAATTAACAATACACCATTGATTCCACTTGATTTTCAATTGTCTGTTGGTTTTGTCGGTGGAACCACACTCCTTACTTCCAGTGCCCATTTATTCAACACCTTTTCCTCTGAACTAGTAAACTGTTTGGTTTGAAAGGAGAAGAAGCCAGGACATGTCTACATGTTACAGTCCCATTCTTCATGAGAATTTTTCAGTGTCACAAAAAGCAATGAGTATCCACATCCACAGAGCTTTACACAATCTAATTAATGACCAGTTGACACCGTGCCTCTAATTGTCCGCAACTGGAAGCAAAAAATGCTGCCTGTGAGCCACAGCTGATTAATGCTCTTCGTTGATGAATTTCTTTTTTTTTTAACAAAAGGAGCTGAGGGAGAGCCACAAAAGCCTTGAACTTTCACAAGGACTGCCTCTGCTTTAGGGGAATTTTCATCTTGCCTGCTGTTTTGTTTGTTTAAAAAAAATGGTGATGTGTAATCTTCAGGAACGTACCTCATCATCCAACCCACAAACTGTTGGCAAAATAATAAACCTACACAGAATGCACTGTTAGATCTTTTTTTTTTTTTTTAACTTCTTCCTTTCAGGGGTATAGATCACAGCTTTTTGCTTTTGCAAAATAAAGTATAGGCTTGGCACTGGGTAGCTGGCACTGGTTTTTTTCTGGCCAAATGTTCCATGCTGGCTCCAAAGCAACTGTGGACATTGAGTTGGCTATAGTTTGTCTTTCAACTCATTTGCAAGAATTCAGTCTTCAGAGGCCTCCAAAAAAAAAAATACATCGTTTATTTATCAAATTCCTGTTTAACTCTTTTGTGTGCTGAATTGCAGGTGGTAATTTGACTTCAGTTTTCAGTTTTTTCAATTTGTCTGGCTGAGTTTCATGCACTGTTTACCTCTTCTAGTTTACATAAATGGTATCATCCTGCCATTTAGGTCCAAAAAGCCTGTGCCTTTCTGATTATCTTGAACAGTCTGGAGAAAATCCTAAAAATCAAACAGTCCTTTTGTTAGCTGGTTGCAAAACTAATTTTCAAATAACTCAGCTATTATTTGCTAAAAATACATTATATTTCTAGAAGTCTTCTCAGCTATGTATTTGCCTTTATGTCTCTTTAACGTAGTAGAGAAACAGGACTATTGCTGCATCTTTCACTGTTAAGTTGGCCGCTATTTATTTCTAAATAATTCTGAACAGAATACTAAATTCTAAATAGGATGGAATAGGAGTGCACCCATGGTCTCTCTCCTTGGACCAATTTCTGGTTTTGTCTGTCAAACACAGTTTGAAGTTTTAATCAGCTGGATGTTCAGCAAGAAATAAGTGATGGCTGTTGATGTGTAAAACATTGCAGGTCTTGTGTTAATCTTGGACTTTTCCCTACAGCATCCTTGAGCTGCTTTCTTCTGCAGGGCTTCCCTTCCATTGATGCGATGCCATCTTTGGTACTCTAACAAAAGGCTGTATAAATGTTTGGAACCCAGAACAGATGTTTTTGGGCAGCTTTAATTCAGTTTGCCAAGTTCAGGCATTAAACAAGATCCTGACCACTTGTGGTTACTGTAGATGGGATGACTTTTTCAAAGGAAGAGTGAGCGTGCTGGGCTCAATGACTTCCTGTCTTCTGGCATCCTACCACATGTCTTCTTTACTATACCATAATGTTTCCTAAGTTTGCTTTTGTTTCATTCTCATAATTGGCTTTGTATATCCACTGACTGATCTGATTTTCCTATCAAGACAAGGCTGTTCACTCCAGATTTTCACTAGTGTAACTGAGAGGAAAATTTGGTCCGTATGCTCTGTAATAAGATATATCATCACTGTCAATATTTTTCTTCTTCCCATCACTCCCCTGCCATATGGCAACTTCACAGGAAAGAAGTGAACTGCATATGTTCTAAGTAGAACTTCTTCATTCCCTGCAAAGTAGAGGTTGGTTTTAATATCATTCAGATTAAAAAATGGAGGAAGCCCTTTATCCTTTAGCATGGGATTTTCACCAAATTCCAGCCACACAAAAGTCAGCCAACCTGTGGAAACTTGTGATCTGAGCTCCTCCTACAGTCACTGGAGGGAGGAAGCAACTTTGAGAGAGTGGCTCATCACCTTAAGATTTGGAGGAAAATTTTATTTCCATGAACACGAGTGCTAATCTCTTCAGTACCCACTGGTCTTAATGGTGTTGAACAGATGAATTGAGCTGCAGACCCACCGACCTACCCATCTGTGCTGCAAAGGGGACAAGAGGTGATTGTCCTGAGCTGATGTTGGCCTGTCTCAGGTGTGTTTTGTCTTGTGGCTGGCAGCTCTCTCCAAATCACACCCAAGAATGACTCAGTGGGCAGCGAGAGCCAGGGATGGTTCTCAGTCAGCAAGACACAGATGAGGTGATCATGTTTCAGGTAGGAATTTTAATCCTAGTAAAACAAGCCATTCCATTTGTTTTCAGGGGCAGTGTGTGATGGCCCATTTTATTTACTGATGGCCCAAGAGGTGTAGGCAGTGAAAAAAACCAAACCAAAAACATACAGGGAAATGAAAGATGAACCTGAGAGTTTCATATTGTCTGAAACTGGGGCTTGTGTGCATGCAGCAGTCCAGGAGAAAGGGCTCACTGTTAGTGAGTCTTTTCTTATTTTAAAATTTCAAAGGTTCTTCTTGGTGTTCTTGCTAGAAAGTGACTGATGGTGACTGAAAAATAGTATTTGTAAAGAAAGACTTCCAGGATGCACTATATCTAAATGACTTTCTAAAAGCAGTCACCTCCTTTGGCCCCCTTTGAAGCTGTCACTTGGAAACTGATGTCCAGAGGGTCTGCACTAGGGAAACACCCTGTGTCACACAAGTGTTTTTGAAAATTTTCTAAGATCTGCCTGCTGGATTTTAAGACTTGGGACAACTCTGCTTTAAGCACTCTCACTGTTCACCACAGAGGGCCCAGATGGAGCCACAAGCAGTGCAAAAGGTTCCAGCCACGTTCAACCACTGCTCCGATACCCAGGGACCATGAGATAAATTCAGATGAATAGCCCTAAGTTTCTTCCAGGGAGTGTGTGGGCGTTGCAGACATTTCACTGCCAGGCTATTCATTTTTCTGCACTGATAGTTTCCATGCTAGCTGAACTGACCAATCTCCCTGATGTGCCATGTCAGTTTTCTTATTAAATATGAAAATAATGAATGTTAGGAATGAGCCTCAAAAGCTCAAGACCAGGTCCTGGTGCCAAGTGTCTGGCTGGCATCATCTCCAGGGTTCTGCAAACAACATCTGCATGAGTGTGCAGGCTGTGTCACTGGTGAAGTTAGGGTACGATCTGCCATGATCTGCTGAGCAGGGCTGCTCTGCCAGGGGGAGGCTTTGCAGCCTGTGGGATGCACAGCCAGGCTGTGCCTTTCCCAGGAGAGAAGAAGGGTGCCATCATTTACAGAAGTGACCCTGGGAAGATTTCCCTTTCCTCACCAGGATTTCTTTGGCCCACTGTGTGTTAATAACACACCTCTGCTGATGTGATCACTGCTGTGATGAGCAGAAAGTGGCTGATCTGGAGGCACCGACCCAGCCCAGCAGCTGCCCTGTGGGATGGCCTGGAGAGGGACAATGTGCTGGAGCTGGGGGATTCTGGAGGATGTGCAGGAGGCCCCAACTCCTGACTGACAGCACACCTTGCTGCTGATCTGCTCAGCCTCTGAGCAGCCCAGTAACACCCCTGCTAGTGAGAGAAAGGTGCAAGGTGTTGCTGCTGCAGCCATGAATGTGATGGGATGCTGTACAGGATTCAGTGCAGGCTCTAAACTGGAGCCCTGTGGCTCAAGTGGCATTAGTTCTCTGGAGCATCATGTCACTGCCTAGGAGGAAAAACCTGAATGTTAGAGCTATAAAGGGAATTACACTTTGCTCCCTCCCTCCTGACAACAACTATATGATATCAACCATTTTAGCAGAGGCCAGACCCGCTTTCCTGCACCCCAGTTTAGCGCAGTCAATATAAAATAATTCTTTCAAAGCAGAGGATGACTGTTTAATTTTGTAAAATTTTGTTAATTTTGTTTCTCTTGCCAACACTTGCTTAAATTAATTTTTTAAATTACTATCAAAACCAGTGCAAAACCAGTCACTAGGCTGCTTCTAGACAGGTACTAGGACTATCCTTGCATGTTGTTTATGTTAACCTTGGGCTAAAGGTTGGCTCTTTTCCAATATCTGAAACTTTCCAAAGAAAACAGTCAGCAATGTGCAAATAACTAAACCATGCACCCAAAAATGACTGAAATATCATGTGATGGGTCAAACTTTAGTTGGGTTAAGTCAGGCATTTAGAGTAATCCTTCCTTACCCCTCTTAAATATCACGTAGGTAAGTTGTGACAGCTCACTCAATGCCAGGAAAAGCTTGCATTATCCTCAAGGATGAATTCAGGACCTCAGGAAGCTACCAAGTCAAATGAAAAACAGAGACAACAGCCGATGGCTTAGCAGCTTAAGCCATATGCCACAGATCAGCCTAGCCATAATTTCAAATGCCAGAAGGATCATTACCGAGCTAATGCAGATCTATTGAGTGCTTGGCCATTTACTACAGGCAGAACAAGTCCTCTGAGTTAAATCCTAAGAAATTAGATCCTTTGGGGGTTTAATGGCTATTAAAAATCACAGGATATTTTCATAAGGGGTGGAGTTTATCAATCTTATGCCCCTAACCAAATTAGCCCTTTCCTCCCACAAATACCCTTGCAGTTCCTTATTGCAAAAGGAAGATGGGAGAGGAAGAGAGATTGAAACCCTCCAGTGATGTGCTCTGTCTTGCAAGAGCTGTGCTCCTGTCATCACTGCAACTCAAAGGTACAGTGGATTTTTGCAATGAAAACCTCAGAAAGTTGTTCCTGGATTTCCTGTACCAGTGGCTGGGCTGCACCCCAAATTCTTTTTCTGCATTTAGGACTAAGCACAAGTCACATCTTTAAAATTCAATTCTGTGTGTTGTCCCTAGGACTTGGCATCCCACTCCAGCAGTGTCTGTAATGGGAAGGCTGGGCTCACCTGGCCTCTAGCTCTCATGGAAGTTTTGCCAACCAGGGACAACTTGTGAGCATTAACTCTTGTTTGTAGACACTGGGGTTTGTATTATTGTCATTAGCCCACTAGAACAAGGGCTGGTCAGGAACCAAACCCCTCTGTAATGTAATTATAAAACAAAAGACAAAGGGCAAAAGTTGGTGCAGGAACAATGGCCCTGTATTAGTGAGTTTGACAGGAAAGGCACTGATGGGACTGAAAGGGTTTGTAGGTTCCACTACAGGAACAGAGCTCTACCAGGCAAGCAGTGGGGTAACTCTGTGGGTGATTAGAGGAAACCTCACTGGAGTGCAGAAAAATGCCATTGGAGATAGTGCAGAAGTGTGTAATTTGAGAATTATGTGGAAGGCTGATGGAAAGCAGCGTGATGGATTAATGACAGACAGCCACCATTTGCACAGACGATGAGGGATGTCACCCTGATGAAGCTGGGAGAGTTGGGCTTGTTCAGTCTGGAGAAAAGGGGGCTTTGGGGTGACCTGGTTGTGGCCTTCCAGTACCTAAAGGGAGCCTGCAATAAAGATGGAGAGAGACAATTTACAGGGCTCTGGAATGACAGGACAAGAGGCAATGGCTTCAAATTAACCCAGGGCAGGGTTAGAGTAGATGTCAGAAAGAAATTCTTAACTCTGGGAGTGGCACAGGCTGCCCAGAGAAGCTGTGGCTGCCCCATGCCTGGAAATGTCCAGGTTGGATGGGGCTTGGAGCACCGTGGGCTGGGTGGAAGGTGTCCCTGCCTGTGGCAGGGGTTGGGTCTAGGTGATATTTAAGGTCCTTTCCAAAACAAACCCTTCCATCATGCTGTGATTCTCTGATTCTTTGATGGGGTGCAAATGTGAAGAGGAGGATTGGGATTCAGCCCCAGACCCAGACAGCTGAATATGGGCAGGAACACAGAAGAAAGCCAGGGTAATAATGAAAGTATGACTGTGATTACCACAGTGTGGATGCTTCACTTCTGAAAGGCTGCAGATCAAGGCTGCCTGCTATTGTATATTCACAGACAAACCTCTTGGCTTGATGCAAAGGTACTCAGTGAAACATGGTCCTTACCCTTAAAATCTGAGCATCCCTGCACTCTGATTTATTGCTGTCTCTATTTCCATCTGTCAAGGGTAGTCCTTCAGCATTTCCAGTGACTGAGAGCTGTGATGCTGGGAGGCAGGCACTGGTCCAGGCTAGAGTTCCTCAACATCCTTCTATGAAACTCTGGCAAGATTCAGAGATGCTACGTGCCTTTCCCAAACTTGGACTATATCTAGCAGTAGGAGCCAGATCTCCTAAATCACTGTTCTTTAGAAATCAGCTGATAACATTCTTATGGCCTTGTTTTAATGATCTGTTATTTAAAATGGAATGATGTTGGAAAATTGTCAGAATACTTAAAAACAGCCAGTGAAGTTACATTTAATGGATCATATATTTTTAATTCATTTTCTATTTTGGATTTTTATTGAGACAGCTCACCCAGTAAGGAAAAACTGAATTTTGCCTTTCTCTTTCAGCTTAAACTTGTGGTGAGGAACACAATGTTTAAATTCTTAGTTTGGAATAACTCTGCCTGAACAAATAATAAAACAGAAGAACAGATTTATCTGTCAGATAAAGGCCTTGGAGCATTTTGTGAAGAATATTTGAAAGATCAAAACATTACAGGTTTCTCACCAACGCTGGGAATTGAAAAGTAAACAAAATTACCTGGAGATCTGACTGAAAGAAAATAAATTCTAAGGAAAAAAAATCCTCCTAAATACATTGTTCTCTCTCCAGTGTTATATTAAACCAAAAATTACACTGGTGCTGAACAAGTAATTTATACCAGTGCAAAACCAAATAGTTTCAACAAAGATGAAGGAGAGCTTTTATTTTAAAAGTGCCATTACCAGCAAAAGGCTTCAGAGCATTTTCCATTTTTAATTACTTCGGTAGCATGCAGAGCAACAAAACTCAAGTTTGAACTATCCTGCATGGATTCTGAAATGTCAAAACCTGATAACTGATATAATAGATGGTGCCTACATGGCTGAAAAGCCTAAGGAAGCAATCCTTTATTCCAGAGATTTCAGATTAAATCCCATCCCACTTGAAACTCAGTGAAAATTGCAATGTAATGGATTTTCAGCCTGAAATGGGTTGGTTTGCAATGAAGATCCTCTTGGAGATACAACCAAAGATTTGAATCAACATGACAGTTTCCTGTCCTTATGGGGCAGACTAGATGACTGGTTAAGATTAGATATATAACTTTTGGGTGGCTGGAACATGAGGTAAATCCCACCCTCCCTTTGCTCTTTCTTCATCTCCTGCCCTGAGCTCCATCTGTCTTTACAGCAGCACCACTGGAGGTGCCCAGTGCAGAAATACTCTTTAGGCTCAGCTGGCAGAGAAGTGGAGAGGAACTTCCTCTGTGTTCCTAAAACATCTGCTGATGCTGAATGTCCTGTTTGAATTTGATCTTCTCCCTCAGCCACCCCACAAGCCTTTAATCCCCACTGATTTTTATGTTTTCCCCTGTCTAGGGAAACCCACACTGGGCTTGGACTTCCCATGGGTTGAATCCTCAGGCTGAATCCTTTTTTCTCCCACCTGGAGAAAAAAGAGTTTTCAGGACTAGGTTAAGTTATGATGATGTGGGAGAGGAGCATAGGATCGTGGGGCTTATTTGGTCATTCACATTAGCTGTACTGGCTTTGCAGGACTCCCCCAGCAAGTAGGTGCATTTCAACAGATAGGAAGGCAAAATATTGTGTTAATCTCATGCTCTGGCACGTCTTAACCAGCAAATTAGCTGGAATTTGGTGTTTCCATTACTCAGCAGTTGAGACTTTCTCCATTTGTGGCAGTATGGGTGGGAAACTAAGCTTTAAATAATGAGGGGCTATGAATCAAGACCCCCCTAGCACACAAATATAACCTGTCTTGACGCTCCCCCATGGGAGAAGAGGTCAAGCAATATTTTGCTGCTGGGGAAGGCGGAGAAAAAGCTTCTGTGGGAGGATCAGACCCATCTTCCCTTGATCCAGCATGCTTATACAGCTGGGCTTGCACAATCTCTGCAGCCTCCCAAGTGAATTTCAGCCTTGCACTCACTTTAGAGCCATCTATTACTCCCCACTGTGTATGTTCCTACCTAAAAATCCATAACTGGTCTTGCATCGAATCAATGCTCCCAGTCAACTTGTATCTAAACAAATTGAATGAAGCTGAGAGCTCTGTAGATCCTCTTATTTATCCCATGACAAGCAGAGAGACTCCCAGTTCTTCTGCTCCTGACAACTTTGTCAATAAAATCTGCAGATTGCACAATATAAAGTTGCTTTATAATTCATCTCCTTGACAATAACAGAACCTTTGAACAGGAATGCTTTATGTGGTTATCACAAGAACAGTGCTCAAATAGAGGCTGCGTCAGTAAAGTGCAAAAATATCTTTTTTCTCCTCTTGTGCCGTCACATTTCAAGCAATTTTTTTGATGTAGTGAAGAAAAGATCAGATTTTATTTCACAGAAGAGTTTCTATTTGACTGGCAATTATACCATAAGTAGCAATCATAGGACTTATTAGATCATATATTCCACTCCCCTTCCATTACAAGATTGTTTTTCAGACCTGAGCTCTAATTTCATTATTTGAAAAGGACAAAATATCAGACTTACAGAAAATAATGTAATTGCTGCAGTAGTTCCCTTCAAAGGACATTTCTAGGCAGTACCCACAAAACTGCTGTCAAATAAACTGCAAGTGGAAATATGGCAAGTGGATTTCTGTTTGAATGAGTTTGAGTTGATACCAGCTCACCTATCTGCCCTAATTTATGAAGATTAGTATGAGATGTTTTAAAAGTTATGCTGTTTTATTCTGTTGTATAAATATTCAATCAGGTTTTAAAATAAAAAGTAGGATTTTCAAAGCCAAGTCAAACACTACTTTTGAAGTTTCATTGATTTTAGTAGAAAGGTGTATGTCTAAATCCTGGCCTTAGGATTCAGGTGGGTAGATTGCCCGTTTAAGCAGTGATCTCAATTTAATCTAAAAGTAGGAACCCAAAGCTGAATTAGATTCATATTCTTAGTGTTCTATTTTTTTTGTTTCTGAGAAGTCAATTGATTGTTTTGTTGCAAATTTGAACTTTAAGTCTTAGCTTGACAATAATTGATACAAAACTGACTCTGAAGGAACCAAGACAATTTTAGGTAACAGGACAGAGTCCTCCATCTTCAGTTAAACACTTGGCTAAAGGTTCAGGAAGATGAAAAAATGCCTGGGAGTTAATAGTGGTGACACTGATACAGTGGCATGATAGCTTGCATGTCAGTGCTCTTCAGGCAAGGACATTATGAGGTTTCACCAAAAATAAACTAAGAGAAATAACGTTTCCTCATTTTACAGATATGTGAGGAATGCTTAGAAGTGTCAGGTGACTTGACTGGCTCCTGTGACTGTTTGCAAAAGATGGAAAAAATATTTATTCACTTCCAGTTTCTCTGGGTGTCTTTAAGTATATCTGCCTTAGTGGAGATTATTTGGAGCCTGCCAGTGCAGCAGAGCCACTGTGCCCTGGTGGGGTTTGTGTTTCACTGGGACCAGTCTGTTCTTCCAGTGTGTCATTATCCTTCTCAAGGAAGTTTCATTTTACTCTTGAATCAGCTCACATTGTTAATGTGCTCATCAGCCAACTCAGGATATACAGACAGCTGCAAGGAATCTAATTAACATTTGACTACAGAAGAAGAAATTGCAATCTACTGTACTATTTAATCTGTCAGAGAGGGTCTGGATTAGAAATGGCTTCAGAATTTCCCTGTAGCTTTTCCCCTGTTTTAATATAACAGAATCATAGCTATTAGAGGTGGAGAAAAACCATTAATTTAGCTTGGCCATCAAGCATTGCTGCTACTTTTACCCTTTGGATGACCCGAAGAAAATATCTTCCTCTATGTTTGCATCCATCAAACACCTGCAGATTGTAATCCTCTGTATCTTTAGCCATCATTTACTTAGGCTGCAGTAATTAATGTAATATTTCCCCACAAATCCAAACTTCCATTGTTTTTCCAGTACTAGTTTGGCCTTAGAAACCAAACAGCATTCCAGCATTATCTCCATCGTGGTACATTGTGCTCTTACCATCTAGAAGAAATATCTGTGTTTTATATTAAATATATCTGCTATTTAAAGGTCATGATTAGTGTTTTAATGAAAGGAAGATTCAAAGACACTCCATGATTTTTTTTTCTTTTCCTGTGAGAGAAGAATAATGTAATTTCTGTGTTATAGCTATTCTCTGATGCATAGAAGGTAGGGCTAAAGTATTATGAAGCACATAGTAGTTGAAAAAGAGAAGATTTTTCAAATTAATCTGAATGTTTAGAGGATTTTTCTTTCTAAACAAATAGAAACAACAAATTGTTTGGATCAGAGAGAGCGACTGTGTTGACAGCAGACATATGAATGATACTGTTTTTACAGATGGACTGGTGAGAATCAAATTGAAGCTATTGATCTGTATTTGTGCAGGATCCTGCTAAACAGCAAGCTTTGAGGGCTTAGCCATTAGCAGCATAGGTCATTTTACCAACTTGGAAAGGCAACACTCTCTGTTTCTATCATACACACTCCCCTGCTAGCGCAACAGAAGATGCCTAGACTTCAAAAATGTCAAGAGCCCTTCTGCAGGAATGGGGATAATCCTTTACAGATATAATTAAAAGCCTTTTCTCTCCCCTCAACAGGCACAGGCAGAAAAGATAAGTCTTCTGAGGCAATTTGTCAGCAGTCTGGAAAAATTCTAAGTTAACTTTTTGACTTCAGTAGTCTTGCATCTTCTGTTTAGTAGAGGCTGAGCAGAGACAGAAGAGAGTAGGATGTAAGTCCTACAGTGCAACAGTGAGTCCTCAGGTCTCAAATTGATTAGTGCCTTTGGAAGAGAGTAGAGAGAAGCACAAATCTTTCTTAAGCAGGGCAATTTTGGGTCTTCTCTCCCTAGAGCCTGTGTTGCAGGTTCTCATTAGTGCCCAAAGTCCTTGGGAATCTGAGCTGGTGGAAGCAAGGAAAAAAACTTATTTATCATGATGGTTGCTGGTGGGACTGGGACCACCATGAACTGATCAGCTGGGAGCACATAATTGTAGCCAGTGGGCAGTAGTAGACTGCAGCAAGTGTGAATAGAAATACTTAGACTCTTTCCTTAGATTCTCTCTCTCTCTCTCTCTCTCTCTCCTTATTTCTTTCTTTTCTTTATTTCTTAAGTATATGATTCTTGAAATTAATTTGTTGTTACAGGAAAGATGGTTTTATCAGCTGAAACACATTTCTTTCTTGTTTGCTTTGATATTATCAGACCTAAGTAGAAGGATCACGTTCCAATATGACATCCATGGTCTGATGCTAGATAAGGGCAAAAAGTATTTGAACATTTGTAATCAGATTCCCCCATATGCAGAGTAACATTTCCCTTGTCGAGGAATGGAAAAGTAATTGAGGCATCTGATTTCAAAACTTGCAAATACATCCCATCTGCCTCCAAGTCACTGGGAAGAAGAATGTGTTAACCTTAAACAAACTTTAGATCAAATTATTTCATCCCCGTGCTTACATTCTATAACGTTCTCATCTAGGAATGCTGTAAGTTGCACTTAAGCAGTTTTTTCTTCATGTGTAGCTTGTTCTTATTAATTTTTGCTGTTTAAGTGAGGGAAAAATAAAGCCTACAGCTGTAACATCTCCTCATGTATTACAAAACATAATCTATAGGAAATTAATTCACTTAGACAAAATAGAGGGAAATCCAAATTTATCTGTATTTTTGTTAATGGAAAAAAAAAAGACATAAAATTTCAGTCTAGAAAAAATTAATTTCAGGAAGACAGCAACAGCCTATATTAGTTACATTCCTAGTTCTCTGCTGTTGTCAACAGACTTGCTTTGCCAGAAAGGTTGGCAAAACACAGAGGAGCACATATCCTTACTTCTGAGTTTTTTCCACAGTTCTGATTCTGGGAGATGACCTTCTCCTGTCATCAGCCATGGAAAAAGACAAATTTTACTACTGATATTTGCTGCAAATGACAGCTGTAGTGGAGCTGCCAATATAAAAATTTGCTGAAGCTCAGCACAGATTTAGCTGTTGCTGAAAATAATGCTAAATCTATATTAAAGAGTGGATATGAAAAGCTTTTCATAATTACTATGTTCACATGTATTATTTAATGGCTTTGACTTAAGAATGGCCAGATTCTTGTTAATTAGTTTATCACCAGTGATTGGGTGTAATGGTGTTTTAAACAAAGTCTGTGTAATAGACAGGCTTGAACATACAGACCTTATTGCATTAAGAGTCTTTATCCTAGAGCAACTTATAGTATGAAATGGCCTTAAATTAGGAGTGAAATAGATTTCAAGCCTTTTTAAACTGTAAAAGAGATATAATGAGGACATAATGTGGGTCAAAGTTGGTCCAAGAGCAGATAGAGATAGCCAAAACACTCTTTGTGGTTGTTTCAAATGCCACAGGAGAGCTCTCAACAGCCATAAACAGTTTTTGATTCAGAACTGGATGGAGCTTGTATGAGACCACACTTCCACACATTTTACTGCAAATTGTTTTTAAAAAAGCAAACAGCCCTTAACTACAGTGTGCTGCAGAACTCCATTAGAATGCCTTTTTAGCAAGGTTATGAATTTTCAGTAATTGCTGTGGTAATCCATATTTAGCATCTGCAGGATTACTTTTAATCAGCTTTGAGGATATGATTTGACACCATTCTTTTTATGCCTCACCATTTTACTGGTTAGACTGTGAAAAAATTCCATCATTTGCTGACTTAATTTAAAGCCAATAACAGCAAAATTGAGGGTAAGAGGGAGGAGGGAGATTTGGTTACCAGCAAAAGATGAGGAAAATGGCCATGTGTTGTTCTTAAAAAAGCACTCATTGGATCAATAATTTTGGTAATAAAAAGATACTTTTTTCTGCTGTAGGAATTTTCCTCCATAGATCTCAAGGCCTTTGTGCATTAGGAGTCAAGAGCAGCATGCATTCTGCATATTTCTACATATTTTTATGTAGTTCTTAAAAGCATCACCTCTGTACATGTGTGTGTTGTATATATGATTTCATTGTGGCTGCCTTCCTCCAAAATTACTTATTGTTTCTAATCATGTATTAGAACCAAATCAGGACATTCTTTGGCTGATGCTTTTATCAGAGATATTTTCTCCAGGGGATATTTTGGGGGTTTGCCTAGACAACAGGTATACAGAGTTTGCATGGTTTATTGGTGGGCCCGGCAGGGCTGGGTTTATGATTGGACTCAGCCTTGGAAGGCCTTTTCAAACCTTAATGTTTCTGTCATTCTGTGATCAGAGAGTTCCCAACCGAGCCATCCTTGCCTTGTGCCCTGTTGGGTGGGTTTCACTCTGTTCCCTCTGCAGTGGAAAGTTGCCAATGAGACATGGTCACAGCAGTGAAATGAGTCCTCAAGGCTTGTTAAACACAAGGTTAACAAATTCCAGTTAAAACCAGGGAGAAATACAGTACCTTCATGATGCTCATTGGTTTTTGCTTTTTTGGCTTTTTTTTAAATCACAGTGTTTGATAAAATATAAGTAGTGCTTTAATCTATTTACAAATCTACCCAAGATAAATTGCCAAGCACAAATTCAAATGGCCCCCTCCAAGGCTCTCCTGCGTGTTTAGTGAAAAGATAATTGAGCTTAATGATTACAAGAAAAGTACTGGATGCAATATTGTCAGAAAAATATCTCTCCTTCTCTTTAGCAAGGACAGTAAATCCATAACAGAGCAAACATCCACAGTGTTCAACAGCCAGCCTTCCTCGACCCTTACATCAAGGTCTGAGAAAGCAGTTCAAAGAATTAGTGCCTGTTTCATGCTGTTCTTGTAACAGGATCATCTCCACTAGCAACAGGAATGGCAATATTCTCATTTTACAGAGGCTGCTTTGTAGCCATTGGATGGGAACAACTTTATGATAACTGCAGCAGCCTGGGAGGGAGAATGTGAAGCTGATTTTTAGGTTAAGGCATCCAGTCCAGCAAGATATCTGCATGCAGTGCTCTGTGAATTGAAAATGTGTAAGTTTTGAAGCAGGCTCTGATTTTAGTTCACAGTCTCTGATTTTTATTAATGTTGTCAGTCTGTCAATTGAAGAAGTACAAATGATTTGAAAGATACATATTCAAGGAGTTCCTCTATGTGACCTTATCTAAATTTCTTATAAGGTTTAGGAAATGTCCTCTAAATTTGAATGTCTCCTTTAATCGTCATTGTTCCTGAGGCTTTTTTTGTCCCCCAACAGCCGATAAATGAAGAACACAGAGTGTTTTTCTCTTCTTAATGTTGGTAAATTGACTGAACAAAAGTTAACAGGTATAGGACTCCAGTGCCTCTCAGATTCTCCCGATAATAATGCAGCAGCCATTAATTTCACTCTCAGCCAGATTTTGCTTCAAAACAGACAATAAAAAGGCTTCTAACTTGGCAAAACCCATTGAGATAAATAAAATCTGGTTTTTCCGTAGCCAGAACAAGAAGAAAATTTAATGGGAATTGGAAACCTGCTGGATGTCACCTGTGAGTCTGGCAAGGCAGGGAGTCCTGCTGCCTCCTCCTATTGTGCCTGTGCCACATTCTTGAGGGAATATTGAGTCCACAGTGCACAGGACTTCCCCAGGAATCCCATCACCCGTGGAACCATGCCAAAGTCTAGAATTCCATCAGGCTTGGAGCTGTGACCACTTCCCTGAAGCCTGTGACTGTGGGTGAAAAAACCTTTTCCTTATACCCAGCCTAAACTCCCCTGACACAGCTTCAAGCCATTCCCTTGGCTCCAGGCCCTGGTCAGAGAGAAGAATTTATTGCTGCCCCTCATTTTTCCCTCATGAGGAAGCTGTAGGCAGCTACAAGGTCTTCCCTCAGTTTTCCCTTCTCCGGGCTGAAGAGAGCAAGTGTCCTCAGCTGCTCCTTGTGTGGTTTCCCCTCAAGGCCCCTCACATTTTCATGCCCCTCACAGTGCTCTCTTCTCACAAGGCCTTGAGGCGTCAGTGGGGGAATGGAGGTCAGGGCACACGGGTGTGCAGGGTGAGAGCTGAACCATAGTGAATTTCTGCAGCAGGGCAGAGGTTGGCTGGCAGTCCTCAGCTCCATAGTGAAGGAAAGAAAGGTTCCTGAGGATGCTTGCAAGGCAAAGAGCAAGAGCCAGATGTGCCTGGGGAGTCCCAGAGATGAGAGAGGTTAAAATATGTAAGTCTGCAGGCAGAGAGGTGAGCCAGAGGGGATGTGTAGAAGACATAAAACCTGAAAGCTGTAAGTGGTTTGTGTTGGAAGAAACTCAGAAGATCATTTCATTCCACTTCCCCCTGACATGGGCAGGCTCACCTTCCACTAGGCCACATTGCTCCAAGCCCCATGCAACCTGGCCTTGGACGCTTCCAGGGATGGGGCATCCCAGCATGGTGCAGTTCTGTAGCAGTTTAGAATGGTTCATCTGGGGAAAACATTGTTCAAATGGGGAGATGATGGTCCAGGGAAAAACACAGCAGGGAATAGAACTGGCATTTTCCAAATGGGTCCCCAAAGACACGTGTGATTCTGGCGTCACCCACATGCAGTGCCACCAAGGCTGTGTTTTGGTGTCAAAGGGTGCTGAGGGGGCTTGGGAGGAAGAATGGAGCTGCTCATATAGACAGAAGGAGGGAAAGGATGGGTTACAGTGAGGATGAAAGAAGGGAACAGAATTCAAGACAAAAATTAAACCCTTTAGAGGCCTTCAGTTTCCAGCAGGCAACTTAAGCACAAGCTCAGCTTCGAGAAAGCAAGTGGCATCAGTAAAGTCTGTGGGCTGAGTTCCCACTTCCAGCAAGCCCCGTTTTGGTAGGTTTGGCAGGCTAAAACCCTGACAGGGAAAAATGCCACTTTTATAATTTAAAAGAGGACCTCATGTAAGTAAGAAAGAAGTCCAAGTGAACTTGGTCTATGCTGCTGGATTGGAGCCTTCAGTGCAGGGCTGGTCACAGAAATATCTGTTGCTCAGATTCCAGTGCTCATTTTTCTCCAGGAAAAGCTGTGTATTTTTCATGCACAAGCCTGCATCTTCATTCAGCAGCACTGTAGGGCCGTGCTGAACTATCTGCATTGATCTGGTAAATGAAAGGCCCCTTGCTGGCAGCGAAGCACAAACTCCCTGAGCCCTGAAGCAAATTGGAACAAGACAGCTCAGACAAGCAGCGGCAGTGCTGTGTAATATGCAATTGTATGTTTATAACATAGATGTGTACGTGTAAAAAAGTATTTGGTCAGAAAACATCTAATATCTACCATCTCCCAACTCTAAGGTATTTTGGGTGATTTTTTTTTTTTTTTCAAATTTCAAATATTTTCAAAACCAGAAAACTGGTGGTACTACAGACCAAATATATGTTTGCCTATGTATGTATAAAAATGTAACCTTCAGAAACCCTGAGAAGTGAATGACATCCTTAAACATAGACCAGTGGCCAAGAAAAATGTTTGTGTATGGGGCTGAGAAGTGTGCAGAATAAAATTTTTCATCAAATCATGGAAATCAGAGATAAAAAAGACCTATTGGATATTCCCGGCTATTCTCTTGGCACTGAGATACAAGAGAGCAGGAAAAGAAAGAAAGAAACAAACAAAAAAAGCATTAAAACTATGAAATATCTGCTATGAAATGTATATTTTTTTAGAAATCACAGTGCAAACAGAAGTCCTACGACAGCCACTGCACATTATGTTGTTTGAAACCCGTCAAAACTGATATAAAGAAGGAAAAAAAAATCTTTGGAGCTTTCTTTAAAATGCCTTGGGCTTTTCTTTTCTCACATAACAAGTTTTCCATAAACCGTAATGTTGAGACTTTTTTATCTTGTTTCCAATATTGAGTCGTTAAAAATAAAAAAAAAAAAAAATTAAAAAAAAAAAGAAAACAAAAAGAAAAAAACCAAAAAGGAGATAAATTGCCATGACACTGATACAACACTTTATGTATTAAAGAATCCAGTGGTTCTTAGAGAGGCCTTGGCAAGGGTATGTAAATCTGTATTGATGAGTGCTCTGCCAGTGCCAATGGATTGACCAAAGGGACTTGCATTGCCCATGAGGAAGATGAAGCAGAGTTGAGGTGGATACGAAGGCTAGCTGGTGAGACAGTGGAGAAACCAGGATATAATTCACGAGTTTTGAGCATTTTTTGGTGTTTCAGTGTTGGTCTCTTTCCCACATAGTTCTGGAGGGAGTAACTGAAGGCACCAGCTCTTTGTGACCACTGAAGCAGAGCAATTTCTGCAGGCTGGGTACACCTGTACTGGCTGCTAAAATCGCTGCAGTCTTCCCTAATTAAGCTTGGCACAGTGCTTGCTGCTTGTAATACATCCCTGTAATGGATATAGCACTGAACATTTTGAAGTGGCAGCTGAAAAGGTTTTAACAGTGTCCACTTTGGATTAAGGGTCTACATTTTGTGTGGAAGGTCTTTTACTTCTTGGCTAGTTTGGGTTATTGGTTTTTTTGTGTTTGTTTTTTTTTTTTTTTCCTTAATTGTTGGCAGTGCAACTATTGACTTTTAGAGAGAAGGATGAGGATTTTTTTGGTAACTGTAATGATTTTATCCCATTTGCCTTCATTTAATTTGGAAATGGAAAGCATATCTTTAATGCTAATTAGGCAGCACATTGCTTAGTCTTCCTGTCCTCATGTAAATAACAATTAGCAATAATTTAGCAGTTGTACACTCTGGCATCTTCTAAACCATACCATTGTATACCATTCCAAATTTCTTTGCATTAATTAGGATCATAAGCCAATCAGCACTAATTAAGAAGAAAATAAGTATAATAACAAATGAAACAACGCTAGTGATTTGTATCTGTTCAGTAGTTCTCTGCAGTTTATCAAATAGTTGTAATGTGTAGGAACTTCTTCTAATTGAAACTAATTATGAGCTTTCCCCTGCTACTTTGAGCCTCATGTTCAAATCCCACAAAGCTCATTAAATAAGTAACAAAGCTGGAATCTTTAGCACATATTGTAACTTGGTTCACGTTAATTAGCACCACGTTTTGGAGGCAGTAAGAGGCCGTTCAGCACCAAATGCTTCCTAAAGGGACATTAGATAAGGATTTCTGCAGGCCTAAGAGGCTGCACAGAGAACTGAGCCAGGTATTACCAGATTTGGCTGAAATGCCACACACACACCTCAAGACTCCATGCTAAATGTGGTACTTGTGCAATTTAGCCCATTTTGACCTTGTCTTAATGCCTGTTGTTATTTGGAGTAAGCATCTGGGGAAACTTAAACATTGCAATCATTACCTCTGAAGGTCACTCCTGTCTATTGGTGCCTCTGTCATACAGCAGCACACATTTTCCACAGCTGTTTTGGGTGTCATTAGCACCATTTCACTCTCAGAAGCAGGAAGCAATCTCCATGCCACCATATTTGCCAATCCCAGGCCACTTTAACAGACTGAAATTGCTATATAATCTTTCTGTGTTGATGTCACTGAAAATATGATGGCAGGTACCATCTCCATTCAATTGCATGTAGTAATTTCAGGGTAGGCAGTCAGTGAGTGTTTAATACAGTGAAACAAATCCACAGACCTCTGGTTTTGTGTCTTTTCAGTACAAATTCACCCCATCTTAAGCAGTTTTCAGTACAATCCTACAAGAGAGAGTCACACACTGGTCTTACAAGAGATTGCTGCCTTACTGCTGTGCTGCCACTCTCCATCCTCATGGACAAAGACACGCATGACCTGATCTTATTGGAAAATCTCATATGCCCTGAAACCAAACTGAATTGGAACAAATCACGGTCTAGTTTGTGCTTACACGACATCCCTTTCCAGCTGACACTGTTTTGAGATCACTAATTAATTTACTAATTAATTAAAATACCCTGCAAGTGACACAGTAACTCTGACATCTTGGATTCTTTGTTGGACCCTCTGGCTTTTTCAGCTGTGTGTATCAGCAGATTGTCAAGAGATCCCTGACTGCCCCAGCATCCCCTACCTGCTTTCCTTGGGGCTGTGAGCCATGCCCAAAGCCATGCACAGGTACAGGACTGCCATCCCTATTACTCAGGCTTTCTTCCTGCCTGTCAGGACCACACCTGGGTGGTTTGCAGTCAGGACAGCTGAGGTTCAGGTCCAGTGGTAACTGAAAATGAGAAATGGATCCCATTTTGGACAAAACAAAAAATATCTTTGTGTAAATCAGGAGGAAAGAAGTGCCAGTGCCCTTCTGTATTTCCAAACAAGGTGTTTTCATTGAATGATTACTATAATTTGAGGTAGTGTTTAAAAGAGTAGTGAGAAAAAGACCACAAAGTTTCAGTGCAATCTTCTCAGATGAAAAAAGAGGCCACATATAGGTTACCCAACTCTGAAAAAAAGCATATGATACAAAACTATTCAAAACTAAGCTGCTCAAACACTTATTAATGAAGCTGAATCCAGGGATGGCAACATCCCTTTGCCCTGTTATGTGTGAGAGCCAAGTCAGGCATGAACATTGATTTGTTTCTCTGACATGAGCAGTGAGTAGGACTTCCTCTTCTGAGAGGTCAAAGCCTCAGTTGCACCAGGTTTAGATTGGATCTTAGGAACAATTTCTGCATTGAAAGGGAGGTCAAGCATGACAACAGGGAAGTGGTGGAGTCACCATTCCTGGAAGGGTGACTTGTAGCTGTGGCCCCAGGGAACGTGGCTCAGTGGCGGGCTTGGCAGGGCTGGGTTAATGATTGGACTCACTGATTTTAAAGGATCTTTTCCAACCTAAATGGTTCTGTGATTGCATCTTTAGTAAAAAGCCTTTGGTGATATGGATGCTGGTTCTCCAACGTGTCGGGAAGGGTCTCCAAAGTGGCTCCAAGGTTGAAAACTCAGCCCCTCCTAATGTCATCCTCCAAAACACAAAGGGAGCACAGCTGATTTACTTATGGGTGTTTTCAAAGGAAAAACAGAATAAAACATCTTCAGCTGCCCATGTTTGCTTCTCCTTTTCAAGAACCTGGGCAGTTTATGCAGAGGAAATAGTCTACAGCTAGCTCTCCCTCTCCTCACTGAGAAAACTGAAAGCTTCAGGTTACATAAAAATTAACATAAACTCCTCTATTTCTTTAAAGAAAGAAAAAGGGCATGGTTTTCTTAGGAATATATCAAAACAGCCTAGTAACTGAAGCATCTAGACCCTGCTGCTGATAAAAGCACCATTCTACACATTAGGTTTCTTTATCTGAAAATGGAATGCTTTCCAATAAAAAACAAAAACAAAACAAAAAGAAAAAAAAACCCCACCAAAACAAACTCACAACCACAGAAACACCCAAAAACACTAAAAAAACTCCTCAAAAAACAAACCATAAACCAAAACCAAAAATAAAAAACCAACCCCCCTGAAGCTTAATTTGGTGTTTCTGATAGCAAGCATATATGACTACAATGGAGTCATAGAAATAATAAACAAAGTTTAAAGAAAAATTAAATGCCAACTGCATTCACAGCATATTGGCTTAACTGAAGGTGAACCTAAAGGAACAGGTAGGGGAATTTAGAGGAACTTGGTCTGTGCAGTCCTTGTCTTGTGGAAAGCAGGCAAAACAGGAGTCACCAGGACATTTTTTCTTCTTATACAATTGTTTATCTACACACCTTTCAATAATTTCTAATTATGAACTGTTAAGAAGTGTCTTAAACAACTGGGCAATGTTGATACTTAAGCAACTTTCAGAGGCCCTTTGAGGTTTCACTCACTAAAATCCTTAAACTGTTTTTCAGTCTCTGTCTGAAAAATATAAAATAACAAAAAAATGGAGTGATTTGCCCCACCTGTCTTCTGTGACAGTGACCCAGGCAGAAAGGTTTGATAATGTTAAAAACACTGAGGGAAAACCTGGCACATCATGAATGCAGTTTTTGTTTTGCTTTGGTCTGAGATGGAAAGAGTTAAAATTACAGAGAGTCTTACCTCCAGAAATGGAGAGGAAGAAAAGGAGAAGGAAAAAGAAAGAGAAATAATACACACCAAAAAAAAAAAAGAAAAAAAAAAAGACTTCTTTTTCTTTTGTGGAAAGGATTGGCCTCTGATTTCAATTATTTCTGAGTTGTAAACATTTTCAGGGACAAGGAATTCCTTTGCATACACATATTGCTATTTGCAAAAACCAGGCCCAGTCCGATGGAATTTTGTTTTTGTCTCAGAAGAGTCATTTTATTCATCTGCGAGATTTTATTTAATACTCTGGTATTAACGACAGCAAGAAATTAAACAGTTGTTTCACTCATTTTTCTTCTTTTCAGTGTGTGTCTTTCTTCCCACCACCCCTCTCAACCCCCGTATCTTTATAATTATGTTTTAAGACTGTAAATGTTTCCAAAGGTGGTGCCAGATTTAAAATACTGGTTGTTATTACAATGTGTGGGTGGCTTTACCCTCTCTATTTGCAGCCTCCAGTTTTTATCTGCCTTGTTTCAATCCTCCTGCTATAAGAGAGGCATCCAAAAAAAAAAACCCAACTCATTTAGGGGAAAAGCAGCTTGATTCCTTTTATGATGATTGTGATTATTTTAGACTGGAGTGACTACCCTTTAGCAGGTAAAACAAAAAAAAAGAAAAACAAAAAGAAGGGAAAAGCTTTGAGAGCTTAAATTTTGATGCAATAAATCAATCAAGCATTCAGCCCTTGTCTCCCAGGCTCATTTCCATCTCACCTCCCTGGCTGCAGGGATGCTGCTCCATGGTGGTGATGAGAATCAGGTCCTCTTTCTGCACGGAGCACATTTAAAGAAGAAAGACATTTTTGCAGCCTGTTGTGGCACATCCCAGGCCCTCGTCTTTTCTGCTGCCTACAGGGAGTGTGAGGCACAAACCACACATTCAGCAGGCCCAGGGCAGGGGAAGGAGATAGCAGAGACTGTCTCATCCATGCTGTACATTTGTGGCTGGCGTGGGTGAGAGCTGTGCACAATTTCTTTCAGGTGACGAAAGGTGTAACGTTGTGGATAATTCATTTGCATTACACGTTTCTGCTGGTGCCACAGGGGATGGGCTGCAGCATCCAACATGCAGCACTGTGCAAGTGGACCCAAACCCAGAACCACTGGCAAATCAGCCCAGAGGGGCTGAGAACCATGGGTGAGGAAGGAACCAGGGCAGCAGTGCCATCATTCATCCAAAAGAATCCACTTAAGGCTGGGCTGAGTTGTCCTTTAAAGTCTGCTGGCTGTAATGGCCATTTTCTGATACTGATAGAGGGCTTGCTCAGATATCAGTGTTTCCACTAAAATGTGCTCAGTCTGATGAGCCCCAGCTCCTGGGAACAGGCAGCAAGGGATGTTTCCAAGGCAGGTCTGTCCTCCCTGGGTGATAAAGGAGTGGTGTTGGCAGGCTGCTCACCACAGCACTACAAATTTCTGAGCTGGTCACCCTTAGGCTGCCTTTGAGCGCTGGCAGTGTCTGAGACTGTCCGGGGAGCTGGGAGGTTTGGGTTCCCCAGAGAGTGAGGATGGGTTAAACTCATATTTCCCATTTTTCTGGCTGTAATATCAGGAATAAGCTCCCTGTGTGTTCGTAGGGGGATGTGAGCTGATCAGATAGGCACCAGACAGGCTTTGAAATGGGCAAAGGAGTTGGCGGATGGGCCAAAATAGAATTTTCCTCCCATTATCTCCTGGCTTACAAGTATTGGTGGGGTCAAGTCTCAAAGATTCTTTTCTTGGCACCCAACCAGGTACCGCACCCGGCAGTGTGGGAGCACCAACTCCCACACAGCATCTGAGGTTTGGGATCAGCGTCACCATTTCAACACAGCTTTCCTGACCCATCCTCAGGGGTTTTCCTGGGGAAAGATCCTACAGAAGGGGCCAAACATCACTAAAGCATGTCCTTGGTGCACCTTGCTGCAGGAGGGAAACCGAGGCACAGGGACAGAGTGATTTGCTCCAGGAGCAGGGACACTCCAGAGCTTCAGCAAAATCCCTGGAGCAGCTAGGGGCTTCCAATTCTTTTCTTGAGCTGTTAATGTGATTCTCTGTAGTCATTGCAGCTCCCCCTATATCTGAGTGAAGAGTGCCATAAAAGTTTAGCGTTATCTGTCTGCCTGCTCTCCTGATTATCTCCGCTCCTATATGACCGCTATTGACTCATTATTGGCATGGCACTGATCTGAACTTTGAGTTTATTGTGCTGTGGGAACACAGTAGCTATCCAATAATGTAGTTATTTCAGCAGGCACCCTTTCTTCTACAAGATAAGAAGACAGTTGTATCTGTTTAGTGCTATCATAAAGTTGTGTTGCTTTCTCAATAAAAAGGAGTCTCTGCTTGCTGTTAAATGGAGAGAGAGCAGCACAGCTTTGAATCCAGAGTTTGGATGAACCCAGCTTCTGTTTAATGAACCGTTGGCTTGCACTTTGGATGTATCTGTTGATCCTTTAATCAGCAAAGCTTTACTGAAATCAGGAGGCTCCCTGATATGTTACAAATTCTGAAAACAAGTCAACTGCAAGGTTGTAATCTTAGGTCCTTTCCTTCGCCCTCCCATCATCTGTAGGGCAACAAAGTGCTTATGGTGCTTCAATCCTTACTGCTTCAAAGCTCTTTGAAATACGGCAATGTGGTTTCAACTCACAGCTACCCAGTCAAAGTCTATCCTTGGCATTATATCTTCAGCTGTTTGTGATCCAAATAATTAGGCATATCAGGCTGGACTGGGAAAAATATATTAGATATGTTATAACTCTTTCCCTCTGCTATAGTAGGTGGCAATTCTCCACCAGTGACTTTAAAGT
The DNA here is from genome assembly GCF_028551555.1 of Melozone crissalis. Classification (NCBI taxonomy): domain Eukaryota; kingdom Metazoa; phylum Chordata; class Aves; order Passeriformes; family Passerellidae; genus Melozone; species Melozone crissalis. The sequence continues at coordinate 19,608,828 of NW_026535814.1, forward strand.
GCAAGAGCTGTTTCTCCCAACTTTTTTTGTGGATGCAAATATTTAAGCTAAAGACACTTCATTTTTGCAACTATGGGTTATGGTTGGTTTTGATTACATTTTCTGTCTCAAAAGCTATCAATATATTCTAAACACATGTAAGTAAATGCTCAAGAGAGAGGAAAAATGTCTGGGAAAGTCTCTGTGCCACCCAGAGCAGAGGATACAGGCTGGAAAGAAATTATGTGAAGGAAATGGGGGAAAAAAAAAAAAAGAAAAAACCCAAAAAACCAAAACCCAATAAGGAATCCATATTGTATCATTTAAGTCCTTTGTACACAAAATAGTCTGGCATCCTGCTGAGATCCCTGCCTTGAGTCTGGGCTCTGAACCCCCTACTAGTCTATTAAAAAGAGAAGGGATATTTGCAAAGACTGGGCAAAAAGCATACAGCTGTGCTAATGTTTAGAGATTCTCATAACTCAGATTCTGGCTTAGCAGCATCTGTAAAATTAACAGCTTCGAGGTCGGTTCATCTGTAGGAGCAGGGAGGCTGCTGAACACATGGGGTCTGAGCGTAATCTTAACACTTGTTTGTGGGGAGATCACACAGAGATCTGCATATGGTTGGGTTCAAGCTGCTCCTGGGGTGCTGAGGGCGTTTCTGATGAGCAGGGGTTGGTATTAAGATCAGTGTGGCTCAGGATATGGAGATGCTGTGAACTTTTTGGAGTGCCACAGCCTGTTTGCTCGGCTGGTTTTGAGATCCTGGGGGACCTGGCCATCTGCAGCAGCCTCAGGCATTCTTCTGGTGCTCGCCTGTTTCTTTGTAGGTCTCCCATCAGCAGAAATCATATGGCTGGGGTTAAGAAAAAAAAAAAAAAAAGGCTTCAGCATTTTATGATTTCCATAGAATCACTTTGCTGTGTGCTCATCCTTGAAGATTCTGCCCTGCATTTGTGGTGAGAAATGGGAGACTTGGTGACTTCCTCAGGGTGAACTTGTGGAGGAGGGCAAAGCCACCCTTGTGACTTTTTCATTTCTAGTTTGGGATTAGAGGGTACTATTTTTGGCTTTTTCTCCCTGCCCATTTATCTACCTGTCTGTTCTCACACCCACACCTCTCCCATTGTCTGCTCACTGCGGTCATGGTGGCCCATTTCTGATCTATTTAAATCACAACAATATCACAGCCACAGGCTGTGTGACATTGTTGTCAGCTCAGTGGAGTGGTATCTCTCCTTACTAGAAGGCAGCAAAAAATTCCAATGCTTCACAGCTCCAGGAATTCAAATCCTGCTTGTTTGGAGGGAATTACCTTTTGCCTTCTCCCTCTGATGGTTTTAAGGGAATGCTGTTTCTCACAACATTTCAGTGAATCCCTAATGGATAAAAATAGGGTAGAAAAACACCTAATTTGCACCTCACAACCTATTTTTCCTCTATTGCACGAGAGCCAGGGACAATGTTTCTTTTCTGCCTTCTCCTTGTAGTTCATGCATGTCTGCTTGATCTTTCTCAAAACCAAACTTTGGAAGAAAAAAGGATGACAGTAAGACCTCAACTAAATTTCCAGGGATGCTTTTTATGCTTTTTTTTCTCTGATTGGTTTCCCAGAAAATTTTCAAAGGGAAGGTTCCAGCGCCATCCTTAGCCCAGACAATTTAGGGCTTCTGTTGAGCAGGTGAAGAGCCAACATGGCCATCTCCAACATGCATGCATTGCCCTTACCAGCAAGTGTTTGCTGACCAGGCCAGCTGGGAGGTCCATTAGCCATTCTGGATAAATCAGGGACTCAGTACCATGAAATATGTTGGGATGCTGTGCATGTGTTGTCCCTTTAATCCCCCTTCCTTCTCAGCCTACATGCCACCTCAGTGTCTTAATTTAAAAACTTAGTGGCAGCACTTTTATGCCCAAACACTCTATCCATGCCTCTGCTGGATGACAATAACATTTGTTTGGTGAGAAAAGCTGGTTTTAAATATTATTTATTGCTATGGCCACAGAGTAAATTAGCTGCTTAGTAGGTAGGTAGGAAGAGGCAAATTTCTGGGGAGAAGGCAACACATAAGACCAAGGTCAGATAAAAAATGGAGCTGAGCTGCCAGTTCTTTTGCCAAGGCCAGCAAGAGAAATTAGAGCCCTAATTCTTGAAGCCAGCAAAGCCAGTGTTGAAGAGAGCCACAGAGACTGAAAAGAGGTCAGTGAGTAATGCGTGTTGGAGCCAGGACAAGGGAGTAACAGCACCGAGTGCCTGCCGAGAAAGACAAACAACAGTGGTAATGTGGGCAGCACTGCTGAACTGGCTTCAGCACAAACCACCCTAAAAGGCTGTCACTCTGAATGGGGCTGTGCCAGAGCCAGACCATTGCTCCTGCTTCCTCCAGCATCTTCCCAGCCACAGGAGCACGTCTGCTGTCACTGCAGCAAGTGCCAGGCAGACTGAGGAGGACTTTGGACCATTTTTATTATTAAATGGAGCAGGGTTAGACAATCTAGGTTAACAGGTATGTACAGCCTGGAAGGGTGCCCATCACAACTGTAAAGAGCCCTTTCCACAGCTAAGCCACACTGTATAAAAAGAAGCTGTGCAGCATATTTACTTACAGCAAGGGTGATGTTCCATCCTCCTTAAAGCACTCATTCATCCGTCCCTGGAGGCAGTCTCAAGCCAGTGGCAGAAGGACCAGTGAGGTGACCCCTCAGAAAGCTTTCAAAAAAAGGCTTCAGATAAGCTCTGACCTGACACCAGCTTTTAATAACTCTTTATTTTAGTATTATGCACATGTGTATGTATTTACATATGTTTATTCATCTATGGATATCCATATGCAAAAACAGCTTTTAAATTGACTGGTGCCTGACTCGGCCAGTTCAGGGTCCTTTAAAAACCCTTTTCTGAAGATGCTTAGAAGCTTGAAAAATCTCTTATTTTGAATTAAGCACACACAACACTGTCCTTCCCACATCAGAAGACAGTTTTTAAGTCCTCCCCTTCAGTATCCAAAACTAAATTAATCTAACATCAGGAGAAGCTTGTGGAAGGAAAACCTATCAGAGTTTGAAATAGTGTTCCCCAGGGAAGTTGGGGAAGCCCAGTCATTTAAGGATGAATGAATTGACCTATTCTGGGACAGCTGGAAGGATGGGCTAGCTGAGCTAATATGGCTTTTCCATTTCTAATATATCTGACCTAAACTTGGACAGTCGAGACCCACCAACGCAGGCAGACGTGCTTTCAAGGAACACACCAGAAAATGAAGAACAGCATTTTTAGCAGGCAGACAAGTCATAACCGCAGGATCCCTGGACATTCAGTTGTGGCTTTTTGTCTTCTTCCCTCTCCAACTTTTGTGCTAAGTCACTTTGCTCTCCAAAAGCAGAAAAGACTCAGGACTCCTGTTCCTGAACTGATGTAATCTAGTTTAGGAACTTGGGAAACAGTTAAAGGAAGGAGGAGACTGTGGAAGGAACACTGAAAGGAAAATGTACTGGAAGATCAATGTATGCCTTGTTATGGTTTGGGTTTTAAGTAAATGACAAATATCACTCTGAGAAGGAAAAATAAACTTTGAGTTGGAAACACGCATATTAATGTTCAGACATAACTTGTTTTTTCCTCCCACATGCCATGGTCTGTGGAGTCTAAGTAAATAAAACATTACTTAATTTTCATAGTAATTGTTGAGGATATGCATGATTTTAAGAATGGGTACATATATATATATATCTATATAAATATATGTATATCTATATACAAAGAGAGAGAGATATACTATTTTTCATTTCAGTTTCTGTAAGCCAAATTCTTTGAGGAATATCTGTTGCAACGGTTTCATCATCCTCTCCATCTGAAAGTTGGACTTGGAAAATAAACCAAGTACACAAATTTTGTTAGGTTAACTACTAGAATGAGATGGAATTCTTTCAAGGAAAAAAAAAAAGTGCTGTAAGATTACTGCAACAAGCAATTACACAGACATTCACCCATCAAAAGGTGCATCTTGAGCAGAGATCCAGTATCAGAGATATGGCATAATAACCCTTCAGTACAAGTCAGTCAAGGACTGCAGGAATGATAAGGAGTGAGAAAGATGTTCTTAGGGGAAAGCTACTTTTTTGTAGACTGGAACCTGATTTATCCTTAGCAATGTCTAATGCTGGTCACAGCCTGTATTCTCTACCTCATTTCCTATAGGGCAAAAGAGCAAGGGGATGTGAAATGTGGGAAATGAACTGAAAGTCTCAGTAATTGCTCCCTTTGGAGACAAACGAAGACCAGTCAGTCCTGGAGTGTGGTTTTCCTCTAAGAAACAAAATCCAGGCTGAAGGATAAGGATAGCCCCAGGAAGGTCCTTAAGGGAGAGTAGTTAGGTGTTCCTCTAAGAGTTTTTAAACTATGTTTTGGTTAAAGGGAGTCATATCTGTCACACTGGACAGGACCAGCCTATACATCACTCAAAGTCTGCAAAAATCCATTTTTTGAGTTGCTGAGCTCAAAAGTTATTGTGTATGTACCTTCTCTGTTACCACGTGTTTGGGGCTGTCAAAACCCCATAAACATAAAACTTTGGTGTTGATTAACTTCAGCACTGATTGCTTCCACAGCCTCCCAGTGAAACATTCACTGAGTCATTCTCTTTCTCCTGAAATATCATCTGGAGACATGACACCAATGTTCTAACAGTACTGTAACACCCCAAAAGATTCTAATGCTCTCAAATATCAGCGATTTGGGGAATGACTCAATTTTTCTCAACATTTACAAATATGAAATAGTTTCCATTCTATTCACCTTGTTGTTTCATGTCTTTGCAGGGAGTAGTAAGTTATTTTTTTTGTCATCCCCAACAGAAGAAGGTTCCATCCTCTTTTTTTAGTTTCTTTGAGGTATTTTAATTTTTTTTTTAAAGACATCTGACATGCACTCATCACTCATTTTGTAAAGTTTCCACTTTTAAGAAAAAATATGTTGCAATGAAATTACAAGCTGTTATGGCTGCAGTAGCTGGCAGGATTTGTCTGTGTGGCTTCTCTCTTCCCATAGTCTTTCTGCATGCTGGTCAGAACAGGATGCTCAGATTACCACTCAGACTTCCCTTGCAGTCTTTGTCCAGTTGTTTTTAATACAGTAAGTTTCAGACAAAAAAGGAAATTCCCTCATGGCTCTTGCTTTGCATGTAGCCACAGCTCCTCTGCTTTAGCCTGTGTTGTTTGTTATTCTTGTGAGCTTGTTGAATGCCTCTTCCAGGGGAAAGTAAGGGCAACAATTTTCTACCACAAACCTTCCCTGGATCTACTGGGAGATATTCTACAGTTAAGAAGTTCAGACCCCTAAGCAGCAATTAATATCTCCCTAGCCTATGAGGTGCTCTCCTCCAGGGCTCACCTGTTAGCTCTTCTACACAAGCCTCACAAGCCCAGGTTCGTCCTTTTTATTTTTTTTTTCCTTTTCTATATTTCTTTTTCCTTTTTGTGTGTGTGTGTTTAATTTGTCACATGCTTAGTAAAGTGAAGCCCCATAATTACCTGGAAGAAATGCCATGAGGGAGTGAGGGTTGAGACTCATGTTGTTAGAGATTCAGTGGATCCTGCATCTTCCCCAGAGGCCGTGCCAGGTCAGTGCCCTGGGTTGCTGGATGGCTCACACTGAGAATAATTCACCATCTTCCATCAGGGTCTCACTCAGTAGCAGAGATTAAGGACTGTTTCATCTGGGATGAGAGAGGGCAAGGACAAGTGGAGAGGTCAGTAATTATAGTCCATGGAATCTCCATCCTGAGATAGGTATCTCCAAGCTGAGTCACAAGCTCTGACCATTCCCATCAGGCACTCCCAATTAGCTGATATCAATCTATCGAAATATACCAGTGGAAACACAAATCCTTTCTGCTTAGACTGGAGGAGTTGCTGCCTTGGCTGGGAGAGTGCAGTCACAGGCTTCATCCCTGCCCATCACAAACTACATCACCTCCTCCAAGCAAAAGAATTGCTTGATGTGGGATTGGCACTGCTGGTTAATGGTTGGAGTTGGTGAACTTGGAGGGCTTTACCAACCCTAATGATTCCCTGATTCTGTGCTATGATCACAGACCACCCCAAATGACTGGTGAATAAGTGTGGTGTGTGCTGCCCAACTGTTCTGTACCTCACACCCTCAAGTTACTGACATACTAAAGTCATCTAAATAATGATGATTTATAATAAGTCAATCATTATTTGATTGACTTATAATAATTCCAATTTGATTGAAGGAAGCAATGGAAATGCGGGCTTTTGCTGTAGTGAAGAAGATCTGAAGTATGGTTCAAGAGCATTTACTTTTCCAGTCTCATTTTTTAAGGTCCCTCCCTGTCTTCCCTGTAGCCCATAAAGCAGATTTGTTTGTGGCAAACATAGAGTAATGTGCTTATAGAGAGCACAGAGGCTTAAGCATCTTTCCTTGATGGCCTTTGATTCACTGAAATTTGCCCTGGGAAACACTGCAGTGGTGGTTGATCTACTCCATCCCTCCTCCCGGTGCTGTATACTTCCCATATCATATTCCTCAATATTCCTTCTGGCAGACGTGCCAAAAGGGCGGCAATAAAAGCCCATTTGTGCGGCCAAGAGTTCATCGCCCCTACTCGGAGGCAGCGAAAAACCAACATTCAATAATTCTGCTTTGCAAGCCGTTGTTATTTTGATAACACTTCAAGCGAGCAGCAGAAATGCCGAGCAGCCCCCGGGCGGGAGGAATTATCCAGGGCAGTGTCTTTCCTGCAACTGGAGGTCTCTGGAAAACAAGGGCGGGTTTGAAGCTGGATGCCTTGGGAATCAATGGATGATTGTTTGCATGTGGGGGCCACAAAGTGCTGAGGGTCAGTTGGTCTTACAGTTACAAACTGCATTTTTCGGAGGCCTGCCGCATGCCTGTTTCTATTTGCAGGCGGCAAATAACGCGCCACACAAGTGGTCTGCAAGCTCCCTGTTTTTTCTTAAAGGAAAATATATGTGCTGAGGGGAGAGGGAATTAGCAGGGAGCTGGCACTGGGTTTCAAGGCCCATGCTTTTGCTTTTAAACTGTGTCCGCTGTAGTCCTGCTTAGCCTTAATAAATGTATTTCTCTGGCCAAATCTTTGAAGTCATGCCTGGAGATTTAGCTTCACAACTCTTACTCCATTTAGTGGGAATCTTTCAGCTAAATACACATCTGTCAAATTGACAAAATAGATGTTTATATTATATTATATTATATTATATTATATTACATTATATTACATTACATTATGTTATTTTATTTTGTATTTGGACCAATCCAAAGCACGCTGCAGTCAATAGAAATCCATTGAAGGCTTTAGTGGACACTGTACCATGCTATCATGAAAAATGTCTTTATTAAACACATTCCAGTAGTCAGATGGGCTAATATTTATACAACATTTCCTTACCTACCCTGAATTCCTCCCTGTCAACACAGGCAAGAACTTATACCCTGTGTTTTGGTTTGAAGGGGTTTTTTGTTTTGGGTTTTTTGGGGTTTTTTTTGGTTGGTTTGTTTTTGTTGTTGTTGCTTTTTTGGGGGGGATTTCTTTGGGTTTTGGGGTTTTTTCTCTTTTTAGGGGAAGGGTTTTGTTTGTTTGTTTTTTTGGGTATTTTTTCAATATTATTTTTACAAAATAAAGCTGTTGAGATACATGTTCTGATGTGAAAAACATGTAGCAACCAAGATACTTTCAGCAGCCCACTAGGTAGTCAGCAATATGCAGGTGGAGAAACCAGATAGAGGAAATAGAGACCTGCAGGCCCTAAGTGCCCTGTGTGGGAAGGGTAAACCACCTCCCTTTTCCCTCTTTTCAGTAGATTTTATTTAGTATACTTGAAGATCAGATAATTGAAATCGTTATCAATGGCTGTTCCTTTTACTGTGTAGAATGAACTTCAGAGATGCTGAAGGCCCTCAGTGTTGTCCTCAAATCCCTCATTTATTCCACAGTCCTTATGATCCTACTTTGTGCCAGGGTCACCCTGCTATGATGGTGATGTTCCCCTAAGACCTCTGGAGAGGACCTCCAATTGCTGTTTGTGTCTCCAAATTCTCTAATTGGGAAAAAAAAGATTATTTAGGGAATTAAACATTCTGTCTTCATCCCAGAAGCACAACTGGTATAATACAGAAACTCTGACTTTAGGATACAGTGTTTGCCTCCCCATTAAAACTCAAGAGAAACCATGATACAAAATCAATGGGATTGCTTAGTCTCACCCACTAGAGACAGGGATCATGTTTCTCACCTCCAGGGGTTCTGGGCAACCACATCTGTTAATATATATTAAAAAACTCCTTTGCACTGCTCTATCAAATGGCATTATGAGACACATGCAAAGCTGTCATTAACCCCTGGGATTCATATCAAACAGGAGCTCACTCTGAACCACCACTGGATGCTGTTTCCCAAAACCAAACCCAGAGCAGGGATGTTTAGCAAAGCAAACCCCACCCTCACCTCTCACCCCTGTCCCTGTGCCCCTTTGGCAGAAGGAGCTCCCCAGGTGGGTTTGGGGGAGCTGTGCTGAGCTGCTCTCAGCCACAAGCCACTCCTGCATCCCTTTACAGCCTTCACAGCCCCTGCATCTTTCCCTCTGCAGCTGAATACATCAAACAGGCAGGGAGAGCCCTGTGGAAGCTCGGTGCTCCTTCAGCCTCTCAGTGGCATGAGGAGGACACACACCGAGGGCCTTTGCTGCTGCACCACGCCTGCACTGCCCTCCTCGCTGCTCTGCCTGCCTTAGCTATTCCATCTTTGCTGTGATTTGAAGAAATTCCTTCATCAAAGCCCTGCAGCCCTATTTCCAAGTCTGTTCCCTTCCTTTGCGCTAAAGCTGCTCCCTCTGCAACAGACTCCAGTGAGTCTTTGAAAAGGAGCATTTGGATTTAATGGCATGCAAATAAAACACATGTAGAAGGGCTGAGGAAAGCAAGGGCTGTACTGATCTAACAAATAATACTATTATTGTTTCTCTGACTGATCCAGAAAACAGCAAGCATATTTTCATTTAAGAGACACCATACCTTCTCTAGACCAAGCAATTTTATTTCATCTTCATATAGCATACTATTTCTGTCAGCCCTGTGGCCAGATGAGGTGTTTTCTGCTCCTGTTACAGACAGGAGAAACTGAGGCACGAGAGAGTAGACCAACTTGCCAAAGTGTCTGTCCTGCATTAGTCGTCAAAACTCTGTGCTTTATCCACCTGGGTTGCCAAGATTGCTGCTGCTGGCTGCTCCTCAGCATTCCACCAGAGAACCTGGGCAAACATTTGGCATTCCCAAAAATCAGGCTGCTTGCATAGTCTTGGGGTAAAAGTGATGTGGTGGAATTGCTCTGCTTGATTTCTCAAGGCTCTTTACAAGCAGTGGTATCTCTGTCCTGCATTCCCTTACTGTGTTCAGCCTCTGAGCACCATCCAAAGCTTGAAGAAAGCAATAACATTGTTCATTTGCATTCATTAGTGCAACTAATAATTGAATAGGAGGATGTGATGAATTGGAAACATAGACTTGAAGCTGAAAACAGCCATCCCAGCCCCTTGTGCTCCTCAGAGTTCTCTCAGTCCCAAAGCCAGAGTACATCACAGCCTTGCAGACCTGCCCTTTCCCTCCCACCCTGCTGCCAAGACATGGGACCCCCCCTCTGCACAGCATCATCTTGGGAACAGATTGCCTGAACAAGGTTCATGTTGGACTTTGGAGGACTATTCAATCTTGCAACACCCAACTAAATTCCTTCCTAAAAAATTCTGTTCAAGAAAAGAAAAAACAAAAAATAAGAAAATCAATACTTGGGCTTCCTAATTTTAAGCTGATTACAGCTGGTAAAATTAGTGGTGACAAAAATGGCTATCTGTGTGCTGTTTCTGATAGTTTCCCCGTGGGAGCAGCTTGCAGCCTGCTCTGCCAGCACTTTTTTTCTCACAGAATTGAAACCTGCGGGGTATTGCATGTTCTGTAAGTGCTGAAGTAAAACAATACTGTGGGTGCTAAGGACCTATCTGGAGCCCTTCAGCACCTGGCAAAATCAATCTACAAGCCATGCCTCTCCCTTCCTAATAAAAATGCCTATTTTGGAGGAAGAGAAGAAAAAAAATTCCTCCCCAAAATATGTTATCTTTGAAAAACCAATCTGCTTTTGCAAGACAGGCTGTAATTGAATCCCAGCTGAATGCAGCTGCAAGTGGGGTGAGGTGCCAGCATCATGAACAGCATCTGGAAAACCACAGAGGGCCACGGAGCCGAGTTGCATAAGCTGAGGAGCTCCTTAAAATATATGCATGCATCTGTGTGTGTGTGTGTGCACACAGGGGTATAAAAAAGCCAGGAGAAAACCAAACAGAGGGTCTGAGGCCAGCACAGCAGCCTCTGAGTCGCAGAAAATGGCGACTGAGGGAGCCCTCAGCCTCCCAAACCCTCCGTGTCCTGGAGCATCCTGCGGCCGCGACCCTCCCGCATCTTTGTTCCTCGCCGTGCCCCGCTCCTGAGCGCCAGCCTGAGACTGTTTACTCCTTCCCTCCATCTCTCCGAGGGATATGATTCACACGTTTTCAGATTTATTTGAGCAAAATGCAATAAATATGCCGCTTCAATTTTAACTGCTGGAATGTAGCCAGGGTTTTTAATGAATCTGGCCTGTGCGATTGAAGTGGTCCAGGATCTCAAAAGCTCTGGGCACTGTTAGATTATACACACAGACATCCACACACACATACCTCCCCCCACCTCCCCTTCCCTTGGGGCTCTGTGAGTCACATGTGACTGCAGGTTTTTCAGATTCAGCTCTGGTTAAAATTAGCAAAAGCCTTTATTATTCAAGAAGAGGAAGGATTCCTATCACAGCTGCTGAGAACTGCCATATTTTTCTTGTATTTCCTGCATCGACCTATTATAATTTAGCTTTATCTGTTATTCCTTGTTTCCCTAAAATATAGTAGCAGGGCTTGGTCCTGTCAACGCTGAATTTTAATTACAAGTTCATGAAGATCACTGCATTAATCTGTAGCTGGACCATCGTGGATTTTGTTTCTGTGCAACTGGCATCTCTACAGTTTCAATCATTTATAGTGATGTTTTACAATATGGTCTGCTCTGAGCAAGGCACTAGTTTTGCAAGCCTCAACAAGAGATGCCTTTCAAGCAGCTGTAAACACCTTGTTTTGGTTTTTAGTTATCAGTGCAGGTGACAAAGGGCTTTCACACCAAAATCTGAAGGCATTTACCTCACGTGTGGATGGGTAAAGTCAACTATCAGATTCACTCCATTCACGAGCTGCATTCATTTAAAAGGAAAACCAAACGAGGAAAATGGGTTACGATACAGTAAATACGGCCCGTGTCGACTCAGCAGGAAGGTTTTTGGCCAGATCCCAGGAGACACAGGACCAAAATTGCCACAGCCCGTGGGAACAGGCCTGCTCTGGTGGGAGCACTCTGGTGTCACTGCTGGAGCTCTGCCGTTCCTACGGGCCCAAACCGAAGCACAGGCGCATTGCCAGGGCCACATGGAAAAATCAGAGGATGTCAATTCTCCTGTGCCTCCATCTGCGGGTAATTGGTTGAGCACTAAAATTCACAAGGAAAATTTTGTTTTAGAAAGATGATAAAGAGAACAAACAAAAGACAGGAAATTAAAATTTATGTAAACACAGCGGTTCCCAGAGCAACCATAAATGAGCCACATTGCATATATAGAAGAAGGCATAAAAGTTAATACCATGTGCAGCAATACCATACACTACCAGGTACCCCTGGGACCGTGTTACATTAGCTACGGGACCCATCATTTTGAATGGTTTGACTTTTACGCTTTTAAAGCCTCAAACACAACATTGCAGCAACGCCAGGTGGGAATAGGGCATTTGCTGTTTATTTGTTTGTTTGCGTGAAAAGAGAAAGGACTGTTTGAACAGAATGAGAGACAAGCCGTAATTTTTCTCCCTTTGCATATCAGAGACACAGGTTGCACGCTTTGATCTCAGAGATATCTGAGAAGTTTTGCTGGGGTATTCCTTCTCACTGATTTAGTACCCACAAAGTGAGATGGCAGGAGCAGAGCAGATAGGGCAGTGCCTGCTCAAACAATGTATTACAGCACAACATAAAGCACAAGGCTTTTCCCTAAGTAAATGTGGGAGTGCAAAAGGGATTGACTTAGCCATGTAAAGTGTCAGTCCTGAAATGCCTGGGCTGCTTGGAAACATGCCTTCAGCTTGCTCGTCTATTTTTTGCAAGTGGTTATCCTGAGTTTGATTCTCTGCTCCCTCATGCAGTTGTTGACATCAGTAACATGGGTGTAAAATGTCACCCGATCAGAAGGCAGCCAGCATTCACCTTGCATTTGTATTCATGACTATACAAGGAAGAGGGCAGCACCAGGTCAGGCCCACTGAGATCCACAGAGATTACTTTGTCAATGTGGGATGTTTATGTTCTGATGGGGTGTTTTATAATCGACTCTTAAAACTCTGCCGCAGCCTATTTGTTCTGGTTTCATGGCAGGGCAGATCAGAACACAGGAACTGTTGTGGTTTTCCACCCTCACTGTTTTCAAAATCTTTTGGGGCTTTTTCTTTTAAGGCAAAGCATTGCATCTCCTACCCCTTCATCTTTTTGCTAAAAATTTCCAAAATGTAAAGCATTTGGTCTAGGATCAGACTTGTCAGCCAGGTCTGCTCACCCACTAGTGCTTTCCCATGCCATACAGAAACCATGCCTGGGAGCAAGTGCCCCTCCTCTGTGTCACACCAGTCCCAACTTCTCGACACACTGAGGCACCCACATACATCCATTACAAAACATCCTAAGGCCTCTTTCCTGTCCCCACCTGTGGTGGGTTGAACTTTGTCACCCGCCTTGCACCCACTCAGCTGCGCTGTCACTCCCACTTTTCAATAGAACAGGGGGATTTACAAAAAAGAAAGTGAAAAACCGGGTAAAGATGGCAATTGAAAAAAGTTAACAGTCAAAATTTGCAATGGGCATTGTCCATCTGTGAAGATGATGTGATGAATGTGTAGGATCTCCAGAGAAAATGAGAGCTGTGGGAGGGAAGAGATACAGCACATGATCTGGGTGCGCTGCTGCAGTGAAACCTGGGCTTGCACTCTGGGCCATCAGCACCACCTACTGACACTTTCATCTGCAGGGTACCTCTGTCCCGCTCCATCCTGACAGTGCAGGACCAGCCTGGTGGTGCCATCTGTGCCATCTGTGTCCCCACCCCTGTGCCCCAGAAGAGAGGCGCTGCCTGCACCCACCTTACAATAACCCTGAGATGGTCCGTGTGAGGGAACTGGGCTGGGGAACAGGGGTGTGGCACATAAAATCACACAATCATTTAGGTGGAAAAGCCCCCAAGACCAGGAGTGCAGCTGTTCCCCCGGCCAATACTGGCCCATGTCCCCAAGTGCCACATCCACAGAACTTTTAAATCCCTCCAGGGATGGGGGCACCATCATTGCCCTGGGCAGCTGTGCCTGGATGCCAGGTCTTGACAATTCTTTCCATGAAGAAGGTTTTCCCAACATCCAATCTAAATCTCTCATGGAACTTGAGGGCATTCCCTCTTGTTCTGTCACCAGGCTGCACATCTTGCTGACTTGCTGTTAGGTGGTGGTGAGATTGTTTGCCTGCCACTCACGTGTTGATTTCTGGAAGTTTGTGTGGGTTTGAGGCAGCCAGTGAGGGTAACTCAGGGACAGTGAATTGTACTCAAGCACAGGCATCTAGCTCAAGTGGCATGACTTGACCTCTGGAGATTCTCCTGTCTGCTGATCATCTGAAATACTAAAATAACTTAGATTAGACACCACTGAATGATTTGAAAACATTTTGTGCATTTCTGTTTCCTATTCTATTTTTTCATTCTTAACTCTTTTTCTTCCTTTACCTGCTGATGTGGTTCATTTCTCATTTTGTATGTCCATGTTACTTGTACAGTCGGGACCCCAGCCTTCATTGAAGCCAAATGCTTCATCTAATTAATAATAATAAAAAAGGAGACAGATATACTATTTGTACAAAAATTTAATTTTTTTTTCTAATTCCTGTTCAGTTGAAACAGCTCATTTCTCTTGAAACACAATTGAAATGCCATTAGTATTTTCATTAGCATGATGACTGATGATACAAGGCAGGTTTTGGGCCTGGGCTGATAAATGTCCATGACGTTTTTTAAAGTCTGTGCTAAACATTTCTGAAGTCACATGCCAAGTAGTTCCAGATCTTTTAAAAAAAACAGAGGACCCTTTTTCCCCCCCCTTTAACTCCTGGAATGAGAAACAGCCGCACAGCAGTACAGAAATAGCACAGCAAGCCCTGAAAATGCCCACCAGTTGCTCAACACTTTTTTTCTTCATTTAAACAGTTAATCTTCATAAATGAAGATATTTTACTCATGCGTCTTTGGCATTTCATGGGGGATTTTTTTCTATCTCTGAGGATTCACAGCTCTAGATGAAATGGTTCTTTTGTCTGTGGGAAGGAGAGAAATTCCTGTGGAGAAACCCAGCTTAAGACAAAACCATAACTTGAGAGGCTTTTTTTTTTTTTCTTGAGAGGTCGAGCTGTATTTAAGTGATACATGTGCATAAGTCATCATGATGCTTTTGCTTCCAGAGTATTTTACCAAAACTAAATGAACGATGAAGAATGGATAAACAAGAGGGCAGAGGAAATGTTAAGCTTAGTTAGTTGTCTCATCATTCTGAGACATATTGCCTTTTTTGCTTTGAGGTAGTTTCAAACACAGATGAAGCAAATTGTGCACTCAGGAATGGTTTGTTCTTCTATCAGCTGGATAGGCTATATTTGTTTCATTGATTTCTTCTGTGCAGAACAGCAATTGTAGAGCTGGAGATCCTGTAAGTTCCTGTGTTTGTCTCCCTCCTGAAATCTTAAATTGCTGATTTGACAGATTTATTGTCATTAGTATTATTTTTTATTTTTATGCTCTGATTGATGGAAATAGAAATATATGCTTGCTCCTTTATAACGTGAAGCCAAAGATCTTTGCCTTAGAGCAGGAAAAAAAAAATTCCTCATTTTCAGCCTGGGTAACAAATCCATCATAAAGGATCCGAGGACATTTCTGTGGTTTAAATTTCCTGCCCATACACCTTGATGTCTTGCATCACAGCCACTTTACCTCCTGCTCAGGGAAGGGTTGACGGGACATGTTTGTGCTGCCCCTTCCCAGGTGACAAGGGGATATTTACAGTGATATTTCCCTACCCACGAGGGACTTTGGGACAAGCAAGAATGAGGGCTCAGGACTTGATTCACTTGCCCACACATAGTTGTCAAGTGTCATTTGAGATGCCCAGAATATCCTGCCCGGCCTCCAGCTGCTCTCACACAAGGGCAGAGGTCTTGTCTCAAGCCCTTTATCATATCTGCCAGCCTCCCTCGGATGTTTCAAATACCTCAGAGCATCTCAAATGCAGCCAGGTGCCTGCACAGGCTTCAGGCTCCTGGCCCAGAGATGCACCATCCACAACTGAGCCTCTCCTTTTCAGTGGGAGGAATTTACACTTGAGTGGGGATTTGGCCGCGGAGCTTCAGGGGGAGGATGGTTGCTCTCACCCAAATCTGGGTATCCACAGCATAAGATTGCTGCCTGAGTTAGATTTCTCAGCTTTTATTATGGTCAGTGAAAGCTTAGCTAGTGGAGCCTGGAGCATAAATAATCTTGCACTGAAGTAGGCCCCACTTTTTCAGCTGAAACGCCCACTCCACTCTTCTGACTGCACTAATTTTATCTTTGTAGCCTTAAATACATAGCTCTCACATAGAAACATGAGTTGCTGCCACCTAAAGTGAGATGAACCCACTATTCCCTTTGTTATTAAAAGAAAACACTGTCAGGAGGGTGTTAAGTACAAATCCATAAATTTGTTTATGAAGAGAAAATTCAAAACACTGAATTTGATTGAGCTGTTTTCCTGGGCACATGTCCCAGTATGAAAAAAACAAGGACTGAGTTCCTTTTTACACCCAAACTGCTAAATAAAGTCCCTTTAGGTTTCTTCTTTCCAGAATTCTATATTTTCTGCAAAACTTACAAGGCCAGCTTTTACAAACAATTTTCTGAAACTGAGACCTATCCTTGTGTCGGTCTGTACTGGGACACAGAGTCCTGAAAAAAGAAAGTACACTGTTAAACTAATTTTAGGCATAAAGTTTGGAGAGCCTGTGCTTGTCAGTTTCCTGACATTCGTTGTTTTTTCCATAGGGCTGTGACCTGAACAAAGTCTCAGTCAGGGCCAGAATTTCAGCAGATTCTCTCTGTTCCATCTTTGCTTTTGTACAATAAAATTCTGCCACCCCAGGAAACAAGTCATCATTAAAAAAAAAAAAAAAATCTTTGCTTGCATAATCTTTGCTTCATCATGATGCTCTCTCAGAGAGGATGCTTAAAGGGAACATATTCCTACCCTGATCCTCCAGTCTGTATTTTGTCTGCCTGGTGCTATAAAATAAGAGTATAAGGCTATAGGGAGAGCAGTTCACTGCTTGGAGAACCTAAAATACTCTGTTTTGGCTCCAGTAAATGTGAAAACTGAAGACAAGCTTGCACCAAAGCCATGAAGAAAAGCTCTGTGCAAATTTAGAGTGAGTCAAGCATAGATGTGCAACCTTAAAGTTGATAGCATAGCTCCAAATGTCAGTGGTTAAGAGCATTTAGAGTTTTCCATGTATGCTCTTTCTTCTGGTTCTTGTCAATCTGCTCTTCACACATGTCTGTAATAAGTGATTTCCCTCCTCCAACTTCTTTCCAATCTATTATTTGTCTCCTATTTCCATCTATTTTCCCTATTTCATTCCACTCTGCACTCTTCACCTCTTTAACCTTTTCTCCATCAGTCACATCCCTCCTTGTGTGTCTGCTCCACAGAGGCACTCTCTGACCTTATAATACGTGGTCTCTCTGCCATCCTTCTTCCACTGCTATAGGAAGCAGTCTCCAGCAAGAATTTTAATGGAAAACACTCTGGGTAAAGTATTTCCTTCAGAATTTTCCTCTTAAAAGAATGTAAAACTGAATATTTTACACTAAGGTTTATATCAGAACAATAGTGTGTCACTGGGTTTTTCAACTGGATAAAAGCAAAATTATGAACCTCAAGGAAAGTTCTGATTTTCCTATCTGGTTGTCTTTTCTCCATTCATAGGAACATTGAACTATTTAAATAAAGCCAAACATTGTAATGTATTTGATAATTTTCACATATTTTAGTAGTTTTCAAATGCTGTTTAACTTATTTGTTGCTAAAGTTAATTGTCAATAGTACTCACAAGCTTACCTATACATCTGTTTAAGCAGATTTCAGTTTTCATAATAAAGTCAGTTGCTGTAGTTGTCCTCATGAAGATGGGAAAACACCCCTTATCTGTTGATCTGAAATAGAGAAGAAAATAGAAGAAGAACAGTAGATGCACTTTCAGTGTGTATTATTTTTCTTCTCTGTTGCTGATAAAGAAAACGCTCACTTTATGATAAATCAGCATTAAAGTGGGATGAATGGACTCAGATTTTAAAATAAAGCCAACATGAGGCCTTCTAAAAATAAAAACTCCTCTGTTACAGTGGAGCTTTACCTCTTCTAGATTGCAGGGTCTATGGAGACTCCCATTAAGTGCTGAGATTTCACTTCAAATGCATGCCATACTCAGAGTATTTCTGATTGTATGAACTGTGGCACAGCTTATTCCAGATAAAGAAGAAAAATGAAATTGCTCTGCTGCCCTGCCCAGCAGGGAAAATGCCAACTTAGAAACCATCAGCTTTGGATGCTTTTGTCAGCCCTGTGACTTTCTCCCTGTCCTCACCCCGCCTGTCCCCAAGTTCCTTTGTGCTTCCTCAGCCACCTTCCCCTGCAGCTGCGGGGAGTGGAAAGGTGTGGATCCCTTGGGGGATCAGCTCAGATGTCACTGAACTGAATGGAGGAGCTCCCCGGGTTCTCTGCTGCTCCTTTCTGGTAACCAGATGCATTTTGGGGTTGAAGCAACATCACTGACACAGTTTACTTCTCTAATACAGATATCACTACTGCTGAAGTTGGTGTGGTGCAAATATAACATTTATGTTAGCAAGAGAAATATATCAGCTGAATTCATGCAGCAAACATATATTTTCCTTCGCTAATGCATGCACAGAGAGAAATAAGCTGTTTCTGGAGGAACACTGTGCTTCCTCAGTGAAGGTCTCAGCTGAACTCATTCAGGAAGATTTTTGCTAATTATTCTGATAACTTGTCTTAGTTTTCATCAGCTTTTGTACCATGGATGTGCCTGAATAATGACTCCCATCATTACACCAGCCCAGCCCTTGTGCATCATTTGTCCTCCCCCCGCTGGCAACTTGACTCTCCCAGCTCTGCCTCATGCCAGCACTCTCCCACCAGAGCTGCCAGTGTCCCATTTAATCTGTGATAAATACAAACTGCTCCCAACCCTGCTTGCCTGGGGGATATCAGCTCTATCTGCCACATTTAAAAATGATCATCCCTGTTGTTTAGAAAAACAACAACTCAAAATACCACCCCTGACTTTTCTCATTACTTACGGACTGAAATTTCCCCATCTGTCTTTCCTCAGCTGCGTTCTTGAGAAAGAAATCCTGTCTTCTGTTTTCTTTCTCCCCAGTGAGCAAATCCTCATCCACTGTGACAGCTCATCTTGGAATGACTGCTTATTCTAGGTAGCTCCTTGCTCCTACCTGGAGATCTTTTCATTTCTTCCCCTCAGTGCACCTAATGGCTTTTCATGTTTATTGTTTTTTTTTTTTTCAAAAAGAGCCTTTGTCTCACTTTTCCACTTAAGCATCCTCCCTCAAACAATGCTTTTCCATTTCACCTTATTCACAGATTTTAATTTTTTTCCTATCTCCTCTGTAAGAGACTTTAGTTCTTCATCACTGTGTATTAAATGATTCATTTGCTGAGATTTAACAGCAAATTTAATTTCTCCAACCCTGTCAGCCTCTGTCTGCCCCTCTTGATTCTGTCAGTCTCCAACAACTGTAAATTGCAAATTTTTGTTCTATTTTCAGCCTCTGAGCAGGAAGTCTTTTGATTCTGAGCCCTTTACCTTAAAACTCTCTTCACAAGGCCTGGGAACTCAGAGCCTTTGACTCTGAATTAGTCTTTTGACCCCTCGGGTTTTCTTTTCATTAAATTTATTTATTGCTGTCACCCACACATAACTACTGTGTTCTTCTACTTTGATCCAAATTCCACTAAAAATCCTAATTTCACGTGTTCATTACTTCCTGGCATTAAAAAAAAAAAAAAAAAAAAAAAGGAGAAAAAAAAAAGAAAAGAAAAAATTCGGTGGATTCTTCCATGATATTTTAGAATCCCAGTCCTACTCTGTTTGAAGGGCTGAGGAAGGGCACACAGTGGGGCTGCAGGGGACAGGGCAGGAGCACTTTTACAGTCACCTTGTGCGACCATCCTGTGCTGCCCTGGTCTGTGAACTGCTCCCACAAGCTCCATCAAGTGTTCATCTTGGAATTCACCAAATTCAGTAAAGGCTGAGCTTCCAGACACACAGACTTCATCTCCAGTGATGGGGAATGCATGTCCCTTCTCCCTCAGTCTCCTGACTCACCCTGGCAATATGAGGAGGAGGAAGGAGGTCTATGATTCTTCCTGTACTGGTGCAGAGAAGAGAAAACCCAAAGCAAAACCAAAAGGCAAAGAAGAGCGGGACTGCATCTGCCAGGAAGTCTAATTCACCACAAACATGAAAAAGACAGCAGACTGGTCTTCTAAAATTCAGGTTGCAGCTGACCATCCTGTTGCGCTGCAGCCCCAGGAGCACGGGCAGCAGGCTGAAGCTGGGGATTCTCCACCTTGACTCTCCTGCCATGGGACCCCACCTGCAGTGATGTGCCCAGCCCTGGAGCCCCCAGCACTGGAGAGATATGGACCTGTTGGCAGAATCCCAAAGGAGACCATGAAGGTGCTCAGAGGGCTGGAGCTCTTCCTCTCTGGAGCCAGGCTGGGAGAGCTGGGAGCGCTCACCTGGAGAAGTGAAGGATTAGAGATACCTTAGAGGCCCTTCCACTGCTTGAAGGGTCCTAACAGAGCTGGAGAAGGATTTTGGAAAGGATTTTGTAGTGACAAAACGGGTGGAATGGCCTCACAAAATCCACAAGGGTGGAATGGTCTCACACTGACAGAGTGCAGGGTAAGCTAAAATATTAGGAAGAACACCTTACTTATATTTTATGGTTGAGCAGTGGAGTCTTGAGACTTGTTCTGATGACCAGAAAATGCTTTCTTTCCCTATTCTCTTGGGGTTTAATTCTTTTACTGGCAATGCTGACAACTATGCAGTCATCTGTGACGGTGTTCACAGGGGTTCTTGGATGAGGGAAGAGATGAGGATCTGACTCAATGTTTCAGAAGCCTTGATGTATTATTTTATGATATATATTACATTAAAACTATACTAAAAGAATAGAAGAAAGGTTTTAATTTTAGTTTTAATAAATAATTAATCAGAAGGCTAGCTAAGAATAGAATAATAAGGAATGATAACAAAGGCTTGTGGCTCAGCTCTCTGTCCAAGCCAACTGGGCTGTGATTGGCCATTAATTACAAACATCCAACATAGGGCAATCACAGATCCACCTGTTGCATTCCACAGCAGCAGATAATCAATGTTTACATTTTGATTTTGAGGCCTCTCAGCTTCTCAGGAGGAAAAATCCTAAAGGAAAGGATTTTTCCATAAAAGATGTCTGCAACATCATCAAGTACTGCATGTCATTGCATGCAGATCCACGTGGCCCTGGGACCTTTGTCCCCAAACTGGAAGGGGACCTGAAGCTTCCCCAGCCTGCACAGAGCCAGAGCAGCTGCTCTGCAGGCTGAGGAGATCCTTGCCAGGCTTCAGGTATTGCCCTGTGCTCCCTGTCAGGAAACACAATTATCTTTGTGGAGAAGTGGAGAGGAAGACTCACGCTGGATTTCTCGAGCGAAGGCACAGAGATTCACCCAAGTAGAAAGGAATGGCAAGATGCATTTAACCTCATTAGTTTCAGTAGGGCTGACTTTGTGCAATCCATCAGTGTACAAATACATTAGGGGAACTAAACTATTTCCACATCTCATTTACATAATGGATGGGATGTGAAATGAGTCCTATGGAGGAGAAGTGCCCTGGAGGCACTAAAGTTTATCACAATATGTAAGAGTTCTTTTAGATCATTGCATTAAATTTCCACTAACAAGATAACAAATTAATTGTCTGCATTACTGTACTAACCCAAAGTGGATAAAGTGTATGATTTCAGCGGAGGAAGGCAGCTGTTTAAGACAGCTTGGTGGTTATGGAAGGAGGCAGAAGAGATTAGTGTGTCTCCCAGCATTTGTATGCCATGATGCCAGCCCTCCTCCTGCCTCTTTAAGAAATCCAGCTCTTCTCTAATCTGATGTAGGACTTGAGCTTTATTAGTGAAGTGAGGGAGAATGAGTAAATCAACTGTATCAGACAAGCCTCAGGACATCTGGAAATTGATCATTCTGCAGAAATAAGCACTCTGTGTTTATTAGCTGGGAGTTCATCACTATCACTTCTTTTTATTCAATTCCTAAGAGATTTCAAAGCTATCATCATAGTATTAGCTCTTCTGACTGTGCTACTGGAGATAAAGATCAGAAGATCTATCTAATGATGGCTTTCTCTGTCTCCCTCTTTCTTTCTCTAAAGCTATTCTGATTAAAAAAAAAAAATGTAGGAAAATAGCAAGAATGAAATAAAGCAGACTTCATCTCCTAAATTTTTGCCTGTTGGCAATGGGAGTAATTTTTTTGCATTATTATTCCGCAGGCACTCGGTTTTATTCAGGGGGACACATTCTGCAAAATAGAAAATCCCTCTTAGAAAAGGTGGAATTTGAAGTTTTTAATGTGGTGGTGGAAAAGGGAGGAAGATAAAAGGACTTAAAGTCATAAAGCAGTGCTTTACATTGAAAGTACAGTTATTTTAAATGATAATACACGTCAAATAGAACCCAGGGAAATTACTTCCATAAGTTAGAAAGGTAATAATATTACTTTAAGAAGAATAATTACTTTCCTTAACTACATTTATCACACAGTAATTCAGTTCTCCCTTCTGGAATATGATGCAATGCCAAACTTTTGACTGATTTATTTAAAACCAGCCTTAAGAAAAGATTCACCAAGATATGAGGTTTCTTCTGGTTCTTTATTCCAAACTGAGGAGTTATCAAAATGCAAATGCTCTGACTAACTGCATGTTTAGACGTGCATTCCTGTACAGCTGCATTGCATAGCTTCATTGTGCAAAGACACTGGGAGGGAAAAAATAAAACCATCTGTAAGAGTTTTCCAATAACAATGGTCCGACACACAAACAATTTAAGTATAGATGTGGATTTCCAGAGATCTGTACAAATCCAACCCAATGAACTCTCTGAAGAAAAATCTTCCCTAGCAGAAGTTTTGCTGAGATCAGTTTTTATCAGGTGATTTTTTCCATTTTCCAATGGCAAATTAACATTTATTATCTCTTTGGACTGGCACTTTGAGTTCCAGCCTGAGTGCACGTTGTGCTAGATTCTGTGCACAGATTAAAGGAGAAAAGGTGCACGTTGTCCAAGAATCTTTCTGTGCAAGTAGACGATGAGAGAAAACAGATGAATGCAATAAGCAGGGTGATCATGATTTAACAGTAAAGCAAGGCAAGTAAATTAATCCATTTGTACAGAGCCCAGCACAATGCAGCTGGACCACATTGCTTGAAAAGTTAGCACTTAATAACAATAACAATAATTACCAGGTCTTTAAAATTAATGTATTAATTTCAGTTAGACCTCATAAGTTGCTCAGCCAGTGAATGAAAAATGCCATAAATCTTTAAGGAAAGGCCAATTTCAAGTCAGCATTGTCTTCCCTCCTACACAAGCTTTCTGCCAGTTGGCCCTGAACTAGAATCACGCTTCTCCTGAATCACCTTTTTACTCATGATTATGGTGATTATTTCTTTATAATCATACCATCACTGTTTCAGGCTCCTGATAAAATCCAGCATGTCCACCTCTGCTTTTGAGGCTGTCCTTTCTCCGTGCCCTTTCTCATTATGTACATAATGATTGATTTCCTTCCTACTTTGCTGCCCATTGTTTGCTTGCATGTGCATGTGGTGTTGTCTGTGCTGTCTGTAGGGCTCAGGGAAGTTAAGGTATGGGTCTCTCATGGGATGAAAAGGGTTCCAGTTTGGAGGAAATGCACAAAGATTAACAGATAGGTGACAAATAAGGTCTGAATCAGGCCATGAGTTTACATCACAGAATCATGGAATGGTTTGGATTGGAAGGGACCTTAAATAGCATCTTGTATCAACCCCCCTGCAATGGTCAGAGACATCTTCCACTGTCCCAGGTTATTCCAAGCCTTGTCCAGCCTGGCCTTGGACACTCCCAGGGATCCAGGGGCAGCCACAGCTGATCTGGGCACCCTGGGCCAGGGCCTGCCCACCCTCACAGGGGAGTATTCCTTTGTAATATCTGAAAATCCCCTTTTGGAATTTAAATCAGTTCCCCTCTGTCCTATCACTACCTGGGTGTGTAAAAAAGTCACTCTTCAGATGTTTTTTTGAGGTTCCTTTCAAGTACTGGAAGGGGCTGTATGGTCTCCCCACAGCCTTCTTCAGTCTGAAAAACTCTCATTTCTTCTCAGCCTGTCTCCATGGCAAAAGTGCTCCAGCCCCCACAGAATCTTCTCTCTTGCTGAGGTAGTGCCAAAGGATAAAATATACTGATTCAATGAACGAGCGTGTGAATGTTAAACTCTTACATCCCTGGAAATTCCTTATTTTCACCTGACTCTTATCTGGGTTGAACGAGGGCCTGCTCCTACCCAAGGCCTTCTGAGCAGCCCAATTGAGAGGAAAAAAATGCAATGAGAGGTGATGATACCACACCAGCAGGTCTTCCCACTGAAGGACAGACATTCCGCTATTGCAGCATGCATCAAAACCTTGTCAGCAAATTGCTGCACCTCTGTGTGTTCCCAACAATGCCTCTGAATCTCTGTTTGCGTTCTGGTATCCAGGAAACAAAACTGATGGCTCTCCTTTATTGACTGGTCCAGATCCATAAATTACCCTTCTTCCTCAATACACAGGAGATTTTCAGT
The DNA here is from genome assembly GCF_028551555.1 of Melozone crissalis. Classification (NCBI taxonomy): domain Eukaryota; kingdom Metazoa; phylum Chordata; class Aves; order Passeriformes; family Passerellidae; genus Melozone; species Melozone crissalis. The sequence goes on from NW_026535814.1 coordinate 19,633,017, forward strand.
GATGTGAGGGACACAGGCTGAGGAAACCAAGCCCCTAAAACAAGAGACAGATGTCTGAGCCCATGATTCACCAGTGATGAGCTGCAATTGGGCCACGTAGACTTTGAAGTAATTCATTACATTTGTATCTCTTCTGTAGGGGGAGGACTTTCCTCAATGATTTGTATGACCTTGCTAAACCCGGATAGGTGGTAATTGAGCGGCAACTACTTCTTCAGAAGAAACAGAATAAAAATATTGAAAATATTGACTCACCCCAAAGGCAGTGAGCAGCACTTTGGTCTTTGACCTTTAAGCATCCTAGGGTAGTCAATAACCTGGCTGTTAGATGCTGTGCCTGCCACTGATTTTGATTTGGGAGTAGTTTAACCTTGAACCAAGATCTAAGTAACCACGGCAACAGGAAGTTGGCCTCTCCATCCAAGGAGTGGGGATCCATAAATCAAGGTCCCTAATGCAAACACTGTGTGCAGGTAGAGATTTGAGAGGATAAGTGGTTTGTGGGGGATTACCTTTGAAAAAATGAGTGATTGTCCCTTGATATGTTGAAACACAGCTTCACAGACTTTTTTCTTTTTTTATCAATAGAGGTCAACAGGTTACAGCTGCACGTTTTCATACGGCTCTTTATATAGGCCCTTCAGTTTAATTAGGACCAGATGTTGAATTTATGAGGTTGTTAGCATTATTATGTACCATATGCACGTGCAAATATGTGTGTGTGTATTGATACATGCACCCACATGTGCACATTTCTTGTGCGCCCACTACACTCATGAATAAATATTGTTAAGGCACAAACTCAAGCACTGTGTAGTGGTGAGACCTCAGGTGTGCATACACAGAGCTCCAAAGGGTAATTACCTAGTCAAATATCTCACTTATTCTATGGGACACTGCTTTATTCAATGCATAGAGCTCACCTAATGAACAGCTATTTGGGAGCTGGATTTTCCTCTTGCTATTCAGTGCATGACATCATGTCTCATTTATTCCACATTTCTAAGCCTCGGTATGAATAGATGAATGTTTCATGAATGTTGATAATTTTATTTTCACAGGACTGCTCTTGAGATGAGGGGTATATTATTGTTCTCATTTGCACTAGAGAAGCCGAGCAGAGAGAGATTGAAGTTTAATGGATACAATTTGAGATGCTTAATGCTAGATTTGAGGCTCTGGAAAGATGTGTGGTCTAATAGGCAGAGACTGCTCTGTTTATCCCCACCAAGCTGTGACCTGTAACACTGTCTCACTCGTGACTATTTCTGCCCTTTCTTGCCTCCCTTAAATCCACCAGCTAATATCAGGTCACGTTTTCATCAGGACTCCTCTCCCAAACTGGCCCAATTGTATCCCTGTCTTTCAGACTCCTCTCACTGTAGCATTTCTGTGCCTCCTGAATCTGATAGGCATCTCTTCCACAGCTTCTGAGAGAACCCACAGATCTGCTGATATTTCTCCTTTTACGTGCCAGAAACCCAAGTTCATAGGGACTGTTCATAGCAGCTCCAAATAGTAAATATAAGGAATTTTTGGTTTGTGTATGGAGAAGCTGAGCACAGTGAAGAGACGCAAAAAGGGAAAAGGGTCTGGAGAAGCAGGAGCAGCTGAGGGAGCTGGGGGAGCTCAGCCTGGAGTAAAAGAGGCTCAGGAGGGAGCTTCTCATTCTCTGCAACTCCCTGGCAGGACGGTCAGAGAGGGGCTGGACTCTACTCCTAGGGAACAAGGAATCAGGAATATTGGATCAGGAACATTGTAGAGACATGCAAAACCAGGCCACGGTGGCAAATCAGACTCAGCAAAGATGTCAGGGAATTCTGATGATTGATCAAGAAGCTCCAGGTACAAAAAGGAAGCAAAAGACACATGGAAGCTGGTGACCCAGAGAATGAGATCTACAGGGATGGGCTTAGAAAGGCAAAGCCCACCTGGAGTTGAATCTAGGGCAGAAGATCAACAAGAAATGTTTTGACAGTTACATAAAGCAGCCAAATATAGCCTATGGAAAATATGGGCCCCTTGCTGAATGAAACAGGGACCCCGGCTGAAAAAGATCAGCAGGAGATTGATTGTCCTCTTTGCCTTGATCTCTACTGGCAGGACTGGCCTTTGAGAATCCTAGGCCTGTAATGCTGCTGTGGAAAGGAAACCTGCTCTTGGAGGAAGATCTGATTAGGGAACAGTTAAATGAACTGGACATGCATAAATCCATGGGATTTGGCAGGATGTACCCAAAGGTGCTGAGGGATCTGGCTGGCATCACTGTGAGACTACTCTAGGTTGTTTTTGAAAGATTGTGGTGATCAGGAGAGGTTTTTGAGGACTAGAAGAGAAGAAATATCAGTCCAATGAGGTCAAGAAGCAAAAGCAAGGAAGCAGCAGGGCTATTCAATCTCATCTCAGTCTCTAGAATTTGATGGAGTAAACAATTGTGAAGAGCATTTTCAAACATATGAAGGAGGAAAAGATGACCAGGAGTAGTTATCACAGATCTGTGAAGTGGAAATCATGCCTCACCAATCTGATGGGTTTTATCTTGACTTTAGCAAGAGTTCTGCCACTGAGTTCCATCAGCTTCTTACAGACAAAATTATGAAACACAGGCAGAATAAATGTACACTGTGATGGACTGAAAACTGGCTGGTCTCAGAGGGCTGTGATGGGTAGCACAAAATCCACTTAGAGACCAGACAGAGATGCACCCCATGATATGGGAACTAAAAACTTTTAATATGTCAATTAATGAGCAGGATGGCAGGGTAGAGAACACCCTCCACAAATCTGGAGTATTTCAGAGCTCAGAGCAGTGGCTGATATGCCAGAGGAATATGGACATATGGGAGAGAGTCCAGTCAGAGGCCACAGAGATTATGAAGAATCTGGGATATTATCTCTCTTATGAGGAAAGATTCAGAAGGATGGGATGTTCTGCCTGGAGAACAGAAGGCTAAGGGGGATTTTTCTACACATCCAAATATTTGATGGGAAAGATTAGAGAGGATGGAGCAAGATTATTCTCAATGCTGCCCAGTGACAGGAGAAGAGTAATTGGGTGCAAGCTGAAACATTAACACAAGTTGTTCCTGAACAGTGTTGATTTACTAAGGGGATGAACAGTTTGTAGGGAGAGGTTGTGGACTCTCCCTCCTTGGAGATATTCTCATTTGGCCAGATGTGGTCCGGGGCAGCCTTCTCTGGATGACCCTGTTTGAGCAGGGTGACGTGGGCAAGGCGGTCTCAAGAGAAGTTTTCAACATCAGCTGCTCTGTGGTTTTTTGAATCATTGTATAATTTAGTTGCCAAAATCTGGTGCATTTTATCTGAGCCTCATGTGTAGGTTGAGATCTGAAAAAAGAAGGAATTTATGAAGGATTATCTCTGACAAATGAATATCTGCCCTAATCATGTTGAAGCCCAACATCACAGAGACTTGGAGAGGTTTTCAAATTTCCATGCCAGGAGTTTAAATTTCACATATTTACAAGCAAACAAAATGGTTAAAAACTACACAAGAGTTTGAGGAATACTGTTAGCGGAGGAATTTGCCAGCCATAGTGCATAGCTTTTATTTTTCTGGAATATTTAACTTCTTTGGCATTATTTTACCACTCATTTATTCCGCATTGTAAACTGTAGGTAGAAAGATATATGACAAACAACTCTTTCTTTCCTTAACTCACTTCCCTTTGATGAGCTGCAAGGCAAATTTAATTAGGAAGGGAATTCCTGAAAAATAAATGTAACGTGCTCCGGATGGGAATTGCATATTGAGGTTGTTCCTGATGCCTGCTCCTTGCTCAGATGAAACACCCACTAAGTCAGGTGTTTATAGCAGAGAAGTATGTAACTATGTGTGGAGAATGAGCTGCACAGGAAATGATACATAGGCATTCCCAGTAAATAGAGTTATGAAGGATATTTGTCTTTATACATGTATCAGAGTGTACGTGGTTTTTTAGAAGAAAAAGTACTAATGCACTAATGTACTAAAAGTAAAATGTTTTGTTGGTTCACCATTGTTTATAGAGACCAGTGATGGTACATCCTCCAGCAAAATTATCAAAAATTGATAACAGTTATGATCTTTGTTGGTATCAAGACTGTATTACAGATACATCCACAAGAAAATATGGAAATATATCAATGTAGCAAGGACAACAACTGACTTATCTTTTTTTCAGATATATCCCCAGACATGTTACAGTACTAACACTCATCCAAATTTTGTTTCCCCAGGAATTGCAGGTCCCCACTTAAAAGCAGACCAGACTTCACTTCATGGTAAAATGGAAAGTTCTGCCTGTAATGTGATGACCAGAAGGAAACCAGCAGGTGTTGACAGTGTTGCAATGCCAAGTCCAGTATTATCTCTCCTACCTTCATCATCAGCAACATCTGAAGCAGGTAATGCTGTTTTCACTCCAGCCCCTCTGTTTCTTCCCCGTCTTCCTCCTTCTGGAGCTGTACCATATGTTCACCCAGTTCTCTTCCTGATTGGAAAAGTAGCTGCAAATGTGAATACCTAATGTGATAATCAGGCTGTAACATCTCCAATGCTTTCTTACCATGACTGTAGATCTTGGCACACCAAATCTATTTTATTCACACACCAGCACTTGTGCAACAATGAGGATGCAAGTAGCACCAGCCTGTAGGGTCTAGCAGGACACTCTGAAGCAAGACTCCTGGGTTCCTTCCTCAGCCCCATTCTTCATTTCTTTTAAATGCTCCCACCCCTGTAGCATGAACAAACCGAATACACAGTGAATAGCTGAGGAGCAGATGAGATTTCTTACTGCATACTTCAGTGATTTTAGCATAATATTCTGTCTTGCAAATGCAAAATTGTCTGGGGCAATGAGCAGTGATTTAAAATACCAGAATAAATAAGTCAGAATAGCATGCTTTTCTATCAACTTATATTTTGTGCTTCTATTTTGAATCAGATCAGAAAGGTGATATCTTTATACCATTGGAAATTGAGCCAAGTCATTCAGGCATCATCATGCCTTTCCTTGGGCATGGATAGAGAGGTTAATCTTCCATTTTTTATTAATTTCCAGTGACTGGGGAATCCACAGTTCATTACCCTACATGCAGGCATTAGGAGTTTCATAGTCTTGTCAAACTTTTGATGCCACATTCAAAAGAAACATATTTGTATCACTGACTTACAGAATTATTGCATATTTAATCACTCAGCTGAAAGTGCTTTTTCAATGCACTTATTTTTATTTCCCTTTCAGTTCTTGAATAAAACAAGGGTTTCATACTGCAAATTAGCCTCTGTAAAGATAAATTTTTATATTAAAAAAATCAGGATTGTCTATTTAGTCTTTAGTACTTTCCTATATATAAACCAAGGACAGATTTTTAAAGTGGCAGAGAAGGAAAGCACACAAATATTTTATGATCCGTTACAAGATGAAAGTGTATGCTTGACTGCATAGTTCATTCTTTCCATTTTCAGAAGTCTAATTAAATTGTTGGTTTATCTGTAGCCCAGATGTTGAAATAATTTAGCTGAAAAGTAAAAGAAACTGTGTTAATGGGAAAACAGGACAGTGCTATGGGTTTCCTGTAATTAATAGGAATCTCTTTGAAAATTCCTCCATCCAATGCAAGCCAAGAAATTGACCCCAGCTTTGAGCAGCCTCCTCTGTGCCATGTTCTTGCAAGTGGCCTCAGGCACCTCTGAAGGGATGAAGAATAACAGGCAGCAAGGATTTTAGGGCTTCAGACATAACAGAGCCATCCAGAATAAACTTATGGGGATAATGAAGAACATCCAAAGGGTCTGATCTGCCTGGGCTCACCTCCTTCACCATGGTTCTTTCAGCTTCCTCTAGCTCCCCTTGGAAATATGTATTTTTGGTAGGAGTGTCTCTCTTTGCTTCAGAAGCTCTTTCCAGCATCATTTCATTCCTGTATGGCTTCCCAGCATGGCCTGCAGCCATTTCTGATCTGTGAGACTGAGCCTCACTGCACCTGTGGGAGGGGAGAAGCACCAGGCCTCCGTGTGCCCTATTTGGAATGTGTAAAGCTGTGGTTTAAGGCTAACATTGGTTCTTGCTTGTTTTGGGGCAGCTAGCTGGGGTTGTTTGGAGAGTGGGGAAAGGATGAAGCAAAAGTATAAAAGCTTGTGCTGCATCATGCATTTGTATTTTCCCTTCATTTTGGGCTGGATTTTGCCTTTGTGGAGGCAGACCAGAAAAAAATCCAAAAAAGTAAGGCCAACACAGACCAGCCTGGGTCCAGGGTTGGGCAGGGTCTGTCTGGATAAAATGGAAAAGATTAATGCATGGCTTTGGCTTTCAGCAGAGCAGTATGTCACATGGCAATATGGGAAAATATTTTATATCAAAGGTTGCTCACCAAGAGCTTCCAGATGAGTTGATAACACCTAATGGCTCTCACTTCAATACTAGTTTACTTTGGCAGATCTCCCTGATATTTTATCATAGGCACACCTCATCAAAGCTTCCCCCTGCAGGCCCATCAGACTCTTTCTGCATAGTCTTCCTACAGCAAATGTAGAATCAGATGTCCCTGACATTCAATAATGAAAATAATGTTGGGTTTCCTAATATCTCGTTTTAAAAGCCTGACCTGAAAGCACAGGTAGTTACCCAGTACATGCATTCTGACTACTGGCAGACTGTGCAACAACTCAAATGATTTCTTGAGCCTGCAGGTTCAGAGGCTTGCTAGGAAGAAAGAAAAGGAATTATTAGTAGCTTCTAACAAGCTCCCTGAGAAAGCCATAAACACCTTAAAGCATTTACAAAGGAAAAATTAGTGCAGTAAGCCAGCACAGAACAGCACACAGGGGTTTTTTTCCTAAATGTGAAAATGTGTTTCAGCACAAAAATGAACAGACTTGTGAGTTTGCAAAGTTTTATAAGGGCAAAAAAAGTATCTAAACATGAAGGAATGCACTGAAAGTGGTATTTGGCCATCCATTTACATGCAGGAGCAGAAGCCTACCCACAGTTGCCTGCATATCAGTTAATTTTGAGCAATTGGGCAGTTTGGCAGAAGGCAGGTGCCAGCCTTTGCTCCTCTGGGGCCGTGTCCATTCAGAATCAGGCTCCACTCAGGACTCTCAGCTTGAGTGCCTGAGAGGGTTTCAGGATGGACAGGAGCTCTGTGTTCTTACCCAGCATCAGGACATCAAAACAATGAGCAAGGTCATCTTGAACTGCATAGAGTTCCCGTTTTAGGGTTTAGGAGCTGAGGTCATCCTCTGCCAGCTGTACAGACCAGGTCTCCACTGACCACGCTCAGGTGGTAACACCAATCTGCAGAAACAGCTGGCAGCAGATAAACCTCAGTAAACACATAACATCTTTGCAGGGACTTGGCTAATGCTTTATTTCAATCTTTTTTTTCCCCAGTTCCTTGGCTTACTTTCTTTCCAATGAAAATTGAGAGTAAAGCCAAATCTCCTGGTATCATCGTGATACCTTGCAAGCTTTCCTGCATTTCTGATAAATTTTCCGTTGTCAATCACCAACTGAAAAATTTCAGCTTTACTTTCAGAAAAAAACAAAAACCACCTCAAATAGTGTTATTAAAAAAAAAAAAATAGGACTTGAAAATGTGCCCTGACAATAGAAATAAAAGGCAAAAGGTGGACAGTGAACTTGAGGAGTGTGCCAAATGTTTGATTTTTTAGATCTTCTGACCTGAAGCTACTCTCAGGATATGGGTGGGACTCAAAGGATTTTAATGCTTAAGGCTGAAGTTATTGGGGCTCCTTATGTCAATCACCAGTGAGAACAGATGAGAATAATCATTTTCTGTGACAGGGACTTAACCTTTTTTGATCAAATTTCTGGGAAATAGCTTGCTGCCACTTGCCTTTAGGGATCTTGAATCCACAGTTTTTTAGGGGTGACCTACTTGGGAGGAATTTTGTGCAACTAATTAGCTTCTCCTGAGCAACTTGGATATTTCATTTCCTTTCTCTTTTCCTTTGGTACCAAAATGACTGCATTCCTCTTTTCTTTTGTCCTTTGTGAACCACAAACTGCAAATGGGTTTTATTTTTCTTTTTGGTGTGGGGAGTGGGTTACATATGGAAAATGTATTTTGTTTTGTAATTAATGAAAACCAGACTTTGGGAAGTTGGCCATCCCAGGTCTTTATTTATAAGAGAGCATATGTCTGTGTTTTGTTTATGACTCACTCCTGCTTCTTACATTGTAACTTGGGTTTGTTTATGCACGCTCTTCACTGAATCCAAGCAACATGGTGGTATAAGAGCCAAAAATTTATGTTCTCCAAGAGGGGAGGCCAGTGAATGAGGTTTATATGCTGAATCTGTCACAGCCCATAGAGAGCAAGAGGAGATTCTACAACTTGACAGCTCCCGGTTATCTGCACAAAATGCTACAATAGCAACTTTATTTAAACTACTGCTGGAAGATTAGCCTGTTAGCCATGTAGGCAGAGATAACCCCCAAATGAACCTTTCTCAAAATCTTGCCTGCTCGGGAAACTTCAAGGATTTCAAACCCAAATGACTGCTTGACAGTCAGGTGTAAATTAAGTTTGCAAGTAGATGTGGGCTGAGGTTAATTTAGTAGGATGTTTTATTCTTTACCAAAAAGGAAATTCTGAGTTCCATCATTTCTTTCCCAGCAGCACAGAACAGGTATGTTAGGAGTGAAAGGGAGCACCAGTTATTGCAATCGCAGAATTAATACATTCTGCTTCCCTCACAAAGGGGTAGTTACTCCTAATCCGTGTGCAAATCCTGAACTCTGAACAGATGCCATGTTCAGGAAAGGACAATGAGACAATTTAGGCAAAACAAGCAAGGTCTCGTGTCCTAAGCAAAGGACAAGGAGCCAAGAAATTCTGGGTACTCTTCCCAGCTCTGACAATGACTCACAACGTGACCTTGGCAAGAAACTTAACTACTTTGGACTTGGTTCAGATCTAAAGTAAGTGATCTGAACCAGGAGTAAGCTTACTTTGGGGGCCATTAAAGTCAATTATATGACTGAGTAGTTTCAGCTAGTATCAGCTAGTACAGAAACCCAGGCAGGGGTAATGAATTTGCCACAGATGAAGTGACCCACACATCTTGTCTCTGCCCACTACTTTCAGCAACAAACACTTTTCATACTAACTGGCATTCGTGACAAGAATTAAAGGCTGAATTGAAGACATCAGGATTATATCTTTGGGGTACAGAAGGTTTAATAGTTAGGTTGGGCCAATATGACGGCTATGCTGAGCTTCCTTCTCTCCAATTAAAGGTTGAAAAATGAGAATGAAGCAAACTTATGCTAAAACGTTGCTGTAGCAAAAACTTTGTTGCTTTAGAAGAGGGAACAGGCAATCTCTGAAGACTACTTGTGTGAAAGTTGTATTTCCATCTACTCTTCATGATGCTAGAAAAAAAAAGAAGAGTTTCCAATTACTGTTGTTTGACCCACCCCTGTTTCTCTCCTTGTGTCCCAACAGCCAGCTCACCACTGAAGAAAAGGTTCAAGCGCCGTGAAATCGAAGCAATCCAGTGCGAGGTGCGCAAGATGTGCAACTACACCAAGATCCTGTCCACAAAGAAGAACCTGGACCATGTGAACAAGATCCTGAAAGCCAAGCGGCTGCAGAGACAATCAAAGACAGGCAATAACTTCGTGAAGAAGAGGAGGGGGCGTCCTAGGAAGCAACCCCTTTCCTTTGACGAAGACTCCAGAGACCAAATGCCCGTTCTGGAAAAATGCGTTGACCTTCCGAGCAAAAGAGGTCAGAGACCAACACTCAACCCGTTAATGTTGGAGCAAGCAGCCACTCAAGATACAATCATGGCCACCATCGAGGCTGTCATACACATGGCTCGAGAGACACCACCGCTGCCGCCTCCTCTGCCTCCTCCACCCCCTCCACTCCCTCTCCCTCTGCCCCGGGCGCCCCGGGTCGGAAAAAGGAAAAACAAGTCCCCGCAGGAGGAAGAGGAGGACGTGAAAGTGAAGCGGCACCGTAAGGGCAGAGGGAACGAAAGCGAAGGCCTTCCCTAAGGCCAGTGCACCTCGTCAGATGTTGGGTGCCCACAGTGGAGCACGCCAGGACTGGGGGACAGGAGGTGCACAGTCGGCCTCACCCCTTTGGCAGCACCAGACTGACCTGTCCCTTCAGCAGCCAGAACTCATTGCAGAGAGCTGTGCCAGCTGGGCGCGCATCTTTCCTCTTCATCGCTTTCACCCAAGCCACCCCCCCAAGGAAAGAGGGGGGGAAAGGCAAGGGAAAAGTGGGGGATACAGGGGAGGAGGATGTGTGTCAAAGTTGGAAAAAGCATGAACTCTGCCGAGTTTCCAAAACTAATCTGAATCTCAGCATTGCTGTTCTCATACTGTACCCAGAGGCTGGAAGTCATCCTCGCAGATAGCAGAACGTTGTCACTAAGGGTGCATGCTCGACTCTGATTCTGTTTGGTGGGGCAGGTGAAACTAAGAGTAACTTTACCATAGTATAAATCACTGTAAAAAAGAAAAAAAAAAAGGAAAAAAAAAAGAAACAAAGAAACAAAGAAAGAAACAAAGAAAGAAACAAAGAAGAAAAAACCCAACAAAAATTAATGTAATTTTCTCAACTGTGATATTGGTTATAACCTATTTGATTTTTTTTTTCCAGTTTTATATACCTACCAGGCTTTGGGACAGCATAAGCCAAAATGCCTGGCTCCTGCTAGAACTATATATTTCTTTCTCATTTACTTGCCTAGTTACAACTAGCTGCAATATAGGCAATAGAAAATTAGAGCCTTACACGCGTGCACACTCATTCCGAGTGCTATCCCAAGAAACGATGGAATATCACAGCATTTAAAATAAGGTATACACGGATATTCGGTTACAATAGCACGTTTATATGAAGCAACTTGGCAATGGCATGTGAAAAAGGGGTCATCCATCAGCCAAGTTGTTTTGATGCTCGGTACATATGAGTAGAGAACAGCAAGACACTTCTGGGGAATAGTTATAGTAAACATGGAAAAAAATCACCAAAAAAAAAATTAAAAAAGATAAAAGGAAAAAAAAATAGGACACAAAAAAAAAAATAGAATAAAAACCAGAACCCAAATCTACCAAGTTTTTGCCATCTGCAATTCCCAGTGAAATTAACGGGAAAACCAGAATATTAATAATTTGCTTTGGGTAGCAATGCCTTGATATTATCTTTTAAAGAAAATAGATAAAGTAGATTGTTTTAAAAAAATATAGAACAAACCCTATGGATAATAGATCCTTTCTTGGCAATTATTTCTGAAAAAAAAAAAAGAAAAAGAATAAGTGTTCTTATCTGAAAATAGAAATAAAAATGTTCAAAGGGTATCACCACTGCAATTGTATTAATGCCACTTTGGACATGTTCTCCAAGTTGTGGTTGCCTTAATAAACTAAAAAATAATTTTTTTTTTTGTACATAATGTAATTATAAAGCTCTCAGTCTGCATGGATGCAAACTGTGTGTGACAAATCGTCTCTTTAAATGGTCAGTTCAAATTGTACATTTCTCATTCGAGTTGTCCATTAGCCATTGATAAAACTTGGGCAAAATACCCAAGCTCCATATCCACAGCCCAATTAAAATGTTTCGCTAAAACAAAGACTGAACAAAAAACTGTTCCATTGCAGTGTCAATGCTTTTAAAAAAGAAAGTAAATTGTTGAAATTTGAAATAGGTACTTTCAACTTTATTTCCTTTCTTTTTAAATCCTGCGGTGCACTCAACACCTAGCATGGCAAGATGGATATTAAAATGGGAACAGGGAGGGAAGATTCCACCAAGGGAGGGGGGATTGGAATTTCTTAATGGTTGACAAGCCAAATTCTATTCCCTTTTTCAAGAAATCTTGAATTGGTTTATTGCCAAGGAAGCTTCATATAGCACGACACTAAAAAAAAACAAACAAAAAAAAGAAGAACTACAAGAAAACCCCACCAAAAAAACAAAACAACAAACTCAACGAAAAGTCCCCACAAAAAAATATTGTGTTTCTATTCTGTTATTTATTTACAAAAATCATATCAAGACTATGGTGTTAGAGGAACACTGTAAACATACAACTCGTTGTTTTTTAGAGACTGATTTTTCTTCTGTGATAGCACCTTAGCTTATTAAAACTGAACGCATATGGGGATAGGATTGCGTCGGGGAGCTGGAAGAGGGGATGTATTATTTTTTATTTTTTTAAGACTGGAACAAATTTTGAGGTCCTAACTCCTTAAAACTGATAAGAGGGATCGCAGAATTTTGTTTCCAATTTGTTTTGCATCATTCATCATACTTATTTGTGCTTTTTGTTTTCCAATTAATGCAGCTTAGAAATAAATTGGCTGGTTGCTCATTCTGTTAAAACCAATTTTGCTTTTCAGCTCTCTTGAATTAGCACAGTGTTATTGACTGAAGTTGTAGGCCTGCAGAAAAAAACCCTAAACCTCATTGAACTCCTCTCTTCTTCCTTATAAAACATTGGATTGAGGTTTAGTTAACTTATAAATCTTTTATTCCCAATCTCCTTTGGGCTTGAAAGTAGGTGACAGTCACTTAAAATGACAGAAAAAATCGTAAGTTTGGTATTCCAGGTAGCTGAAATTAAGCCAAACAACTTATCCTTAGTTTTATCTCCAGTGATGTCCTTCCTAGCGTTGAAGGACATTTCAGTGCGTAGCGAGTGAAAAGTAGGTCTGAAGGCAACAAATTCTGCCATCCAACGCCCATCGTGGCTTCCAGAGGGTCAGAGTGCCCCCAAGGGCTGGATTTGGGCTGGACCTTTCTGAACACACTGGGATAAAACTGCCCCAGGGAAGGATAATGGAGTGGCTGCTGCTTCTCAAGCTCCTGAGATTTGGGAAAAGAATGCTCTTATCCTTCCAAAAAGTGCTATCCAAAAGGCTGCTAGAGGCACAGTGTTTAAGGAGAGCATCCACATGGAGGGAACAACCCCACAGACCCTTCGTTGAGCAAAACCATGAAGGGGTCCTATTTGTCCTAGAGAAACTAAGCTCAGGACTTGGTAGCTAAAAGCTCTCAGCATGGGATGGGCTCTACCCAGAAGATCAAGGTTTGTGTTTTCATGGCAAGAAGGTGCTGGTGGAGCGTGGTGCTGTGGTTCAGCTTTGGCTGTTTGTCCACACAACACCCTCATGCAGCTGGTCCTGGGCTGACAGGGAGAGTGGCTTTTTAGTGTCATAAACAGCAGACTGAAAATACTGTTAGATGGCACTCAGAATTTGTGTTCTGCATGTTGCATAGTCTATAAAGATGATAAGCAAGTTGCTGACAGAATAATATTTTAAGGCGATGTACTACATGCAGATCATAAAGGATTTAGTTTTAGGGCTTAAGGCTAAAATCCCACTCCTGCCGTTTATTACCCAACAATATTCCAGTAATGAGCTTTTTGAGTTGTTTTTTTTTTCCCTTACCACAAGGAAGATTTACTGAGGAACTCTCTGGATTCTCTCCACACATTTCCAAATACTGTATAATACTGGGGTGAAAGCCCTTTTGCTTACTAAGACCAAAAAACCTTTCAAACACCTCCACTGTGTCACAGGTTAGCACACATCTGAGCATGCTTCAATAAACACACAAAACAGTATCACGTGGCTGTGAGCCATATGAAATAAGGCCACGGGTTTGCATCCACTCTGTGGGTCTTTTATTCCTCAATCCAGTGTAAAACCAGAAATGGGGATAAATATTCAGGGAGAGAGGAAAAAAAAAATTAAAAAAAATAAAAAAAAAAAACCATTACCACTTGTGTCTCCAAGACCTTCATGCTGCCAGTTTCTTGAGCCCTTCAATATTAAATTTTCTGTGAAGCACCTTGCATGTTTTTGGATAACTGTAAAAAAGAAATGGAAAAAAATAAATTTAAAAGAGGTGAAAATAGTCATCAGCTACCCAAGTATCCTACAGCATGGCCCATTTGGCAGAAATGTTGTGGAACATAGAATATTCTAATTGTGACTATTTGGGTAGCATCTGGTGCAATGGGGTGCCAGTTCATCACGAGGACTTCTGAGCACTGCAATAATGCACCAAACAAACATAAATCATTGTTCCAAACACAAGGATTTCCCTGACTCTTATTTTCACAGGCCCTGATTCAGGACTGCACGTAAGCACATCTAATGAGCATCCTGAAGAGTTTGAAGAACAACTAAAAGAATACAGGGAAAAGGGAAACAAAAAAAAAAAAACCACCAAAATTTTTTAAAAAAGGAAAAAAGAATCCAAGAAGCAAAACCAGGATGGTTTTCTGAATTGAAAAAATAAACATCTTGCCCTTGTAATGCCTCTTCTTTCCATATCATCCAAAAACTGGGGTGCAGCAGTTCTGAGATAATTAGAAGCACATTTCAACAAAGAACACATATTGGAGATCTCCTTAAGATGCCTGCCTAGTTTGCATAAAACACTACATAGAAAAAAAAAGAAAAAGAAAAAAATATAAAAACATGAAAAGAGCTGCCAATTGGACAACATGGGGAAGCAGTTCAATCCCATGTTGGTTTGTTTTACTTTTCTTTTTCTTTATTTTTTAAGCTATTTCTTAAATAATAAATGCACATGAAGTGTTAAATATGTATATACTGTATTTCAAAAAATTAAAAAATCAAACGAATGGGGCACAAGATTGTTCTATAAGTCGTGCTGGCTAATTTTTAGTTTGTATTCATAAGTGGTTTTTAAAAGCCTTTTTTAAAGTGTAATTTGCATGTTCTACTTTGATTGTATGTAAACATATTTTAGAGCAAAAAAATGTATTTGTATTTTATTGAATATAGAGGCAAGAAAAAAACTTGTACATTGTTTGAAATGTTCTTTTTGTAACAGTTTTTATTCATGAAGCATTTTTGTACATTTAAAAATGGATATGGACTTGATGTTCTTTGAGGCTTAGATACATCTGGCATGCTTTAATGTCATGCTCCTTCATGATCTTAGATGTTGGTTTTTAAACATTTTTTTCTAAAACAAAGCTCAGTCTTTTCGCTACCAAATCAGGTTAGCACAGTATAGAGCACTTAACTAAAAAAAAAAAAGAAAAAAAAAAGTTAATCCTATTCATATGTTATTCATTGTGTGAAATTAAAGGAATTCAATTCAGTCTAACATGAGTTGTGAATTCTTTTGTCTTATTTTCCATCTGTTTCCCATCACTAGGGAGTTTAATAGCTTTTGGGATACTAATACCATGCATTCACGAGCCCTCTTTATGGTAATGGATAAAAACATGCTTTGGTTCTGTTCTTTTTTATTTTCTTTCTTTCTTTCTTTGTCTCTTTCTCTCTTTCTCTCTTTCTCTCTTTTTCTTTCTTTCTTTCTTTCTTTCTTTCTTTCTTTCTTTCTTTCTTTCTTTTTTAATTTTTCCCAGAATATCCTTAAAAGTTAAAAATGGACTGTGCCGTTGGCCCCACGGGGGCTTCAGTGCTGTGCCTATCACTGAAAGGACAGAAACATCTCTGGTCCCAGTTGTGTCCTCGGGCACCAGTGGAGCAGAACTTGCCACCCAGGTGGGATTTCCACTCCAGATGGAGCATCCCTCTCCAGATCCCTGCAGGGCAGGCAGTCCCAGGGTGGTGATGAGAGCCACCTCTCTCCTCCCTGGGCAGCAGAGAGGAAGGGCTGCAGGCCAAGGGGTATTTTCCGTTCAGCGCAGCCCCACGCTGTGACAATGGCACAGGACACAGCTCGGCGCAGGGGTTTAAGTTTCCTTTCCAAGCTGCTGCTGAGAGCAGTCTTGCTGCCATTGCAGGCTGTCAGCCTCAGCATCCACGAGCTCCTCCACGGCAGTGCCAAGGTTTCATCTTTCTCCTCCTCAGAGAGAGCTCAGCACCTTCACCAGCAGGTCAGCAGCCTCGTGGTAATTAAATCTCACCTCCTGGAGAAGTCAGTGATGTCCAGGCAGGATAGATAACGCAGTGTCCTCTCTCATTCCTCCCTTCTGGAGCTTTGTGGGGTGGACTGCCTTGGTGGAACCAACTCATCCAACAGCAACACAGCCCCTCTGGCTGCTGTTTTGACAGCTGTTGCTTCATGTTACTGTAGTAGATCTGCTCCAAAGCTATCAAATGTGATGGGGTTTATTTTCTTTCTCTTTTCTCTCTCTTTCTTTGTATGAGACACGCATAGCCCCAGCTTTTGACAGCTTCCAAACATGCTGACATTTTTGCTCAGTTTTTTATCAGAATCTGTGATGTATAAGCTACTGGTCTCCAACTCTAACCGCATTTTAGTAAAAAGCCTGTGGTAAAGCCCCTTAGGAAGCATCTGTGAACTGTCAAGATATGTGTTTGCTGCAGCAGTATCTCGGCACTGTTCTCTCCTCCTGCCAGCTCTTTCTTGAGGTTTACCTCCCATCAGCACAGCTCTGCTGTGCTTTGGTGGTGCCACCTCACAGCCATGGGGTAGTGAGGCATTGGGAAACAAAGCTGGGGATGTTGATTTCTGTCTCTGGGTGAGACAAGGGCATGAGGTGCTTCATCTGTGAGGTGTTCACCCTTTCTTGCCCCTGGGCTCTTATTTTTTCCCCATCAGGCTGGCACCACCAGAAGATCCCACTCCTCACCAGTCTCCTCCTGGGCAGGGAGGATCCTCTGGTCATCACCCCAGAGGGTGTCAGAGGGTCACACTTCTCTGGGATCCCTCTGCCACTGTTTCATCTGTAGCTGCTCCAGCTCTGCTCCTGTGGACTACAGCATCTCTGAGAAAAAACTCAGGAAGTCTTAGAAACAAAGTATAGGGAATGCACAAGCTCTGGTAGGGTGCAATTTTTTTTAGGCACTTTTTGTTTAATGATATTGGAGTCTTCTTCCCTCGGGACAATCCTTAGTGGAACTCTCCAGGGAATCCTGCTTGAGAAGGGTTTTGGATCAGATGTCCTCCAGTGGTCCCTTCCAACCGCACCTATTCAGTGAGATATTGTTATTTTGTCTCAGTTTGCAAGAGTTCAATGTTTTCCAAATTACAATACTTTCACTATTAATCTCTGCCCTGAAATAATTGCAATGAAACATCAAGTGTGATGGAGAAACAGTGTTGTTTTCTGATTATTGTCCTCTTTCTTCTGAGCATCCTTTGCTCATGAAAGTTGCGGAGATCTGCTCAAACCTTCTTTGGCCATCCTCCATATCATAGGAGTTTGAATTTATGAGGGCATTTCACACTCCACCTTCAAGGTACGGATGAGATGATGCCCCCTGGGGCAAAGTATGATCTTAATTCACTTTTGATAGTGAAGAATGTTTGTGTGGCCTGGGATGCGGAGCCTTTCCAAGGTGGAAATTCATCCTCCTCTGGCAGAGAGAAGACAAACCTCAACCTTCACCCACTTCATTCTCATGGTGCCATTCCCCACCAGGCTCCTGAGCTCTCTCACATGTTAAATTTATTTTGTGTCAAGGAAAGTTTGGTTGGTGGAGACACCTGCCGCTTGTGTGCAAGTTGTGTGAGCTCATGACAGCATTATTTGGTGTTCTGTAACACAATGCACTCACATAATTTTAGAACAATCCTACTGTTACTGACGGAGTAAAAAAAATGTCCCAGTGGCCTTGAGGGGCTCAGTGACAGGACCCTGCTCAAAGCCCTTCAGCACACACCATCTGGCAAGCTCTAGAAAGCAAAGGAAGCATAGATGTCAACAATAAAAAAAATGTTTGGCCTTTTATGAGCAATTCATGAACCACATCACTGGTGCACTAACATGGGGGTTTCAGAGCTAATAGCAAGCATTGAAGTTACAATGAAGAGTGGCATATCAAACGGTCTGTGCAATTTTTTACTGGGATCTGCAGGAAAAACTGGTGTGAAAGCACCACAGGAGTTGTAGGAGGACTTTGGCAAAATGTTAGTGCAATCATAAGTCATTTCATTATGACAACCAACTTTCTTTGTAACACAGAGCAAGACACGCTGGTTCACATTCTCAGCTTATGCAGAGCTGTGCTATCAGTTTCAAATGTGTTAAATCAGTTTACAGGAGAAAAAGATCCTCTTTCACTTTCTTTGTGGAAGCTATTCATCCCAAAGTGGCTTTGGAGTGCTCCTGGTAGAAGGATGTAACATAAACTCCTGTTGTTTGTTGGCTGTAAGAAGTGTCATATTGAGAAAATGGGCCTTTGTTAAAGATTCAAGTGTTTGGAAACTGGTTCACCAGCTCAAGTAGCCAACTCATCACAGTTTCATTAGAGCTGTGGTGGAAGGAAGAGGGTAAAAGGACTGGAGAGTCCTCGGAGAAAAAAGATGAAAGAGTGTTCTATGCACCAGGAAGTTAAATTAGGTGTCAATATCTACTTCTCATGACTCTGTTGTGCTACAAAAATAATCAGAAAGAAAATTTCTTTGTCCTAAAAATCATGGAGTGCCTCAGTCCTGCTTGAGTCAGGCATATAGGAAGCCCAGTTTTTCTTCTTCTTCTGAAATTGGTGCATCTTGTATGGCACCTCTTTTCCTCACAGGATTTATCCCCTTGTGGACATCCTCCAGCAAGTGATGGAAAGCACAGAGCAGGGACCTTTTCTCACTGTACTTTTCCAGGTTACCTGCTCCAGCAAAAAATCACAGGTAAAATTGGTTGTCCCTGAGAATCTTTCATAAGGCAGAAAAATTTCTGGCCTGTCTGCATCCCACTCCCATGCATGATCATGTCTGGTAGTTCTCAAACTGTCCCAAAAATATTGTTGGCAAATAAAGCTCCAACCAAATTAATACAATTTTTTGTCATTGACTCAAAGGGAGCAAAATTCCCACCACCTCTCTCTGATTTGGCATGCCACAATATTATGTGTGCACCCTGATAGCCCTTGGTGTCTTCTACTTACCCTGCCTGTTTATAAATTAAAAAGAATTATAAACTTTATAAATATTAACTTTTAAAATAAAAATAAAATATAAATTCATAAATACAAATGTAAAATTTAACTCTAAATAAAATATAAATTTATATTTAAAAAATAAACTTTATTAGTATAAATTTTTCCTGTTTATCTTCCCAGAGAGCAAGCATATCAAGAACAAAATTAGTTTTAAGGGGAGAACTGTGAAAACCTCTGCAAGGCAGAGGCAAGGAAGAGAGCACGTGAAAAGCATCTGTGGTGAGCCTTTTCAGAGCATGGCAAGAACATAATTAGAGAAGGGATGAAAAGTGAGAGATCTCTTAGGGAAGAAAATGATAATGTGGCAGAGCTGTAATGAAGCCAGTGGCAAAGGAGGGCAGTGCTTATTTTTCTTGAAGACAGGAAAAAATAAAACAGCACCACTTGAAGGGGAAGAAATGCATTCAGAAACACAAAAGGGCATTTACTGAAAGGAGGGAGAGGCTGGAGGATATGAAGATCTAGGTCATGGAGAGAGTATAAAAATGGGTCTTGAGACAGAAGATGAAAGAGGCAGCCTGCTTGCTTACTGGGACTTTATTGCCAGTGTCTAAGCTGACACAGCGCTCCTCATTTATCCTCATTAAACAGCTACCATCAGGGCATAGTTAGTGACCATTAGGCCTCAATTCTCTCTCCTTAAACTGCAGATAAATAGATAGCTACTGCGAGAAGTAAAACTGTCTTTGCTTGAATTACTGATAGCTGCAGTTTCCCAAAATTCTGGTCGGGGATCAGCCAATGACAGCAAAGGTCTGACAGTAAAGACAGCAGCTATGCAGAAGCCTGCCTGCAAGGATGAGAACTCATTCCTGTCTGGTGGAATGGACTGAGCCTCATTCACTGCAGATATAATATGGCAATGTTTAGGCTCATCCCAAAGCTTCTGGTTTCGTGGAGGGTGTCCCTGTCCAGGGCAGGGGGGTTGGAATGAAATTATCTTTATGATCTCTTCCAACCCAAAGCATTCCATGATCCTGAGATTCTCCTGGGCAGATTGAACACCTGCTCCCAAACACCTGTACCTGTGAGGGGTCTTGTTATCTTACCTTCCCATGGGGATGAAGAGAACCTTGCGCCCAGGAACAACCTCTACAGCACCCCATTTGTTAGAGATGGCAAGAGAAACACGGTCCATATCATCCAGATTGTACAGTGCTATTGAGTGCTTCTATTTCAAAATCCCAGACATGCCTCTGTGTTTTATAAGTATCCCAAAAAAGAGCCCATGGTTTTAGTGGAGCAGTTTTTTAGATCCAAACTTCCCCAAACTTGTATCTTGGTGATTTTCATAAAAGTCTGAAAAAAACGTAAAAATTGAAGAATTTGACTGTGAGCCAGTCATTATGTTTTTGCTCAGGATACCATGAAGATTTTTTACTTTGCTTTGTTTTTAAATGGTGTTTTACCAGAATGTCATCTCCAGAATGGCCATGGTGACCCTGAGGGTCCAGATTACATCAGCCAAGAATGATTTTGCTTTTCTTAATGAAAAAAGGGGGAATAGAGAGGCACAACAGATCTCTGGGATCTGAACCACTGTCTTCTTAACTTGCAAAATCTCATTACCATGCTTATGGAAATTCAGGACATAATACAAACAAGAATGTATGTTCAAGCTTTGGTTTAGTCCCCCTCATATCAATATGATTTAAACACTTTAAAATTAAGTAGATGATTAATTGCTCTTACAAGAATGAACCCAGCTTCCAGTTCCAACACCTAGTCCCATCGGCCAAGATGAAATTTAATTATTTTATTGAGTGGAAACAAGGATCAATAGACTTCTGTTTTAAACAATCTCACAAAGTGTTCCCAGCCCCAGGCCTCAGTTTGCCATGAGTAGTCCTTGCAAACATCGAAGAGCTATTTGCTAACATTACCAAAACAATGTGAATTCCTTGCTGGAGATGTGCAACTTGTATGAGAGAACATCCTTATCAAGGCTTTAATGACAGGGCATTGTCTCCAAGTCAGCTTCTTTCCTTATTTCTTTTAACCGTGAAAAATGAGTCCATGTCACTGACACAGCAAAGTGAAAATGAATCTTTAAACCAGGGCACAGGTTCCTTTGTCCTTCTTTACTGCAGCCATATGTTTCTGTCTATCCTTCATTAATTCAAAAACAAAAAATCCAAAACCCCCATGAAATTATTTCTTTTCTATAAATAGTCCTCAAGACACGTCTGTTCACACTGGGTGGGCTTCTGAAGATGCAAGCTGTGCAGTTTTGGATCAGCCATCTCTTTATGTCTTCACTGATGAGGGTGTCCCAGAAATGATGTCTGCCTGCTCCTGCTGCTTCAGTGTTCACATCATAGACTGGGTGAGGACATTGAGCCTGAACCACAGGTGGGGAAGCATAAATGTTGCTCCATCTGCCTTGGATTCAAACACTGAAGGTGTAAAAGGGGATGAAAACCCTGACAAGGCTGGATATCCTGAATTCCATCTTTCCAGGTTTCTGGAGACGTATGTGTGGGACCTCTGAGAGCTGCTGCACGCACATCAACCCAAGGGCCTCTTGCAGGCTTAGCCAACCTGAGTTTCTGCCTCTGTTTCAGGAAGTGGTAGCTTTGAAAGACCGTATCAAACTAGTACATTGTGTTTCCTGCACATCCTGCTTTATTGGAGGTTAATTCCTTCTGACGCATGCAGTCTGCTGTTGCCAATTAAGTCAAATATATTTTACGCTTTACTTTTCTGTTGCCTTGCAGGCTTTTGATGGGGAAAAAATTAATAAATAAAACTTGCCAAACACTGTTGAATGACACGGTCTGATGATTTGGAATAAACACTCAGATTTTAATACATCAGAAGGACTGAGAGAGGGGAGGAGGAAACTCTGGAGCAGCACCCAGCTGGATGCCAAATGCACAGCACCCAGCCACCAGCCACAGCATTGATTTCTGACTGTTGTAAAAGCAGAAAAAGGAACCCCAGGTCAAGCAAGGAGTGTGGAGCTGTTTCTCATGCAGCAACACTGCAATGTGTGATTCTTTGGTGGAGGAGGATAAAAAGCAGCTGCACTGGAAGAGCAGTAGAAGTGCAGGACCAAATAGACTATTCCTTTGCAGTTCCATCTCACTTGCTTCATATTGTGGTGGTTTCTGGGTTTAGTCTTATTTTATACTTCTGTCTGTGATCTCCAAGTCATCTCTTTCAGGCTTTGGAGAGCATGAACAGCTGGGACTGCTCACGTTCAAGTTATGATAAGAGAAACTGTATTTAATCAGGGTCAGCTGAGACACAAAATTATGTAAAAACTCATGAGATCTTCTGAATAAAAAAAATTCATTTCTTTATTATTTTGTTGTCCAACTCAACACTGAGATAGTGCTGTGACAGGAGACACTCGGTGGAACTTGTGACATTATATTCTGATTTGAAGAAGAGAGGCAGCACCAGTTTAGAGGCACCACAAATACAAACAAGGTGAAGAAGAGTTGGCCCTGTAAATCAGTGACATTGTACATCACCTGAGATTCCAGGTTCCTGAATGGGTCCAGGGTCCTTCATTCCATTACATTGTTTTACTGGATAATTTTAGAGCAACTTTCAGAAAAAAAAAATCAAGCCCAAGGTGGGGGGGATGGGCAGGGGGGTGTTCAAATCCTTTTATTCGATAACAACAGAAAAACCTAGCATAGAAAGCTTCCTGTAATAAAATTTCAGTGTACTTTACCCAAAATGACACTTTTATATCTCCTGTGGGATAGATCATGAGCGTCAGAGACACTAAACCCAACACTCAAAGCAGTCTCTGTGAGAAAACAATGGTTAACAGCACTCTGCTTGCAAATACACAAAAAGATCCTTCCAAGGGATGCTCAAGGCAGGCATCTCCCTGAGAAAAGACTTGTCACTGATAAGAGAGAGAGATATGCAATTATAGAAAAAAACCTGATGCAAGAAAAGAAAAATTCCTTATTTGTAGTCACAGACAGGGCTGATGCTCAACTGGAATATGGTTTGAAGACAGTACAAAGGCAATATGCATTATACTTGAATGATGGACTGGCAGCATCAAAACAGTACATCAGCATCAGTTTTGAGTCTCAACATCATAGCTAAAGTTTAATTTTAAATTTAAACAAATTCCCAGGCAGTAAAGTGCTTTCAGACTGGCAGCTAATGATGGGAGAAAAAGACAATCAGCA
Source organism: Melozone crissalis (assembly GCF_028551555.1). NCBI lineage: Eukaryota > Metazoa > Chordata > Aves > Passeriformes > Passerellidae > Melozone > Melozone crissalis. The sequence goes on from NW_026535814.1 coordinate 19,656,085, forward strand.
CTCCTTTCATCCCAAAAAGTTCTTTAAAAATCTTTGCAAAGGTGCGTAAGATTGGGCTGAGATAGTGCCTCAGAAAGCACATCTGACCAGTGCTTCCAAGAAGGTGAGATGATAGCATCCAACACACTATTGCTGGCAGTACTGGATTGCATGGCTATGATTAAAACAGGAGGGAGAGGATGTTGCAGATAACAGTAAGGTTCTGCTCAGTAATTTTTATTCCTTTTACCTACAGAAGTTTGAAGATCTTCCTCACACATTTGAATTTCCTGTGATTCCCAGATGTATTTCATTTGGAGAACAGTTGAAGGGAAAATGGCGTGCTCTTTAGCAGGAGCAGCAATTCAGACTGGAGAATAGAAGGGTGAGGAAAAGCCCCATCATGGTCTGCAGTTTCCTCATGAAGGGAATTGGAGGGACAGGCACTGATCTCTCAGTGACCAGTGACAGGACCCCAGGAAACAGCTGGAGCTGTGCCAGGGAGGGCTAGTTTGGGTACCAGGGAAAGGCTCTTCCCCAGAGGGTGCTGGCACTGCCCAGGCTCCCCAGGGAATGGGCACATTCCCGAGGCTGCCAGAGCTCCAGGAGTGCTTGGACAGCGCTGCCAGGGATGCACAGGGTGGGATTGCTGGGATCTCTGTGCAGGGCTGGAGCTGGACTTGATCCTTGTGAGTTATTTTCAACTCAGGACATTCTACGAACATTAACTATGACCAGTAGTTACTGCAGATGTTTTTTAACTCGTTGACATCAACCCATTAAAAGCAGGTGTCTTTATTTCTGAATTATCTTGTAGTTGGTTCAATTTGTTGAGTAACAAGGAGGGTGTGATGAAATGGAAGCCACACAACAAAATTGAGCTTGCTCTACACAAACTCCTTCTTGTTTTCGTAGGCTGACTGAAGGGTAAATAAATCCTATTTTCCCTGGAGCTCTCACAGATATTTGTTAAACCTCTTTTATCATTATAGTAAAGGCTCACTATGGCAGCAAGCTCTGACTGCTAAATTTCTGAACTCTTCATTAAAAGGTTCTGATTTTCAATCTGTTCCAAGTAATCCCAGTGAAATGGACAGCAGATATGTCCAACATGATCTAGTTATCTGCATAAAGAGCGTGGTGAAATGACTGCAGGCTATGTATGCATCAAGAGACCCAGCTCTGAAATCAGAAACGGTGTAATTATGTATTTAATTACTTCACCTAAGGGACAGAGTCATACAGGCTGGTTGTACTGTTGTGATCTAAACTAATATCTCCACACCAAGGGGTATTTAGGTTGGCACCGCCTTGGAGATTTTGTTCAATGAACATACATTTATAACTTACAAGCAGATTTAGAGTCATGTCTTCTCTCAATTTATCTGTAAGATTTAATTGGACTTAGAAGCAGCGTGACTTATGTATGCATTTCTAGTGTTTCATTGTTCTCCAATACTCTTTTTTCCCACTCCTTACCTCTTGCTTATATTTATTCCACATATCCACTCTTATCAATATTTCTTCCTCTCTTTTACTAGTTCTAATTTCTTGTTTAAACCAGTTCTCTTTAGTATTGGTGTAACCTGATGCAAAGGATGAGCAATTGGTTGCTCACTCATTCCATACCATAATTTGTGCTCAATTTACTTTAAAAAAAGTAATTCATTTGCTATAGTTGATCCCAACTTTCTCTAATTAGGTTCTTATATTCCATTTCTATAAGTAGTTTAGATTCTTAATAACATTGTTATAGAAAAAACTTAATACTGTAGGAGAGATAATTTATGGTCTTTGAGAATATTTATTTTCTTTCTTGTTTTTTGAAGGAAGAATTAGGAATGTTTATGGTTTCAAAGGGAAGGTGAAACAAAAGTTCATGGCTGTTTTCTAAGATACTGAAAATGTGATAGAGATCATCATATCATATCAGAGAAATGATAGTGAGTAAAGTTTCAATTTTCATCAGAACTCCACGAAGGTTTTTACAAACATTTATTTGATGTCTAAACTGATAGTAATGTGTCCTTTAAAAAAATGGGGAATGGCCCCATGATGTAGCTGCAAAATACTTTCTTACTAATCATTGTTAACTGCCTTTACTATCACATTCAGCAACACACCCATGCCTGTCCTGCGCAGAAATACTGTGAGTTTCCATCCATCAGGTGCCCTTATCACCTCCCAAAACTGCGGCCATGAATCAGCTCAGGGCAGGTGTGATAACGGGGGGGAGCAGGGAGGCTTTGGATGATTGCACTGATAAATCAGGAAATGCCTCCCTGTGGGAAGAGGGGCTGTGCTGTATTTGCACCCCAAGTCCCGCAGACCTGGATGACATCCCAATCAGGAGATACACCTGGAGACACTGCACTAATTGAATCCCTGCAGAACTTGTTTTCTTCTGCTTCTGTGATGAGGAACAGAAGCTGCAAGGAGGAATAAGAGGCTGGCAGTGACCCTGAAGGTGTGAAGGGGCTGCGTGCTCAGGGGATCCTTTTTCCTACAGGTGCAACACAGAAAGATGTTCGGAGATGTGTTATATAGGTCAAAGGAAGAAACCTTTCTTTAGTTAAATGAAATTTGAGACTACACAGCACAAGTGAACCAGGAGCCAGTTCATCAGCCTCATGTGCATCCCTTCAGGAGATCTGACAACATTCATTAAATCCTGAAATTAAATAATGGTGCTGAATCTGCAATTATATTGAAACCAGTAAATTCAATTAAGGGTAAGTAGTATACTTTATTTCAATGGCTCACTTGGTGGCTTTTTGGTACATGTAAGTAAGAAGATAAAGAAAAAAATGCCTTTTTTTTTTTTCAGATTATCCTTTGTCAAATGAAGACCACACAGAGAACCTTGCCCAGAATCACACAGTACAGCAGAGCTCATAAAGAAGGAACAAGCACTCAGGACAGAAGCAGTTTCTCTGCTCCAGAGTCATAGCTTTTTTTTCATTTCTCACATTATTACTCTTATACTTTATATTAATCCTTCCCAAAACACTTAGTGGCACTCTCATTATACTAGGCAAAGTATAAATACACAGTCCTCCAAAGAGCAGTGGCAAACTTACAAATAGTAAGTAGCTGCAGGCAGAAAGACGGAGGAAATTGAATGCTAGAAACCTTGGTTACCTGCTCTCTTCTTTCAAAATACAAATTTAGATAAATTAGTATTTTAAAAATACATTAAAATTATATAAATTAATATAAACAAATTAAAATAAATTAAATATAAACATGGAGAAAACTGGAGTCATCCTGTGACCTCAGTCCCTGGCAAGCCACACCCTTCCAAGCCAACACATTGCCTCAAATATTTAATGGATTTCTTAGAAGCTCCCAGGTTTGCAAGACTGGATTTCAGCACATCTCCCCTACCTGGTCAGGCTCCATCTACACTCACGCATAAATTCTTTCCCCCCCTGGTTTCTCCTGGTGGGTTATTTTGATGGTTTTATTTCACGTCTGTCTGAGCAGATGACTGCCAGAGGAAGTTTTTCCTACTTTTTCCTTTCAAAGCACGACCAAGCCTTGGATGTTCCCTGTTCTCTGAGAAACCCAAGCACAGCTCTGTCGCTTCTCTTTGCCGGCGAAAGAGCCCAGCCAGCGAGCTGGTGCACAAACACATGGCACCAGCCACAGCTGCTGCTGCTGCTTCCTTCCATTGTGCGGGAAAATTCCCCTGGCTCCTTTCCACGGGGTCTGTGGGCTTTGATCCGGGCGGGGTGGGCGGTGTGTCCCGCAGGCTCCGGCTGAGATAACCAAGGCGTGAAGTCTGCGGTGTTTCCTCAGCCACGCTCACCAGCCCCGAGCAGGTTGGGAAGCTGCTCATTCAGCAGCCAGCACTAATCACCTCTCCCCTCTGCCTTCTGCAGCCAGACCTATCTCAGGTTTCCGAGGTGTTCCCCCGCCTGCACTGGGAGCTGAGGTGCTGCCTTTGAGGTTACAGAGCTGGCTTCGGGAGGCAGATGCTTTAAAAGAAGGTTTTACGTTCTCAGCATCTGCTCAGCCACTTGCAGTTGGCATTTTACTGCGGGCCTCGAGGGTGGATCGGAAGGAAAAGAAAAATGGCTTTCAGGATGGATTAGTTTTTGGAAGAGTATTGTGTGCCAAAGGCAGTGCAGAGAGAAGTAAACATTCAAGCAGACAAGGATGACATCATTTATTCAGTGGAACTGACAGGGGCAATGTGAGAAGCTGTAAAAGCAGATAAGAGGGCTGAGGTTTGAGGGCAACGCATTAAAACTGGAGAAGGGAGAGCTAAGCAGCAGAGCTTGTTTTTCTGTGCTGCTCCGTGCCTACCCAGGCTACACGCCTCCCACTCAAAAGTTCATATCCACCCATTCACTGTGGAATATCCTCTGAACCACATTGTTCACAGGGCCTTTACTGGGTCATCTTGACACTGGGCTTTCAGAGCAGGGGAACAGAAAGAAATGTTCCGTTATAAGCTTGGGAGGAAAACTGCACTGTGGTTTTGGAACACCGAGGCACTGCTTTTTCAATTAAAATTAGAGGTGAAAAGGAGTTTGGTCAAGTGGGTTCAATAAAGACACCTGGGTTTGGTTTTGAAGGCAGAAGTGGTATTTTCAGAGTAGTGCATGTCTGGAGCAAAAGAAGGATAACAAAGGCTTGCCCACAGAAATAGGCTATGATGTTCTAGGGAATAAGAACAATTATTTTGCTACCAGCTGTAATAAGTTTCAAGTGCTAGCAAGATCAATAGGAGAAACTGGAAAGAGACCAGGTGTAAGATGAGGCCCAAATACGAAAAAATGAGAGCAGGCTAATTCTGAAGGTCATGGATAATTGCTGTCACGAGTAAACTGATCTCTGTGCCGGACTTGATAATTTTCATGAAAATCAGCTCACTTCAATCCCTTTTGTTCCAAGTAAGGACACAGTAAAAATTAGTCACTTTCATAACACATATCTAATCCTCTATCCACTTTCTGCCTGTAATTAATTTGTTGGTTGCACTGGGAAGGTTGGAAAATGAGTTAACAGAGAGACCCCTGAACATCTTAGAGGCTTGAAGCAAACCTAATAAAGACAACTCCTGACATTGCTGACACAATCCTGAGAAGAGGGAGCACCAGGAAATTAGGATTTCTTTGTGGAGGTCTTATCTGATTTTTCATTAGGAAAGACTTTTTCTAGGTGATTGTCTTGGCCAAATTCAAAGTAGTTTACAAACACAGTGTATGAAATGTCCCGGCCATTAGAGATGTTGACCATGCAAAAATCTTCACTCACACTGTGTGAGGTTCCTTTCTGGGTGTGAGGAGTTTTTTTGCAATTTTGTTTTGTTGTTGTTGTTGTTGTCTTTTTTTTTTGTTTTGGTTTTGCGTTTTGGGGGTTTGTTTGTTTGTTTGTTTGTGATTTTTTTGTGGGTTTTTTTTCCCTTGAGCTAATATGAGGAAGGAGATAGGATGAAACTTTGTAGGAATCACAGACTTGGTTCCATGAAAATGTCTCTCCTCCAATTCTGTACTTGGAAGCAGCAGACTTTCCTCATAGTGGGAACTGGATGTAAATATTAGAATTATCTTTGGAAAACAAGCCTTCTTACCCATGAGAGTAAAAGCTGTTGCTCCTGTTAAAAAGACACAGACATACACATCTGCACTCACACATGCCCAGTACGCGAGGCAGAAAACAAGCATTGTATGAAAAGAAAAAAGGATTTAGTTTCCCAAAATCTTACTGGAACATTGCACTTGAAGTCATGTTTAATCCAAAAATGCCAGTGGCTGGAATGGACTGATTTATAACAGGACATTTTGAGCATCCATATGCCATAATTCACATTCCAGCAATTTTTAAGTGTTCTTACTATGTACTGAGTCCTGTCAATGTTTACATATAGGCTTCTAGAGGATGATTTCACAGACTTTTGTGATCTAGATGGGAAAAGAAACAGTTCAGCTTCAAGGCAAACCAGGTAATTATACGTCCCAGTCCCAAGGGTTTCAGGAATGTCTTGTGAATGGAGAAGACCATAAGCCTCTCATTGAGAGCTAATTAGTTGAGTCCATGTTCTCATACGAGAGGGCTACACTTGTAACCACTGCATTTCTGTTCCAATTTCAAGATTTTCATCAATGTCAGTGAGTGAAACATTTCCAGGCTGGGGAACATTTTCTTATAGAGTGTGTCAGGAAGAAGCTCATTACTCAGAAGGCGCTGAGGCCCTGGCACAGGTTTCCCAGAGAAGATGTGGCTGCCCCATCCCTGGAAGTGTCCAAGGACAGGTTGGACAGGACCTGGAGCAACCTGGGATAGTGGAAGGTGTCCTTGTGCACGATAGGAGGTGGAACAAGATGGTATTTAAGGTCCCTTCCAACCCAAACCATTTTATGATTCAATATTGGTATGTAATGACATGGAGAAATACAGCATAAGTGTGCAGTGAGAAAAAAATAGTCCTGGATAGTCCCTCAGCAGAGACTGCTCATTCACTGACTGCTTTACACAACCATGCAGGGGAGAGAAAGAACTTTTTTCTTTTTTTCTTTTTTTTTTACAAATTTTTATAATTGCAGTTATTTTATTTGTTATGTTAATGCAAGATCCACCAAAAATAGAAACGTGAGGGGCTACTATATCAGTATATCTCTTACTCAGTAATGTTTGCTGCTATAATTGCTGGCTTACCTTAACCACCTGTGATGGCTGGTTCAGGATCTTTTTTACCACTGCACTAAATATTTTTACATGTGATTTAAAGAAATGGCAACAGCTTCTGTGTTTGTTTCGATTTTACGGCCCAATTATTGTTTCCCATTCTCAGACATGAGGCTAATTATTTTATAATTAATCATACAAGGAAAAAAACCCCATACCATCTCTAAAAATGATTATTAAAGCATTTATAATGGGAAATGTGCACATACTGAGTTGTATATCACATATCCTGATTATTTAGTTATATTGACCATATGTTACTTTATTTGCCTGCTATTTGTTGGATGCATTGAGCAAAGAAGAGAAAAGGTGCTCGAGGTATCAATTCAATATTGTTTTGTTCCTGTAGAAAAGGCCAGGGAAAAAAATTTGGCAACTTGCCTTGACATCAACCATCTGTAAATTCATCATTCTTTGGATCCCTAGGTAATTTAGTTTCAGCCAAAATGAGCATTCTCAATGCTGACAAATGGTCTTGCTACATTTCCCCAACAAAAGTAGTTTTGTTGGAGATTTGACCTTATGGAAGTCTTGTTTCCCTTGAAAAAACTGAAAGTACAAGAAAAAACCTTTATGATTAATTGCCACTACTGCCACTTTTTCAGCTATTAGTTCAATTAAGAATTTGGCAACGGGTTGTTTCACTGAGCTATTATACTTCAGTAACATTCATGGACTCTAGAGAGTTTGAATATGCATTTTTATAAAAAACCCTTTTCTTTATGGGGTCCATGTATTTTCTGACACCATTCTTGACTCTCCTATTAATGTATGCATTATTTTTCTTCCATAAACCCATCACATCCCCAAAATACAGTAGGGTGACAAGTAACATGCACAAATTCCTGGATCATATTCAGCTTCTAAGATGTAGGATATCCGTCTTTGATCTAATGACTCACTGAAATTGTCAACTTCCCCTCTCTCGTAGAATGCCTGATTTTCCATTTCCATTATAATTATAGGGTTGAGAGTAAAAAATAAAAGGAGCATCACAGAAAGACTGTCTAGGCCATTCCCATGCCTTAAACAGAACTGCATCTATTATGTCATCCATGCAGATGTTTTCCTAACATCTTATTGAAGACTTTCACAACATCCCTAGGTAATAGAATACAATAATAAATCCCTGCTATTAGACTATGAAAAATGCTGCTGCAATTTCAGCCCATTATTACCCATCCCACACCTAGGAAAAAAGGACAACAGCTTTCTCTTTACTTCTTCCTCCTAACACAATATTTTTTATGTGTTTGAAAATTGTTATGGTCTCTTTATAAATTAAATAACTTTGGTTGTTTCAATTTTCCCCAGATGTTCCAGTCTCTAAACCCCAGATCATTTTTGCTACCCTATCCTGAATTTCTTCCAGCCTCCACTTGGTTCCAAACTTCCTCCATCCTCCTAAGGATCAAAATTGAGCAAAGCTGTCCATTTGTTAAAGTTTCAACAGTGCTTATAAGACAGCCCCATTTCTTCTATTTATGCATCCCAGTAAAGTAGTATCTTTTTTAATCACCACTAATGGTGTTGAATTTGTTCAGCTTGCTATTTGCTGTGACAGTGACAGGTATTTTCTGCAGGGTTGGACCAGTCATTCTCCATAGTGAAATTTTATGGTTAACATTTTTTTCTTTTTTTTTTTTTTTTGGTACAGCTGTTCCCTAACATTTAGCCTGAAATGTCCTGAAATGTGCCCTTTCTCCTCAGTTACACCAGTTTTTATGAGATCAGCTTGAATTCTAAACCTCAGGTGGGATTGCATCGTTGATTTCTCTTCACCTTCACAAAATTTTCAGTCCTAGCAGACAGATCTACTCTTTTTCACTTCAATTTATTACTTAAACTATTACAAGACTGATCTGCAGAGCTTCATTGGCAATACAATTTTGGTAAATTTTTAGTTTTTCACATCACAGAAGTTTCACTTGGACTTTGAATCCTTAGTTGCCTTTTTTAAAGTGTCCTGTTAGTGCCAAAGGTATAACCACACCTCATACCTGTCACATCCCAATGTGCCATGGTGGTTTTAGGTAGACACAGCTGAGGTCTCACTAACAGCATCAGCCTTTGGAAGATGAAAAGCTTCAATCCATTTTGCTCAATGATTAACAGTTTGACACAATTATAGACTGACACGGCTGTTCCAAAGATGCCTAAAATGATTTCTACTGGAACATTTTCCTGCTCTCCTCGTGAAATGTATAGCAAAGCTGGCATTCATTTCATGGTTTAACACATTTTCTAAATGAGTTCCGAGAAAACCTTGTCTTCTAGGAAATCTTTAATGTTCTTGGCCACAATCAGTTCTGTTGTACATGTTCTCCAGGAGATTTTGTTTATGTGCTTCCTTCTCCAAGAGGTATCTCTTGTCCTGTCCATAAATGTGTCATGAGTACTTTCCATAATCACACTGCTTTGATGGGCTCATCTTATTATTTGGTGTCTCCTATTTAATATTCAAAAATAATTATTCATCATAGAATAATTATTGCATTTTATGCTATCTTTAATCAGTTTCATATGATTTCTGCTTTTCTATCTGTAGCCCAAAGATATTAATTCATGGATGTGTAAAAGAAGCTATTTTCAGATAAATGGTCCTAATTATTTATGTGTTTTCCAGGTCCATTGATAGCTATTGAACAAACTAATGTCAATTCTATGTCTGGCTCAAAAAGTACCTAAGGAAGCTGAATGGGATTTTTTTCCTACATTTTTTTCCTTAGGCATCTGCTGGTAAGACATGTTGCAGGATAATTAGTGGTTCATTCAATATCCAAATAGACCATATGGATTTGTAAACTGCTTTTCTCAGACTGTGCATTTCTTAATATGGCACCTGTGTAGTTTCCAAAATAAACTGATTTCTCAACTTGAAGTATCAGTAGAGGATAAGTAATAAAGAACATGCACAGGGCTCTGACTTAAAAATTAATTTTCAGTGTAAAAATGTTACCTACTAACTAATTCTGATTAGGTACTTGCTCATGTGGACTGGAGAAACAGGAGTGGCCATGTCTGAATGCCACGTCCTTTGTTTTTGAAATGCAATTAGCATAGCTATCAGACCTCATTCAAGTGTAGTATTCGAGGCAGAGATGTGGTGTAGATTCATTTCTATGCACAATAAAACCAGCTATCTGATGGCAGAAAAGCTAAGCAACATTTTACTTCAGAAAGAATAGTGCAAGGTACTTGAATAATTTACAAATTCTTCACCCTCCTGCTTGCAAAGAAATTGTTGGTTATTTCAGATACTTTCATTGATTATGATTTTCATTTTGTTCTGTGCTTTTGTGTTTGTTTTGGTTTTGCTTTTGCTTTTTTTAAGATCTTTGACTATTTGCACAACAATTTTCCCCTAGGTATTTTTTAAAACTGCTCTTAGCCCTTCTCTTCATAATGATGATTATGTCTGACTCTAACATTAGGTGCCCAGTGTGGAACAGCAGTCATTGATAGTAGGTGATGGTGTAAAGCTTCTATTTTATGTGCTGCCATGCACATAAAAAAAAGATACACTTTTGTGCTCAACTCTGCCACTAAAATATTCATTTTAATGGTAAATGAAGCATATTTCTAAAACACTGCACAGTAGCAGCATAGTTAATGTTGCAAATCCATTTTCGTCGTACACCTGGAAGAAATCAGTGCTATTAACTTCCTATTTTCCCCAAGCATTAAATTTACACAAGACTAAATTAACATGCAATTCCTCTTCAAAAGACTCTGTAACAAATGAATGGGAAAGTGCAGTTAAAAATTTGACTCTTACAGCATTTTCACTACTTAAAAAGGTCAGTTTCTACCCGCAGCATGTATAGGTAATTAACCACTGGAATACCTTGCCCAGGACAGAGGAGATCTTTGCTATGGGTATTTTTTTAAGGTTTTGATAGCAGATCTTGGTGTAGGAAATATTGGGTAATTACATATTCTGTGGTAAGGAAGAAAATTAACCCCCCATTCTGCTTGGACTTGAAATGTATAACTTTAGAACAGGAAAAAGGTAAGTAATTATTGTCTGTGAATTTTTCTGTTTTGTTCTAAGGAACTTATTATTCAGAATAAAGATCCTGAAGTGTCACAAGCAAGCACATAAATTTCTATACAGGCATTTCCCCTCTGCATCATGAACCTGATAGACACATCTACCTTTCTCAGTCACTGGAATTCTCCATGCCAACTGCTACAGAACCTTCCACCAGTGGGAAAAAAAATATAATCAGAGTTCTACTTTTACTTTAAACAAACTTATATGCTGGAGACAAGCAGACTACTCATCAAAATTCAAGGAGCCACTGCTCTATGTACCAGACATGAATCTCCTCAGATATCAGATTTCCAAGGACTGCAAACTATAAAGTTCAAAGGGGTCAGGCATCACAAAATCATAACTGAGTTCACCAGTATTTTCAGGGCTGTATGTTATTTGGGCCATGTATTATAACATCCAATTGTACTATAACATCCAATGCTCAGAGCCGTTCCCTGAGCAACCTGATCTAGTGGAAGGTGTCCCTGCCCATGGCTGGGTGTTGGAATGGAATCATCTTTAAGGTCACTTCCAACCCAAATTACTCTATGACCCTATGATTCGTCTCTCTTAGATGTGGATTTAACATATTATGACTGATTTTTCAGTCTTCTCCATAATTTAATTAAAGGGAGGTGTTAGTTATACGGAAATGTTAAAATCAGTGCCTCATGTCCAAAGGGCACAGTGCTGTCCTTAGCCAAGGCTGCCCACTGCTCTGAAAACCTCCACTCAATATCCCAATTAGAAAGCAAAGCAGCTGCTCAATTTACGACAAGATCTAAGGAAAAATTAATTGATCTCAAGCAGAAAAATTAAACAAAAGGTATCACAAAAACACAGGATGTATTCAAGCTGTGGGAAATAACTTCCTTTTACAAAAATTATATTGGATAAGAAACAAAACGTTATCTTAATTTTGTTGCTATTAAGACAACACTGACACTGTTATACCACTGGGGTGTCTGCTTTCTTAGGTTCATACAACTCTTCAGTGGTTCTGATGGAAATTCAAGATAAATACGAGCTTCCAGTCAGCTCAAAAAATCAGACCCAGGGACAGCTAAGGCATGGAAATGCAGTATCCATGCAGTAAGCAGCTGGAGGTGTGAACACAGTGGAGTTCAAACTAGCAAGTGCATTGTGAACACAGCTCAGGAAGCCTACTTAGAAGCAGCCATTAATAAAACAACCAGGGAAAATAAAACACAGGAATTTGATGTGAACCATGTGCCAGCCCTGGCCCGCGCCGTCGCTCCCTGGCGCCAGAGCCAAGGCCACGGCTGCCGAGCTGCATGTGGCCCTTCAGTGCTCAGCATGGGGCTCTGCTCAGGCCTCAGCAGCCAGTGTTTCACTTTCCACAGTCTATCAGATTCCACAGCGTTCCACTGCCGGCAGGAAAACCTGGCAGTGCCGGGGAGAGATTCAGAGAGACAGCCTAAGACAGCAGAAGGGTGCGGGAGGGCAGTGGTGGCTGAGGCTGACAGGGCCAGGTGGGCCGCAGCTGGGAGCAGAATAGTAATGCTCCATCTGCAGGATGACAGGAGCTGCCATCCAGCACAGTTCCTGCAGCTGCTGGACCTAATAAACCCGTGATAAGCCGTGTTGGAAAAAGAAATGCATCAGCTTCGTCTTTCACCCCCAAATATAAGCAGTTTTCGCACCAGTGGAAGTAACGCCGGTGTGAAACGAGCCCTCAGGGAGCAGTGAAATCATGAGGGTCTGGAAGGGTCCTTGTAAACCTCCCTGTAGGATCTGCTCCAGCCACCCATCAGAACCAGGGGTGAGAAATGTAGCCAGCTTGTTATTCCTGACTTAGTAAAACAGCTAACCTTGCACTGAAACTATTTTGTGCTTTAACTTGTGCTCAGCTGCTCACCTACACTGCAGGGTCTGTGTATCCACAAAGAGGACCAGAGCAATGGAGCAATTCCCCAATGAGGAAAGGCTGAAAGAATTTAGATCATTCAGCCTGAAGCAGAGAAGGCTTCAGGGTAGTTTTATTCCTACTTTTCTACATGTAAAGGGGTTACAGGGGAGAGATTTTGGACTGACAGGAAGAGGGGGGAATGGCTTCATGCTGACAGGGAGCAGTGTTAGGCGGGATATTGGGAAGGAATTCTTCTTTGGGAGGCTCTGGCACAGGTTGTCCAGAGAAGCTGTGGCTGCCCCTGGATCCCTGGAAGTGTTCTAGGCCAGGTTGGATGGGGCTTGGAGCATCCTTGGATAGAGGGAGGTGTCCCTGCCTATGGCAAGGGGTGGAATGAGATGAGCTTTAGAATCCCTTCCAATCCAAACTATTCTGTGATTCTGTGATCCAGAATGGCTGTGGGATTCGCCTGGCTGCCTTACTTGGAAGGGGTTCTCCTCCTCAAAGCTCCTGGGCAAGCTGCACAGCTGGAGATGAGATATATTTGCAGGTTTGTGTAAAGGGAAGCTTGTTCAATTTCTTCCTTCTGTCCTAGGGACACAGGCCTTGGCTCCCCAGAGCTACTACTTCACACAGCACTAAATTTAAAAGGAGAACACACACTTTAAAAGGAGAAAGTGAATGATAAGGCAGGGCTCAGTATTTTAGCATGTAATAAGGACCTGGGATTTTTTACAGTAATTACTTTAACCACATCTGTTGGTCTCACTCTTTCCCCAATATGCCTCCATGGATGTTTTCCCTCTCCATCTCTGAATGTCCCTGTGAGGATCTGCAGCCCTCTGTGGTCACAGGAGCCAGATGGCCCCAGTGCTGGAGGCAATGAGATGCCACTTATGGCACAAACATCCAGCAGTGCTGATCAGCTATGTGCTCCCAAGGATGATTTTCTGTAATCTTTCTATTTCTTCGCTGTTCTCAAATAGTCTTGAAAGCATATAATCACTGGCATGGTAGTGAGCTGTCAGCATGGAAGTGGAATTTATAAGGTTGGAGAAAAATCATCCTGAGTGACTGAAGGACACTGCCCAGTGCCAGCCACCTAGGGGTTGAATTTTCAGGAAGAGGGTGAAGGGTTTAGCCTACACCAGCCAAATCAGCATCAACATGGAGCATCAATGCAGGCAATCACCTCAGCTACCTTATCAGAGAGACCATTTGGCACAAGACGTTTTCTGCTACCTGCATGACTTTTGTCGGCATTCCTGCCTTACCACTTTCACCTCTGGGTTTCACAAAGGATGCTTGAGGTAAAAATCTGGTTTTTTCTCATTTCCCATAATGCACATTTCAGAAGTTTAATCATTAACATGAAGTGTCTCTGAGCAGACGGAAGTTGGTGCACAACCAAATGTAAGATGAACACATCTGAAGGTTTCACCAATGTCTCTTTCACTGCTACATCCAATTAAAATAGAAATCCAAATTATTTGCCTCCTTTCCCATTGAGAGCCTGCAACTATACAGAGGCACAGTGAGCAAATTGCATGATTATTGCTTTTCCCAGAGAAATTGTTCTCTGTTAAGATGTGATATTAAAGGCAGGGCCTGCTGTGCAGAAAACAGGCTAAAGCAAGCCAAGCTTTTGGATGTTCTATTGTGGTTTGCACTATTTTCCTGCAATATAGTCATTCTAGCCACGATTGCTAGCTGGCAGGAAATAAATACTACCTACAAATATTTTGGGGGTAAACGTTAAGAGTTTTATTAGGTGCAACAAAAAAAAGCAGAATTTTATTAAGGAAAAAAAAAAAAACCTTTGATCACCAGACATTATACATGTAATTTTTGTAGTGATTTTGTTACTCATGGAAAGTGCCAACTGGCACCACAGCCATTTCATCCTGTGCTCTCTGAAGTATATTTGCACCTAATGCATGTGGTGATGGGGAGGGACTTGCTGGTCAGGGCAGGAGGCTGGGAGAGGCAGGGTCCTTGGTCTGGGGTCACAAAAAGCTGCATTCTGTCACACTGGCCTGTCCTTGCCCTGTGACAGGGCTGGCTGAGCCATGCTGAGAGGGCAGCATGAAATGGTGATCAGAATGAGTGAGTCTCGTGCATAATTCATGAGCTGGAACGTACCAGACAAGATCACCTATTGAATTCCTCTTCAATGGACCACGGCTGTCTTGCAGCACACAAGATGCATCTCACTCCACAGTGCCTGAATGGGAGCAGCACCAGCTCTCACATTATCCTGAAACAATGCCCAGATCTTTCTTTTAGAGGCAAGTGGGCAATTTGGGCTCCACACCCCAATCAATCCCTAATTCTTCTCCTTCTGAGGATGCCAGCAGAGCAGCTAATTACCACCTCCTCTTCCAGGATGGGCTCATTGTCAGCTGGGGATGAGGATGAGGACTCTATTCACTCTCCAATGTATTATGTCCAAGGACAAACCAGACTGACTTTAGTCAGCACTGACTTAGAGAAACTAACAGGTCTGGAACCAAAGGGACAGGGGAATGGGAAAGGGGGGAACATCCCACCACTCCTTGGAGAGGATGAGTACCATTTATTTCCCCAGATCCTCCTCCAAAAAGAAAGCTTTCTGTGGCTTGAAAAGGGAAGAATGAGAAAGAAAAGCAGTATAAAATGTGAGCTGGAAAGAAATTCCACTATGGTATTCCAATGAGTAAGTGAAAAGCCCAACTCTGATTTCTAAAACAAACCGCCTGCTAAATTCTTGAAGACTTCAGTTAAGCCCAGTTCTTAATTTCATATGAAAATAAATTTATTTTCTTTTTGTCTTTTTCCCTAATCTTTTTTCACTCAAAACAACAGCAACAAAGACCAACACTACCAAAATCCCTCACAAGCAAACAAACAAGAAAATATATGAAAAGGCCCCAACAAAACAAGCAAAGGAAAAAAAAAAATAAAAGAGTCATCTATTTTAGATTTTTTCTTCAGACCTTTGAGCCTGGGGACCACCAGAGTCAACTGAAACCAAAGCCCAAATGATCTCATTAGAGACATCCAACAGGGAGCACAGAGCAGGGAGATGAAATCCCACACATACAAAAAGAGCAGCACCAAGCTGACACACCAGAGGGGAGGAAAAGCAAACAACAGCAGCATCTTCGAGCTGCCCTCCTGTGAGGGAGCTGAACCTGGGAATGAGCTGTGTCCCTCATGTGAGCCAGTCTTTCCATGATGGTTAGTTTGCTGGTTCTATTTTATTTTATTTTCCCCAGGCAAAGCAAAAGAAAATGTCTTACACTAGATCATGAACCCTATACATCTATCAGCTGTTCCCTGCTTGCAACAAATTGCCATTTGTCTTTTCCTTTGTGCTCTGTTTGGGGTAAGAAAAGATTTGAAATCTGCAAGTCTACGTGCACTTCCTTGTTGCTGTTGTTTTATTTTCTTATTATGTGTACTCTAGGAGGTGCCAAGGCTAAAGGGCCACATCTCCTGCTGGGGAAAGCTCCTAGAGGTTAATGTAAATGCAGTGTAATGTGAAGTGTTACCTCTGGTTTACACCAGCAGGGTATTTTGCCCGCTCCACCTGAACAGCGTAGAAAGTGTAGTTCTGGGTTTCAGGATCAAGCAGGAAGCTGCTGCAAAAGTTTCAGCAGCCTTCAGAGGTTCATGGGGAAGTGGCAGGTGAGGGAAGCAAGGGGTTTTGCTCCATGCTGGTGAAAACTGCACCACTGCAGCTCTGGAACTTGAAGTCCTGAATTTACCCAAATTATCCTCAGGGCAGCAAGAAGAGCTTGCAGAGAGCTCCCTGTCCTGAACATAGAAAAGCAGACTTTGGCCTCTTCAAGGATCTAATGGATAGCATTCTATAGGGATGAACCCTGGAGGGCAGAGAGGTCCAAGAATGTGGTTGAATTTAAAGGTTACCCTCCTCCAAGTTCAGTAGCAACACATCCCAAAAATGAGGAAATTGCATAAAAATGTCTTGGAGACCTCCAAGGGTATGGAGCTGGAGGGAAAAAAGGAAGTAGAAACAAGAAAAAGTGTCCAGGGAGGGTGTCTTAGGTTGCAAGATGTGGCTGGAGGTGTGTATTCTATCACCAGCTGTTAGAAGCAGGACAGTTATCTGCTGTTAATTAGGCCACCTATTAAAACCAGGTGAGTCACAATTTTTTATCTCTTCCACAGCCAATCCTCCCTCCAGGAGATCTTTGCTGTCCATGGCCACTGAGTGTCCCTGCATGGCTGATCCAATCCCAGCATCCCATGGGGAGATGCTCCGCCCAGGGGAGGAGCCAAGCATTCCTACCTGGATACAATCTGAGGTTTGGGACAGCACAGCAGCCTTTGCCCCCTGCATTGCCAGAGGAGCAGTTTTCTGCTGCCCTGCATTGCCAGAGGGAGCCCAGGCCCATCTCCAGCAGCCCTGGAGCTGCAGAGGAAAACTCCCCTCTTGTGCAGGATCCCTGCTGCAGCAGAGCCACAGCTGGCACTGCAGGAGGGCTGAGCCCCCATGGGATGCGTCTGGGACACCACCCTGACACACAGGGGGCAGGGCATGGTCTGACTCTGTCAGTACTGCTTTGTATTGCTGCATTTTATTTCCATTTTATTTTATTTTCTCCTAAAAAGGAACTGTTATTCCTGCTCCCCTGTCTTTGCCTGAGAGCCCCCGCTTAATTTCAAAATTATAACAATTTGGAGGGAGAGGTTTTACATTTTCCATTTCAAGAGAGAATCCTGCCATCCTTAGAAGACACCTGTGTTTTCAAATCAAAGCAGTGAAATTGTGTCAGGGAAAGTGAGGGACAAGGTTAGGGAAGCCACAGGTGCACTTAGGACTGAGTCTGGCCAGCGATGTTAAGGAAAACAGGAAGGGTTTCTAGGGATGTGTTGCAAGCAAGAGAAAAATCAGGGGTAATGTGGGGTCTCTCAGAAGGCAAACAGGAGACCTGGGTGCCTTGGACCAAGTGAAGGGCAAAGTTTCCAAGGACTTCTATGCCTCAGTCTTCAATGGCATGTGCTCCAGCCTGACAGGGCAAATGCAGGGACTGGGAGAATGAAGAACCTAAACCCACTCTCAGAGAGGATCAGGTTTGACACCATCTCAGGATCCTGAAGGTGCACAGGTCCATGGGACCTGGTAAGATTCATCTGTGTGTCCTGAGAGAGCAGGCAGAGGAAGTTGTTAAACAATATTCATCATTTTTGAAAAATTGTGACAGTCAGGTGAATTGCCTGATGACTGGAAAAGGGGAAATATAGCATCCATTTTTAACCAGGAGAAAGCAGAAGACCCTGGGAATTATGTACTAGTCAATCTCACCTCTGTGCCAGGCAGATCACAGAGCATATTCTCTTGGAAATTATACACATGGAAAACAAAGGGATGATTGAAAACCGTCAACAAAGGCAAAATCATGCCTAAAAAATTTGGTGACCTTCTATGACAGGGTTACAGACTTTGTGCACCAGTCTTTATGCTGCATTTGGTGAGACAAGTGGTGACAGCCTAAAAATCAAAATTTTTGTTTCTATCAATCCTTTTTTCAAAAGTGAAGCACCTATAACTGGTAGTATACTATGGTGGTTTACTATGCTGAAATCCACCTATAACTGGTGGATTTTAGCACAGATGGAACCCAAATTTACAGTCTCAGAAAATAACAGAGAAGAAGAAACAGTTAAAAATAAGCTCCATTAAATAAATTCTGGGTTTAGGGCAGAGGAGGTTGTTCTTTGCTAATCACCCCACATATTTTTTTGTGAGGTTCCCCAAATGACAGGTCTGTAAAAATTCTCCAAAGTGATACAAGGAGATGCAGTTCCTTAACCTCAGAAAATATGCATGCTTGTTTCCATTAACCAAACTCACACTCTGTGGAAAAATACTGCAAGACAAAGCTAAAGAAGGAGAAATCCATGTTGGCAATAGTTCAGTAGAAACAAACTGTCTGCAGCTTGAGGAAGAGGAACACAGGAAGCTTGTACTTCCCTGAGAAAGGAATGAGACAAAGGATGGAGTGGCACAGAGGTGTTGCAGTCATGCTCTGTTTAAACAACGGAACTAATGGGAACTAAGCCAAAGGAATGGATTAACCAGTGACCACGTTGTTTCATTAACTCAAAAATACATGTTGCCTTTTATATCCTTGCACACACTAATGGAGTAAAATCTGTACATGCTTTACATGTATGACTCAAGACACTCAAACTCGACCTAAACATTAAATGATGTCAGCTGAAACTTTATCTTTTTCCCACACTCAACAGTGTAAATAAAGCTGAAGAGGGAAGGAGCTTAGAAGAGACTCCACTTTTGTATCCTGGGATGGCTGGTGGGCTGTCCTCATCTCCTCTCCCATAAAGAGTCCAACTGGGTAAGTTTTATTCCCTGGTAATACCTCTGTTTATTTATTCTGACATCAGTGTATGTAACAATGGCAGTTTCTGAGCTTCACTCTGTTGCAGCAATCCATAAATCTCACTACTTGTGATTCTGTCACTCCGAATGTGACCAGACTTACAGTGCTGAAAAAGCACCATTTGTGAATTTGGGATCATGAAAGTTATAACATCTCCAGACTTCTAGTGCTGAATTTGTTGCTCTAAAATATTATATGTGAATCTGTATGGTGAGGGTCTCCCAGGGATTTGGACAGATAGATAACACAGAGAAGGGGAAGATCTAACTTCTCCCAGAGCTGTTAGTAACGCCATTGACTTACCAGAGCAACATGCCTTCTTTGAGGTGACAATTGCTTTGCGTCTGCTATATTTGGAGCTTTATAATACAGCTTTTTAAGACTGAAAACATTCAGGGCCAGCTCGTATCTTCAGCCCTGCTATAGAAAGCTGTAACAGTCAAGATGCTGTATGGTGGTATATAGGTACCGCACACAGCGACAGCCTGGCAAAAGCATGGGGAGAAGCTTGCATGACAGCTGGCTCTATCTAGTCACATTTGACTCATTTCATAACAACTGAAAAGCCTTATGTTGAAATATTTGTAAGCAAAATCCCTGGTCTGTTAAAGCTAGTTAAAGATAGTGGCTGCAAGCTGAAGGCATAGCTTGTGCAGCAGCTCAGAAAAACTTGTTAGGCTTTGAAAAGAAGCAGAGAATTGAATTAGAGAATCACAGAAGCATGGAGTCATAGGACTGCAGTGTGGTTGGGTTGGAAGGGACCCTTTAGGACCATCTAATCCAACACACCTGCAATGAACATGGTTTGTGATGTATCAGGCTGTGTCTTTGCATCCATACTTCTTCCACTTGAAGAGACAAGCTGGGTGTTGTCCTTCTACATCTCCTGAAGGTAGAATTATGTGGCCCAGCCAGTGCTGGGGTTCCCCTGACAAACAGCAAGGCTACACATACAATGTCTCCAGCACTGAGAAAACCTCTACACTTTGTTTCCTTCTGTGTGTTGAATGAACCCGTCACTGTCCTGACTCATGTACTCATTGGCTATGACTAAATCATTGATGGACTTTTTATACTAACCGCAGTTTGGAAAGGCTCCTGTCATCTTTGGGACTTAGAGACCTGGATGTGCAGTGCTGCCACAGCAATGAAATGGTGAGGGAAATACCAAATTCTGCTACGTGAGACTGTGTCTCTGCAGGTCCCTCTTGCAGGAGAGGTTACCAAGGCAGGAGGTCTATGGGCTTCTCTTTGCTTGCTTTGTGCAGGCAAATGTTGAATTTTTTTATGGTGCACACAGCAGGATCCTCCTGTAGTGGAAGGAACTGGAGGAAAAAAACCTCACTCTTCAGCAAGTAAATAACTAAGAGAAAAAGATCACATTACAGCCTCCTGTCAGGATGTTTTTCTTGCCATTGTTTACAAACTTCAGGCATTTTTTACTGCTATTTTTTTTCCCATGAGATGACACCTGGGAACCTAAAAGTGTCAGACTAGATGTCTGGAAAATTTGCAGGCTGCTTCAGGACACTGATTTGCATTCAATCCAGTCTTTTCAAAGAAATTGGTTCTTCTGAAAAGTATAAAGCTAAAGTTACCTCAACAACAACAGAAAATGTCATTTTCCCTAAACCAAAAGGAATTTGACTGAAGGATCCTGTCAGTCTGGAAACTTCTGGTGTATTGAAATTTTCTGTGGACACCTAACTACTATTTCCATCAGGCCACACAAAAATAGAATACTATAAAAAATCTTAAAGAAGGATGTAGCATGTCAGATAAGCTGATATTTTATTTGACTAATATCTTTTGCAAATGGTACAACAGCAATGGCATGGATAGGAAAAAATTCTTTACTGTGAGGCTTGATGAGGCCCTGGTTGCCTAGGGAAATTGAGGATGTCCCATTTCTGGAAGTGCTCAAGAACAGGTTGGATGAGGCAATCTGGAGTAGTTGAAGGCTTCCCTGCCCAGGGCAGGAGGTGGAATGAGATGATCATGCTTTCCAACACAGGCCATTCTATAATTCTGTTATTCAAATAGAAAAATACTTTCCTCTGCTGTCTGAGCCCCAAAGTCAGTATTGAAAAGAAATTATGGAGAGTGCCAGATTACACCCATTGGCTATTTTGCCTTCTTGTACCCCTTGGGAATGAGGTGCAGAGAAGGCACCAGCTTTAAACAGCTTTTTTCCATTCTATACTGTGAATGTATCAAGCCATTTCTTCACCATGAAACTCCATGATGAGTTCTAGGGGAATATTTCTTTTCAGAAGCCACACACATTTCAAAGCTTTTATAGGTGCATCACACTTCTCTGCACTTCTTTTTGGACATGTGGAAGAAAGGGAGAAGTCATTTATGGCTCTGCAGTCTGGGCCATCAGTGTTATGTTAGATGTACCCTGGAGCCCTTTTAACCTACAGAATTGTTTATAAGTTTCCCTCTGGAACCTTTTACTGGTAAAAGATAAAGACAAATGTACTGCTTCCAGCAGAATCTTTCCTTCCCCTTTATCTGAAAGTAAGACCAGAGAAGTATATCAATCATGCCTTTTTCTAAATATACCCACATATAGACATTTAATCTGAAAACACTTGCTTTCAGAGAATTGAAATGTCTTATTTTCTGTCTGAACCAGTAAAATAAAAATACTTCTCAATAATATATTTACCAGTCTTAAGTTTCATCATTTCTAGCCTCTCAACTTGGTGATGAGGTGATCCAACCTGGACATAAGCACATACTGAAGCCTTTTAATCTTTCTATTCCATTACAGTTTTGGCAATTTCCAGTTCCTCATTTTGGGGGGAAATTATGATCATAAGGAATGCTGTTTCTCTGGGCTGTGGAATAGGCAGGAATAGGAAGCACTGCTGTTCAGAAAAGTCCTCTCCAAGGATACAGATCACAGAATGGCTGCTGCTGGAAGTGGCCTCTGGATATCGTTCAGTCCCTGTGTAAAGCAGCCTCATCTCAAGCAGGTTGCACAGGATCATGTTCAGATAGGGTTTGAGTATGGCCACAAGCTGCCACAACTTCTCTGGGCAGCCTGTTGCCATGCTTGGGACCCTTACAGTGAAGAAGATTTTCTTGTGTTACAGTTTCTGCCCATTGCCCCAGTCCTGTTGGTGGGCGCCACAGAAATTAAACTGCTCCCTTCCCCTGCTGCTTCTTCTCCTGTGACCCTCACCTCTTATCCCATGTGTACACTGGGCTCTTTGGGAAGATAAGGTATTTGTGCAGTCTCAAAGCAGACAGCATCTCTGAATCATCCTCAAAAATAGAGAAAAAAGTTATTTTTCTCTGGTCCTCAGCCATTTCCTTTGCTAAGCCCAATCACTGGCCAGGGGGAGAGTCTTCCTCCTTACTGCAGACAAAAAGCTCATAACCATAACCTTGGGAACCAAACCAGTTTAATATGGGCTTTGGTTCCCAAGGAGATGAAGACCAGTCTGACCCTCCACATTTCTTCAGGGGTAGAGCTCCCCATCAGGTGTTGCCTGTTTCTTCCCTTGATCTTTAGTTCCACACTGGAGATTTCCTCCCTTGAGCACACATTCCTCCCTTAAAAGGCACACTACTGCCTTTTAAGCCATAACTTCAAATCTGCTGGCTTGGTTTTTTTTTTTTTTTTGTTTGTTTTGGTTTTTTTTATTATTATTTTTTGTATTTTCACTAAAGGTCCTGTATTTGCATGCCTGTATATATGCTTGGGATTTTATACATACATAAATATATATATATATATCTCAATGTCTTTTATTCTTTCCTTTTGCTTTTCTATTACAAAGTCTCTAATGTGCTGTGCTAAAGGTGGGTAGCTTTAAAAGGGGCTGATTTCATTAGGTTTTTATTGTGTTTAAAATGTGGTTCCATTTATTGTGCTAAACACTTGACAGCCTTTGTCACGTCATGTCTCCTGAAGGCACTTGGAAATGAGCACACACATAGAAAGCTGCATCAATTTCCTCCCCCCCAATCCCTCCCCAAGCAATATAGGTTTGTTTCTTTAGCTGGCACTTAATCCTTCCAAACTTGGCCCCCTTTCTGAAATTAACTCATCGAATAATGGACATGCTCCATTAAAATGATGAAGATAAAAAACTCTGCCAGTGCCTGACTTACTAAGAAAACCATCTCATTCTGAGGCCAAAAGAACACACTTGAGCTGTGACAAAGGATCTGTAATTGAGAGCCAAGACTCCCCTCTCATTTATTTCCACAAGCTGGTATTCTTTGACTGTCCACGTTTCTTTTTGTCCTTGGGAAATGGGTCATGCATTTCTAGTGGAAAGATCCAAAATTAAAAATAAATTTTAAAAAATGTATTGTAGAAACTTCCAGAAAGATTTTGCTTCATCTATCCAAAGACTTGTATGTTTTTCACATACCTTTGTTGTATTAATATTTTAATTTACTGACAGTTGGTTCTTTGATTACAGATCCAGACAGGGAGTCAAGTTCACGTATGTTTGGTTCCCAACTCTGTGACTGACTCAAAGTGTATTATGAGGCAAGACACTTATTCCTTGATTTCTGTAAAAAAAAAACCAACAAAAACAACAAACAACAAAAGTAGCACTTTTTCATGTCCACTGAGAGCTGAAAGGAAAAATAACTAATACCTGTCAAGAAGCATTACTATTCATAGGCTGCTGTGATGAAGTGCAAGTATACAATAAAATATCATGTTCAGTCCACATTAAAGAAAAATACATTTTATCACTAAACAAACTTTTGACCATGATGGAGATGAAAAGTCTTGCTTTTGTATTAATCTTAAACAGGAAAGCTGGGCCCAATACCTATGTGGGATCCTTCTTTCAGAAACTGTGCATTAGAGTGATGGCCCCTGACCTGTGTGTTGTAGTTTGTATTCTGCCCAGGAAATGTTCTGACTTTCCTCATGGACGTAGAAAATTAAAACCCTTTAAAACTAAGGAGGCTGTGGCTGCAGTCCAGGTTGGCAGGGAGAGCAAAAAAAGATGCTGCTCACATTACTCACTCATTACTTCTGCCTATGAGCCATAAAGGCTGAGAGCTGCAAGGACAGAAAATCCAATAATGGAAGAAAAATAAAAGCCTGTGAATTAAAATGACCCCAAATACCAAAAGTCAGATGGAGTAGATATCTTGCTAGGCATCAACAGGCACAAGAGTGTCCTCTGGATTAATTTTATCTGGTTTTATACACTTTAAGGCTATAAAAGAGGATTATCTCATTGAGTCTGACCTCTGGCATAACGCAGGCTATAGAAAATGTATCCAGTTGCTGCTGCATGGAGCCCACTAATTTGTGTTTAACTAACAGAGTTATTTCAATGAAGCAGCCCTTCTTGGCCTTGAAGATTCAGTGCTGGTAGAGTCCACTTCTCTCCTGAGCAGACAGCAAATTGCATCTTGGCAAACATTCAGGGTTGCTGGAGAAATGCTCCCTTGCATTTCTGTGCCTGCTTCTCCAGGCACAACCCCCGTGGCAGCAGTGGGAGTGCAGTGCCCACTGTTGGTGCAGGAGCCACTGCAGGAATTTGGGAGTGGTCCCTCCCGTGTCCCTGTGGCACCTCCTTCCACCTGCCAACATAAGCATTGTGCAAACGCTCCCCTGGCAGGTTCAGGGAGGTGATTAAAATTAAATCAGTTCAGTGCTTGGGTTTTTGTTGGCTGGGTTGCACAGCGGGGTAGGGATAAATGATGGGAGATCTTTCAGCAGCAGTGTTGGTGTATGCCATGCCAGATTAGCATACATGAACCTGCTGGTTTGTGCTATTTGGTCATTTCTAATGATTTCAGGTCTTTTTGCAGATGAGTGGTGCAAAGAGGCTGAATCTCAAGAAGCAATGCCACCCAATAAACTGTTATTATCATAAATTAGTATATTGAAGGAAACTGCTATCACATACTGGGTATTACTTACAACATTTGGCATACCAATTAATCCATACATAAGTTTCCATGAAACAAAACAGAATTGTTTTCTCTTAGTGACAGAAACACAAGTCAAAATTATAGTCTGTACACATGCTGAAAATTCACTTTTTCTTCATGTAATTTAAAACTGAGTATCATCCTCCCTGTCCCCCCACTTTTGGGTCTCACACAGTAACATGTTCCCAAATGTGCAGTAGCCACTCTTACCTGCTAACACTAGTCCGTTCCATGAGCATGGCCTGGAAAAACACGCAACTTTCTGCATCATTAGATCCTCCCAAACAAGCCCAGTTCTTAGCCTACACGCTGCTGATAGCAGAGCTGTTGCTTCCATTTCTCTCCCAGACAGAGCCCAAGGCAAAACAACATGAGTGTCAAACTCCGTGTTCTTGTAGAATTAAAAACAAAATGAAGGAAAGATGAAGCTCAGGTAAACTCCATGCTACTTCAGCATCCAGGAGAGGGAGAAAATCAAAGTTATAACCCATGGCAGCACAATGAAACAAAAAAGTGTGCACCATCATTTACTGCCCTTTCTGTATTATTTTAAATTATGTACACATAGTTTCTGTGACTGTCACCAAAGCACTCCATGGCATGCTACTAGCCCACCTCACTAGGAATTAACCAGAAGCATGACTCTTCTCACAGCTGGATTTAGTTATACTAAAGTGAAAGATTTAATCAGTTTTGAAGTATGTATCTCAGTTCTTTCCTCCTCAGAGAATATAGAGAGATATGTGGTCCTTTTCCCCAAGCTTTACCCACCCCAGATAACTGCAACCCCTTCTGACCCTCAGTGCACACCTCAGGGGATTTATCTAAAGCTACTGGTTATAGAAGATGATTATTTAGATATCTCAGTGCAGTCACCTATCTCTTAGATGACTGGTCAGATTAAACTAATCACATTTGATGAGACTAATTGTAAGCTTTACTGCAAGCAAAAAGCCTCACATGCATTTCATCACTTATTTTGGCATCAGGCTGTCACAGCAGAGGTTTTTTTTGTCTTTCCCTTTTTTTTCTTTTTTGAGCATAGAGGTGGTTAAAATTTCACTCGTTATGAGTTTTCAATTACACGTTTCATCAAGTTTCCATGGTAGAAGAAAATTGGAATTTTTAGCAAATAAATAACCTTGGGGTTTGACCAACAGTGCAGGACAAAAGTTCTTAGAAATATAAAACTTGGTTTAGACATTTGTTTGTATTTTTATACATTTAGTATCAGCTTTACCAAAATATAAGAATCATTTTATTATTACTATTGATTTTTCTTTACCTTTGTGTATGGGTTTCCAGAATAGAGATTAAGCATCAGGGGCAGTGCCCTACCAGAACACAGAATGATGTTTTTCAGCCTGAAGACAAGAATCCTAATTATAGGACACAATTTAAAATCCTGTAGCATTTTTTTTAATAGGAAAAGGTATTAACCTGATGATCCTGCCAATCCCCAAATGAAGTGCCTAATTTACTTTGTTCAGGAAATATTGCCTTCCTAATTAAACTTGTTATTAGTTCTTCATGCCCCTTTCTCCTGCCTTGAATGTTTGCTTTGAAAGGATTTCTGTTTTGGTGTTGAATTCGTATTTTTGGTTTATAGCCTGTAAGAACCTTGGGAATATAGAATGGATGCAATATTTGTTTAGGTTTTCTTTATTATTATTGAGTGATGCCTGTTGAAGCATGGTGCATATCAACCCTCTGAGCACAGCCTGGAAGAGGAATGTATTGGCCATCATTAATTACAGGTAAAAGCTGATGTTTCAGGGCATTAGAGAGGATCCAAATCGTGCCTGTGTCATGCCACTCTCTGCTAATGTAAGCTGGCAGGAGCCACCCTCAAAGGGGGAGTTCCTCCCTGTCAGTGGATTCCCAGCTCCTGCCAGAGCCTCAGTGTTCCCTTTCCTGCTGGGTTGTGAGCGCTCCTTTGGTAGTGCTGGATGTGATGGGCTGTGACACCTCTCGTCTCAGTAAGGAGCAGTCTCAAACAATACTGGGACAGATCACTTAGAGCCTGCCAGCTGGAAGAGAAATCGGATGGCACTGATGGAAAGTCTATTTTTATCAGCCCAGCGTAACTTCAGTTCTCTGAAGTGCAAGCTACCTTATGGTTTATGATGGAGGCTAAAAAATCTAATACTTTCACAGTTAGGAGTTATCCCTTTCATTCTAGTACAACCAGATCATTTCATATGGTGCAGCTTCTCATCTACTGGAACACGAAATAAAACTGTGAAGAAAAGCTATTTTAACCACTCCAAAATGATATGCACAGTTCATTTGTCATATAAAAATGCAGAATCACAGGGAAAAAAAAAAAGTTTGGATAAGCCCTCTAAGATCATCAAATGCAACTGTCCCTCTAGCACTGTCAAGACCACCACTAATCCATGTCCCCAAGTGCCACACATCTTTTTAATCCACACATCTTTTTAATCCCCTCAGGGATGGGGACTACACCACTGCCACGGACAGGCCCTTGCAATGCTTGACAACATTTCCCAATATTTAATAATAGTAATAATAATAATAATAATAAAAAAAAAATAATAATAATAGTATCCAATCTCAACTCCCCCCGGTGCCACTTGAAGCCATATCCTCTTGTCTTTTCGCCTCTTGCCTGGGTAAAGAGTCCCCCTGGCTGCAGACTCTCCCCCGGCTGTCCCCTCCTGTCAGGAGCTGTGCAGAGCCACAAGGGCCCCCCTGAGCCTCCTTTGCTCCAGGCTCAGCCCCTGCCCAGCTCCCTCAGCCTCTCCTGGGGCTCCAGCCCCTTCCCAGCTCCGTTCCCTGC
The DNA here is from genome assembly GCF_028551555.1 of Melozone crissalis. Lineage (NCBI taxonomy): Eukaryota > Metazoa > Chordata > Aves > Passeriformes > Passerellidae > Melozone > Melozone crissalis. Next base: position 19,683,810 of record NW_026535814.1, read on the forward strand.
CCTGGACACGCTCCAGCCCCTCGGTGTCTCTCTTGTGCTGAGGGCCCAGAGCTGTCCCCAGCACTGGAGGTGCCTCAGCAGTGCCGGCACAGGGACAGGCCCTGCCCTGGGGCTGTGTCACAGCCTGGCTGGGACAGCCCAGGGCCCATTGGCCTCCTGCCCCTCTGGGCACCCTGGGCTCGTGTCCAGCCCCTGGCACCAGCACCCCCAGGGCCTTTCCCAAAGGGCCTTTCCAGCCCCTCTGCCCAGCCTGGAGCTGCAGAGAATGGTGTGACCCATCAGAACCCAGCACCTGGCCTCGTTGTACCTCATAAAATTGGCCTCAGACCTTGTACCATGGACCATCCCCATCCCTGCTCCTCCTGATTCAATGGCAAAGAGGTCAATCTGTTTACCACCTAATCTGATGACCTGACATGCACCACCGAAGGTATCTGCTGCCCTGACTTTGTGTATTTCCTCTTCCCTTGCATGCTTCAGCTGTTCTTCATAGCACATTAGAGGATTGCTGTCTTTATTAGTCACCGATAACACATTAATACATTCCTTCTCCTATTACCTCGGACACTAATTTGGTGGAATTGGATACTGACAGTACATTGATGTTGTTAAGGTTAATGACCCAGAGATTTACAAGAGAAGTCACATTAGAAGTCAAATTGATTGTAATAATTGTTTCACTGAACAGTGTCAACATTAAGTACAGTATGTTGTGCTGTGCCATTCAGGGAGGCCCTGTGGCTGTTACAATCACTGCAGCGCTGTTGACATCCCCTCCTTACAAGACAATCCACGCTGAAATACATTTAGGTAAATACGGCCCTAATAAATGGATGCCTAAGACATTCTAAGACATGAGACACTATGTTTCCGGCCTCTGCACATTATTTTGCCTCCGAGCATATTTTGTGTTTCCATTCGCTTCTGAGGAGATTGTTGCTTTTCTCAGGCAGGGTTGAGCAGAAAGGAAAATTTGGTGGTTATTGCCTCCTTTTGGCCTGAGTTGTGAGGCAGTACATAGCACTTCTGCTGTTCAGGCCTAAATTTTTCTCAGACAAGTGACTACTTGGCAGTTCAGATGCTCTGAAATTAAGCTGCTTTAAATATTTAACTTCAATATAGTGGGTGAAATAATTTTCCTGTTAATATTGCTCTCGTATTGACAGTGGCATGCAGGAATTTCAGATGAGATGCCATGAGAATCTCACAGAAATGTCACCCCTGACCAAAAGGATGTGTGGCTGCCTCTATGCAACTAATAAAACAAACTACTCATTATTTTTAACGCTGTAGAGCTCGTTCTTTCCCTTGCCTGTTACTCTATGCATTGTTGCTCATCCTTTCCCTTGTATTTTTCCCTTCTCACTCAGGATACTGATCCGGGAGCCGCAGGAGTCACTGCTGGGTGCTGAGTGGCACCATGAATGGTGAGAGGAAAGGTGCTTGTCATGCTGGGGTCCTGCACAGTCATCCACACCCCCACAGGGTTTGACTCACCCTACTCCCGTCGTGTCTGCTCTGACTGCAGGGTGATCACGACACTGCTGATGGTGCTGAGCTATGACTAAAGCTCGTGTCAGGAAATGAACCCCTCATGCTTCTGACTGAAGTTTCCTTCACACGTCTCAGTTTGTTTCTCAGTCTTATTTGCAATATCTCAAGACCTCAACCAAAATGTATAATTTTTCCAAGAAAATTCAGATTTTAGCAACAGCAGCAAGCGTTCCATGGAAAGAGGAAAGCTCTCAGTAAAAAACATGTGTCTGCTTTGGCTCTGATAATACACACTAAATATATTCATCCTCCCTTCTTCCTTTCTCTCATTCTCAGCTTGTTCTCTTCCACAACTAGTTTACGTGCTGTAATTATGAAATGATCTCTGAGGTCGCTTCCAACCCAAACTGTTCTATAATTCTATGTTTTATTGTCTGCAACATTGATATATCAGCTTGTCACCTCTGACTCCTCTTCCAACCAGCGGGAAAAATTAAACAGCTTGGCATGATTAGTGTCAGCCTAGAGTGGATGAAGTGCAGCCTAAAATGAAGTCAATATGCTCAGTTCACAGGCTCTGAGCCTCTATGCAGGTAAAACCTACAGGTTATTGTGATAATAATTATTGTGATCATGGACTGAAGGGAACTCATGTGACCAAGAAGGCCCCTGGGTTGTCCCAGCACAAGAGTGTCCAGCTGGCCCAGGGCAGTGTCACGTCCTGTCCCTGTGCCGGCACTGCTGAGGCAGCTCCAGTGCTGGGGACAGCTCTGGGCCCTCAGCACAAGAGAGACACCGAGGGGCTGGAGCGTGTCCAGGGCAGGGAACGGAGCTGGGAAGGGGCTGGAGCCCCAGGAGAGGCTGAGGGAGCTGGGCAGGGGCTGAGCCTGGAGCAAAGGAGGCTCAGGGGGGCCCTTGTGGCTCTGCACAGCTCCTGACAGGAGGGGACAGCCGGGGGGGTCGGGCTGCGCTCCAGGGAACAGGGACAGGAGCAGAGGGGACGGCCTCAGGCTGGGCCAGGACAGGTTTAGAGCAGATATTGGGGCAAATTTTTTCATTGTAAAAGATGTCAAGCACTTGCACAGTCTGCGCTGCACAGGGCAGTGGTGTAGTCCCCATCCCTGAGGGGATTGAAGAGATGTGTGGATGTGGCACTTGAGGATGTGGGCTGGTAGTGAACAAGCTGGATGCTGGGTGGATGAACTTGATCTCAAAGGTCTTTTGAAACCTTAATGTCTTTATGATTTTATAATGGTGATTGTAGTGAAATTAATCTGCTTTTTGTGCACAGATTCCTAGACTAACCAGGTTGTATTGTGCTTTCTGTCTGTGCCACACCTACCAAAAATGTGGTTTTCCCATATTCCCAGGCCTCACAGCTTACCTCATGCTGTGGCGGGGTTGTGTTTGTTGTGTGATGGGGCAGGTCCAGTGCACATTTCTCATCAAGCAGCTTCATTGCAGGCATCAACATTTGAAGAACTGCCTCATGGATTTGGTACGTCTGTGAGTGCCACCACACATAAGAAGCAAACCCAGAAGTCGTCGCATTTTGGATCTCAGCACTGTTTATATAACACATCAATAACACGCCAAACACTGTCTTTTGCTCTGTGCAGCATGTTGTACAGCTCGCTCTCTGCACCATGGGCTTGTTTTGTGGATGATGTGTAAGCTGGGATATTACTTTTAAAATGTATTTCAGTGGCATCGTGTATTCTGCAACAGGCCTGTCAAAATACAGTGTCAAGCTCTCATATGTCACATAAAAACTGTTTGATGTTCTCCTCACTTGAACTCCTACTTTGCATTATAATTAGGAGAGATCTTGACTGGGTGAACTTGTTAGCTTTTTACATGCACAAGCCTAAGGACACTTTAATTAAAGTCAGAGGGAAGCTTGCTTGCACAGGCAGCAAGACAAAATATAATAAGACTAAAAATAACCTATTCAAAACTGCTGTAGAGAAGGCAAGGGACAGGACATGTCACAAGCAGGGAACATTATGAACTGGAGGAGTTGAACCATTCCTTCCCCAGCAGTAGGACATAATAATTATAAATATAAATCCTGCTGCATTTCTTGTCATATTACAGCACTGGAAAAGCAGAACAAAATTACTGGTCGGTAAAACTGTTTGAGAAAATGGATCCTTGGGTTTTGGTTTTTCTGCGAGACCAAAATTCTTAGTGTTAATTATTCTAGAGAGAAAGGGAGTTTCCCAAAACAGTGTTGAGACAAAAATCAAACCATAATTTCCTTTTTTCATTTTGTGGAAATACTCTTCAAAAATTTACCTTTACAGAGAGAAGGAAACATCAGAACCATCCTAAAGAAATATTTCAATTCTCAAATTTTCTAATTTTAGTTCTCTTGTGGAAAATAAGTCTTACAGCAAATCTAGAAATTTTCACATATGAAACCTTAGTTTTGTTCCCTTTAATAGATAAAAGAGGAGATAATTATGCCATGTCTTTTTTTTTATCATTTTGCTTGATTTTTTTTTTTCAATCCAGAGCAAGCATTTTACCCTTTTGCTGATTTTTGAGCAGTCTTAATTATTTTGTTCTTGCCTAATTATTTTGTTCTTGCCTCTCTCCTTCAGTGACCATATATCACAATTTCTTTCTAAAAGAACAAATTAGACAGCATGAATGCAAATTTTATTTTCCAAAGCCTCAGATATAGACACCTAACACATTTTCTTTATTCCTCATTATCTCTTGTACAGTGGCTATGACTCACACATCAGTGGATCAGAAAGGTATCCTGTTGCAAGGCTTAAATGTTCCTCCTTGTACAAGTCCCATTTGCATGAAAAGCCCAAGGTTCCAATAATTCTCACTAGAAATGATTATTTAAGATGGGAATCAGTTCACAGATTTTCACTTTTTCATAATAGTGCAGCAAATCTATAGCCTTGTCCTTATTCAAAACAGCTTTGATGTCACCATTTTCTGACTTCTTATTTCAGAATGTAGTATTGAATTTGACAGTCCTGTACACCTACTTGTATTTTTCCTTCTTATCTCCTTTTACAGCTCATTCTTGTGCACCTTATTCGCAGATTTAAGCAGGCACGGGTTGAGGCTTTTGTTTTCATCTTCTGTGCCCTGACTTGTTTGGGACTGGTCTTGGCTCTGCGGGTTCAGGATCCACTTCTATTTTTCGTATTCTAAAGCTCTCCTTCAGGGTATGTTTTAGTTCTTATTCTCTTTATCTTCTTTTGTCTGGGGGAAATAATGGGATATCATCCCTCTAAAAAGCAGTGCTGGAGGGTCCACGAGGAAAATGCATATTTGCATTTGTGGTGGGAGTGCTGCAAGGCTACACCCAACATTGCTGGTTTGTCCTCCCCAAAGTCTTTGACCATGACTGTAATGACTTTCCCCTCCTTCCCTTTACCAGGGAAACGTTGCCACACCTCTGTGAATCTCCCACAACAGGTTGGTTCCTGCTTGTTTCCACAGGAAAACAGGCAGTCAGAGCCCTGTCTGGGAGCCTCTTTTCACTGTCTGTAGCGCAGCATTTATGTATGTATGTAAATCCACCTACATCCGTGCATAACCCACAGAGGCAGCGTGACAGAAGCTGTGGCAGGTCACAATCACAACCCCATCTGTTCCCAGCAGCGACTCTCTGAATACATTTGAAATTTAATACAAACAAAATTGAGACAAGATTGGGACCGACTGAGGAATGAGGGATTGAGCACTTCAGACACCCCCAAGAATAGAACTGTTATAGCAAATACCTTCTCAGGAAGGTTTTTAGCTTATTATTAGTTTTAGGAATTTTAAAGTGACCATCTTCTAAACTCATTCACTGTCTTTAAATCCTTGTTATGTGAACATAAATAATAATAAATATGTTCCATAAAAGAGTTACTTGATTCATCTAAATGATGTCTCAAAACATATCAGGGGACTCATTTGGAATGAAAACACTTCCCTGGAAGTGTTCACAGCCAGGCTGGACGGGACCTGAGCAACCCACTCTACTGGAAAGTGTTCCTGGTTATGTCAGAGGGTGGAATCGGTTGAGCTTTAAAGTCCTTCCCAACCCAAACCATTCTGTAATTCCACAACATGGCTAAAAGCCATGAATTCAGCGTGAATTCAATGTATGCTACTGAGTCTGCAGTGTTATATGTAATGAAATAAGATGTATAAAGTTACTTCCTCATCTAGACAACTTTACACATTGGAAACATGAAAATAAACTAGCATATGAGATTCTCATCTGGGGGAAACGGAAGAAAACATGAAAAGATATGGAAATCCTCTGCCAAGATGGCTTATGTGTGAAAGATATTATTATTATCTACCAAGAAATACATCCAGCTGTCAATGCACTCTTCTGTTAGAGCTGACAGTCACACAGGAGAAGGCCAAGTGAGCTCTCAGAAATGCTGGAAGCATTGTGATATATGAATAAAGGATACATAGCACCACTGCAGATGCAGTCAAATTATAACACCGTGATCACTGAAAGCAGAGGCTATCTTGGGAGTGTAAAACAGGACAAAAACCAGCCTTACAAAACCACTGCCCTGGTTAAATATGGCCAGGGACATCACATCAGGAACCTGGTCAGCATCCCTGATACTTGGGCAAAAGCAGAGCAGGCAAAGAAAAGAGACGCCTTAAGTGAAAATTCTTGTAGAATATAAACAGAAGCAGGACAGGGAAGAGACCATTGCATTCCAAGCTGTTTGAAATATACTCATACTTGGACATCTGGAAAAGAGAAGAACTGCTTGACACAACTACTGGAATAAGGCAAACCATGTAGCAGTTCAGAAATCAAAGTATCTTAAGACATTTAATTTCAGACTGCAATCCTCGCTTTCTGGCAGGGACTTTTGTTAATTATGTGAGAGTGAGAATTTGGTCACATCACATCTCCATACTTAAGCCAAAAGATTGGCAGATCAAATTCATAAGTTGCTCATAAATGAGCTCAAGGAAGTCTTTGACAAATGCCTGGTCCAAATCTCAATGTTGAATTGTAGAGGCTTTGCAATGCCTATTAGCTGTAAATTTTGTTGAAAATGGCTTAGTTCCCCCCCAACAAGGCATATATTGTGCAGCAATTTAAAGTATTTGAACTGATATAAAATCAACCTTTTAACATATTGTGTGAGAAGTAAGATTGTGTCGTTCAAACCTCCAATTACTCTGTTCCCACCAAAGCCAAGACAAAACAATAGGGAGCACAAATTAATGAAATGCGCTCTCCCATGTGACATGATGACCAGGACCTTAAAAGAGAAGAATTCTTTTGTGACCTTAAACTTCCTGAAGGGTCTCCAATAAGAACCCATCCAGGAGGCATCTTGCTGTCACAGGAGAAATTCACACTTAACCCCACTGCAGGGTACAGTGGATGAGTCTTTGATACTGAGGAAGATAAAAAACAACCCTCCAAGGCCGGGACTGATGGTTCTTTGAGCAATCCTGTTTAATGGAAGGTGTCCCATGGCAGGGGCTTGGAATGAGAATATCTTTAATATTCCTTTCAACCCAAACAATTATATGATTTTATGAACTTTCAGTGTCTTAGATCTGAAGAGAACCTAACTCTGCCCATCTTGGGAAGTTCCCTGTTCTATAATGGGAGCCACAGGGAGTGGCACCAGGATTGATTTAAGTTTGTTCCTCCTACCCAGCTACTTTCTGATGTTTGCAAGTCTACAACTGCCTGCTAACACCCAGAATAGAAAATAAACATAAAATAAAGTTGTGCCATTGCTTGTGAGGGCAATATTTTAGAGCTGGGCAGCAGAGGTTATTTTGTCTTATATTAATAAAGTCATTATGGATTTTATCTAGTTCTGAGGTAGTGTTCCATCCAGTCATTCCTAATGTTATTTAAAAGGTTAAAACTCTCAAATAAATCTTCAGTAGAGTTAACTTTTATGTTTAAATTATAAAAACTATTGTTCAGGACATGTTTTGTTTTTAACTCTTCTTCAAAATGCTTTATTTTTCTTCATTAGTTTAATGCTGGGGGTTTTTTGTTCATTGGTTTAATGCCTGTATTTCTCTTTACAATCTATAGCCATAGAACAAAAAGATGGAACTTGTCTAAAGAAGCCTTTGGCTTCTTTTAGCACTGACTTCATTCTATTCTTTCCTTCTTTTGGTGACATAAAATTTACTCCAGGACCCTGTTGCAAAGGTTTTTTGCATCAAACAAATCATCATCAACCACAAATCTCTGAAGGGTCTCAGGAGAGAAATAAATGAATAAATAAGCAGAAGACACTCCAGCAGATAAAAGGCAATGAGGAAGAGATCAGGCAGTGTAGGTCAGAGCATTTGCTGTGGTTTGGTCTCCCGACAGGGATGTCAGACAGTGGAGGGGGAAGACAACCTGATCATGCTGGATGTGATGATCTGACATGGCATGGCAAATGATCTCTGGGTGCTAGAGAGACAGAAATACTGGGAAATCACTTCCTCAGGAAAAGCCTGTTTTCCTTAACACAGTACAACTCCTCTTTTTCACTCTTTGTTTACCTGCTTGTGAGAAACAGAGGGACTGAGCATATTATTACCCTTGCTGCCTCAAGAACTGAAATTTGGATCTTTGAGCAAAGCAAGAGGTCTTGGAGGTAAAAACATTGCCTCTGTACAATTAATTTTTATCAATATTCCCTTCTCTGAAATTCATGCATCTGTTTTTTATGATGTTATTCTCTTCAATGAAATCATCATATATCTGATGTTTTCTGTGTGTATGTGAAAGAGGAGGGAAGGGGAAGTCCTGAAGGCCAGCATATTCATGCCTGGGAAAAATGAACACTGACCCAGAATGATAACTGAAAACCCTTGACACTTCACTATTGACATTTCAGTTTAGATTTTATTTTGCACGTGGGGCAGCATCCCTCAGGATATTCTTTCCCTACTTTGAGAGGTGATGACAACACCAGAGATAGGAGCTCACCTTTTGGGGGTGCCTGGTAGAAGAAAGGAGGAGCAGACTCCGCTCTTTTCCCCAGACTGAGAGGTCAAACATCAAACCAACATATGTGAGTTCCTCTGTTTTGTCTTAGTTAGTAATTAAGGTCATTAGGCTAATTTTCATTACATTTTATTGAGTGTGGACTAGAAGTGAACACAACAATAATAACCACAGTGCAGCTCACCCATGGAAAATTGTAAAATTGTGGTACATTCCTTAAACGTCTGGTTCATACAATTTCACCAAGAGATACATTTCTTGGCTTTACCATAGCTTTCCCATGTGACTGTAACAGTTTGGCCCCAGTTTCTAAGTCATTAAAAGGACTGAACCACTCTCCAGCTACAGCACAATTTTCTCTCCAGCTAAAGGTTTTTTTGTATCCAGAACATAAAGTATTGGTTGCAATAGATTTTCAAATTATGATAAAGAATATAATAAATGCATGAAGGCCATAAAGCATTTTTTCTTTCCTGTTCAAGATGAACTGTTGTCATCAAATACTGCAAGAAATACTAATTAGATTGACTTTTATTACTTTTTGTGTCTATTGGAGTAAGACAGAGATCATCTGAGCCATTTCTTCTGAAAGTTTATGAGACAAAAAAATGTTTGGTGTTTTTAGATAGAAGTTGCATAAAAAACACTTTATAAGTGAGTTTATTGGGTTCCCACACATACGTAAAGAGAAAGCAAGACACAGAAATATTAATCATTTTGTCAGGAAATCCATAATTCTATATCTATACTTTAAGTGAGAGCAAGTTCAGCAAGTCACAGGCTTTCATCAAAGTCAAAAAAGCTTGAGAAATGGGATCTCAGTATCAGGGCTCTGCAATAACAGAAATGGAACTAGAGAGTGATTATCCTTCCCTTTCCAGCCCCCCTTCTTCCAAGGAAATGAAATCTTCAAGACGAAAGGATTAAGCTGCAAACTACTGGCACAGAAATGGAAATTTCTCCCTGATGATGATTTGCATATTTTCCACACACACTTTATCACGTCTGGAGCCTTTGGCAGCCACGCTCAAGCCTTTGATGTGGGTCAGCAGTCGGTAGGGGCCAAAAGAGAGGAGCACTGAAGACCCTTTGGCTCCTTGCAAGCGCACCAGACCCACGAGAATGGCAATAATTACATTAGAGCGTGGTCACATTGAAACGGTCACACTTTAATAAGTGTAGGGAAGTAACTGAGCCTAAAATGTCATCAAATACTTTTATAGTCCAGGTTTCTACCTTTCTGCCTTATTCTTCTAATGGAGAGGATAATTTTCATGATTGATAGTTGCCTCGATGTCTCTTAGTTTCACCTAAGTGATCAGTTTGATTCAAACCAAAAGGATAACTTTCAAAGTTTGAGGCTAAATATGTCAAAAAAGTTTAGAAGAGATTTCTTTTTTAGCAGTGGCTACAGACATAAAACTCATTTCTGAATCTGCATCGGGTGTGGTAAGTTCTGAAATGCTTCTAAGTCTTTCCTCTTCAGTATTAGCATTCTACGGAGAGGATTTATTCCTTTGCAACTCTCCATATTAAGTATTATAATGTCATTGTTTAGATTATAAAACAATGCCTAGGGGTGTATTTTTCTCTCCCATTCTCTAATATGTTTAAAAATAATTGCATGGACAAAGACAGGCCTAAAGTTACAGCAAGGTCATAAAACTGGAAAACACCACAAATTAAATAATTCTTCACCTTAACTCATCCTTTACTTGAGTTCACCCAGAGTGCATGCCTTCCTGAAGGTCCTGGAGGAGAATGTGTTTGTTATCCATCAGACTTGAGGGAGAAGGCAGCAAAATAATGTACACCAGAGGGGAAAAAAAAACCCATTAAAGAGAAAACCTTCCATGAAAATAATAAAAAACCCCAAAACCAGCTTTGTTTTGTACAAAGCAAAAATATTTCAGGTGAATTAATCTTCAGTAATGTGCCATGCACAGAGGTGGTGAGAAACTGCATGAATGCTATTTTCTTCACCATTTTCATTCAGTGAGGGATTAAAACTCAAAACCTCAAATACTTCTGCAAATTGAACTGAAAAATGCATCAGTACACTCCAAATGAAGAATTTTGTTTTAACAGCTTAAAAATTTTACTTTCTCTTATACTATTTTAAACTACAGAAGTAGTCAAATTTCAACACAAAAATATAAGTTAGTGAAATTTCAAATATTTCCTTTCTGTAAGTGTCCAAAAATGGTATTTTGATAGTGTTTAAATATTTGACCAGAAAAACCCCACCTCAAATTCAAACTGACTCACTAACTCATTCCTTCAGGCTCCAGGGACAGGAAATTCTGTCAGCTGAGATCCCAAATTTTCACAGGTTCACAGACTACGATTCAATCTCCTTACATCAAAATACTTTGATACATCTTTTCCTTATTATTAGCATTTTAATACACCCCATAGAAGTTATCAGAAATTAGTCAGACTTTAATCGATTTCATTACTGCAAAAACACTTTTGTGCACCCAGCATTTTCACACATCCATATCAAGGGCTCATCTGTTTGTAGACAGATCAAAGTGATTAAGCCATCTATAAATCAATGAATGGGAACTAACATTAGCTTAGGCCAAAAAAAAGCAAAATACAAATTTTTGTTGTGCAAGGTACTGTCACACTGATAACAAATGTTTTTGGCGCAGAAAAAAAACCACTTGGTCATATTAAGACACATGGAGGTTGAGCATGACAATTCTTGTTCAGCAATGTTGAATATTATTTTTCTCTGATTTTAATATGCTGCTAAGAGGCATTCTTTCCTAATATACCTTAGAAGCAGACATCTCATTGAGAAACAGTGAGAGCTTTGTTTTTACATTTTCCACCGAGTGTTCAAGGAAAATCATCAGGACATAAGACACAATTAAGGAAAGAGTAGTTTCTTATCAGTGAACCTCTGCTAAGGCCTATGAGTTGATATGGTATTGGTAAATATGCAGGTGTGAGGAGCACAACTTCTTCCCTATCTCTCCATCAAACCTGTCTGCTCCAAAAGAAAAATGGAAATACTTGATAAATTTTAACAAACTTGGAGGTCCATGCTGTAATTTTTGTCATGTGCTAAAACAGGATAAAAAATGGTGCACAAAGCCCACTCAGCTCTAAGAGTTAAATAGAGGACTCTTGGCTATATAAGAGTGACTTTGTATATTTCAATAAGATAATAGCCTTTAACCTTTTTGTTTTTAATCCTTTCGGTGCACTGTACTAAACCATTGTATTGAACCACTCTAATAACTTACTTGACTTTTTTTTAATTCAAATAGTACAGATATGCATTTAAAGCCCAACAGTGTCCTTTCCAAGGTTGTATACTGTGATTATGCACTGTCTTAGGTGAGGGAAGGACATGGGACTGTCATGTGTCATTTTATCATCTAATTTCTGGCAAGTAGCACTGAATTGTCAGGAAAGAGTTAATCTTCATCTCCAGATAAATTCACCTCAGAAAACTGTATGCAGAAATAAACAGAACACATGGTATGTTGTTGATACATTTTTCCACAATGCATAATATCACAGAATCACAGTATACAGAGTCATGGAATAACAGAAAAGGCTGGAAGTGGAAGGGGTGGCATTAATCTGGTGGGATTAATGGTGGGATCTGTCACCAGTGGGATTCCACAGCACGATCATTAATGATTTGGAGGCAGGAATGGGAGGGATACTGGGCAAGTTGGCAGACAATACAATACTGGGAGGAGCTGTTGACTCTCAAGGACAGAGAGGCCCTGCAGAGAGATCTCAACAAATCAGAGATGGAATATCACCATCCAAGTGAGGTTCAACAAGGGCTAGTGCTGGATTCTGCACCTGGGCTGGGGCAATCCTGGGTGTGCAGACAGAGTGGGGAATGGATCCTGGAAAGCAGAGCCATGGAAAGGGACCTGGGGTTCCTGGTCAGTGGCAAGTGGAACCTGAGTCAGCAGTGCCCTGGGAGCCAGGAGGGACATCCCTGTCCTGGGGACATCAGGCCCAGCGTCACCAGCAGGGCAAGGGAGGGGATTGTCCCACCCTGCTCTGGGCCGGGGCTGCCTCACCCTGAACACTGTGAGCAGCTTTGGGTGCCTTTCTCTATATAAGAAAGATATCAAACTATTAGGAGGATCCAAGGGAGGCCATGAGGGTGGTGAAGAGCCCTGTGGGGAGGGGCTGAGGGCACTGGGCCTGTGCAGCTGCAGAGGAGGAGGCTGAGGGGAGACCCCAGGGCAGCCCCAGCTCCCTGTGAGGGCAGAGGAGGGGCAGGATCTGATCCCTGCTCTGTGACAGGGACAGGACCCCAGGGAACGGCCTGAAGCTGTGTCAGGGGAGGTTTGGGTTGGGATTCAGGAAAGGTTCCTCACCCAGAGGGTGTTTGGGCACTGGGACAGCTCCCCAGGGAATGGGCACAGCACCAAACCTGATGGAGCTCCAGAAATGTTTGGACAAAGCTCTCAGGGACATGGTGTGACTCTTGAGGATGGTGCTGTGCAGGGCCAGGGGTGGGACTCAATGATTCTTATGGTGCAATTCCAATTCAGCTTATTCTGTGATTCTGTGGCAATATAAAAAAATATAGGAAATAAATACATTCATATATATATATATATATATATATATATATATATATATAAAGCCTACATATATAAATCATACATATACATACATAGAAAGAGTGTATATATACATACATACATAAAAAGTGTATACATATATATACATAAAACATAGGAAAAGGTACTTTTTATTAAGTGACAAAAACTACCAAATTCAGACCAGCAGGCCTTAATGCTTACCTAAAATTAAAATTTAAATGAACAATTTTCCTTTACTTTTTGTTGTTTTCAATCAAACATCTTTCTTTGCTTATTTTATCATTTGAGGAAAGTGGTTGGCAGTCAGTGCAGGAAGGTAATTTTTCACATGAGACTTTTTTTTTTTTTAGTGTAAAATGTACAGCACAGGAGACAGAACTCAATACATTACCTGAAACTGGAAAAGCCTTGACAGAAAAGTTCCCAGGCTTGCAGAACACTTAGACGTCTGTTATGCATTTACAGATCAACCTCAGCAAAACACAGCAAAGTTAAGCACCTGCACAATCCTAGCAGATATAAATGTTTAGCTAAAGGATTTACAAATCTCAAATTTCAGGACATAAGACAAGCTTCTTAGGAGGGAGATATGAATCATATCTACATAACAGAACTTTCAGACACTGTAATCATTGTTCCTGGTAGAAAAATGCTACTTAATTAGAGACAGATGCTGAAAATTTTGAGTTATTTGAAAATGTCATAAGCCAAGTCTTTCAAAGAAAATAATAGTTTGCTTGTTGGACTCTTATCTTTTTAGAAATAAAGAAATATAGAAATAGTAAAGCTACACTTAAAATATGTATTTATTTTCTCTATTCAGCACATTTGCTTCCTTTGAGCTAGGCTGAAATCCAGAGAGCATGATTAAATATAATTTTGTCATAGCTGGGAATCCTCTCCTGGAAACACTGGCCCTGTAATGAACAGAACAGCTGAAACAGGAGCTCAGAAAAAGAAATGTCTCTCTAATTCCTTGCTATTTCACCCCATTAAATCCCTGCCATGTATTCTCCTTTGCAAAACTAAAAGTATATATATATTTTTTTTTTCCTCTAAATCTTTCCCACATGGTCTTTGCAGTCCTGGTTATTTCTGTTTGACTCCAGCAAAGTGCTGCTGACCCACCCTTTTGGAAGACCCTGTTCTGATCTCTCTTTATTCACCCGTAAATATCTTTAACCCTTCTTTTCCCCTTTTATTTCCCCAAGGAAATAATGCTTTAGAGTTCTTTAAATTTGCTTGCCAGAATACCAGAAAAACACTTTTAGGGTCCTATTTATAGTGCAATCAAGCCATGCATTGTCAATCTCTTTGTAGAATGAAATATTTATGTGTCAGTATCTGTGAAAAGATGGACTAAATCTAAAGAAAGATCACGGTTTATCCCAAAGACCACTGTTGAAACCCATTTCACAGATTTGAGGTGTACTCATGCAGCAGTGCTTCCCACTGAAGGATCACGCCTTCCCTTTCACCCACAGGAAGAACCATCCCTCTTCCTGCTCCTCCCCATCACTGGATGTGAAGCCATCTCCAATTTAAATGGAAATTACAGGACTGGGAGATTTCATTCTGTTATCTTTTAAATTTTAGCAGAATTTGCAAAGTCATGTTGTTTAGAACATAAAATTCCAAGACCTTGTTCTTGGTGGTATTGTGCCTTTTGTTTTGCTTTCTTTTACCTATGTAAAATACCAAAAACACCTGCAATACAGAGAAACATACAGCTTATGTAAACTGCTTAGCTGCAACTGAATTCCACCTCATAAATGGTGATTTGAGTATATTTAAATGTTCAAATATACACAGAAATTTCGCAACTGGTGCTGCAATCCATGACTGGCAGTCACTGAAGACTAGGACTGGCTCTCGGTGGGAACTGGGCATCAATATTATATTCGTTTATTCATCCTGGGACTGAGAAGGCTCTGAGGAGACATTTGAGCATCCTCCTCTTCCACATCCAAAGGGGCTCCAAGGAGAGGGGCTTTGGACAGGGGATGGAGGGACAGCACACAGGGAATGGATTCCCACTGCCAGAGGGCAGGCACAGATTTTGGCACATTGGGAATTAGGAATTGCTGGCTGGGAGGGTGGGCAGGCCCTGGCCCAGGGTGCCCAGAGCAGCTGTGGCTGCCCCTGGATCCCTGGCAGTGCCCCAGGCCAGGCTGGATGGGGCTTGGAGCAGCCTGGGACAGTGGAAGGTGTCCCTGCCCATGGTAGAAAATGGGAGGAGGTGGTCTTTAAGGTCCCTTGCAACCCAAACCACTCTGTGATTCTATGATTCCTTGATTTCCTGACTTATTCAGACCACACTCCCTAAAAGCAGAGATGCTCTTGCTGCTTTACATCCCAGTAAATCCGAGCTGTTGACATGTGAGAAACTTGTTTGTTTCTCGTGGCCTAGTTAAACAGAAAGAGGCACTCAAGGCTTTTGAATGAATGGTTTCAGCTTGTTTAAGGACTGATAAAGTCAGTTCCATGTAATTTCCAAGTTCTGCTGGCTTTGTGAATTCAAGTCCATTCTCACTTGGGTTCTTACAAGGCTCAGTTACTCATTTTTTTCAACTGTCTGAGGAAATTGTTCTGGTATTGCCATAGGCTGACATTTATCTGAATTATCCAAGAGTTATTTTCTTATTGTTCAAGATTATCATGCTTTTAAAAGAACCCTAACTATTCATGTTCAAGGAATCTGAATAGAGAAATGCCAAAGATGACTGTCTAAGGAGATTTTTTGGAGGAACCACTGGGAAGTTGTGAGATGCAGATAAAATATGGCTTTATTTTTGTAGGTAAAAAAGCACCAAAACATAAATATCATATAAAATGTTCCTCACTGAATAGTGGAGATTCATCCTGGACAATTAAGGATAATTACTGAACAATTTTTAGCCTGGTTTCTTCAGGAAATGAGGCTTGAATGATCCTTGTGCCTGTCAGTCCCACTTAATAACTGCTGGATCCGTTCATCAGCTGCAGATCTGACAGAGCAGTGATGCTGAGATACAAAGTCCTCACAGCATCCGTGGTAAGAATCAGCTGACTTGTGGAAAGCAGTGGATTAGCACTCCCCCAAAAAGAGGAAAAAATAAATCAACAAATAAAATATTAAGAAAAAAATATTAAAAAAAATTAAAAGAAAGGTAAAGTCAGAAATATGTTAAACTCAAAACAGCAAAGAGATCTTTGCTCATTCAAGGGGATTTTGTGGATTCACTGGTGTCTAGGAAGGGATGCATTCAGTATTTTGCATTACTTAACCCAGTGGACAGGAGGGAGAGAATAATCAGTTTGAATTCATGGGTTCTGATGCTGGAATGATCCCCCATTCATCTTGAGCCCTGTGGTATTTTCATAGGGATGTTACACCATACATTACCTGTGACTGACAGAGCAGCAGAGTGTCGTGTCTCAGCCACATTTCCATTTAATTCCATCTTGCTCCCATATATTAACACAAGCCGTGAAAGAAAGAAAGTCAGTCCTGACAGTTTATTTATTTTACGTATATTTCCCTGTCAGAAAAAAAAAAAAGGATCCTTTATCATCCTCAGGGTAATAGGAAGGGAACCAATGCTTTGATTTAATGGCAGGACCCAGCACCTTCTATTGGCAGTAGTTTTCTAACCTGAGTTCTGATACTGTCCTGGCTGGTAAATGTTACACACACTAAATGGAATCATTAAGGAGCACAGGCTGGTGGGTAAAACCAACACCATGGAAAGATATTTAGCTGATTAATGTCTTTGGCACCTGATTTTTGAGGTCTCCATTAACTAAAATGAATTTCCTCTCCTGCAGGAACGTATGTGTTACATATTCCATCTCCCCTAGCACAGATATAGTCAGGTTTCTTCACATGGGAGTGTGAAACATCATTTTTCACTTTTTGGAGAGCTTCATGCATGCAAATTCCTTTATGGCATTTCCCAAAAACTCTTGAAAGGTTCCAGGCCAAGGGGCGGAAAAAAAGTTTTTCAGTGAAATCATCTTCTGGAACTTGTTCTGAGCTAGAATAATAGCACTGCACTGAGAAAATACAGTCTTTTTTTTTTTTTTTTTTACTTTTTTTTCTCTTTTTACTCAGATATATCATTAATATCTCTCATTCTGTGCTCACACACACAGAAAAACCCATACACGTGTGTGTGCTTGGCTTTTCCGTGAGATAATACAGAACTTCTTGAACATACAAGATGCTTCAGGCAATTCATGTGTAATTCCTCAGTACCTTGAAAATGACTTGAGTCTTAAGGGCTGAAGTTCTTCAGACTTCTTTCCTACTTTCTAAAGCACTACACAAAAATTGGCACTTGCACTCTTCTAGGTAATGTTGGATAAAGCGACCTGACATTTGGGCAAAGATGCTTGGTGGCACGCCACATTCTAAAAGAAAAAGGGGAAAACTCCTTGTGCTTTTAAGAGTGACACTAAGAGTTAGAGGAGTGATGACCCTGATGAGCAGTTCAGTCACCAGACTGCTGTTCTACTCAGTCCTTACACCCAGCCACTAAAGGTCTTACGTGATCACACCAGACCCATTGCTGTTGAATTGCTGAAAGTGTGCACACGGTGACTCCAAGCTAAGTGCAGGACACTACACTGTGTGACAATTTCTGTATCTGCAGGGACAGATTCTATTGACAATTCACAAGTGCCTTACTCATGGAAAGCTGCATGCATATATAGTGTCTGTGAACTGGTCTGGGCACAGCAGGGCTCCTGAGCTGGGAGGATCATCTAAAATCCCCACTTGGAGAGCTGCTGCACCAATCAGTCAAATACTTTGTTGTAAAGAGTCAGAAATCAGTCAACCAGCTTGTCCCAAGTCATCTCAAACTGGTTCTGCTTAAAGACAAGCTGGAGCAGCAGGCAGGGAATTGATGGCAAAGCTCATTTGGAGTTCTCGGAGGCACATCCCTGATTCCCTGTTGCACCCCAGTTATGACTACACGACTCGTGCCCCCATCGTTCCATGGGTTTAATTCACCACAGTGTTTCTGGTGTGTCCTGGTGGTCCCCACAAAGGTGCAGGCCAGAGCAGAAAGTACCAGCAAAGATGTTTGAAAAGCCACATGCACTTAAAGCCAAAGAAACTCTGAGGAAGGTGGACGGGAGGATGCAGCATTGTGAAAGCTCTGCATTAAATGCTCTATCTTACGCTGTCTGAAGCCACTTACCTGTTATCTACTCTACCAGAAGGAGGATAGATATATTGCTACAGTTTTTGTTTTTGTTTTTGTTTTTTTTTTAAGAGTTCTCTTTAATTTACTAAATTTAAAGACTTCAGGGAGAGGAAGGTGGTGGTACATGTCCTCCTGCACCCAAGGGATGGAGAAGAGCTGATAAAGACCTGAATCTCAGGAGGCTTCTCAAAAAGGCTTGTGTGAAAAACTTATGTACTCCCTGCTGTTCTCTGAGGACTGTGAGAGCGACACAATAAAACTCACTCTGAGTGCAAGAGCTATTCTAAAGGCAGTAAATAAACATCTTCCGCAGCATACACATTTTAAACAGCAGTTCCAAAGGAAAAACACACCTCCACTTCAGCGCTCTCTCAGCTGTTTATTTCCTTTGCCTACTGAACTGAATGATCTCACTTGAAGTGAGGAGACAGTTATGTGTCTGTTTTCCTCAGTAGCCTCTGTAGTCAGTGGACATGGAAACAGAATGGCAAATGGGAAGAAATGTGCTTGTTCTAGCTTTCTTTGAGATGCTTGCAGGGATTTCACGAGTTGCTCTAATTGATAGCTCTTCTGCAGCCTAATGATGACAGCTGCATGTCTGCCCTTTCAGAGAGAGGAGATGCAGGCAGGGGGAAGATACCCCTCATATTAGCATCCACACAACCAGTGCCTGTGATACAGCAGAGGGGCCAAACACACGTCCCCTGGGGCTCTCTGCTGGAAACTGCCCCTCCTTCCTCAAGAGTCAAAAACAATACGGCCTTCCCTCAAGACAAAACTGTTAAAATAGCCAAGAGAAGAGTTTTGCTGGAAGCTGAGCAGAAAATAAAACCCTGCTGGTGCCAGACTCCCAGCTGTGCAGCTGGGGTAAGGAAAAAAAATTCAGCAAAATGTGGGTAGGACTTTTAAATCTCAATTGGTTCTTTGGCTAAAAACTGCCATTAAGCTCTTTGTTTTAGGACACGAAAAGTCCTAAAGATTTTGCTCCTTGGAATCATCTGTGGACGTGTGTTATGCTGGTACTTTGGAAAGCTAAATGCAGAGGTGAAAGCAAAAGAGACATTTTTCTGAGCAAGGTTAGGTTGGACAGGGCTTGGAAAAACCTGGATTTGTGGAAGGTGCTCCAGTTTTGTGGAGGGGGGGATGAAACTGGATGGTCTTTAGGGTCCCTTCCTACAAAAACTGCTCTATTAATTGTTATTATTATTATTTCTGTTTATTATTTCTATTTATATTATTATTTCTCTTTAAGAAAACAAAAATGAAATTAAACTTTTCTACAAAACTGCAGACAGCTGGGGGAATTTAGCTCATTGCCATGTTCTAGCAAAGCCTATTCAATCACTGTGCGCATTTCATTTCTACCAATGTCTTATATGGAAATAACAGTCATGTTGAAAGTTTAGGTGGAAAAAAAAAGTTGTTTTTTTTTTAATTTTGAGAAGAAAAATTTTCTTGGAGAAGATTAAACAAGGTTTTGAAAATTATTTGTGGGAGACATCATCACATCCTGAATACACGCTTTTATCTAATATTTTCACCAAAAAAAAAAAAAATCACCAAGTGAAACTCCAGAGTGGTCACACATGGCTGGCTCCAAAAAAAATACACAGTTTTTCTGTTACAGTGTGAGGCTCTGTGTCCTTAGGGCTCATATTTCATCAGAGGATTTGGTGATGAAAATCAAATTGCAAGGGAAGGTGAGTCAGGATGGAGCTGGTTACAGTCAGAGATGGAGTATCTTTGTTTTCTTACATTTTGTCTGCTACCTAGCTGTGAGGCTCATGTTAAGGGGTGTGAACACAGGCCAGCCTGAAAACTTGCATGGAAAACAGCAAGATAGGTAAATAAAATTGTGCGATGGTAAGAAGAGAACAAATTGTTTAGTGCAGGCTCCCATTCTGGAAAACAAAACAGAGCAAAAAGGAAAACCAAAACAAACAAAAAAAACCCCAAAAAACAAAAAACAAACAAACAAAAAAATGAAAACAAAACAAAAAGTCCCCAAACAAACAAACAAACAAAAACAAAAACAAAAACAAATAAAAAAAGAAAAGAAAAAGGAAAAGAAAAAGAAAAAGAAAAAGAAAAAGAAAAAGAAAAAGAAAAAGAAAAAGAAAAAGAAAAAGAAAAAGAAAAAGAAAAAGAAAAAGAAAAAGAAAAAGAAGAAAAAGAAAAGATGAGCAATCAGAGATGCAGGAAATAGTTTCATTGCAGCATGAGTGGCTTTGGCAAGATCCCTCCTTGTTGGGGCTGATGTTGCTGGAAAGAAGGAGAAGGTATTCAATGTCTCCTTGCCCGGCCACAAAAAACATTTGTTTCATATGGAATAAAGGAGTCTGCAGTCTGCTCACAGGAGGCAGAGGAGAGCCAGTGTGGTACATTTCATCCAGTTCTCGGCTGCCACTCTGTCTCTTGGTACTCTAGAAAATTGAAAAGCCTCTGACTTCTGCTCCCTGGAATCCTGTCCCCAGGCTCTCTCACTGAAGCTACATTTGGCCAAGAGAGGTGTGGGAAAGAATCACAGAATCATTTCTACCATCCAGCACCACCCTGCTCCCCACTAAACCGTGTCCCCAGGTGCCACATCCACCTGCTTTTGAACAATTCCAGGGGTGGTGGCTCCAACAGCGCCCCAGACAGCCTTTTCCAGGGCTTGACAGGAAATTTCTCCCCATACTCTGAAACTTTCCCTGCCATAACTTGAGGCCATTTCCATTGGTCCTGTCACTGTTACCTGGCAGAATAGACCCATCCCCACCTGGCTACAACCTCCTGTCCAACAGCTGTAGAGAAGGTTTCCCCTCCTAGATCCCTCAGCATCTCAGCATCCTTCATGCAGCGACAGCCCAAACATCTGAGTGTGTGTCTTCTGCTTCTTTTCTCTGACATGAGCTGGTTCCAACACATGGAAAATCCCACATTTAATCTCAGTCAGTGTGATTGATATCACCTGGCTTCCTTCACTCCACCATTATCTCCAGCTACAGACCTGACGGTGGTGGATTTGGACAAGAACGAGGTGATGACAAGTTCAGAGTAACACATATGAATGAGTCCTGAAGGATTGCTAATCTGCTCTGAAAATTCTCCCCAAAGTCTTCTGCTCTCTGGAGCTCCTCTTGAAATTTGTCATGGCTTGGCACCCTCAGCTCCTTGTTAGAATTGACCAGAGAGGAGACAGAGTGGGCTTCACAGGCTGGCTGCCTGCAAGAATTGAGGGCTGAACTCTTGCTGAAGACAGTGTGGCACCTGGAGTTCCTATGTTTCACTGGAATGCACCAAAAGGACCAGGAAATCTTCTTGAGTCTTCTTTTCACGTAGACAAGTTCTAAAGTCATGATGTTTAGGAAGGGCTCTAAGGAATCCCAGGCAAGCTCAAGCTCAGGCAGATTGGTTCCCTCTCTTTCTACCCCAGCAGACATTTGGACATTTCTCTGTGCCTCATTTTTCCAATGTGTAAATGCAGTGACTGCCTTGGCAGTCTTTCACTCCCAAACTCTGTAACAGCAGCATGCAGCACACTTCAAAAATGGCATAAAAACTATTTTCCTTTTCATCAGTCAGGAGGGGTGATAGCAAGGTCCTCTTCATATCTTTTTTCATAGTCCTAACAGGATCAGACATGAGAACAAGTCTGCTTTTAATGTCACATATTGGAAGAGTGACCACCACAGCTCATGAAGATGATGGTGTTCAATGAAAGCTTTCTCAGGAAATATAGAATTATGAGACACAGCTCTGCTGAAATTTACTCTTCCTTCTCTGTTCCCCCATCACAGTATTTATGACTTAGGTCTTCACTGATATGCAATAAACAATGAGTAGTTTGTGCATAAAACTTACAGGTGAGATAAAAGTTATGATTTTTTTGTTCACTGTAGCAGAAGAATCAGAAGAGGTTTACAGCTTCAATTTAAGTTTGCTGTGCGTCTGCAATCTGCAGTCAGTTAACTTACCTGATGTAAGTTAAATTTGTGTGCAGAGTCTTGAAGGAAGAAGGAAATAAAGACAGGTTGATTTTCAGAGGTGACAGGTCCCCTTTGCTTGACAATAAATTTCAAGGTAGGTGACATTGTAAGTCTGCCATAGGCAAAACTAATCCAGCTGAAAGTCAAATTTGCAAATTTCTAAGTTGCCCCTTTGTGCCAATCCACTTCAGACCTGTGGCCACCTTCAAAGGACATTGCCCTTTTCTTTATTCTCATCTTCTAAAGAAGCTGATCTTTGACTTCATTTCCTTTCTGTCTCTATTTTTAATTTCCCTGTCTAAGAACACCAGACCATTCTGCTAACAAATCTTTTAAGATCTGTCTTCATACCCTAAAATGGGCAGAGGTTTGCAAGTGCAGTCCTGCTGGAACAACTCTCTCTCAGAGAAGCCCCTTCTTTCAACAGTGTCTAAATGTACATGTGTAATTATAGGATCAGATATGCATGACAACCACATGATTTTTCTTCTCAGCAGACAGTTTGTCACTGGAGATGTGGTATAGCTCACCATGTCTGCATCCCTAATAGAAATGTCACTCACTGTAACTCTTTTGTGGAAATGACAAACTGTTGGCCATGCCTCTGCTAAGTCAGTAGACACTCAAAGCTGACAGAAAATCATGAGGCAAATTTCAGCCTTTTTCCCTA
The DNA here is from genome assembly GCF_028551555.1 of Melozone crissalis. Lineage (NCBI taxonomy): Eukaryota > Metazoa > Chordata > Aves > Passeriformes > Passerellidae > Melozone > Melozone crissalis. Next base: position 19,706,702 of record NW_026535814.1, read on the forward strand.
GTTCCTTCTTTGTGCAGTGCAAACGCTCAAAACCTGAACATTACCAAGCTGTTGTATATGTTAATACCTTTCCTCGATACTGTATTTGTTTAAATTATGTCCATGCCTGCTTAGGGTTGTACTTCATCACCAATTTCCTCATGTGGTAATGAGAAAATCACCATCATTAAGGAACAGAAAGATGTAATCTTAAAAACCAGATCCTGGGGAGGGGGGGAGAAGTTATGGACTTTAAATGAACAATGTGTTCTGTTGCCCCGTGCCTCTTTCCCTAAAGGATAATTCCTTGTGTTAAAGGGACTCAGTTTGGGTTTATACGTGATCAAGTGACCTCATCACAACTCTATTGTACATTTCCTTATTTTCTGTCCTGTCCACTGCCCTTGTCACAAGCGTGAGCTTTTCCAGATGATAATCCTTTTGCCACGTGCTGATACTGCTGTGCCCATTTACATCTCTGTAAAATTAAATCATAGCAAACCATCAAATGCAAGACAACTTTAGTGCAGTGTAAGCTCCTGGGAGGGTCAATCATAGAGAACAGCTCACAGTATCAGGAATCTTAGAAATAGCAAATAAATCCACTCAACCACCATTTAGTATTTAATCTCATATTCCCACCTAACTATTGATGAGTTTTATACTGGCAGGCTCTAAGGTCTCCTATTTTTTTAGGAGTTGAAATACATTACATTTTTTTCCAGCATCTGTGGTTTACTCTCATTGAAAGATTTCTGCTCTCTCCTTCTCCTTCAGGACTGTTATTTCTATTACATAATTAAAGTCCAGCAGTGGCTTAAGGATCACGCTATTTGCTTGTATCTACAGTCACCAACTCAGTTTCCCCTCCAAAGAGCACCCCCATCCCCTATAACATCTCCCTTATTTTGTCTCTCTTCTCCTTTCCCATTCTTCATGGTTCCAGCCTCAGCTTATCCCTCTGGGACAATTATCTTATCCCCCTCTGTGGGAAAAGTAAAAATCCAGTTGGCTCATACCACCTGGTACTGCTCAAGGCTGAGGAGATTCACTTTTATTCCCAAGCTTTCCTCCTGGTGTTTGGTTTCTTGCTTTTCAGTAAACTTGTACCCTAATGCTTGCTCCTTATGTGCGTTGTGGTGTGAAAGAGCAAAAGAAATAATATCCTCTAAAAGTTAATGTCATTGTAATTCTTTGTGCTTTGCATCTCTGCAGCTCTGTTTGCATTTAAGTGAAGCTTTAGACTCTGTATCTCAGTCTTCAGGAATGTCAGTCAAAGGTTTATAGATTTAAAAAAAAAAAGAAAATAATTATCTCACATTCAAGTACTGAGAAGATAAACTAAGGAAATACAGAAAGAGTTTTGTTTCAGCATTCCCAACTTTTGCAGAACTTTGAAGTGTGTCTTGTTTTTATCTCCAGAAACAGCTAGTAGATCATCAAGTGCTCCCATCTAGCTGATTACTGTGTAGCCTTAACAAACTGGGAAATTGAAATGGGAATTCAGAGTAGGTCTTGCCATAATGATACTTCTGAGTTCTCAAAAATAATTTAAGTGCAGCTGGAATGGTTTGAGAGATCACAAAACGTGGCACTGTGCTCGCACCTCTCATGCCTGCTCTCCATCCTCTCGTGCAAAGTTTTTGCTGCACACAAGGGGCTGGAAGAGAGACATGTCCCTCAATATTAAATTGTGTTCCTCTCAACAGCTGTGAAAAGCCTCCCTAGCTGCAGCTGACCCAGATCTGGAATCCTCCATCTCCTGTTTGCCTGTGATTTGTGCTAATCTCAAAGTATCTGTGGAAGTGTACTGAACTTCTCCAGACCAGTCAGTTATTTTGGTTTTTATTTTGTCCTGGAGAGGGGTGGTAGGAACTTAAGACCTTTTTCTCGTGCTAGGAAGGTAAGGTACGTGAGCTCTTATCTCCTATCAGACCTATAACCCCTCACAAACTATTCCTGAGTACACAAACTTTGTCAAATTTTAACCTCTCTGAAATGAGTTTCCTCCTTTCTCACAGTAAAGAGGGGGTTTAGCATTGCCCACCTAGTTTCCTCCTTTCTCACAGTAAAGAGGGGTTCAGCATTGCCCAGGCAGAACTCACAACTGCAATCAGATGGATCAAGAAATAGGAAACAAGGGCTGGACTCCCAGCTGGTCTGAGTCAATCCAGGCTTATGGAGAGCAGGGGGGCTGCGCTCTGGTCTGAAGGTACCATGGGGTACCATGGCATTGTGAAAAACAGCTTTCAGTGAAATTCCTGGGCACAGAACATTCTCCCAAAGGAAGAACAACCTCTGGCCTCTTGGCGTCCAGTCCATTATCTGATTGTTCAAGTGGAGCAAGACGTTAACACGAGCGTTGCACAATTTGATAGGACAAGTTTTTGAAAGCCGCAGTTGATGCGATGGGTTTTGCGCTCAATTGCAAAACTTTATTTTATATATCTGTAACAAATGAAAACAGAGGTCATATCTGCCATCTTCTTTCAATGGGCTGACCAGGAAACAGCCATCTCCTGCAGGCATTTGGCTGTGTCTCCATATATAAACACAAAGGAGACTTTGTGAGCCTTTTCCAAAGTGTCTCCAGCGGGTTGTGAGGTAAGAGATGCATCTGTCTAATAATTTCATCTTTATTTCACTGGTGTTTGAAAAAAAACAAACAAACCCAAAGCTTATTCTTTTCTTTATTCTATTCTTTATACAGTAAACATGGGAATAACCATTAAGGGCTACTCTTTATTTATAATATTTAAGATCAATTTGTAAATGTCTTCTTCATGACCAACAATCTTGAGAGAAACTGGTCTAAATCTAGGAACTTTTACTTAATTAGACCTTTTTTTTTATCATTTTGATGCTCCTTATTGATTCAGGAACATTTTGGATTGTCACACAACTTCGTAATGGAAAAAATTACTCTATAACCTCTCAATAAGGTTTACATCTAAGAAATTTAGAAAATCACAGAGAAAAAAACCCAAAATTTCACTTATGCATGCAGATTATGCAGTTCTAAACATAAGATTTTGAGGGGAGGTTTTTTTTTGGCTTTTGGTTTTTTGCATCAAAGAGAACGAGTGTGTCAGACAGTCTTACACATGAATTTGTAACTTGGTGCTCCTGTATGCCAACGGTGTAATTGTTAGTGCATGCTTTGAGAGTTGATTTTAAAGGTCTTAAAGAGTCGGTTTTAATAATTCATATTGATTCAGTAGGGGATGAGGATGCTTGACATGTTAAATTATTAGCATTTACATTATGAACATGTTAATTACTGTATTTTTAATGCTGTTGGCTTTTATAAACTAAGAGTGTTCTTAAAGGGACATGAAGTAGATTTGCAACATGTTGGAAACCAGTGTTGTATAAATCAGGATTAGAGATATTTCTCTCTTTCTTTTCACTACTCCTTCTCACATTTCATGTTTCGGTAAGGATCTTCTATTTATTTGTCTCTTGCACCTGAACACTGAGGGAACATCAGATAAATAAGAGGGAAAGAGAGAAAGAGATAAAGACAGAAAAAAGTGAGAAGGACAGAAAGACAGAAGGAGAGAAAGAGAGAAAAAAGAGAGAGGGGCAGAAAGAGACAAGGAAAGAAAGAAAGAAAGGTGGAAAGGAAGGAGGAAAGAAAGAAAAAAAAGAAAAAAGAAATAAAGAAAGAAAGAAAGAAAGAAAGAAAGAAAGAAAGAAAGAAAGAAAGAAAAGAAAGCAAGCAAAAGAAGTAAAAGAGACTGAAATAAAGTATTTGGTTATTCAGTTTGCACTAATCTGTGATAATCCAGTCACGATTAGTGTTGTAGATTCCCTTCCTCCCCTCTCTGTTCTTAAGGCCATAGTGATGGTTCTTTTGGGTTTTTTTTCAGTTAAAAGTGTCTGATTAACAATGATGGCCAAGGAATAAGCAGAATAAAACAATTTACAGACATGCTTCCCCGCTTCTCCTTTGGAGAAAAAATAGCTTAGCTTTACTCAGTCAGGGGTTTCTGTGCAGTAAAGCAAAAGGGAATTTACCTATCAGCAATGCAGCTTTGATATAACATTGTGTCACAGGCCAGAGAACCAACCTTTTCCTATCTCTCTGGGACATTTCAGCCCCTCCCAGACATTTTATTGGCACACACTGTCTTGAGAAGCCCTTGTGGGACCAGCAGAGGTTGAAAACTTGCAGGGTGTATTGAGCAAAATGAGGCTGTGGCAAAGATAAGGCAATCAGTAAATCGAAGTCTACTGATAGTGGTCAGGGACAGAAATGATGTAGCAGGATCTATATGTCAGTACAGGAGATGGAGATAAGGCACAACATCAGATGGATGTCAAGAAAACCTCTCAGATCAGGCTGGGGCACCTCGCCCCCACCCTCACAGTGCCTGGCTCTTAAAGCTGCATTCCCAGAACTGTCCTTAGAGGCAAGAAGCTCCAGAGGAAGGCAGGAAGCTTTTGACAAAGCACTGATCTGAATTTGGGGCTGGCAATTGATGATGATAGGATAGGATAGGATAGGATAGGATAGGATAGGATAGGATAGGATAGGATGGGATAGGATAGGATATTTCTATCACAAGGGACCTCCATTGATCATCTAATCTGACTGCCTGACCAGCTTACGGGTACTGAAAATTAAATCAAATCATTAGGGGCAAAGCAAATGATTAAGGACAACACAATAAAATTATATCCAGATACATGATTTTGGCCACTGATAACTCACTGGAATTACTGAATTATGCCCATAGACAAGGGAAGGGAGGCTCTGTTCTTAGAGGCTGGATAGGAAAGGGTATACTCTAAAGACAGAAATGAATCTGAGCTTTTTTTGTGCTAGCTCCTCTTCAACCTATGTCAGCTGCTGAAGACCATTAATGCAAGTATAGATTTCACTCAAAAAGTCTGCAATGACCCTTCTATATGTCCATATACTTTTTACAGAAGGCTTAACACAGAAAGAGCAATCACAGTTCTCATTTGTCTGGAGGTCTTCTTCCATGTGCTCCTGCACAGTGCCTGAGAAAGGTCTCTTAAATCGTGTTGGAGGTACATAATTGTGCCATTAATTAAAGCTGGAGGAGCTGGGCAGCGAGGGGGAGGCAGAGGGGAGCGGTTTGGGAGTTTCAAATTGAAGGGAAGAATTTTCAGGTGGCCATTATACACAATCTTGGAGCTAATGGCATGGCTGCACTCGAGTCTGGAGCTTCCATCTCCGTCTTTTTGAATTTGAAAGCCCGAGGCTCTGAGACATGTTTCTGCATGTTTTTCCTCCTGGCCAGTCTTGCTGTATCATGCCATTTTTAATCTGTAGGAGGGCTGAAAGGAGGAGGTGCTGAAAAGCCCAGGAAAGCAGAATCTCTAATTTCTTCAATCTAACCAAGTGATGGAAAATTTGCCAAAAAACGTTGTAGTGTGATTTCTCAAGCTCTCAGAAATCTACTGAGTAACCCAGTAATTTCTAAAATCCTGCAAAGCAGTTTAGATGATAAGCAGCTTTTTGGCATAAAACAGGTTTGATTCTGCCTTGCTCTCTGCAAGCACAACTGTAAGGGCTGCTCTATAAATATTTTAGTTTTCTGTTTTAACTTTCAACCATTCTTATTAGTACTTAAATTATTTTTGTCTGAGTTTTATTTGGGGTTCCGGTTCATAACAAAACCTGATATTGTGTTATCACCTGAATCCAGGTCAATATGACAAGCACCAGGTGCGTTGAATATTGCCTACATATAAAATTCTTTACATGGGGAATATTTTTCCTGCTTCTTGGACTCAGGGAACTCCAAAACTTTTACAAAGTGATATTGCCTGGTTCAATAACAAAATCATAATAACCAGGTTTCCCTCCTGCTGACTGCATCCTAGCAGGTGCATCCTCAATGGAAGGTTTGTTAAGTCAGACTTTGTGAGTTCCAGCTCAATTAATCTATACAAACCAAGACACACTTTGGGTAAAAACCTCACCTAAGGAGGTTTCAGGCTGCTCAGGGCATTTTGACACAAGCAGATTAATACCTTTCCTGATAGGTTTTTATTTCTACAATATTTTTTTTAACTCAACACCTTTATTCTTGTTGTCATCTTATGAATATTCCATAGGACATTTCTCACACATCCCGAGAAGCCTATGAGTCAGTATTTTTAAACTTAAAATTAGGTTCCTGAAAAGATATCCATGAATATAAATTCTGTCACAGTTTGGGAAAGTGTTAAATATCCTGTAAGTGTCACCAGACTGGAGTTTTGGAATTTAATTAGCTCATAATATATAGCTACTTTTCATAAGTAGATTCTCTGAAAATATATAGAGGAAGAATGAAAATTCAGGAATCAGTAGCAAACAATGAAACTTAAAGTTGCCTAAATCTTCTACATCATCATTGCTTGCTTTGTTTTTAATAATTGTGTGTATTTCTTCCTTTTCATTAAAACTAAATCCAACATGAGGGCTCTGACAAGCAATAAATTGGAATTTGTATCCTTTTTCTCAATGTTTTTTGTTATGAAGGTGCTCTCCATCTATAAATTTTTTCACATTTTGAATACAAAAAAAACCACTATGCATAAAAGTTTTCAAAATGGGCACTGCAAATTCACAACATATACCCCAATGATGAGGTTTAAAGGAGGAGCTTTGACCTCAGGCATGTTTTATTTTTTTGCTTTTCAAATATAAGCAATTACTCTGAGTTTTGCTTTTTGTTTTGAGAAATTCTGTTTTCTTCTACAGCCCAGTTCTGGAAATATCTGTGCCCCTAACAACAGTTAATAAACATGTGCTTACTCCAGACATGGTTTTAAATCACCCCCAAATGAACAGAAACACATTATTGAAACCTGTATTAAACATTGCTCCTGGGAAATATTCTGACCAGGATCAGATTCAAATGCACACTAAACACATACACACCCTGTTTCAGACCATGCATTGAATGTGAAATCATAATTCCCTTTTCCTAAGCTCTTGGACATATGGGATGCAGAGCAAAACTTTTTAATTTACATATGAAATAATGTGAAATGAGTAAACTTAAATTCACCATAGCCTTTAAATGAGAGGAAAAGCTAACCTTAATCAATCTGCTCTTTCATTCAGGTCCAAGAAACCCCTCCTGGAGATTTTTCCTGGTTTGGATTTCTCATCGTTGTCACCAACCAGAGTCTGGGTCCCTGGCCCATTCCACCATTGAAGTGAGATTCTCTGACTGGCTGGTGAGTATGAGATTAAAGAAAATATACTGATTAGATAAACATGGCAGAGCCCCAGCAACCATCAGGAGCTGCTGTAGAAGATCTGGGTTTTTGATGAGTCAAGGTGATGGATTTAAATCTAAATCTGAGTTGGATTGAATACGTTTTGGTGTCTTTAAATGGCGTCCTAAGTATCAAGTAACTTCTGTCCCGCAAAAAGCAGGTGGGAAATACTTCCCTAAGAGTTTTTTTGGGTTTCTTTGCTTTCACTTACAACCTCTTGTTTTGTTCCTCTTGTTTTATTCAGTTTGTCAATTCTTTTCTATTGCCAGCTGTTGATCTGGCTCCTTGCCTCAGCAGAATTTTTTTGTTTCTTTTTGGTCTTTTTCTAAATTAGAATAAATCTGCTCAGCCTTGTAAGGTTCAGGGAAGCCATGGGTGTCCTGAAAATGAAGTAGCAACCTCAAAAAACTCAATCTCACAGAAAATACAAAAAAATATTTAATAGAAAATTATGGACCTTTCCTTTGAGTGCAATGAAAGCAGTGTCTAGTATACAAGAAGAGACATCTGAAAGGTAGGTATAATTTTCCGAAGACTGGATTTGTTCCAGTCCGTCTAGAAAAAGTACAGAGACACCAACTGATTTGTAGAGAACCATTGGGCTTTTAAACCCCACAAAACATTTACAGAAGAGAAATGTAAACGCAAACTTCAAATGCAAAAGTTTTCAGATGTGTATCTTGTTGAAGTTTTTCAAAATCATTGATATGGTTTATTACTTAGCAGTGGCAAGAACTTGTGACACTTTCTCTTTTTCTGTTGGGGGAGTAGGGGGGTTGTGAGTCCTTCTGCTTCATAATGTAATTTTGAGCCGTGTTTTTCTCCCACATCATTACCTTTACAGCTAGCCCTTTGTTGCTTACAAATGTCAGGTACATTTACTGGTGCAAGTGGGCTCTGGGTTCAGGATGGGGTCAGCAGACCTTATCTGTGCTGATAAACGTGGGGCTTTGCCTATGAATGGGCTGATGGGAACAAAACCCCAGGTACAGAGCAGCTGGGGCAGCCTGAGCCCTGGGTAGCTCTGCAGAGATGGGATCTGCCGGGGCTCCCCTTTGTGTGTGTGTGCACAAATGAAACACCACGGATCGTTCTTGCAAAGCCTCCTGCTCTCCTCCCCCTTCCGGAAAGCCGTATCTCTCTTTATCTCCTGCATCAATCTCTCCCTACACCGAGACAGTGAAGTTGGGACACAGGATGGCTTTGTCTGCAGGAGCACATTCAGACTGGTCTTGCAGACTAATTTTCTGCTTGGGTTACTTTCCTAATTATAATTTGTGTTCTCATCATGTCGTGGAAGAGTACATTTTAAATGAGCTTGCAACACACAGCGTAGAATACCAGCCTTATAGCACTGCCCATAACCTGCAATGCCATTTTTAAATTTGTCATCATGCAAATGCCATAATAATTGCAAGTTTTCAACCCTGTGATCTATTTTTTTCCCTACCTACTTGTAAACTAAAGGTTCAAGTTTCGTTTTCCCACTCCATATGTAAGAGCATTGGGGCAGGATGCTGATCTAACTCCTTACAATCAGAGCTGTGTGTGTTATGGATTGTGTTCCAAAACACTGTTAAATATGTGGAAAATGAAAAAAAATTCATTAATTATGCCTTCTTTAGACCTCTTGTGCTTGCTAATAGGTTTTAGATGGACTGTTTGGGGTTTTTTACTGATAACCACAAAAAAGCATTTCATTCTCTCAATTAATACTAGAACCATTTTCTGGGAATGGAGAACTAATTTTTATTGAGTGATAGCAATAGGATGCCTGATTCTGTCAAGACTAGAAGAAGTGAAAGGCAACTCTGAATTAGCCACCTACTCCTTGGGAACTGTCTCATGAAAAATTTTAAGGAGAATTTTCTTCTGTTGAATCCATTGAGAGACACTTTAGAAGAGCAGAACCATGCACAAAAGCATGTGTACAGGGGATAAAAAAGTCATATATATTTGCAGATTAATTTGTATGTGTTTATTTGCACACCTTATCTAGCCTGATTTACCTTATTATAGCTTCTACCTACAGATACTTCATTAAGCCAGGATTTTAAAATAAAATTGCCCATGTTTCCTTTGAGAGTGGTCACAGGAAAGCCAGATTGTTTCCTACCCTCAGGAATCATATCCTGCTCTTGCCATGCAGCAGGATAAATGGCAGTGCCCACACTGGGTGTGACACTTGTGATGTGACAGGGAGAAGGAGCTCAGCTTGCATGTCTCCCTGCTCCCACGTTGCAATCTGTTGAGATGGGATTGCATGTCTGGATCTGGTTAGTCCCTGAATGCTGATTCAGATCTCACCCCTTGTGGCCTCGTAGGAAAAAATCTTAATGCTGCCCTGGTGGGAAATAGCTGTAGATCATTAGCTGCAAGAGTAATTCACTGTGAAAGTGCATGATAGCACAAGCACTCGCTGTCCCAGGGCAGCCATACTCACTTGAGGGTTTTTTGCATGAAGGTTCTCCATGGAGATATGGACATTTTGGGTTTTGTAATGAAAAACCTGAATGCTTTGGACTTTGGTGTGCCCCAAGCACATCTGTCTCCCCCACAGATGTGAGAGGGATGCTCCCTACACTGCAGAGAGCTCAGGAGAAGGATGGTGGAACATCTTCCCAGCCCTCCCACTTTGGAGGAACCACCAGCGCTGGGGAATCACTGCTCCACAAGGGAAAACAGATTTGTCCCTTCACCCCTCAGTAGTCACAGGATCCTTCCCCTCATTTAGGCTGCCAAAAACCACCCAGCTGATGGTAGAAATTAACTTTGCTGAGGAAGAGCAGGGCAGGGGGATGCAGTGGTGCCCAGGAAAGTGCAGCTCAGCGCTTCAATCACCTCCCCAGACGGGAGCAGCTGAGCTGTGGAAATCACTTTGACGTAAATCTCTCAGCAGCTTTTTTGTCTGAAACAAATGGTGCATAAAGGAAATGCAAAATTGTTTGGTGGACAGGATTATCTGTGTGTTTACCCCTCTCAGCACTTTTCTTTTTGTCTTTTGGCTGTGTAGCTCCCGTTGGTGTGAATAGCTGAGCACGAAGCAAAACTGCTGAACACAGGCAGGGTGTGAGAGAGCTCTCTCCTTAAACCTGTGGCAGCTCTGCACTCATGACTGCAGGAAATGTCAACTTAGAGGAATCGCCAGTGGTACAAAGTAATTATTTTTCATTCCCAAGGTTGTCTGTTCGGCGCTAACCCAAATGTAAACTTTCTGTAATTCTGCATCATTATCATGCCCCCCTCTCCTCCACCCTGAGTTTCATTTATTTTTTTTTTCATTTATTTATTTATTACTTTTTTTTCCATTTATTTATTTGTTACTTTTCTTCATTTATTTATTTATTACTTTCATTTCCACTCACTGTTTTACATGTGCACGCTCACACATATGTACACACAGCTGTGGCAGCTCATGGTGGGTTTTTTCATGGCTTTCCATCCCCTCAGCTCTATTTGAGTGTGTATTATTCTGTTGCCATAACACGCTGATGATATACAATATTTGTATAAAGATTCAAATCAATGTTTATCGCATCAGAGCACTATCATTCAAAAGGGAAGCACAAATCAATAATTCATTAAGCAAGAGAGAAATGAATGATTTGAGTTTGTTGTTCTTCTCCCCCCTAATACTTTCAAAAGGAATTGCATTGTTTAAATGAAGTTTGATCACTTTTGGACTAAATGAGCCTGATTTAATGCATCTTATAGTAGTCAGCATAGTATTCATCATGGGACAAATAGTAGAAATGCACAATTATCATATATATTATTCAGTTTGCTGAAATTTCTTATTCATTAAAAATATTTCATTCCATAAAAAATACTGGGGTTGAGGGGGTTGGGGGTTTTATATGGGGTTTCAAGTTGAATGAAATAACTTTTTAAAATATAGATAAAATTATTCATTTCAAATTGGAACCCTTCATGTTTAAAAAGCTTTTCTCATGAAAAATGAATAGAGCTACTTTTAAATAGAAAAAATTTGCTCTTTAAAAAAAGGGTATACTCAATCTTGGTAATGTTAAGAAGTGTAACAGTTCTGGAAAAATTAGAAAAGTTTTCCCTGGAGTTTCAATTTTTGAATGAAACAACCAGAGGAATAGACATAAAAGTGTTACTGCTAATCAGCTCAATATTTTCATTTTTTTTTTCTTTTAACTAATAATCAGCTCTTAATTTCCTTCTTGTGTTTGGAAAAACAAGCTCCACCATTCTCTCTGGTATCATGTGTATGTTGATACTGCAGGAAGGTCCCAATTTTCTTTCTCTGAACCTGTCCAAATCCATGAGAAATCCATGTGATCTGCACTGTAAGGTGGGCTAAATGAATGAGCCCCTGGATTTCAGATCAGCGCCCTTGGCCCTCCTAATTTCCTAATTCACCAGCAATAAAGTGGTCATTGCTGATGACACAGGGAATTCCTTGTGGTTTTAAAACACAATGACAGAGTATCCACCAGGAACCACAGAGCATTAGCAGCTGCTTTCACTGAGGATGAGTGTCCTCTATTGATTGGTTTTCATTGCCTGAGCTCAATAATGCTTTTATTTATGATGACATAGTTTATGATTGCTTCTTTATCTGCTGTGTGTTAAGATGAGCTTAGAATCAAATTACCATATTTGCCAAAATGGTAAATTGGATTCTGGATTCTTGTAGAAGATATTTTATTCCCAGACATACGTAACAAAATTCAATAGAAAGTTTTAAAAAAATTACCCAGACTGGCCTTGAAATTTTCAAATCCCTACTCTTTGATGTCCCCATCACTGAAATGATGGCTTCCTCTCTGCTCAGCTTCTGATCCATTCTGACAGCCCTGTGAGGAGCTTTATTTTCAAAATTTTATCTTCCCTGTAAAATCCTACCTTCAAATGTGAATTTACAATAGGGGCTGAAATCAGCACAGCTTGCTGTGAGTTATTTGCTTGGCAGGCCAGATGTAACCTAGGCTGGGTCCATGGAGTGGTTACACAAAGGCAGAGACAAAAAAACCCAGAAGAGATTATTAAAGTTGTAAAGCTCTGGGCTAACAGGTGAAGTCTGGGTGAAGTCACCTGGATTGTAGTGGGGAGGGATGAATTTAAGCTTCCCCTCCTGCCATAGGTGTCATACTCTTCCCCATGGGGGAAAATACCCAACCAATCAAAAAACAAAAAACAAATACAAAAGCAAACAAAAAAACTCACTAAAACCACAAGGCAAACGAGCAAAAAACCCCACACCGAAAAACCCAAACAAAAAAAAAACCAGAAAAAAACCCCCACAAAACAAACAAAAAAAAATAAAAATAAAGAAACAAAAAATTAAACAGACAAAAAAATCCCCATTCTTACCTGTGTTTTCTCATAAATAGCAGTGGAGTAATTTTGTGGGAATATCTGTTCTGTTGTTGTGCATTTAGGATAATCATGGGCAACACATGCTACCAACGCAACAGAAAGCAGCATCACTTCTTGCACTGGCAGCTCCTTTTCTGAGCTAGAGATAACATCAAAGTAACTCCTCTATAAATTAAACTGCTGGGAATAACTAAGACTGGAGGAAAAAAACCCCAAACTTTTAATTTTCTGATTCATATCTTCAATCAATCACAACATGGTGCAGTTGTGTTTTAGCTTGTTTGCTCAGTAGAGATTACTCCTGTCTGTTGATTGACTCGGTGCCATTGTATTTTTTATTGACTTTTTAGGTGGTTTTTACAACATTCAAGGTGCATAAGTTAAGAGAAAAGTAGTGTATTAACATTTCAAGGTAGAGGAAGGCCATAAAGATGCAGAGAAGGTATAATTTGCAAAACCAGGAAATTACAAATTAGGATAACTCCCTTGCTCTCATAACTAGTTAGTCCCTATGTACATGTTTTCTGAACATCTCAGTAAAATATCAAGTGTTTACACACCATAAAAAGTTAATGGATGATAGAGTTAGCAAATACTTTAGTATTATTAATAAGGTTATTTAAGATATGATTAGGCTGAAATTCAGATGCAAGGATGTATACAGGATTTCTGAGCTGTAAAGACATTAATTATTTGAAGAACCGTGTTGAGCCTAAATCAAGCAAAGACAATAAAAAAAGATACGGATTTTTAAGACATTTAAGGAACATAAACATAAATATTATACTGACAAGAGTAAAAGACATTCCCTGAAAGTTCTCTGTACATGAGCTGTTTCAGACCTGTCATTTGGGTTCAAGAGAGCCTGTGTGGCCTCTCTATATGAAAAGGTAATTTGTATGTGGAAAACTTCAAAGCGCATACATGCCAAGATTTTTTTTCTTTTTCTGTCTATGTAGCTGTATGTACTCACTGATTGCTGCTTGTTACTGTGACTTTTTGTTGAATGAATTCCATTAAAACCAAATATTTTGGGAGTCTCCAATCCTGCTTTGGAGAGGATGTAGTTATATTTCACATGTTGATGTTCTTCTAAATGATGAGTCCCTATAGAAGAAGTTCCTGAAAATTTTTATAATTTCACAGTGCTTCCCACATAATCTTTTGACATCTGTGTTTATCAATAAAATAGGATAACTATGTTACAGGATCTCTCTGAGTTCAGCTGTCTAATAATATTAAGACTTTGTTAGTGCTATAATTTTTTCTCAGTTCTGTTCTTCTTTTTCTGGAGCAAAATGATGTCTTGCTTTTTATCAAATAAGGAGCTTTTGTGAGATTGTCTCATTTCACGGATTTTACAGTCAGAAACCTAAGATTTGGTGGGGTTTTTTTTGCATTGTATCCTTCTAGTTTCACGAACAGTACTAATCACATTGATCGAGTTTACCTTGAATAAAGAGGCGAAAAAGAGGCAAGTCAAAGAACAATCCTTCATTATCACCTGAACAAATACATCTGGCTTCTTGAACTTGTCCCTGATTCCACTCTGTGATAGAAAATACGGATGTTTTCAAAGACAGCTGATGCCATCCTAAATCAAGCTTCTGGTATTTGTTAAATGAGCTTCCACAGCACACCCTGTTCCTGGCTGAAAGGAGAGCCCAGGGTGACCAGCTCATGTCTAGTGAGATGAATTGCGGATGAATTGCAGATGAATTGCAGATGAATTGCAGATGAATTGCACCCCGAGACCAGCACGGTCGTGATCACAGTGGACTTCCCTGCATCACACGGCCCTTAGGTGTTCCCCAAGGAATTTCTCCTGGAAGTGTCCCCTGGTGATGACATTTTTGTCAGTCTCACCAAGACAGCGTAGGGTCTGCCCAAAGGCCTCTACCCAGTAGCACATGAGGTGACTTGGGAGGATGCTTTAGCTTTATAAAAAGCTTTGCCGTAGATATAGTTTCCATTTCCTTTAGGTGATCCAGTCAGAAAGAAATAATACTGAAAGAAGGGTTGCAATTTTCTGTTAAATCCTATAAAAGTTCTCCATAAAACGACAGCAAAAGCATCTCTTTACCAGAAGGCGATTTGCCAATTAAGATTTACTGTGTTGTCTTTACATGTGGGACTTGCTGCAGTTGTTGCAACCACTGAACTTTCTCTCAGGCATCAGCCCACATCTTATTATGATCAAAATCCTTGTCATTAATCCCATTTCATTGTTCTCAATTGTGGGATAAATTCATCAATGGATGATCTCATCCCGCTTAATCTCATTAGTTTAGATTATTTCTTTTCTAGATAGCCTTATCATAATCTTATCATCACAACCCTTGGGACGTTTGGCCCCAAAAGTGCTGTATGTGTGTTGGGTTTGATGGTTGCTGGTTTGTTGAGGTTTTTTTTTTAATTAATATTTCACAGTTTGATAAGAACATTAACATTTAACCCCCAGCTGCCTCTAGTGAGACAAAGAAAAGCTTTGGAAATGATTCAACAGATGACTGCATATTATGGATCTCAATTGCCTCCACTTGGTAGGACTCTGATTTTTAAAGATTTGCTTCTGAGCACTGCCATTTTTCACAGGTATCTAGACAGAGACATCATTTGCAGACAGCTGAATGCTGACTGTATCCCTGACTGTATCACTTTGTTTTGATAGAATCTGCTCAATCATACTGAGTAGTACCTTTCCTCAGAACAGACTCAAAAAATTTCAACTCTGAAAATATTATCTGAACTGCCAGCTAATATTGAATAAGCGTGAACTCCATCAATGACTTCTTTAGGAAGAAAACCCCACAGTGTTCCCTGTATCTAATTTTCTTTTTCTGCAGGTGTTCTAAAATACAGTAATGTTTTATAACAGGAGAATCCTTTCTTTCTTTGAGAGGCAGGTAAAGGAGGAAAAGCCACTGATATTGCACATCCCTTATAAATGGAGCTAGCAGTCTCACTTGTTGGAGCACGGGGCTCCATGTGACGCCTGAGGTCTGAGTTCGTGTTTACCTTGACAGATTCAAAATACACCTTGTGGCTCCTACATGGAGCTCAGCAGACACCAGATTACCCTACATTAAATTTAGCACTTTTTTTTTTGGTGGAAATGGTGAAGCTGATGAGAAAATTATTTGAGATTTTTTTTTTCTTTTTGAGCCTGAAAAAGACATCAATTGACTGTAGAGCTCTCAAATCTACTGTGTCAGAAGCCGGCTTTGGGAAGAAGGTAGATCTGTGTGTTCATCTCTCTTTCAAAGGCTGTTTATGCACTTTATCTAATGACTCTTTCATGTAAATGATCTCCCTCTGAGTTAGATTAGAGCCCTTGGAATAATAAAATGAGGTTAGGCACATATTAGTATGTGGATATACTCCCCTGCTCCTCTGAGGTCTCGTAACATTATTCATGAGTATATGAATGACCGCAGTCTGTTCTGAGTCTGTTTCCAGGTCCCTTGTGTTCCCCAAAAGAAGCTTTTCTGAATATTTATATTCAGATTCATTCATGATTCAAAATGGGTCTTTAGCCATCCACTCACTAATTGTATTTAAACTGTCCAGTCTGGGGACAGTACACTATGATTGAGGTAAAGGACGACACATAATGTACATTTTTGTAGTGAGCAGGTGCCATTCGTGGATGCCTCATACTTCAGAAACTGTTGGTCAAAGCTGTTTAGTGAATGTATGTAAATAAATCAATTTTCAAAAATCAATACTGGGTTGCAAACAATTTCTAAGAATAAAAGTACCTGCACAAAGTATTGATGACCACCATTCAGAGCACTCTGCGGAGAAGGCTACTCTTGGAGTTGAAAACTCATGTGAACAAACATACAAATCATTCATGAACTCAGTTAGCAGAGCAATTTAAATAAGCTGATCACAGGCAACTTGTACAGCAGTATGAGATAAACATAATATGTTTTATTCTTTAGTGCAGTTGCACAGACTATTTGCCATGTGATTCCAGAACTCTTGTGGACTTGTGGTCAGAGGAATACCACTACAGAAGCATTGCATTAGTAAGTGTGGTCTGCTAGTGCTCATGGTTTAGCAGATTTTGCCTTCACTGCCATCAAATCAATCAATTAATCTATCAACTATTGGCATAAACTTTTGGTTTATGTGCTTCCATGACTCATATTTCTGCTTTTATTTCCTCCGGCTCATTTTCTCGATCTTATTTTCTTAGTCATAATCAATAGTTCTTCAGTAGAAGTCCACAGCTTCTTATGGAATGGTGTCACTAACATTCTTCTGAGTCCATCCATCCATCATCCATCCGTCCATCCATCTGTCCATCCATCCATCCATCCATCCATCCATCCATCCTTCATCCATCATCCATCCATCCATCCATCATCCATCCATCCATCCATCCATCATCCATCCATCCATCCATCCATCCATCCATCCATCCTTCATCCATCATCCATCCATCCATCCATCCATCCATCCATCCATCCATCCATCCATCATATTCCACCTCTAACACCTCTAATAAGAGTTGTGAAAACGCAGTGAGAACCTCTTCCTACCTTTTCACAACTCTTCCTTTCTTTTCCCTGAAGTTAAGCAGCTTCCAGAATACCAGTGTGGTGTCTGTGCACTACTCTAAATCCTAATCCAATCCAATGTGGTGAACTGATGTGCTCCAGGTGCCTTTGCTGACCAAAAGTGAGTTTCCAGTGCTGCTCCATGACTTTACAATAGGCAGACATTGCTCAAAGCAGGATGAAGTGTCAGCACCCCAGCAAAATGTCAAATCCTCATCCAGCTACAGCTGAGTCTGAGAACCTTTCCAACAGCTAACTACATGCATGAAGTCTCATTTGCATGCATGAATACAGGTCAACCATCACTGCATGTATATGAAACAGAGATTTTGAGAAAACAAAAGTTACACACGAATTATTGACTTCCTGGCAAGGAAAGCCTTCTTTCCTTCCAATGGGTGACTGTGTTTCCAGCAACCGTGTTGCAGGCAACGGGATTTCTCTAATTTGCTGTGCTCAAGGGTTGTTGGCATTTCTGTAGTCCTGAAAAATTCTCCTGGATGAGGAGAATATTTGAGTCCTAAGGAGAAGTCTGCAAGAGAGTATCTCTTCGGATCAGAACCCTCTTCCACAAGACAATTCTTGCACCCTTTGCTTGAAAAGGGAAGCTGAGATGGAGGGAGCAAAGATGTAGACAACTGTCATTCAGTGTATCTGTTTCAGAATCAAATGTCAAAAAATTATTTAATACTCCTTTTTCTTTTGATGTTTGCCTTCTACTAATGATGACTTGGGAATGTATGGTAAATAAAAGAGTTCTTTTCTTGTCTGAAGCTCTATAATTGCAACAAGGCCTCATTCTCCCATTTCCCAGAATCTTAAACCAGTTTTGAAAGGTATGCAGAAAAAGTAGAGTTGCTACTCCATGGTTTATCAGAAGTTGGGGACACGTCATGTCATTGTGAAATGAGCTGCTTTCCTCTCACATTGCAGGACTTTAGAGAAAATACCTTATCTTTGAAAACCTCATTTGAGTTTTTACAGGAATCAAAACCTGTCCATGGTTTAAAAATGTAATAAAACAAAGTAAATGCTTTAGTCCTATGAGGCACCCATCTGACAACACAAATGGGCAGCATCAGTATGTTTTTAAAATTTAATATATAATCCCTATATTAGCATATATTTAGCATTATTTAGCATAATTTTCATATTAGCATACAGGGATTTAACAATCCTCCAAACAGCTGACCTGTCCAGGTGGAAGAGGAACCACATGAAACAAATGAGGAAGTGTACCAATACTCTGGGGGAAAAAAAAAAAAATGGGTGGTCAGTCATTAATTAGTTATATTAATTACACTTCCACTAAACAAAACCAGATCAGTCAGTATTTAGGCTGAAGTAGAGTGGTGTTCAATAAATGCACTCGCTGACCCTTGTGGCAGTCTGATGCATTCCTGGAAGCTGTTTACCCTGTAAAAAGCAGGAGTGTAACTTGTTCTCAGGAACAAGCCCAGCAAAGATTAAAGGAGTAATTAAAGACCAAAACTTCATGCTATATACCGTAAAAACCTCTTAACAATGTTGGCTGTAGTGAAGCTTTATATTATAAATAGACTGAAATGCTAGGTTGGCTGTCCAAGCACTCTGTTTTCAGATATATTGCTGAGCTGAGAGTTTTCATTGGATAATTAGCTGTGGTAGAACAAATTTCTGCACCTTAGGTTGATTTAGTCCTTGGAGTCCCCGTCTGAGTTTCTGAAAAGAAAGTATGCAATTAATTGCTCAGCAGCCTGACTGGAGAGCTGTAAGGAAACTACAAGTTAATACCCTTTAAGTGCATTTGAAAAACCTTCTGTGTAGGTAAGCTGAGCGAGAGATCAACACACAGGAGAAAAAAAAGGCATATTTGTACTCTGGTTCACTCATGCAGGACAGAGCACCACGCAAACAGTGTGACCCCAGGAGGTGAAGAAATGCATTTTCCCAGTTGTTGTGCTGCTAGCTGGCAGTCTGGGGGCAAGAAACGTACCTGCGTTGTGCCAGGGCTCATCAGCGTGTGAAATAAAGTTTATCTTCCGTCCCTGTGGGTTATTGGGAGGGGGAAACACAAAGAAACATCTCACACCTCACCCCTATGCTTGCCTTCCAGTATTCAGATCATTGAAGGCTGAAAACTCTGCTAAGCAGGGAATTTCTCTGGTTCAGCTATCAGGAAAATAAATAGTTTGTGAATTCTGTGTAAAGATAGTTCAGAAAGACATGAGCAAGTACTCAAACTTTCCCACCAACTGTACAATTGTGCTTTTGTGGGCACAGGCACACAGCTGTGACATCATCTAGCCCTGGTCTGTGTACAGTCATGGCTTTCAGGGGAAACAAACAGTGTGTGAGATTCACCATGGGTGTGAAGCTTGGCATGGTCAGAGCCTTTGTTTGCAATCACTCAGAGTCATGGAAGGAGAGGGAAAGGGAATCTGTGTTTTATTACAAAGGCACTACTGGGGGCAGCTCTGCAATGTACAATAAATAATAATAATAATAACAGTACCAAAGTAAAAGTCTCCTATCTAACAGCCTGTTTGGTGTGTGAAACACTTAATTTAAGTATTTCCCTTTGTGCATGAATCTTTGAAAAGCCATTTTTAACGTGAAATCTGACAGCATTCATTCATCTGTTCCAACTAAATTTTGCCATTTCAGGGCTACAGAGCAAAATTTCAAGGCTTTATTTTAAATGCCAGAGGCGTTTGTGCCAGAGAAAAATAGTGATCTATTTGGCCCTAAGGTATAGGAAAGAGAATATGAGTGGTGTGTTTTGTGGGGGGAAAAAAAGAAGAAAATTCTAACACAAGCAGAAGCAAAGCCTTCTCTCTATCACATATAACATGAAGAAAAAGTAGTGACCTAGTAATTTGTGGGTAAGAACTCTGTTTTCCAAATACGTGTCAGTAAGGAGATGGCAGGTGTTGAACAATGCCATCACTTTTTCTGGATATGTTTTTATTTCATTCTTTTTCTTCTCCTTCTTCTTCTTCTTCTTCTTCTTCTTCTTCTTCTTCTTCTTCTTCTTCTTCTTCTTCTTTTTATTATTATTATTATTATTAATATTATTAATTCATTCTCTGCCTCCATGAACGACCCTTACCTCAAGACACAAAACACACAAATTATACTGGAGATTTTTTTTCCCCACAACTCTTTCCCTCACCCCACTGAGAGGGAACAAGTCATCAGGAATCTGTGTGGCATTAACTGCCAGGCTAAACCCCATTGGGAACTGCAATGACTTTATTCCCAAAAAATATAAACGCATTCTGAGTAAATCCCATCCTGGTTAGATGAAAATCATAACCACAGCACAGGCTGGAGAAGAGAAGCCCCAGGGCGACCTAACTGTGCCCTTCCAGCACCTGAAGGGAGCTGACAAAAAAGATGGAGAGAGACTATTTACAAGGGCCTGGAGTGACAGAACAAGGGGGAATGGCTTCAAACTGAAAGAGAGTAGGTTTAGATGGGATTTTATGAAGAAATTCTTCCCTGTGAGGGTGGTGAGGCCTTGGCCCAGGGTGCCCAGAGCAGCTGTGGCTGCCCCTGGATCCCTGGCAGTGCCCCAGGCCAGGCTGGATGGGGCTGGGAGCAGCCTGGGACAGGGGAAGGTGTCCCTGCCCATGGCTGGGCAATTGGAACTGGATAATCTGAGATCCCTTCCGACCCAAATTATTCCATGGTTCTGTGAAATGGCCAGGATGAGAGGAGGAAGTGAGGCCAACCTAAAAGTTCACCCAAGAGTTCATGTGCTCATTTTCATATCTGCGACGTGGATCCTTGTGGGAGGCATGTGAATGCAGGAGGGTAAAACAGCCTCCAGCAAGCACCCCAGCATGCCTCTTGTTCTGTAGAAAACTTGCCTGTACAACTATTTCTTTTGGCTTGAGGCTCTGCAGCTCTGAAACTTCTTATGAAGAGGGGGGAAAAAAATAAGATAAAGAAAGTATCCCTAAGGGCCTCATTCCATGATTTGAAAGCCAATTTTTAACAGCACACATAACTTTCAAGATTAGATGCCCTGAAGCAAAATAGAGTTCAGAAAGTTTGGGTTTTTTTCTCCACAGGAAATGTTTGGAAGTTCCATGAAATTGTGTGTGGGGACTGCTGGCAAGGGGTGGGAAGGGCAAGCCCCAAAATACAGAAGTGTAAAGCAGGAAATGTTTTTAAAAAATACAGTGTTGGGCAGCTGCCTTGGAAGACAAACATATTTCAGGTCTGAAAGGTTAGAGTGCTTGTCCCACCGTTTTAATCATGGAAAGGCTTCAGACAACTGACCCCTTGCAGTGATACTGTGCCTCATTTAGATCTCTTTTACAGCTGTTTGGGCCAAAGTGAGTCAATTCACTTAATGAAGCTCCTCCTGATTTACATCATGATAAGTAGACTTGGAAGCAATCAGAGAGAGTAATTCTGGCAAAAGCAGTTTCACATGATATTCCATTAACCTACATTCACACAGAGATGCTGTCCCTTTCTCTTCTGCCTTTAATTTCTATTATGTTCGGTTCTGATTCATGAGGCTGGAAGTTGGTTCATTCCTGTCTTCACACTTAAGATAAATAACATAACAGATGTGTCACTGTGAAGCCCTACATGGATCGCTATTTTTCTCCCACTGAATTGCCACTTGGAAACAATGTTGGATGACAGTTGTGGACATTGAAAATTGCTTGAAATGCGCGGGGAATTTTAAATTCTGAACTCAGTCCAGCCTTTAATAGTGTGCCAGCCTTTGTCATCAGTTACTTAACAATAGATATGCATTCTGCTAGAGAAAAATGCCCCGTGGTATTATCTCAATATACACAGACTGTAAATTATCATATGGCACTGCAGAACATGGCTACAACATGGGCCTTTGTAGTCTTTTGGGTTTTGTCTGCTAGAGCCTTTTTTGGCTAATAAAACAAAATTTGGCACCCAGTGGTGAAGAGGGGGTCCAAGGCACCTTAATCATACAGCTCTTTGTGTGCTTGGAGATTTTATTTTTGGGGCCTGCTTTTTTGTTTGTTGGTTTGGTTTCTTTTTTAATTTTGTTTGTTTGTCTTCTTGTTGTGTTTTTTTTAATGCATCTGTGTTATGGTAAGTCTGGGCATCATGGTTGCGTTGTGCTGGACTGCTGCAAAAGTCTTCCACTGCTCTTGTGGTTCTCAGTGGGGTTTTTTCCTTGCATGTAAATATATGACTAATGGGTCATTAGTGATAGGAAAAAGATAAGGAAAATGTGAGAAGTGGCATTGTCATTGAGATAGAGCTGGTTTGTGGCAAGCACTGCGCATGGAAACAGGGCTTCTCTGTGTATTTGTATGAAAGGGACAAAAGAAAAGGGTGATATAAATGTTCAAGAGGAGTTGGAATACTTAAAAGCACATAGTAGAAGAAGTAGTGCATCTGTTGAAAACAGTAATTTCAATGTTATTTCAAGAATAACTATTTCCATAGAAGTATTTCATTATTCACCACTTGCAAAGAGTCTCTGTTGACAAGCATATGTGCCTTAAGTCTTCAGATCCTTGGCAAAAGGAATAAAAAATTATTTTCAGTAACACACCAACCCCTTACAGGGGGGAATTTCACCATAACGAAAAAAAGTTACAAACACTTCATTTGGTAAAAACCATTTTGAAATATTTGGGAAGCCATTCTGCATCAGGAAAATTATTTTTCACTTTCAGTGAGAGAAGAAATGGACATTTGCTGAAAGCAAATCAAACCTGGGTAAATGTCTTTAGACAGTACATTGCCTTATTCACATCACAGTTTCCTTAAAACATTGAAACAATGACTTTCTAATGCTGAACTTATATTTTATAATTTATGCTGCTTGATTACTTTTGGCATCTCTTTCCATGAGAACAATGAGGAGGTCAGCCAATCTTATGTTTGTTTCCATTGATTGCCATTATTTATTCATTAGCTCGTTTATTTGTGTCATGCTGGCAATATGCATGACACCATACAGATAAAAAAGCATTGACAGTCAACATGCAAATGCAGAAAAGGAAGTTACAATTCAACAGAAGCAACTTGAGTAAGAACTGTCTTGCAAACTCCAGTAATTATAAAAATTCTGGGGTCTGGTAATATTTTTTCTGTCCCTTTTCTGACTGACATCAGTGAGATTCAGCTGAGGTTTCTGCTCTGATACCAGCATGACTCAGTGACAATCTATAGGAAACTGGGAGACTTATGGCTTAATAGGGTTATTATGAAAAAAAATTATTTTATATGCTTGAAAGGAGAAGCAGCTACAGAATTCTCTTTGTCCCTTGAGGTCCAAGTAAAACAAGCGAGCCATGCAATGAATGTAAAATTTTATAGAACTATGATAAATATTTAATATTGAGGTACTGGGAGTACCTCAAAGTCCTGCTTGGGAGTCACCACTTTCATAGCTGAATCTTTAGGAAAAATTTCTTATTGTTTGCTCCAGCCATAGCACAAGATGTGACAAAGTGACATGACCTTGCTTTTAAACATTCTGGCAATATGGCACTGTTTTCTTCTCTTTCTTA
The DNA here is from genome assembly GCF_028551555.1 of Melozone crissalis. Classification (NCBI taxonomy): domain Eukaryota; kingdom Metazoa; phylum Chordata; class Aves; order Passeriformes; family Passerellidae; genus Melozone; species Melozone crissalis. The sequence continues at coordinate 19,730,355 of NW_026535814.1, forward strand.
TTTTTAATTTTGTCCCCCTCTATTTCTTCCTTTTTTCTCTCTCTCCTTTTAAATTAGTAATTTTCAACATGTATTTCACATTTATAAATGGGCATTGAAGTCGCAAGAGGACTGGATTCACAAACCTGGCCTTATGCAACCTTTTCAGATTCCACAGTCCATTGTTAAAGACATAATTTCCTCAGGGTGTTGAGAACTTAAATTCACATTCATGTTTTCAAGCAAAGAGGAAATTTAAACTCCAGTCTTCTTCTTCCAAGATGATTGCCCTGGTCATTTGAGCTAAGATAGAGAAGTACAAATTTCTTTGACACTTCTTTCTGAAACATTGTTGTGGTATCTGAATTCCTTTGTGAGTCTGTCACCCCAGTTTGAAAATATTGTATTTAGTAATGTGTGTTTTGTACAATTCTAGTTGTCCTTCAATTCTGCTTCCCAACTGACTCAGTATAACCCAAATATGTGAAAACTTTAATCTGAAACAGTGCCTTCAGGAAATAAATGCTTTCCTGAAGAGAAACTATTCACCATGCTACACTCCAGGCTCAGTCCTGCAATGATTTATGTCTACACTTAATTTTGCACCAGGAGTAGCTGTGCTGAAGTCAGAGGGACTGCTCAGAGTTCAGAAAGTTAAGCACATACTAAAGATTTTGTGGGATTGAGCTGATGAAGAGGAATTCTGCCATTAACAGGCAGTTCAGAGAGATGAGCTGTTTGAGGAGCAGCCTGTTGAGCACGCACAGTCCTTCAGCATCCCTTAGCCCAGCCATTAAACCACATCTATTTCTTGTTGTGCTTATGGGCCCACAGCAGCAATGGAACAGTCCTTAAAGAACCTGAAGAGCCTGAGATCCTTGGGGTTTCCAACATCTTGGATTTATGCTGCAGGTCCTCTTTCCCTCCAAGTTACCCACTGCACGTTTTATGTCCAGCCTGGCACAGCGCAGAGAGCCCACGCTGCTGGAGGAGCCCAATCAGGAATTGCTGATCCCTGGCAATTTGTGCCTGGGCTTTGTACCCCAAAACGACAAGAGCCTCTAAATCCATGTTCTTCAGAACTGCCCTGAAATTTCCAGGTGTCTTCCAAAGGGCATTAGTGAGAAAATACATGTGCTTATAGATTATAGGGCTGCAGTGATGGTGGAGGGTCTGGAGGGGAAGCCACACAAGGAATTACTGAGGGCACTGGGTCTGTTCAATGTGCAATGGGGAAGAAAGTAAGAGAGTAGAAGTCTATTTTTAGGCTGATGGGGATTTTGAAGCTTACGATGAACTTTCATTCCCAGAAGGAGGTGAGGCTTTCTGTTCTGGAGTGGATGTAAATTGTTATTGGGATTAGGCTGATTAAAAGAGAAGTGGAGACTGAGGGGAGAATTTATTGGGGTCTTTATTCAACATCCTCATGAGGGGAAGAGGAAGGGCAGCACCAACCTGTTCCACTCTGGTGGCAGTGACAGAACGTGAGGGAATGGCTGGAGCTGGGTCAGGGGAGGGTTTGGTGGGATATCAGGAAAAGGTCCTTTCCCTCCTTTCCCCTGAGAGGGGTCAGGCACTGACCAGCCTCTCCAGGGAATGGGCATGGCCTCAAGGCTGCAAGGGCTCCAGGAGAGTTTGGACAGCACCCTGAGGCACAACCGGGATTGCTGGGGGGTCTGTGCAGGGCCAGGAGTTGGACTCCATGGTCCTTGTGGGTCCTTTCTGAATCAGGGCATTTTGTGGTTAAATAGGTGGCAGGAATACATTAAATAAATAAAAAATTAATTATTTCTGTTGCTCCTTAATCATGCAGATTACTGTTATGTCACTTGTGACAGAAGAGCATACAGCCCAAATCTGGAATTACATTGATAACCCAGGAAATACAAAGCCTCCTGTTGCGTTTGGCTATGACCATCTTAAAACTCTTCTTCTAAGCACTAAAAAGAGATCTGAAAAAAGTCTTAACTACACTTGGTATTTGCTTTTTCCATTCATGAACATCCAAATCAAAGTTATATGACCATTTCTCATTTAGGAAAAAACAAGATAATTTTCTCCATTGTGATTTTGGTCCTATTTAACAGTCAGGAAAAGGATCACCCTGGGTTAGGAAATGGTTACAGATCTAAGGTAGATTGGTTCACCTCTACAATTCAGTTCTAAGGTAGATCAGTTGTACAGTTCAGCGGCTTCCCCACCATATATTTCCTGGATAAATCACCCGTTCCCAGCTCCTCAACCTTCTAAGATCTCCCTTGAAATCTTAGGGATTTAACTACCAAAGCTGTCTTGAGGCTCTAGGCTACAACCTGTTTGAGATCTTGTTTCCAACAGATAAAAATATGAAGAATATTTCTTCTATACTCTTTTGATGTGGTGTCAGGTTAGAAAAGTGTACATTTAATGCATGTAAGAAGCTCAGGGTAGGAAATAGTAAGACCAATGGTAAAAAAATTATTTATTTATCTAAAAAGATGGAACTGGTTGCATTTAATTACATAGAAGCCTTTTTTCAGCTAGCTGACAAAATATTGTTTGACCACTTGACAATTAAAAATATGTTTAACAGTATGAATAAATTGGTGCCCAGTGTTTTTTTCCTAATGTATTGTATCAAATGAGGGGCAAAGATGAAAATCCGTAATATGAAATCAATTCCATTCAAAGCCAGTAAGCCCAAACAACATTAAGAGATTTGAATTATTTCCCCCTGACCCCACCATCTTGTTTTTATTAAATAGAAATCAAACTGGGGCTTTATAGACTCTCCTGGGAATAAAGACAATCTGATGATTTTGCTTAGCAAACAGTAACACCTAGAAATTTGATTTCTGGCCAGTTCTCGTGTTTGGCAGGGATGCTGTTTGTCAGGGAGCACTGCTTGCCGACTGATTCATTATACACTTTGATTTCACAGATAAGAAATTCAATCAATATGTTTCCCACAAAACCAGCTTTCTGTGCTTTGGTGATGAACCCGCCGATGGGAGAGGGACCTCAGGGAAGCAGAATGGAGGGGAGAACCCATTGCAAACAGATGTGTGTTTGTAGAAGGCATCTTTGGTTTCTAGGTGGTGAATGCGTGGTTTATCTCAAAGCAGTTACTTAATGCTTGTTATAAGCACAGTGTCATTAGAGTCACTAATGCATCCCTAACAAAACTACAATGCAAAGGAAGGCTAGATCTGTTTTTCTAAAATATATCTGTAGTAAATCCAGTGGAAATGTTGTGCCTGCAGTAATGTTATCCTAGCAATGAATGTGTAACTCAAGAGGAGGGTTTACTGGCTGTAGATTTGCAGTCAAGTGTCCTCAAAATACCCAGCTTTGAATACACAAAACAGGTAATGAAACCTCTGTAAAAAGGTTCTGAAGGTTCTCCCCTTCCAGTTCTAAATCACATCCTTTTTCCTGAATTGCTGATTTCAATTATTGTGTGCATTGCCTTTATCTTCTTGTAAGTAGCCACAATCCACCTGATGTACAATTGCATTTCAGGAGCTGAGCCCTCCCTCTGCAATCTCTATCATTTGCTTATGTGTTTATAAATATATAAATGCTCTTAAAGAAATGTTTGGAGTTCTTCTTCTGCATTCATTGCAAAGGGAGCACAAAATACACAAAAAAGCATAAGAGAAACCTTCAGGCGTCTCTGAAATTCAGTCTTGTCTTCCCAGGAGGACTGGCGGGTGTGGTGATATGCTGTGCTATTTATGAGCAAAAAAGGATCAGTAAGGGACTTCCAGAAATGCATGGTGCTTTGTATTGCTGGAAAAATCTCTGGAACTTTTGGTCATGCTACTGGCAGTGAAATCCCACAAGCCCTCAAGTCCATGATGAAACTTTTGGCTAAAATCCTTTTAAGTCTGCCCATTTCAGTTCCCATTTAGAGAGATCAGCTGCCATTTGGAGCCTTCAAATAAATGATGATATGCAAACATAACCTTTACAAATTACTGTTATTAATCATTCCTCATCCATCCCATGGCCTTTAAAACCCTTGTGGGTAGAGAACCATTACTCAGAATCTCAACATGAAGGGCTGTGCACAGCAGTAGCTCTCCTCTGGAGAGGCTCTGCAGCCATGCAGCCACGTGTCCATCATGTCCTGGAATCTCCCTGTCCTATAAAAACCAGTCCTAGCCAGGACACTCTGACACCTCTGCAGTAAAACCACACACTCCAAGTGCACACTGATAGTGGCTGTATTGTATATTGAAATTATAAAGCAGTTTGGGTTGGTGTCTTGGTTGGGAGACAGGTGTCTGCTGAGGAAGCCCCTCCCCTGTAATGGAAAATGAGAACCCCTTTTCTAAGAATTATCATAATTTTGATATTAAGGGGCTCTCAGGCAAAGATATGTGGGCAGGAATAGCAGTTCCTTATTAGGGAAGAAAATAAAAATAAAATAAAAAATGCAGTAACACAAAATAACACTGACAGAATCAGAATAGGCCCTGATCCCCTGTGTGTCAGGGAGGTGTCCCAGCCCCATCCCATGGGGGCTCAGTCCTCCTGCTGGCCTACAGTGCCAGCTGTGGCTCTGCTGCAGCAGGGATCCTGCACAAGGGGGGAGTTTTCCTCTGCAGCTCCAGGGCTGCTGGAGATGGGCCTGGGCTCCATCTGGCAATGCACCGGAGAAGAAAGCTGCTCCTCTGGGAATGCAGTGGGCAAAGGCTGCTGTGGCGTTCCCAGCACCTCAGATTGTGTCCAGGTAGGAATGCTTGGCTCCTTCCCTGGGCGGAGCATCTCCCCATGGGATGATGGAATTGGATCAGCCATGCTGGGATACTCAGTGGGCATGGAGAGAAGATATTTTCCAGAGGGAGGATTGGTCGTGAGAGAGATAAAGAAAACTGCCCAATGAATAGAAGATAAATGCCCCACCTCTAACAAATGGCAAAGAGAATAAACACCCTTAAATCATATCTTAACCCAGGACAGTTAAAATGGACTTTTTAAAGGCCATCTAGTCCAACTCACTGCCAAGGCCAGGGACACCTTCCACTAGACCAGATTGCTCAGAGTCCCATCCAGCCTGACCTTGAAGCCCTGTGCAGCCAAACATTGAGATTCAACACCCTTTGAAGCAAAGCTTTAATCAGCTCATTCTCCTTAATCTTCTCATAATTAAGAAATATTTGTTTGGTGTTGCACTATCAAGTGTTTGATATTTTCCTCAATAACAGGATGAGGAACCTGGTTCCCAGCCCAGAAACACATTTAGACCAGAATAAACAGTCCAATATGGGGTAGATATCTAATGGGTACAGCCCGGGGAAAAATAGTTGGGATCAGTGGCAAAAGAAGTGGATACCAAATAAATGCTGAATGTCCTTATCAGGGTGTCCTTATCCCCTTGCTATCAAAGAGGCCAAACACCCTGCGTTTTTTGCACCAAAGGTGAGGTAAAATTAATACTGGATTTATTGCCAATGTATAAGAATCATAGAAGTCACAAAACGGGCCATGAGACAAATAACAGGAAACATGAGGATGAGTCATAAAGATGAGTGATCAATGCAGGTGTGGGAAACCTTGGTGGGAAAGGGATTGTAGGTCTTCTTCCTCCCCCTTTGCCTCGTGATTTATGTATTTTTATAGTAAAACTGAGATCCCATATCTAGATCAGGTACTTAGATTCTATGTGAAAAACTGCGTGTTGAAATGCTGGAATTAGAGAAGAATGTCAACCAATTACTAAGGAGAAATGGCAGAAATGCCTCCTACTAAGAAACTTTGGTTGACAAACTTTCATTTTTCAAAGATACTATGTGGAGTTTAGTACCTATGAAAAAAAAAAACCAAAATTCTTAAAAAGCAACGAGAAAAGCTTAACAAGCCTAGAAGCTGAAGTCTGGCAAAATCAAACAAGAAATTAGGCACAGAATTTGTGGTTGGCAGGGGTTTTCTGTGATTATTTGGGGGAGGGGGTGGGATAGGGGTTTTTAACTCATTTGCTTGTTCATTTCCTGTGTTTTTTTCAGCCAGAAAAGCCAATCTAGCACTGACTCCACCATCAGCACAGCTTAAACTACAGGCAGACCTGTGTTCATCAAGCCCAAATTATTCACTAGGCCAAACACCAGTTCCACAATTTGGCTCAGTTGTCTCACGGAAGGGATGGTGAGACCTGTGGAAGGGCCTGGTGGAGATCTGTGACCTTCTCCTGGCTCCTGCAGCCAACCTCTGGCTTTTCTAGCAGCTCTCTTCTGTCTGGGATGGCCCTGCCAAGATCCCAATCCAATGAATTGGAGCAAATGTTTTTAGAGGTAGATATGCTGGATATATGGTACATGAAGGAATCTTCTCAGACTTGGGAAATCTTTGACCAGAAATTGAGGAATTGAAGGATTAGGACAAAATCCTGCCAGTGGCAGGGAGGGAAGTCTAAAAGAAAGGCAGGGAAATTTTACAGAAGTCAAGAAAAAGTGGAAGGTGGAAGAAAACTGGTGTAAAATGTAGGAACAATACTTAGAGGTGATGCTGGAGAGTCAGGCTGGAGAGAAGTAAAATCAAAGAAAATAATTTTACAAACTATGCTGGAGTCACTGGCCCCTACAGTGGGGCAATTCAAGGCCAGGCACACATTGAAGCTAAGGAAAGTTAATAATGGCAATAAAGCCATAATTCCTGCAGTAACTGGAAGTGGTGCACGGGAAGTTATTTTCAATTTGGTGACTATGCGAGACTTTCGATAGCTATTACGAGGATAATTAGAGGTGAAATGAACATTAAATCAATGTTTGCAAGCTAAGCTCTATGTGTGTGTATGAGCAAGCACATCTGCTTTTGCTTTCACCAAAAACAGGACAAAACTTTCCCCTCAAAGTCATATTTTTTCCTTGCAGAAGCCCCATTTTGTCTCATTTTCTGCACTAAACCCATATTATTTCCCTTTCAAAGCACTTTTCTTATTTCCCTCAAGTCCTCATGGCTCCATTTCTGTAGGAAGGGAGCTCTGCTACATGACAAAGGGAGACTGGGTCACACTGGCAAGCTGAAATCTTCGGGGTAAATCACTTACTGATGCAAATCAGAAACCTCCCAGGTCCAGATTGGAGTAAAGAGGGGCTTGGAGGCAAGAAACCACACATATGTATGAATCTGCTCAAAACCAGCTGTGGTTGTAGTGTGTTTCTGGATAGAGTTGTCTTTTGCTGGGGAATTGTTTATTAATAATCACCCTGGGCTCACCGAGTTTTCAAAAACCCTCTTTCAGAGAGAACAGTCATCTGCTGCATACATTTCACTACTACCTCCTCACAGCATGGATTTAAAAGAAAGCACCTTATTATATCAAGGAGAGAAACTGGATAGCACAGAGGTGCTTGGCTAAATGGAGCAGCTGCTTATGGCCTGAATGGATGCTTGGTGTAAATAAGCCGTGGCAGATTTTCAGCTGGGTTCAGAGCCAGTGCAGTAAGGGCAGAGAAGAGCAGAAATAACCAGGTAATTAGAAAAAATTAAATTTAAGAAAAACAGGGAGGGGAGACACAGCGGTGGACTGCACAATACCACGAAATAAAACAAAAATCTCCTCTTGGGTGTTGTTCTGAGCAGGGTGGGGAGCTTTCCTCCCCCCTTCCCAAAGTGATGGCCTAAAGAAGATGTCGGTGCTGTCAGGGCCTGATGAACTGCTTCCAAGCCACAGGGCAGGGCTTCACGCTGCCTCCACACGGGGAAAGTTCTCTGTGCCTGTCTGTGCATCAGCACACATTCTCTCAGATTAATTCCAGCTGTGCAGTGCCTCGCTGGCAGGGTCGTTGTGTATTAGTAATGCTATCAGATTTGAGCAAATGGTCTCCCCTCGCACATCTCACTCTTCTCTCACAGTGCTTTCTCCCACATGCACATAGTTACACAAACCTTGATTATCTTCTTTTATTTCCACACACCCCCCTTTTTCTTTTTTTTTCTTTTTTTTTTTAACAAAATGATCTGATTTTTCCCTAACTGCTTTAGCACACAGCTGCGCTCCTCATTAGCACAAAGTCCTCACTAGCTTCACCTGGAAATGGCACCAGACAAACCTGTGCTGACAGCTTTGTCATTTACAGGCAGGAGACTGCAAGCACCACCCTGATGGTGTAAATTAGAAGTAACTCCACCATCAGGGCTCTTCTCTGTGTGAGTCCAGATAGGATGAGAATTGTGCTGACAGCACATAGCTGCAAAGCTTAAGGATGCCTAACCCTGAGTCCTAATTTTCCAACCTGCCCATCCCAACCATCTACTTACGCAGAGCTGATGTCCTTAAACATCTACATTTTTCATTTCTTACCCATGCCATTTTTAAAGATTGCTTCTCATCCCAGGCCTATCTTCTGCAGTGGTGGCACTTAGTGGGTCATTTCATTTCCACAGCAGACATCCAACAGCTCTGAGGCTGTCTTCTTCCAAGAATATTTCAAATGCTTGTTGCATCTGCTGTGCACACACACATATATATATGTGCAGCACTGGGCAACACATTGGAAGAAGTTAGGTGTTAAAACTGAGGGACACATTTGTGGTGTCTTGCCACAAAGTGTTCCTCAAGGTGGTTTGCCAGAGAACTTTCCAGCTTCCTTCTTTTCTGAGCGTTTTACCAATCCTCAAGCCAGGAAAAGTTTGTTTATACCAGCAGAAATATTGTAATATTCACCAGAAATCTAGCAACATTCCTAGCCATTAATTTGGCATGTTAGAGAATCAACTTCCAGCAGACATTGTAGTATCCTAGAACGGTTTCAGTTGGAATGGATGTTAACTCTCAATTCTTTCCAGCTCTCTGCCATGCACAGGGGCCCCTTGCAGCACCTCAGGTTGCTCAATGCACCACCCAAGCTGGCCTTGAATGAACAGGGATCTAGGCCTTAAAAACATGTGAGTCAGCGCTCACCATTTCATTTATTTTGTTCTTGTTTCTTTGCTCTTCCAGCATTCTCAATTTCTTCCCTTCCTAAAACTGCCAAAAAGCTGTTAAAATGGACATTTGAAACTAAATGAGAAATAAGGTTGAAAAACTGAGAAAATTAGTTGTGACACCCTGTTTCCATCTCCTGGTGCTTCGTTTTCCCAGGCTTGGGGAAATTTGTTACCACAACATTTAGGAGCGATCATGGGCAAACCAGGTCAACTTGGATCCTCAAAGACTTTCAGAAATAAAGTCAACCTTCTCTCTTACAGTCAACCTTCCAGTTGCTGGCCTCTTTGTGTCCCAATTTTCCATGTAAAATGGGAATTGCTGTATAAAAAATGAGTTTGTTGTGTTAAAATGGGAATTCCTGTATTGTCCTTTATTGAACTGAACCTTCCAAAACTTACCCTGTTGTAAGGCTGCACCAGGAGCTCCACATCATTAGTTTAGGGTTGAAAAGGGTTTTGAATAGGGTTAATGTGCACTGATTTATAATGAATGGGGTTTATGAATAGGGTTAATCTGTAGTGATTTATAAGTTCTCTTACAGAGCAGGGTCAGCAGCTGTAAGGCTGCAGAACATCACCCTGCTCTATGACATCAAAAAATCATTAAGTTTGGAAGAGAACTCTTAGATCACCAAGTTCAGCCACCAACCCAGCACCATTCTCACCATTCACCACGTCCTCAAGTGGTGTATTCACATAATTTTGAACTCTTCTAGGTATGGCGGCATCACCATTGCCCTGGACATCTTTCCTAATGCCTCACCTGAGTGAAACTTGAGGCCATTTCCCATGTGTAGGGTCTTTATTACATCTGACTTCAGCAGACACTGTGCTGGAATAAAGGTAGAGAGGAACAATGTGCTTCTACTGCTGAAGCTCTGTGTAGTTCAAAAATGCCTTAAGTGTGTTGTAATTTTTGAAATAAATGTATTAGACTTAAAAGCTCACTCTGATTTTGCATGGTAGCAGCAAAGTGCTCAGGGAAAGAGAAATTTCAAGTCAAAACTGTTGTGTAATTTACCTGCCTCCTGCAAGGTCCTTCTGAAACTCAGTTTGGAGCCAACACAGCTTGGGGCCATGCTGAGAAATCTTATCATACTGCAAAGGAACACAATAGAGGTGGTGGGGCTTTCTGGGGGCTCCTGTGGCTCACATATCTGTGACTTGACAGCCATGTGGTTGTGGTTAGCATGTTGGAGAGCTGTCCAAACCGGAAAAATGCTATAAAACCAGAGAATGTTACTGAAAATATGCCCAGCTATTCTATCTTGTCTGTGTGACTGCTCTGGGGGGCTGATCTCTCATTGTGTGCACATCTTTCCTTGGGGAAGTCAGCCTGCACATTTCATATCTGCTGCTGGATAGGGACCTGCAGCACATCTACTCTTGCAGGGGTTTTTCAGGTGTGTTTTGAAGAAATTGTTTGCCCACCCAGCTCATGAAATCCAGTGTGTCAACCTCCTGTCTTGGTTTGTAAATTTCATATCATCCTGTATTTTTATATTCACCTCACAGTATTAATCCCCTTACCTCATAAGTCTGGGGTATATTAGTAAATTAGTAATATCCATTTGCAAAATATCCAATTGCCTTTTAAATTTGCCTCTGAGGCCATGCTGGATGCCTGGACATTTCTTCATGTTCAGTAACATGAAAAATTAATATATCAATGATTTTTTCCTTCTTTGGAGCACATTAAAATGCCACCCTATTATTTCTTTCTTCAAGTATCCCTGGCAATCATTTCTTATGTAGATAAGAGTTGCTTGTGCATGGTGTCCTTTGGTTCATTTCGATGAAATACAGCTTTTGAGGAAATCAGAGCCAAGAACTGTGTGCTTCTAGTAAAGTCCAATGTACCTTAGGTCAGAAATGTTTTTAGGACAAAGCTATGGCATAGGAGAAAAAAAAATTAAAAAACTAAATGCAAAACCCTCCAGTGGATGAGAAAAAAAAAAGAAAAATATATTTCTGGTATAAGGTTATTGAGTGCCAAAAGAGTAAGGCTGAGCTTCCTCAAGATGGCAGGGGTAAAAACATTGATAAAAGCAGTAGCAAAATAAAGTGTTCCAATTTAGGCGCGCTAGTTTTCCAGAAATAATTTAGAAGACTATGAGAGAAGGAAGCACAAAGAGAACTAAAGGTGAAGAGTAAAGATAAGAATGATTCATAAATTGAAGATGATATTTTTATCCCTTCTGCTGCTAAGAAATAATGCACAATGTAACAAGTACTTCTTCAAGGGCACTGGAGGAGCGCTGCACTTTAGATATTGGAAATAGAAAAGCCAAGAAGAATATGTCCAAAAATCCTTGAAGGTGTGGGGTAATAGTATTTTATTTCCTTAGTAATTGCCATGTATTAGAGCTTGAATTGACTCTGAAGATGTATTCTTGTAAAGAGGAACAAAAGATTAAATGGAAGTAATCTACAGAAATGGACTGAAGAGAAGTTTGCTCATAACCGTAGGAAAGGGGAAATGAAAATAAGAGGCATGTAAGAACATATCTCCTACCTTCATTTTCTCTAACCAGGCTCTGGGCACTTTAACCTCTTTTCTAGATAAGACACCATTGTAAAAGGCAATATAAAGGTTGTTGAAGGCAGTAATGAAACCCTAGACAAAGTGTATTTCAGAGAGAAGATTTATTATTTCTATATTTATTATAAGTGTACATCTTGAACAGATCTTTGCAGGATGACAGAGTGATAAAGCTGGCAGTTTCTTGGTCTTGAGATTAAACGGTTTGAAACTTTGCAAAAGCGTTGGGTTCAGAATTACTTTTGCAGGGTGTTAGAGGAGAATCAGTGTTTTTGTACTCAGTGGCTTGGGTTAAGGGTTCAGCTCCCAAGATTTAGTCCGTACCTGCCTTGGGCATTGGTGTTGGCTTCTGGTTTTTCTTCTGTTATGTCCAACAAATTATCCTTGTCACCCCTCAGTTTTTTGATATTTCGGGGCTTGTCTTTTCACCACGGTGTGAGCAAACAAAACTCCCCATGACACATAACACAAAGGAGTATCATTTTATTAATTAAATAATACAATTCATGCATCACCTCAAATTGAAACCATATTCTGCTGGATTTTTTTTTTTATTTTTGAACCTCTAAAGCAAGGCTTGGGAGGATGAAATGTTCTAGGTAGGAAAGAAAAGGGACAGCATTTAAAAGGTACAATCACCCTTCAATCCTCCTAAGCAAGTGGGAGCAAAACATTTCCAAAACCAGGGAATACAAGAGTTGTGATGGCTCCACAGATAATGCAGACCAGAATCAGAAACCTGTAGAACACCTGTATCACTCTGTGTTTTCCCTTTAACTGATGTACTCTGACTCACCAAATCTCAAAGATCTGACTTACTCCAGAAAGGCTCTTTAACCTTACAGAATTAATTTTATAGAAATAAGACACTTTTTTTCCCCCTAAACTACCCATGCAAATTTGAGCATATTGGTTTGATCACCAAATGCAATCTAGGGCCAAATCCTCCCCTTCCTTAAGAACTCAAACAATAATGTGCAAATTTGCCCTTGGCAACTTCTTTCTCTTGAGTATGTGAGCTGTGACCTTGATGGCAGCATATTCTGTGTTTTCTCACAATACAATTTTCATTATTTTTTTTCCCCCAAGTGCAGAAGTTATACTAGCAGTGATGGTGAAACACAAATTCTTGGCATGCTTGCCAAGAGAGAATTAAAAAAAGTTATTGAGAAGCATTGGTGAAGTGATTGAAATAATTTGGCATGGAGTTACAATGCCTTGCAGATAGGATTTGGGATTTTTGGGTTTAGGGTTTTTTGGATAATAATAATAATAATAATAATAATAATAATAATAAGAGGGTCCTGAAATATTGCAAGTTGGGTACCATTGCCTGAGAAATCTATTTCATTTGTGAGAAATGAAGTACAATTACATTCAAATTGCTCATGCTTGATGCAGATGCAATGGAATTTAACAAAAGGCACAAATCAGGAAGCAAGGAAAAGAAACCTGTTCTCCACCTTGCTGATGGATTGATGAATGTCTTCTATTTTGAGGAATACTTTTCATAATCTCGTGATATCTAAAATATGGGCTTGAGATATGCATCAAAAGAGGTGTGAAATAAGTTACAGGACATCTGAAAAATAAAAACAAAATAGCATAATGTGGAGAAGTTAACACATGAAAAATATAAAAGTGCAATTATATAATGCATAAGGGGGAAAAAACCCTCTGTGCTTGCTGCTCGTTTATAAATGTGCGTACAGCGATGCCATAAAATGTTTTTTATCATATATTAAAAAATGTTTAAAGCATAAAAATTCATAATAAGGCATGTAGTTCTGTCCTGTGAGTGATGTGAATCAAGAGAATGAACTTGACAGATAAAGCAGCAGTAGAGTGGAGGCCATCTGCTATAGAGGGAAGCACAAAGTTAAATAATCAGAGATGTATATTTGTTATGGTGACCCAAAAAGATGTAGCCGTCCAAACCAGATTTTAACAAGTTTCTGAAAAGTTGAGGAAATTTCCTGATGATTGGATGGCTGCTAATGAAAGCCCTGCATTTGAACAGATCAGAAGAGATGACTCATTAAACTCATTAGTCAGATGTCAGTCTGACGAAACTGCAGAAACATTTAATTCAGGACTCAGTCAAAAAAATAACTACAGGTTGAAAATATAACTGATTCTGGTCAACATGTTTGTATGGAAGTAAGTATAATCAAACAAACATAATTTTTTATGACAATAGGGCAGATCTAGTTACTAAAAAAATGGTGTTGACATAATATACTTGAATTTCACCAATAAATTTGATTTAGTACCACATGACTTTTAGATTAAAAACTGGTACTTTATATTGAACTAACAGGGCACACATTAGATGGATTAAAACTCCCTGTCTGACAGGTCTTGAAACAGAGTTTTTAATGTGTAGAAATCCATGAGTTGAGTTGCTGCTAATGCAGTCTTCAAGGGATTAGGGTCTTAATCCAGCTCGCTTCAGCATTTCTATCAATGAAATAAATCTTTACCAATAAAATCTGAAAATGCCACAATGGTTTTAAGTAGACCAGTAATGAGGGCAGTAATGAGTGAAATGCCTAACCAGAGGTCCAACATTTATTAGAGCAAGTTCATAAACAAAACAAAAGGTCCAGCACCATCAACAGAAACCATGGATCAAATTTATAAAATAGAAAACACTGAAAAAGAAAAGCTGGTGGAAAATAATCTCAAAGGTAGGAAATATAAGACAATGACTGGCTCAATATGGGATTTAGGATTGATATTTGAATAAATATGGTTTCATAAAATACCAAGTAGGAAATATCATGGAAAATATGCAATATTGTCACTGTTATAATTAGAGGATTGTTTTAAAAAGAAATGTTTTCCAACTTTTCAGACAAAATGACACTTGGAAAGAAAATTGGCAATTTCTTCTTCAAAAATGTCAATACAAAATATTGTATATTTCCAAATGTTCTTTCAGCTCCCTTGGCCACAAAATTTATGTTGATTTTGACCACAATTCATGAATAACTCACATCCCTCTGGAGCCGTATTTTCTTGATGGGTTTGTTGGGATTTTTGTCCTAATGAATGTATCCATTCAAAAAACATTCATCTCTGATCATTACTCAGCATTGTTAGAAAAGCTATGAAATTTCTTGTGGCTTCTTCAAATAAAATGGAGAAGAAAATGAAAGCAGATGGAGGACAAGTATTATCTATTTCTGTTTGGGGAAAAAAGCCTTTCCATGTGATTTTAGTATTGTGTGTGGCTACTGACATGTGGGGAACTTACATTGCAGGAGAACAGACAGAAATGGGTGTTTTAATTTTCAAGACTCAGTTTATAAGAATGCTCAAGATTTAAAAGTAAGAGAAATTCACACTTGAAATTACACTCAATTTTCTACCAGTGGCAGTTGCAGCATACTGTATCTTTTCATCAGCCAACATGGCAGATTTCCTGTTATTTGGAATCTTTAAGGTATCTCTCAAAAAATGGTTTTGTTTAAGCTACCTACAGGAAAATTAAATTCAGACAACACTCCTTACATAAAATAGATCATCGTTATCTGTCTTTTAACGCACAGAAGCTTGAAAATGAAGTCAAATCAAGTTAAAAGAAATCTCACCATTAAAAAACAAAGAAAATTGTATTTAAAAAATGCCATCTCGGAATTAATGGACCTTTTGTAAAAAGGTTTGAATTTAAACTTTCATAATTATACTCTAAGGTCATGCTCAGATAATTTAGAATTCTTTTGATTTCTTCTAAAAGAAAAAAAAAATAGAGTAATTCCTGGCTCAACCTCTGAAGCTCTCACTAGAGCATCAGTGATCTTCAGTTACCACATCTCTCCCTGCAGCTGGGGTAAAATCCCTCTTTCTGCCTGTAAAAGCTGGTCTGATGCCACATGGCTCCCCCTACCCTCAGAACACTCTTTTGTAATTGTTTTATTTCTGGACTCTGTCTGTGTTTAATTCTAAGTCATCTTTCTGATTTGAAGCATAGCATCCAGCTTGGTCATCTTGTTACTCATGCATGCAGTTACACACATTTCACTAAATCTGGATCCCAGCAAGGATATGCCTGTGAGGATATGGAGCTCAAAAACAGGCTGGGTGACACCCTGGGCTGATCCCCAGCGTGGGCAGCAGGGCAGGGGGATCCTGCCCCTGTGCCCCTGGGCTCAGGTGAGAGCCCACCTGCAGAGCTGCCCCAGCCCTGGCTCCAGCAGCACAAGGAGCTGGAGCTGCTGGAGGGAATCCAGAGGAGGCACCAACGTGATCAGAGGGATGGAGCAGCCCTGCTGTGAGGAAAGGCTGAGGGAATTGGGATTGTTCCACCTGAAAAAGAGGGTGGCTCTGGTGTGACCTAAATGTGGCTTTCCAGCACCTGAAGGAAACCTGCAAGGAAGGTGAAGAGAAACTATTTACAAAGGCCTGGTGTGACAGGACAAGAGGGAATGGCTTCAAACTGACAGGGAATAGGTTTAGACTGGATATGGAGAATAATGAGTTACTAAGCCACTGCCCGTCATATTTGAGTAGATGTAGAAGTGTTGTGATGAAATCTGCACTGACTGGAGAAGGGGAAACATAACCCTCATTATTAAAAAGGGAGAAGACCCAAGGGTGTTGGGAAGACCCAAGGGTGTTGGGAAGACCCAAGGAACTACAGTCAGTCAGTCTCAGGTGTCTGGTAGGACCATGGAGCTGTTTTTTGTGGAAGCTGTGCTAAGGCATGTGGAACACAAGGAGGGGACTGGTGACAGCCAGCACAGACCCACTGAGGGCAGATTGTGCCTGGCACATTCAGAGGCCTTCTCTGTTGGGGCCCCAATGTTAGGGGATGATGGGAGAGCATCTGACTTAATCAACTTGAGCATTTGACTCCATCCCACATGAAATCCTGGTCTCCAAACTTGAGAGACGTGGATTTGACAGATGACTCCAGCGGATGAGGAGCTGGATGGTCTCACTTGAAGAGCTGAAGTCAAGGACTTGATGTCCAAGAGGAGGCCAGTAGTCAGTGGCATTCCCAAGGGTTGGAATTGGGGCTGGTGCCATTTAACAGCTCTGTTGGTGACACAGGCTCATTACACCACACTCTCTCGTGTCTGACATATTAATTAATTTACGAGCTCCATAACTCAGCAGCTGATCCACTGAAACATGGCAAATCATTTTTTTTTTCCTTCTGTTTCTTTAAATATGAAGCATTGCAATGCAGAAGTGTTTGGACAGGTTGAAATATCCTATTTTGATATTATTTCAAACCTAACTGATACTGCTACTGTCTGAAAATACGTTGTGAATACTTGGCAGGTACTTTTTTCCTCCTTTTCCCTGTTGTATACATGGTGAGTTGTGGACTTGGAGGATGACAATTTTGACAGAAAAGAATCCCATCAGAGCCCATACCTTGTATTAATTCATAGTGATATTTTGATACAAATATTTAAGGAAAGGGTCTGTGCGATAGAATATTTGACTGTAAACAGCAGACAAAATTTGAATGACAATCACTCAAATCTTTATTCAGTGTAGATACAAATATCTATTTAATCCCATGTTGACTTAGTAAACCAGAGAAGCAAAGTACTTTTCTGCCCAATCACTGTTTTCATACTGTCAAATACAGGGCTTTGGTGAAAATCAATAGCATTTTTCAAAAATTATGTTTATATTAGATTGCTTAGAGAGGTAGTGAATGCCGAGTCCCTCAAAGTGTCCAAGGGCAAGTTGGATGGGCTTGAAGAAACCTGGTCAAGTGGGAGGTGGCATCATCCCATGGCAACTGGATGATCTTTAAGGCTCCTTCCAGCCAAAACCATTCTGTGATTCCATATTAGCTATTTCCAGTTCTTCCTTTCTCAAGGCACTTTATGTTGTTCTTTGGTTGTTAGCAGCTTGGGTAGCTCACCTGCAAAACAAAACATTGAACAGCAAGACAGGGGCAAGCTGTTGAATGCAAAACGTTTCTAAAACATCTACTGAAAATATTAAACCTTCTGAAAGTTCCTGAGAAAGTATGAATATTAAGAGCAGGAGTTTGTAGGATGTTTTTCTTCTTTTTCTTCCCAAAGCTGGGAGAGACAGTTTTAAGACATATGAAGCCATTTCCCACCTGTAGTGCAAAGTCTGTTATCTTCCACTGATTCCATCTTGAAATCTACTGACCCTTTCTGAGGCAGGATTCTTATGCTGTCTGTGGCAGCGGTGGTCCTGGTGGTTTCCACTGTAAATGATACTATTTCTTGAAGTATGAATTTGTGTTGGTGTTTTTCACAAACGAGGTGGGACTGCTGGGGTACATTCATTGAGCTTTATTAGCAGCATCAGCCTTATTACGTGGCTGAGACGATAGGAAGATGACAAAGCTCATGTACAGCCAGCAGCAGCCAGACTCAAACTACCATTTAATTTCCTTGCTTGCTATACCATTGTAACTTTTTCTACTTTCAGACTTTACAACTGCAGCTAAGCCTAAATTTTCTTTTCTTTCTGTTTCTAAAGCCTACTTTCTCAACTTTCTAAAAATCTTCTTACCTTTACTAATTCCCACAAGAATTCAATGCCCAGTTCATGGTGCCTGGGTCTGTCTTTACAAGAGAACAAACCTCCCAGTTATAGGTGGGATATTCCCTGATCCTCCTCTCCCAGCCACATGGTTTCCAACACACTTTTGCTCTTGGCTGCATTTCACAGGGACAGCAGAGGTGCCCACTCTTGGATTTGTTCGAGCAATAATGGAAACTTCTGCTCATAACTAAGCATTCCCTTGATGTTTTCCATTTCCAGTGCAGAGGAATAGCCAAAGTTGCTTTGTCTCTCTTTTAGCCAGTTTCATGTTCAGTTCTTGTTCACCACTTGTTCAGTTTGGTCTTGTTCTGTTTTGTTTATAAATTCCTATGCAACAATCTCACTCTTTCCTTTTATATTGTGACCACCAAGCTGATCTTCTTCAGCTTTACAACAGGCTTCTGATCTCAAAAATTCACTTTATTTTGTGTTCTGGAACAGTACAGTGCATAAGAGGTTAAGACAAGGATGAGCTACAGGTTATTGTGAGTCTGCTCTGACTACTGGAGTTAGCTGAAATTCCTCCTCTCAATGCAAAAGCTGATTAAAAAAAAAATAAATTTCGCCCTTAATTACTCCAGAGACCAAAGTCTGTACTAGCTAGGAAAGAACATTTCCCACTCAAATCAATAAGTGTTTTTGAGAGGTGAGAAAAACATACCCAGCAGCCGGTCTATCCTGTTTATGATAACTAGGATGCATGTGTACCTCTGTATTAATATTGCTCTGTGGTTTTCCAGTTTCTTTTTGTTCGTTCCTCAGCAAGGACAAGGATCATCACATGGCACCATATGTGCTGTGTTACATAATGATGATTCACCCCCCAGAGGTAGCATTGGGTTGGAAATGATGAAAAGGCTATGCCAAGTTAACAAACACTCTGCACACATTAAAATGCAGCTGTGAGTTTCCACGTAGATATCTGGGGGGGGGAAAAAAGAGAGAGAGAGAGATAGATACATGTTGATTTATTTAACAGGTTGTCCAGCCTATGTGTAAAATCTTTGTGACAGCAGAGTACATCTTGACATCCTGCAGCTATCCCTCAGCTTACTCATCTCCTACTGGGAAATGCACTGTCCTTGTTCACTGCCACCTCCTCTTTCCACAGATATACATTTGCAAGTTGTCTCCCTTTTGTAAAAAATAAATCAGGCATGAAAGCCTTTTCCAGGTTTATTCCCTTAATTTATAAATTAATGTATTCTTCCTTTGCACGTGTTCTGAGCTGCTTTCTCCACTTTAAGCACCATAGCAGCTGTAAGCAAGCAGTCAAAATCCAAAGAATCTTTTTCTGATAATGGGGTTTTTTGCTGGTTAAATAAGGGCGTTGCAGGCTGTAAACACAGCACAGACAAAATAATGTTGCCTGCTTCTTGAAGGGTCTTCTCATGGCAGGTGAGATATCCCTGGCCAAACTCACCTGGTTTGCTTCACCTGGCGAAGAGAAGGCCAATGGCAGTCAACAAGTCAGGTCTTAGCATCAGGGGGATATCTCCAGTTCTGCTGAGAGTTTTGTTAAAAAAAAAATATTTCATTCAAAATAAGATTAGAAGAAAAGAATGAAAGGGGATTTCATCCAGATGGAAATGTGTTTTTGAATAAATTCTGTTTATGGCAATATTTTCCCAGTTTTCGTCAGCTTTTGTCATCTGTTTAGTTTATTTGTTGTCTGACAACCTTTGAAATAAGATGTTTGCACAAATGTGAAAACTTTCCATTGCCTGTTTTCCATGTCATTCAAAAATTATTAAAAAAGAAAAGAAAGAAGGAGCTATGTGATCTAGAGGTTTTCATAATCCTGAAATCTTTACATTGAACACGGCCTTCTTGGACACAGGAAACAAGTCCATTCCTACGACAGGAGCTGAAGAAGGAGGTATTATTGAAGAAAAATACAGAAAAAGGGGAAAGAGGAGCTGTAACACTTCATAAGGCAAGCAGAAAATCAATCTGTTTGTGCACTGTTACCTCCCACATCATTGGCCAGCCGCTGCCCAGAGCACAAGGGCTCCTGCAGGATGCAGCTGGCCCTGCGAGCAAAAATACGTGCAAGCCTAAAAAGTCGCTGATGAACTGTGCTCATCTCCTCCAGCCCCAGGCAGGTGCACGGCTGTACCTGGAAGCTGTAGGCAGCACAGAAATGTAATATTGCAAATATGGAAATGTAATATTGAAAATGGGAGCCAAAGCCTCAGCAGAGCTGCAGCTGATCTGCACGGTCATACAGAGCCCCCCATGAAGATGAGGTGGACAGAAGGATGTTTTCCACAGGCCATGTTCATATGAACATGGTCCCGTGGTGAAAGTGATTATAAATGTGGGCAAATTGCCCATGAAAAGAGCAGAGGCTCAACACCCAGACCACAGCAGACAGCTCATTTCGCTGCTGCAATACCTTTGAAGCAATGTCTGATGCTTCAACAGTGAATCCCTCTTTATTGCAGGTGGGAGAAAAGCTGCAGGTCAGTCCCATGAGCTCAAATCAAAGTTTCCTATAGAATAGGCCAAGTCTTTGCTTGCCTCCTCAGTTACAACTGAAAGATTGGTGACAACACTGATAGAGCAACAACCATAGAGAGTTTTGACTGCTCTTATATTTTCTTGAGTGTAGAACTGAAGTTTCTATCAGAAAGCATCTTAGAGGTTCAGATTTTTGACACTGTGACTGGTTATCTAGTGTGGATTTTGCATCTAGACTTTGTGTGCAGAACTTTATTAAGCATAGTCCACAGTGTGGACTGGACTGTTTTGAGAGGAATGTGGAAAACATGGAAGAGATCATGATTTTCCTTCTGCACTTATTTATACTCTCTTCTATTCTTTTTGATAAGTAGATAAATCAACTTCCTTCCTTTGATTAAAAAAAAAAATATTCTAAGAGCTTTGAAATTCTTTGAGCTGCTGAGCCCTCAAATCCAGAGCCATCTTTCACCCCATTATCCATATTCCTGCACTGGGGACCAAGGATGAACCAAATGAAGGAAGTTAGACTACATCTGTAATGGGATTAATGGAGATTTTAATGGGTGATTTATGGCAGATCAAATGCATTTGAATCAGATGCCGAACCAAAATGTTCTAGCAGACATTTAAAGGAAAATAATAATGAAAAAAACTTTCATTTCCATTTATAATCTACCTTTGCTTGATCTTAATCAGTTAGCTTATACAATATTCATAGCAGAAAAAAATCCTTCCTATATCTTTTTTAAACAGTTTCACTGTAAGCCTGAATGTATGCGAAAAGGAAATAGTAATAATGAATAGAGAGTTTTGAAATATTCATAGGGAAATTCAAAGGGTTCAGAATCTGATCTTTCTCCATTACTTCAATTTTGCAAAATTATTCTGTTTTGGTAGAATTTCCAGATACTTTTTTTTTTTTTTTTTTTTTTTAGTCAGAAAATAAGAAAACTTTCATCCTCGCATCCTCATCTTTGTTTTTTGAGCTTAAGCTCATCACGATCAGTTTTCACAGCGCAACATCTTAGGCACAACTCTAAGCCCTAAAAACAAGTATTTTAGGGATGTAAAATGTACCAGTCTGAAATCACAGTTTAGAAATATGCCTTTTATTTTGGCAAAAAAAAATAAAATAGTGCTACATAAAAGCTTTGGATTGCAGTATCCTGACAAAGACTTGTAAACTCTTTGTGTTATAAAGAATCAAATTAAACTTTTCTCTGTTCTTGACCCTGTCACAATATTCTATGAATATCCTCAAGTTTAAGTCGTTGCAGCCTAGATGAAGTCTGTGAAAATGAGAGAGTTGGGATAACTGAAAAACGGGCCTTGAGCCTTTGGTGAATACTATACATCCTTCAGTTGGCTTTATCTTTGATATATTGGTGTTTAAAGTGTGGCTAAGACCAGAATATCCTCAGTTGGAAGGGACCCACTAGAATCATCAAAATTCAACTTCTGGCCCTGCCCAGGACAGCCCCTGTTTGTTGACATTAGATAAATCATCATGGGATGTGGATACAGAACTAAAAATCTTATTCTGTCATCACCTTCCTACCTTATGAACTTGTCATTTTGGAGAGCCCTCTGCCCCACCAATCTGCCAGTCCACTGAAAGCTTTGGCTGCATGTAGACACTAGAGAAAATCAAAACATGTGCTTCAAGGAAAATCAAATTTCTGGGGAAAATAAATAGAATTCTGTGAAAATCAAGACCTGGAGAACTAAAAAATATCAGGTTTATTGTCACTTTCACGTTACAAGAAAGCAGATAGCAACAACTACGCAGTTGACTTTCCTAACCCATATTGACACAAAAAGTCATGTCCTGACTCCTTCACTGGGTGTCCTCGGACCTGGCTCTTGCAGGGATGAGGCACCCTCTGGAAAAATGGTGGGAAATGGAACTATAGATAGGTAGGGGAAATCTAGGGGGCAATCTACCTGACTCCATAGGAAACTGGACTCATGCTGCTTGTGAAACAAGTTGTTGGCTCAAAGTTTCTGCAGCAGGAAAGAGAAATCCCACAGTTCTGCTCCCCATGGGGAGGCCAGAGAGGTTCCTGCCTTGCTTGCTGCATCCCAGCCCTGGGAAAAACAGACTTTGTTTTGATTTTTTAAAGATTTTTAATTACAATGTTTATCATTCCACAGGAGATAAGAAGCGCACAGAGTGAGGGGATCCTTTTCATTTTCTTATTTATTTTTCTTCAGTGCTTCCTCCCTTTTGAATAGTACCACTTCAAGTAAAAATAAAATTTCCCCTTTGGTCAAACACACCGGAGTTTTGTTGGAAACAAAGCATCTGAAGCTGTTTCCATCTTATTTCCTTCTCTCTAAATGGTTTGCCCACACATTTGAGGAAGGCAATCCCTTTCATGTCGCGTAGCACATCCTCACTGGCAGCTACAGTGTGTGCACTTTATTAGAGCATTTTTCCCCCTAGATATAATGGCACCAATTAAATTACCTTGCAGCCTGACCTTAATCTGGCAGGAATGATTATTCCATGAAACAGTTAGGGCTCTAATTGACATGAAGTGCCTGCAAAATATGTCTTTTGCAGCAGACCCTGTCAAAGTCACATTGATATGCTAATACCTATAGCTGGCAGAATCACTTCATAAAGAGAGACACTGAAAATTGAATTATTTCAATTTCAGTACCTAGGAATCTAGTGATCTGTCTGTATATGGAACTAAGTAGGTGCAGTACTTTATATGGGTAAACAGCTGTACTAGGGCGTTGCTATGGAAACTGCTTGACTCATGACAATTGTGTTAGTGATGAAGTCATTAGTGGTGTGAAATGTACTTTGAGGTTGTCAAGTGTACACTCCAGGAATATTTCAACAGTATTAGTGGAGCCTTTTCATTTGCATAATTTAGGCTTTCACATGCGATCTCGTTACGGTGCGGGGAGATGGGATGCCACAGCAGTGGCAGCAGGGCTCTGCTGTGGTGCTGCAGCCAAAGGCAGTCAGTCCCTGCATGCACAATAAACCTCTCTCTGTAACTGAGCCTTCCTTTCCCTGCCTCTCTTTTCCTTTCTTTTCTTTTTTTTTTTTTTTTTTTTTCCCTTTTAATAAAAATGTTTTGAGCCACAGGGCTCTTCAAAGGATGAACTCCTTAAACTTTTATGGTGCCAAGTTGACTTTGAGCGTCTGGACCTCTGTTGTTTCTTTTTACTGCAATTGCTCCGGATGTACTCCAGAGGAAGCACAAGTGGGCTCAGGATCATAGGGGGCTACTTTTTCCTCATCTCTGCTATTCACTCTTTATTACAGTTAGTGTGATTTCCTATGCTATAAAGCTGAATGATGAATCCCAGGGCTTTTCTTGCAGTCATGTGTCCTTTCTTCTAGTTTTAAGTGTTTCAGACTATAGAAAGCCCTCTTTTTTTTCCTGCTGGCAGGAGGATGCAAAGAAGATCTTAGCGGGTCTTTGACAAGATGTCTGAAGGGCGCTGGCTTATCCTGGGTTTATTCCTTTATGTGTTCTGTCCCTTCTTCTGAGCAGGCAGGCAGGGATGGAAAAACAACTTCCACCTCTGCTTGCTGGAAGGACACATCCTCTGCCATGGCAGTCACCTGTCAGGCCCATTTCCAAATAAATACCAATGGTTCCCTGGGTGGGAGAGCCCCAGAGGAGGGTCAGGCACTGGAACAGGCTGCCCAGGGAAGTGGTCGCAGCTCCAAGCCTGTCAGAGTTTCAGAAACATTTTGGACAATGCTCTCAGCCATATGGTGGGATTCTCTAGCCCTGTGCAGGGCCAGCGGTTGGACTCAATAATGTTTGTGGGTGCCCTTCAAATCTATGAATATTCTACAACTCTATGAATCTACAAATTTAAAATAATAATAATAATAATAATGGGGAAGGAGCGCTTGTTTAGTTTGCATGAGCACATGTAAGCAGGCACACACACACACAGATGCAGAAGATGTCACCCGTGGCAGGAGATCAATGCAGGAGCTCAAGATTTTCACCCAGATAAGTTAGCAGCCTGCTAATACCTGACCTCATGAGTTGATCTTATTTCTTTACAGCGTCTGATCTATTGAAATGCAATCTAATGCTGTATGTTCACTCTATATGTTCAGCCTAATGCTGTATAATCACCAGCCTCTTATGTATTAATTACAGCTTAACTTTACAATTGGGATGAGCAGAAAAGTAAGCATGAAATCAAAGCTGGATTTGATTAGCATACTATGACAGGATCTTTACTAGTCAAGGGTATCTTTAATATTGTATTTAAAGTATGTTCTTCTGCATGTGAGGGACTGGAGGAGACATTTCAGCAGACTCTGGTAGCATCATAACAAATTATTTCAAATCCTTACTAGTTTGAAGAGATTTGAGCTCTTCACAGAGTTCAATGGCCTTCTGAATCAGTTTGTTTTCCTGTCCAGAGTCTCCTGCTCCACCTGAAAAAAAAATAAAAATCTGCTTTTCCCCTTGGAAAGAAGTATTAATTGTTTTAATGGTGACATAAAATTCATTTTTCTTCTTTTTTCTGGAAATTCAAGATGATCTATTGGTGTTGGTAGGCTAATGGAAAAGTGAACAGGACAAAAAGATGAGACTCTTGTACTTTGACGCAACCACTCCATATTAAAAAAAAAAAAATTGTACATCAAGCTTCATACTGAAATCTTCCATTTCTTTCAAACCTAGTTCCTGAACCCACACATTCTGAGTTGATTTTTTATTCCTTATTCACTGACCCCTTAGAATTTTCATATTTTGGACCAGTCAGGACAGAAGATTTTGCATAGCAGATCCCTAAATTAACTTCCTTCCATTGCAATATGTGAATGCTGAAATCATCCCCAGAGAGCTGGCTGGAGAAATTAAAAATATCTTCATAGTAAACTGTGATTTAAAATAAAAACATTCAATTTTGGCATTAGTCATTCTACGATTCCTCCATATGTTTTGTGCAAAAAATTCTTTACATTTTTTTTTTTTAACAGCAATCACAACAACAACAACAACAGCAACAATACAGAGAGAAATTTTTCAGTTAGCCTTCAGGATCTTATTCAAGTATGAGAAGTTAGATGGATTTAAGATCATGAACTAGATCTTTATGTACAGGATGGCCACACATGAGTCCTAAAGGCAGTTTAACCTTGAGATCTGTGTGGGCATATGTGGTCTACAGAGAATGCTGTGAACATCCAGGTTCCTAAATCACTTTCCTGAGAGAGAGATCCTGTCAGTTCAAAGAATTCCTCCAAGTGTCAAGAATCCATCACTAGGATAAGATGATCAGGACATTGAACAGGGACCAAAACTGGCTGTAAAACACATTTAACTTCCATTTATCTGAAATTGCAATGGATGAGCATTAGGGCATGGATTAATGGTTTATTTCTGAGTTGTGGTAGGCCCCAAAAAAGTTGTGTTTATGAAGGTTTGCATATGTCAGAAAACATAATTAGGTCTCAATTTCTTGGAGAAATGGAGAGCCCCTTATTCACTGCTTCAGCCCTATGGTGAAGTTCCCCATCATCATTAAGGGGTAAAACTGATTGATTTATTTTGGGGGCCACATTCTGAATTGAAGTTTCGCAAGGGAAACAAAAAACCAATGAGGTTTGAACACCTTCTACTGTTCATCTGGCCTCTCAGATGGATTGAGAGAGATGTCAGAGGGGTTTTTTCTATCAGAGAATCCTGTGGAGAAACTCTGGTGCAAAACAGAGAGCATCTCAGGGCTGATTTTGTGTGGCTAACACACCTGATGTGAGCTGGGGTTAATCAGCAGTTGCTCCTCCTTACACAGGGGCATTGAGATCTCCTTCAGGTTCTTGCTGGCACAGACTCAGTGAGGCAACACCACCCTTAAAATCACTTTTTTTACTTCACAGACACAACAGTAAACTCCTGAAGCCAGCCAATGATTTTTCTCAATTGGAGCTTGGTGGCAGGGGTGATTTTTGAGACTGCATCTCTCCTCTTCCATTTATAATTAGCATTTCTCGCAAAAGCTTTACAGCATTTTAATTCTCTCTTGCTGATACTCTGCTGTCTCCCAGGCCATTTTGAGTTTGCCTTGGGTTTAGCACAGCAACAAGCCAGGGCTCAGCAAAGAGAGGAGACGACGTGTAAAAAGGGAGAGAGGCTGTGTTGTGATGGACAAATAAGAGGAGCACTCCAAACTAAAGACTTCAGGCAGGTATGAAATGACATGTCTGGCAGGTTTTTTCAGGCTTCCCCGTCAGTGCAAACCTGACGGGTGAGTGGAAGTGAGCAGAGAGAAGCTTGATCATCTTTGTTCAATCCTCCAGAGGAAAGCTCCCCGCAGCACTGATGTGGGTTGGTTTTTTTTTTTTTCCCTCCCTAGAAGAAGCAGCAGCAGAATGTTAACAAGCTTCATTTTCTATTCCCTACAACGAGGAAGTGACCTTTGCCCACTTCCCTGGCTGTTTGTGTTCTTGATGCTGATAGAGCCAGATTTTCACAAGACAGACCTGGGTAATTTTCATGGCTGCCACACTATTGCAGACCAATTAGCAAGCCAGCTTGATAGGGTAAGGTTGTAGAGATGCCCATGGCTGCTCTAATAAAGTTTCCTGTGTATCAGTATGATGCTATTGATTTTTCCCCCTTTGGACCCAAAGACTAAAGTTCATGCTCTGCAGCAGATGGAGTGAAAACAGTGGAGATTCCGTAGCATGTACACTAATTTAACCTTTTGTGAAAAGGGGGGAAAAAAGAAAAAGAGAGAGATGCTGTATGCAGTGTTCCTTTTGCTTTTGTACACATTATTTAACATTAATGTAAATAGGATTGTGCTGATGATTCTGGTGGTCTAAAGGTCACTGTGGATTACAAATTGAGTCGCCAGCAGAGAGTGAGGCACTTTGCAGGGACACACAGGAAAATATGATTCCCACCAGGCGAGGCGGACAGGGGCAGCCAAAGGGATGTGGGAAGGACAAAAAGCAATGAAACTGAGAGTTCCTGTGAAAGCCATCACTGCATCATGAGCTTGTGCCCCCCATTTGAGACATTCACTCACTGAGAGGGGAATTTCAGCCACTCTGCCACGTTGCTGTGCTAAAACTCTCCTTGGAGAGATTCAGCACTTGTCTGCAGTTACATGGAGAGTTGATCCATGCTGGAAAGGGCAGGCTGACCACATCGTGCCATTATTATTATTATTTCATGTCATGGATTGTCTGGTTTTGCTGGAAAACAACTGGAGGCTGGCACTGCTGAGCAGGGGAGGGGATGGGCTCAGGGACAGCAGCACCCTGAGGCTCTGGCAGGGCTGGCCCTTGGTTTGGGCTCCTTCTGTTCTGTGGGGACTCAGTTCCTGCCCTCCCACAGTTCCACTTAAGGGTTGTGAGCCCATCTCCATAATTTTTGAGAGAAAAATAGCATGGGGTTTTATTTTGTGGGACTGGGGGTTTTAGGACGGACAGCCTTTTGCCTTTATCTTTAATCTCCTTTTGTAAACACAAAATCTATAATACAATTTAAACAGAGAAAGAAAGAAGGCTTGGGAGCTTTGCTGTGATGTAATGTTTTTTCTTGACAGTTTGTGGACTTCCTCCCAAATTAGGCTGAACCCTAAACCACATTTTCCCTTACTTTTCAGTTGTAGGAATCCAAAGGAATAAAAAAATTGCTGGCTTTGTACAAACAGAAACATTTTGCTTAATGCAATCCATTTATTTTTTTTATCCTGCTGTCTGAAAACTCACTTGCCTGAGCACTTTTCGAAAGAACTGAATTAATTCTGTGTTATAATGAGTGTTCCAGTAGGTAACTGGTTGGCAAAGGGCCAGTTTTACAATCTACAATGTAACAGAATGTATTGCTTAATGACGTTAATAATAATTGTGAACTCTGTGGATTTGGGTAATTCCTATAAGATATTTTTTCCATAAACAAAAGTCAAATTTCCAGCTGCTGAGTAATCCTGGTCTATATATTTCATTCTGCTTTGTGGCTGTTTGCTGTAGATTACTTTCTCAAATTTTGAGCATTAAAATGCCTCTCAGTGTGAATAAACCCTTAAGTTTGTATTGAACACAGTCTGGCATTTGCCTCTTGCTGCTTTATGTTCAGAATGGTCAAAAGGAGCAAAGTGGCTCCACTGATTTCATTTTGTTCATTTTGTACCTATGTTGAGAAGAACAAGGTAGGAAATATCTTCTGGCCTGTCCCAAGCCTCTGATTTTGATGGGACCCTGCCATTTACAAAAGTCCATGGAAGCCTCTTTAATTTCTCTTGAGAGAAGGATTGTACAGCCCGTGGCACTCTGGGGAGAGGATTGCAGCTGCTGTGTCTCTGCAATGTGCCATGCCACCTGGGGAATGCAGGAAAGTCACACAGGTGTGGAGAGGGGTCTGAGGGCTGCCTGTCCAGCTGGAATGGAAATGCAGAGTTCAGGGCAGGGGAAATTCAGAATACACACTTTTGGAATAGCAAACTGTATAAACTCTTCATGGAAATCTGTGCAGCCATTGCACCTATGTAGTGCACCCCTGCACTGAGAATACATGAGCTAAGGCAAAGACAGCTTATTCTTTATTTTAGTGATCATTCTGGTGAAGTGTGATCTACATTGAAAGGCATATTAGGCATAACTCCCTTGTTTATTCTTTTGGTTTACATCAATCACATCTCCCAAGAGGGCAAGGAATCAATCTGCCTTGCACAGGGTGAGCTCTCAGAGTAAAATGGGACACTGCCTAGATCAACTTTGTTCTTTGCCTTGGACTTCATTTCTTTGAAGAGCTGTGACCTGTATCTGCACCAAGAGCAAAGGAGAAGGAAGATTCCTGTCCATCACTTGGAATCTGACACCAGGCACAGGCGTAAGTCTGGTTTTCAGGAATATTCCTTTGTGCTGGAATATGTTCTGGTGTGGGATGGTCGATCTGCTAAACCTTTCCAAAGAAAGCTCAGGAGCCTCTGATGAAATACAGGGTATCCTGAAAAGGATACCAACAAGTCTTTACAGTATGTCCTGAAATGGTATTGAGAACTCATTCTTTTAAAGACTTCTCCCTCCCTCTGTTTCCAAGCATGGCATAAACATTTTACAGATGTTCTTGGATCGTTAAAACACATATAAAGCTGTACTGGGACCACCTACAAAGGAGAAAAGGAAGTGCTTGGAGCTGAAGGGGCTGAAAATGGCCATGGATCTTCCCAGACATACACATTTGGTGGCATTTGCTGAATGCTGACACTGCTGGAGTTAATGACTTGAGGGGATACACAAGTACAGGGCAAATCCACGCAGTGAGGGCTCACTCCACAGCATCCCGACCAGAACCACAACAGGGAAAACCATTTACCCAGAGCACCACCTTTTGGTGCAGGTGCTGTTTGCAATCCACACAGCAACCCCCGTGGGAGGGATGGAGCAGGAGACAGAGGCTGAATTCTTCCCTCTTCCTGCAGTGTCACAGCACTCAGCCATGCAGAGCAGGTAACAAACATGAGTGCAGCCCTTATTTCTGGGGGTCTGGGCTCACTGCTGCTTAGTCCTTACCAGACAGTGATGTTTAGACACCAGAAGAGAAATTAAAGTTGGTCTCATCATCCTGCGCTGGTGTCCAGTTACTGATGGGCGTGAATAGAGAGTGCTCCCCAAGAGCCAAATGTCCCAATGTCCTGGGAAGTCACAGCACAAAGACATCCATGGGCCAAGAAATGGTGCAGAAGGACACGTGAGATTGATGAGACTGTATTTGTCATCCACCAACCAGCCTGTGCAAACACTTGCTGTGAGATGTTTGCCCTTCCGCTGGCTGGGTTTTCTACTTTGGCCAGCAGAAAATTCATCTGGAGCCTCTGCATGACTGAGAGCTTAAGGG
The DNA here is from genome assembly GCF_028551555.1 of Melozone crissalis. NCBI lineage: Eukaryota > Metazoa > Chordata > Aves > Passeriformes > Passerellidae > Melozone > Melozone crissalis. Next base: position 19,760,652 of record NW_026535814.1, read on the forward strand.
AAAGCCAAGGGAAGGTTTGGCTTTAGAGTGCACACATGACTTACCTGCCCTGAAAAGCAAATATTGTCTGGTTCATTTCTCCTTGATCTGCTACAAGGACCAGCAAGTCTTTAAGGAAATACAAAAGAGTGTATTTTGTACTTGTGGATCCTCCTCTTCCATCACACCCAAGCAATCGGGCAAGCTAGGCAAGTAAAAAAAAAACAAAACAAAACAAAAAAAAACCGCAAAAAACCATCCCCCAAAACAAAAAAAATTAAAAAACAAACAAACAAAAAAAACCCCCAACAAACAAAAAAAAAAAAAAAAAAAACAAAACAAGAAAACCACCAAAACAACAAAAAACAAAAGAGAACTTGCTAATAATAGGGAAATAATAGTTGTGAAACCAAGTAGAGTTAATAATATACATTAACAATAGAAATAATACCTGTGAAACCAAGTAGAGTTAAAATTCAACACATTGGTTCCATTTATGTTGTTGTCTTTTCCTTTACAAGTTACTCGAAGACAAATAATCAAGGCAGAGAGCAGTTTAACTTTCCAAGACATAAAAAGAGCAGAAATATATGGATTACTTGGTCTTTTTGCCAAGGCAGGAAGCCTTCCATCAGTCTGGGCTGGAGAGAACAATCACTCAATGCATGGATCTGCCCCAGGAGGCGGCTGCTGATGCCACCAGAGCTGCAGTTCTGTGAGGCACAGGGAGACAGGAGATGTATGAGCCTTGAAGGGATGGTGCTGGTGAGGCCTTTTCTGCTGCTTTTCCATTCTGCAAGATTCAGTTCAGGCTGCTCCCCGTATGAGAATGATGTTATAGCCCAGCATACAACATCACAGAGAATAAGATTAAGCAAAAATGAAATGGGAAGACAAAAAGAAAAAAAATATATAACACCCTTTCCCCTTCTTCTCCTATAATTTCCCAAGTGTCTGAGCATTTCTGGGATGGAATAATTCTGCAGATATCAAAAGTAATGAAAACCATGCCCTGGTGTTTTTTTGGTCCTTTGGTGTTTCCAAGCCAAGTTTGGAAGCCACCTTTGAGTTCTCCTGACTGTTCCAATGGCTGAATGTATTGGATCAGGGAGTCAGCAATGACTCCACTCCATGGAGTGAGGCAAAGCTGGTAACTCAGCAATCATAGAATGGTTTGGGTTACAAGGGAATTTAAGGTCACCTGGTTCCAGCCCATCTCTCATGGGCTTGGTTCCTTCCTTTAAAGGAACCTTCCTTTGGAAATTTCCTTCCTCCTTTGCTGCATAAAGTGGGCAAACCACCTCTCTGCGTCTTTCTAAAATTGTTTGTGCGGAAAATAAACATACCAGACTTGCAGTGCTGTGAGGCTCTGCTCTGTCTCACAAGAGCTGCTTTGTGAATTCCTTCCTTCCTCCTCCCTTGTGCATCTCACCAGACAAGTTCCTTTGCCCATACCAAGGGCTGATTCCTCCTCTGCCCATTAATGCTGCTCAAGCCACCAGCCAGAGGGGTGCCCAGAGAAAATCTGACAAGACACGTCTCTTCATCAGATTTTTTGTGCACAGGACGCCTGCCTGCTTCCCCTTTTGATTTAATATTAATATTAGTGTATTTATCTCTTTTAGAGCTGACACTGTGCCTTGCAACTGTGCAGGCTGTGCAGAAGGGAGCAGTCCCTAGGCAGGCATTACGTCCTGACAAACAGAGGGAGCACAGACTGCTCTCTATCGAGAGCTGGGGCATATATAAATCATTGGAACCCACATGAAATTAAACATCTGACCTCTATACAGTTCAGATACGCGGTTTCCAGGCCCTGCCAATCCACCAAGATGGATTTCTGAGCTGTCACTCGAGCCCTTTGAAACCAACCCCTTTGACAGGTAAAACGAATTGGCAGAAGAGGCATATGGGGAGTGCAGCCTCCAGATTGATGAGGTATTTGAGAGGGAGCAGGTTGCACGTGTGGGTTGCTCATAATGCCTCGCAACCCTGTGGCCAGCTCACATTTCATGCCTTCAGCCCAGCAGGGTCCATCCACAAGATCTGGAAGGTTGCTTCTCCATTTTGGAAACCCCCAGGATGAAGGGGGTTCATTACACACATGTGGTGGTGCAGGGAGGGAAGCCTGACCCCTATAAGAACATTTCAAGGGAGAATGCAAGCTCCCCTTTTCCCCAGATAATCCCTGCCTCAATTTGCTGCCAATGCAAATTTTATCAACTGACTTCTAGGTGTCACTGATTCAATTAGGCAAGGTCGTTTGGTTTGTTTCTTTCGCTTTTTTTTTAATTAAATTAATTTTTATTTTAAAGTTAGGAAAATAACCAAAAAACATGAGTCCCCATCAGATTAAAATAGTCTGAGCAGATTAAAGAGGCAACAGGCAGAAATTGATGCACAGGAAGTTTCAGCTGAACAAAGGAAGAACTTCAGCGTTCAGTGACTCTGCACAGAAACATGTTGCCCAGAGAGGTGTGGAGTTTTCCTCACTGGAGATGTTAATCTAGGCACAATCCTGTGCCATGTGCTCTGGGATGACCCAGCTGGAGCAGTGGGTTTGGGCAAATGACCCATTGTGGTCATTTCCAACCTTATCTATTCTGGGTTTCTGTGAAAACTGAGCTCTCAAAAGTGGACATTTGGGAAATAAATCCATAACCATAAGGCCGGAAGTTCTTGTGCCAGTCCTGCCTTCTCACTTGGTTTTGCATGAGATTTTAGCTCGTCTTTTCAGAGCTCTAAGGCATTCTCATCCTGACTTTGGCATTTGTAGGATTCGGAGCAGCATTCAGCCACACCACACAGGAGAAACAGGACCCAGTCCTGTCTGCTGTAATGAACCAGCAATTTGGGTTCCTGTTAATGATTTGGGTTCATTAATTCTGTCTTGTCACACGTGGGAAATCCACAGTTAGTGATGCAAAGCTCTTTTGGAGTCAGAACAGAGCAAATGGGCTGCATGGCAGCACGGCCCTGAAGCATTTGCTGCCCTGGGGCTCTTCTCTCTCCAGGACAATTTCGGGGTAGTTCTGGTCATTTCCAAAACCCTGCCTGGGATCAGCTCAAGCTGCTTGAGTGACAGCCTCAGCCTGAGTGTTCATATCCATGAAAAATGCAGCTGTCAACTTGAAGCATACAGCTGCATGGAAAACAATTTTCCCCTCCCATGAAAATGTGAATATAAAAGCACTTTTTCCTGCAAAAAATGAAGACAAAATGTCAATCTAGGGATATTTTCATGGGCTGAAAATTTCAAAATGATATTTCAGCACAGGTCATCCTGAACATTACCTTGTATTGATTTAGTTTTACCTTTTCCATTTTTGTTAATATTGCCCTTTCTAAAAAGTTAACTATACTAATGTTCTTTCTATGAGAGCGAGAAAAAAAAAAAAAAGCTTGAAAATATATTGCTGCCTGTAGATGGAACTCAGACTTGTGTGGGCCAGGGAAAAAGCTTTCCTGGCAAATTCCTAGGCCTGAACTCACTTCCAGAAGGGAGCAGGTCAGCCACAGTGTTTGAAAGCTAAGGAGCAAATATCTGTTTTTCTCTAGTCACTGCTTTGGTGGGAGCTGTGAGGAATCTGGGGCAAAGATTTCTCCCCATGTGCTCTGATACAGCAGAGATGGGCACAAACAGAGACATCCCCTGGCTTTTTCAAAATTGTGGGTTTTTTTGGCTGAAAGAGAAACTAAAGGAACAATAGCAGAAACAGAAAAGAAGAAGCCAAGGCCAAAATAAATTCTGCTGTGGATTTCAGTTAGCTTAGAGTTTCACCCTGTATTCCATACACATCTCTGAACTCTCAGGACATCAAGGTAGCACATTTATTACTCCCACATTGCACATGAAAATTGAGGCACGTGAGGAACATGTTCAGTCCCTACCATGTATGACTTGGATCAAAGAATGAGGCATAACTAATTCAGGCACTTTTATTCTTTGACTTTTATGCCAAAATTGTTCAAATATTTTTGGCCAGGAGCAGTAGGATCAGCTATTTTATTTTAATGCACTACCCTCTTCCCCCTGCTTGCAACAAATTTTCTCTCTTGTGGGGTAATGTCTTTTTTTCAGTAGTCCATTCCTCATTTGCCTTTTTTCTCTCTTAGGACTTGTTAATAATGTCCACCCTCTGTTGGTCTTGGGTAGAGCTAGAGAAAATATTACTGTGAGATAAGTGATTATCTGAAAATTAGCTTAAATTCAATATATGACTTTGCAGGAATCTTCTTTATGTTAAAAAAGAATAAATTCCTAAAGCTGCAAAATGAGAAATTAGGTTTTAAAAAACCAGAAAGATTGTTTCTTAAAATCAGTCAATTTAAAAGCAATTGAATCCTTTCTTCTTTCTTTTTTTTTTTTTTAATCAAAAATAATAAAAATTGAGGTGTTGACAAAGTTAGGGAAAGGAAAAATAATCTAAACAAATTTTTTCACTAAAACCAGAAAACCTGCCTTGAACCTGAATAAATATATTTTTTCCCCCTAAGAAACCTTTTGCTTTCCTGGGAGGCTTTTTGGGTCTGGGTTAGGCTTTGGGTGGTTTTTATTCATTCCACTAAATAAACCTAATTATTTTGCTTGGCTTGACTCGAGCTATTTTATTTTTCATTCCAGTTTTTCCTAAATGCACAATTTGTCTGGTTCTTAACGTGGGTTTGTAGTAGGGAGAAAAAGCATGCCAGGTTGGCAAGGGGGCAAATGTCTGTGCTGAGGCACCTTCTCCATGTGGTCTTGGTTTTGGAACCCTCTTCTGCCCCGTCAGGAGCATGAGTTGAAAGCAATAGTGACCCCCAGCTTGTTCTGAGTGTCACCATGGTTTTGTGGATATGGTGGGGTTTTTGGGGGGGGGCTGCAGTTCTCCATAATTTCTTCAGCAAATTGGTTGTAATAGAAGGGAAATAGATGCTTTTCCCCCCGTCATTGTCAAACGTCCCCTTTACCTTATTATTGTTTCAAAGCTCTAAAGCATAAAAGTGAATTTTAATGTTTCCAAATGACCTTCAAAATTCAAGACAAGGCTGACTTCTGCTGGAGTGTAATATTCTGGATCATTAATTTCAGTAGAGATATTCCAATTTGTAATTTCATTAAGTTTAAGAGCATAACCACTCTTAATACCGTGTTTCTAAATATGATGGGCTGTAATCTCAAGCAGCACAGTCGGCACAGCCTCAGTCACTCTGCCACAGCACCCCACAGCAGCCAGTGATGCCTTGGAGAGGTTACCTAGAACAGAGGCAAGACAGAGGTATAAAATAACTATATTTATTTGAAAGGCTTCAAAAGGTACACCTTAGGCAGTGCAGGAGCCTCGCAGAGGCTGCACCCAGTTTGGACAACAGGCACAGGTTTTTTGGGCAGATATAAGTTTAGTCTATTTGGATATCATTGGTTAATTGTCCAGTTATGGCTTTAGGTAATGAAGTCACATTGTCCCAGTTTGCTCCTCCCAGTTCACTTGTGTTTGTACTTTTCCTCAGCTGAGGCTGAGATGATGACCTTTAGTGATGACCTTTCCCATCTGGAAAAGGATTGTTTTGTCTGACCAAACTGTGAAGAGAACTCACCAACACTCTATTATTCAGAGTTATACACTAATGCAGGGCAGGATCTGAAAAATATAAAAGCTAAAACTTAAGGCATCACCAGTACCACGAAGGCAGGATTTTCCTCTGTATTTGGTTTCAGCCACTCTTTGATACCCACAAATAATCCCTGCCAGGGCACACGTTAAATACCTCTAATAGCTGATTAAGATATTTTTGGCAGGAAAGACTAGATGGTCTAGAGGACAGTGTGTTATTATTACCCTTCTTTTCAGAATAAATTTGCAGAGCACTGGCCACATGGAACTTTACAAAAGATTGGGATCCTGTGACACCACATTTTGTACCACTGGTTTGCATAGTGATGCCATGATTGCCTGGTTAGGCTTAGAGTTAGAGTTAGGGTTTGGATTAGGGTTAGGGTTACGGTTAGGGTTAGGGTTAGAGTTAGGGTTAGGGTTAGGCTTAGGGTTAGGGTTGGGGTTAGGGTTAGGGTTAGGGTTAGGGTTGGGTTTAGAGTTAGGGTTAGGGTTACGGTTAGGGTTAGGGTTTGGTTTAGGGTTAAGGTTAGGGTTAGGGTTTGGGTTAGGGTTAGGGTTAGGGTTAGGGTTATGGTTACAGTTACGGTTAGGGTTAGGGTTTGGGTTGGGTTTGGGGTTGGGATTAAGGTTCCTGTTACGGTTAGGGTTTGGATTATGGTTTGGATTAGGGTTAGGGATAGTTTTGGGGTTAAGGTTAGGGTTAGGATTAGGGTTAGGGTTAGGGTTACGGTTAGGTTTTGGATTAGGGTTAGGGTTAGTGTTAGGTTTAGGGTTAGGGTTATGGTTTGGATTAATGTTAGGGTTAGAGTTATGGTTGGGTTTAGGGTTAGGGTTGGGATTAGGGTTAGGTTTAGGTCAGGTTTGGGGATAGGGTACCGGTTAGGCTTAGGGGTTTTCACCTTGTGGTAGGACATAATAAACTACATCATTAACTCATTCTGCTTTCTGTGTTATTCCTACACAATCTAAACACCTGTAAATCCTACAGTCTTTTGGGTTAGGGTCACCTCTTGTGGGAAAACCATTTGTTTTCCTACAAGAGAACAACTGAGGGAAGGTGGCTTTGAGCGATTTACAAAAACGTGGGAAATGTTCAAGTCAAGGATTTGGATTAATGACTCCTTTTTTGCAGTGAATGTCCAATTCACAGGCTGTGGGCAGTGGCATTGTTAGCCTTCAGAAAAGCATAATCACAACAATGATTCTATGCAGGTGTTTGTTTTGAAGGGCTCTGGGTGTCAGGGGTACAAACCCAAATGTGACCCCGACATGGTTTCGGGATGAACATGTTTTTATATTCTATCATTATATAACTTACTTCTTAATTATTAAACTTATATTGTTCTATTGTATACATAGATTTCATCCAAGCATAGGCTCCTCGTTGTTCCCCTCCAACTTCTAACATAGTTTCTCATGATTCTTCTTACGATTAAACAATAATAACACTTAATTACTAAACAATCATCACATCTGACAATTATATCATTTATCATATACTGCTTACGCAGGTGCAATTTCACATGATCTGGCAAACACAAAGCCTAAAATTTTCAGTCTATTTTAAACATTTTTCCAGGGCCCCACTGAGTCTAGCTTCTTTCTAATTCCCAGAATTTTATTATTTTACAACCTTTTACTATCAGGGAGGGCTGACCTTTCATCATCTCATCTGCTGGAACCTCTGAGCTGTGTTTCAGTGGAGGAGTTGAGCCAGGGAGATGCTGAATGACTCCATGAATTGGTGGCTCAATGTCGTGTGTGAGCCTGTCCCGGTGCCTGTGATTAGTTGTTTATACAAACTAAAACAGCACCCACAACTGAGAGCTGGGCAGTGGCAAGGAGGGGCCCAGTGTGCCACCACTGGGAAACCCACAGAGCATCATCATTAATTCACTGGCCTGGAATATGCCAGCTCCAATCGTCAGCAGCAGAAAAGGAAATTGCACTGGACTTTTCACAGCGTAGGTAAATATCCCAGCCCTTGGCCACAAACTGATGGAAGGCCTCTCCTGTTGCCTACAGCTGTGCTTGGTGGAGTTAACCTTATCCTTGCCCTATCCAACCAACCCATGGATTAGGACAAAAAAAGTCTTAATTCTGAAAGGCTGTAAAAAAAGGCATTGCCTTGCTATACATTTCTTGAGCCCTGATCCATAACTTTTATTCTAGTCAGGATTTCTACACCATGTTTCTGTCTACCCTGAAGCTGGTATTTCTTAGCAATAATAAAATAATTGTTTCAGCTGATTACACTCCTGGACATAATTGCTGCAAACAAGCCTACAGAAATTAACAGCCTTGTGGTTGCCAGCAGATTTCTCATGAAGGTTGTTCTTGTAGAACAGACTAAGAGAATGTAGTTGATAGTTTCCTAAAGCTGACAGGTTTGATCTAGAGATGTTTTCTTGGAAGCAGGCTGAGTGGTCATAGGAAGTTTTTAATAATCTGGAGGAATTGTCCATTTTGTCCTGATGAACCAACGTCTCAATTTCAATCCATCAATTGATGGATTCAAATGAAACAAGAAAATTTCTCACCTTTTTCTGTGTTTATGTCATCAGGTTTTGACATGTTCATTAGCAGTGACAGCAATTATCTGACCAGCAAAATGCCTTTGCTTCTCAAGGTGCAGAGCTTTTCTTTACAGAAAGCAGCAGATGAAGCATGTTTAAATAAACTATGGGTTTTGTACATTTACAAGCTGATTTTCTTTCCATCCAGAGATCTCAAAGACCTTTGCACAGCCCTGTTCCAGGAGCTGGTTACCAAGGGGGACTCAAAGAGTTAAAAATCTTGCCTTCAGAACCCCATAGAAGGTTTCTGTGCTGAGCTTAAAAAGCTTCTGCAGTGGTTAAGATTTCATGCTGGCCATAGTCTGGCATGATGAAGAGTTTACAATTAAAGCTGATGAGCTGGAAAATAAGGAATGAATTCAAAATTACTTTGTCTGAAGAGAGTCTGAAATTATGAGAATATTTAGCACCCAGTGTTTCTTTTTTTCTTTTTTTTTTTTTTTCCTTTTAGCTGTCTCTCTCTCTGTGTATAAACAGGTTGGTTTGAAGAGCAGTTGAGAAATTGACTGTAGACAGGCAGTTTTTGAAATAAACTGAAATTCTAAGGTGGGAAAAAATTGCTGTAATTAAGAAATACACTTTGATATTTCAAAATACAAGTGAAGTTTTCAGCTTACACCAACATTTGCTAGACTAATAGGAATACAGACATATTGTATGCAAGATAATCAAAGAAAAATTAGAGCAGAACTGGGTCAGGTAGAATCTGCAAAATCATAGACTGACTAATGGGCTGAATTGCTGAACTGTAGAATTCCTTTCTTGCCAACCTCTCTAGTAATTTTCTCTCTGAGTAATTTCCCTCTGCCTGTACCATGGTACTTTCTGGTTTGATATTTAAGAAGAATAAATTCAGACACATGCCCAGCACATTACGATGAAGACTCTGCAACTTAGAGATGATATAAGTGTGCATGTACTAATTCCCTAGACTTGACGAGCAAGCTCCCAAGAAAATATGACTTTTCCCAGATGCAAACATTTAAGGTTCATTGATTTTTTTTACCACATTTGGTTTGGCCAGGTGTTTGCAGAGCCCCTGCTTCAGTGGTGTCTTCAATTAACCCACTCTTTGGCCCCTAAATGAAAGGCACAGCTTCTGGAGAGGGTCTGACTCAATGGGAAGGTGTTTCAAGCACCCAGAATGACTCAGATCTGGACCAATGAATTTAGCCTTGACCACTACAAATGTCTCATTTGTTAATAAAAACTTAATAAACTTCAAAAAAGGAAATATCTTAAAAGTGATTGGGTTTTACCCTGTATTTGCAAGAATTCCTTTTATCTTATTATACTACAAGTTCTTGAGCACTTGAACATATCTCCAAGAGGACTTTTCTCCAGTAACAATTCATTTTCTCCACTAGAAATTGCAGTCTATTATGCAAACTATTAGATCACACTTGTCACTGTACAACTCTGGGCCATCTCTTTCTTTGTCATTCAAGGGATAAATTCTCAAAATATCAGTACAGCAAAACTTTGAGATACTTGCCCCCCGGGTTTGTGATTTTGCACCATGCTGTTGAATGATATGGAATCATGGAAGTCATGATATGGAGTCATGATATGGAATCATGGAATGGTTTGCACTGGAAGGGATATAAATCATCTCATTTCAAACCCTCTGCCACAGACCGTGACACTTCTCACCAGACCAGGTGGCTCAGGATTCCTTCCAGCCTGGCCTGGAACTCTTCAAGGGATGAGACACCCACAACTTCTGATATTATTATTATGATATGATATTATTATGATATGATATGATATGATATGATATGATATGATTTGATATATATGATATATGATACGGTATTATATGGTATTATATTCTTCTCAATCGTTTCCAAGCTCATGCCATATCTGTGGCATTTTCTGATGTTCCTCTGTACTGCCACTCGATGATGTTGCCCTACGACAACAGGAGCAGAAAAACAAAATGTAGTCCAACAGCACTGTTTCCCTCTCAAATAGTAATTCAACTTTCAGTGCTACCCCTTGCTGTCTGTTCTTTGTGTCTTAGGTAGCACTTTACCAAAACCTGTAAAAATAGCCTAACAAATGAGAATTTTCACATCTCTCATACCTAGAAAATCAGTTACGTTTTTCTAGAAACCAGGCATTTATTGGAACAGTCTGGCACAATCTGTTTTGTGAACACATCTTTACCAAGTTCCTAAACCATCTGAAAATGGGAGTTTGGCACTAAAGGGAAACATAATTTATTTAAGATGCTGATGGAGGCAATGCCAAAAGTGCTTGCTTTTTACAAAACATCAGGAAGAGAGTTTGTTGGATGGAGCTAGGAGCAACCTGGGCTACTAGAAGCTGTCCCTGCCTGTGGCAGGGAAGATGATGATCTTTAAGGTCCCTTCCAACCCAAACTGTGATTCTAAGAACATTGTAATTCTGATATAGCTGCTGAAGTCATTGGAATTCCAGTAACTTTTTGTTGTTGTTGTGTTTATTTCAAGTTTTATAGAATGTGCAAATATGCTTTGTGGCCACAAAAGTTGTCCAAATGTTTGCGTTAACAAAATAAAAACCGGAGTTCTCTTTCTCGTCTGGTTTTCCTCTCGTTGTGCCCAGTCAGACATTTAATTAGTGCAGCATATTGGATCTGCTCTCAGCTGCTTTCCACAGTGGTGAGCCATCTACATCTGTACACAGTGGGTGTTTAGCAGCACAGCTCTGATGTGCTGTGCTTTTACAGTGACCTTTCACAAGTGTGAATGGTTGAACAAGGTACCAGGGACTGGTCTGTTGGCCCCTCTTTGGACAGCCAGCAGGATAGAGGCTGCTGTGTGTCTGAGTGGCCTGCTGAAGGAAAATGCCAGGACAGCATGAAACAGGATGTTTTGGTTTGCTAGACTCCAAACTCTGCTCTGCTTTTTAAAGGTCTGTTTTGAGAGTACACAGGCTTCTGTATCTGTACACATGGCCACAAAACTGCCACGTGAAATTCCACAATCTGCAAGTTTAGCATACCATAAACAGTTGAACAAAAGAATTATTTGTTGTTTTCAGCTGAAATATTCTATTCTATTCTATTCTATTCTATTCTATTCTATTCTATTCTATTCTATTCTATTCTATGCCATGCCATGCCATGCCATGCCATGCCATGCCATTCCATGCCATTCTATAATTCTATTCTATTCTATTCTATTCTATTCTATTCTATTCTATTCTATTCTATTCTCTCCTGTCCTATCCTATCCTATTCCGTTTCATTCCATTCCATTCCATTCCATTCCATTCCATTCCATTATTTCCATTCCATTCCATTCCCCAGGCAGCTGCTCACGCCCAGTGGCTTTGCTTTCATTTTGCAAGATGAATGGGCCAAGTAAACTCATCAGATATTCACAGATCCACAGACTGGCTTGAGTTGGATGAGACTTTAAAGCTTTTCTAGTTCCAACCCCCTTCCATGGGTAGGGACAATGTCCCTAAACCAGCCTTGAAAACTTCCAGGGGTAGGGGAAACAAATTTATCTGGACAATCTGTGACAGGGCCCCACCACCTTCACAGGAATTATTTTTTTTCCTAATATCTAACCTTAACCTCTTGTCTCCCACTCCAAAGGCCTGTCCTGTCACCCTAAGCATCTTTAAATAGCCTCTTTCCTTCTTGCTGGTTCCCTTTAGGTACATGAAGGCTGCAATTAGGTCACACCAAAGCCTTCTCTTCTGCAGGCTGAGCAATCCCAATTCTCTCAGCCTTTCTTTCCTCACAGCAGAGCTGCTCCATCCCTCTGATCAACTTGGTGTTTCTCCTCTGGAGTCGCTCCAACAGGCTGATGTTCTCCCTTTCTGGGGATCCCACACCACATGGTATCTTAGCAGATACTGCCTTGATCTGATGGCAGTCCAGGAGGTTGATTATGAAATCTCACATCGTGGTCCCTGTGCTTGTCTCCACTGACTAGATTTCATCACAGTGGGACTTTGGAAGCTTAGAAGGAAGAGGTATTAATAACAGCAACAAAAAATGTGATTAACCATAGGGAAAAATCCTTTTTAAAGGCAGAACAATGCTGCTTAAATAATTCCAGGGACATAACCTTGTATAATTTTGCAACTCCCTGTTATGCTAACCTATCCCATCTTTTCCAATGCCTGACATTTGAGGGCACAGAACTCTTAATGCCTTTCCCACTTGAAATGCTTTCATCTGCTCTGCCAGCTATTTGTATCATCTACCATAAGAAAAATATCTGTTTACTTCAACCCATGTTGAACCCATGTTCAGGAGAGACAGCTCCAGGCTGGCCAAGGAGAGATTATACTGAAAAAGATCTCCTGATCATTGCCATGTGCCTACAAAACTTGTAAGCTTGTAATTGTCCTAACCTCACAAATGAGAGTTCCCTCCAATGGAGGGAATTCTTTCTTTTCAAATTATAAGCTCTTCCAGAAGGAGACATTTTCCTCCTAACAGTTCCCTGAAAGGTTTCTTGACAAACTGATGTCAACCTTCAGTGAGGGGAGAAAGGCAGAAATGTGTTGCTCAGTTTGGATCTTTTTTGCAAATGTGTAAATAATCCTGCTCAGCCTAACTAAACTGATGGGAAATGGTTGTTAGCAGAAAAGTTGGTAGCAGAAGAGTGAACTATGAATGCTTTCCAATATCAGCTGTTTGCATCTGTTATTTAGGTAGTAATATGCCTCCCTGTTCACAAGATGTTTTCCTTCTGTTTCCAAAGCAGCTGGTCCATTTCAATAACTTCTTCAAGTCCATTTGAATAGGAGTGCGGAATGTCTCATTCTGCTGTGCTCTGCTTAGACCTTTTTATTTTCACCCCCTGTTTGTTATCATTCTTGATTGTTCTTATTTCTCCTGCTTTCAGACTCAGCAGCAGTGATGCGACCAGATTGTTTTGTCAATTTGCACTTTCCAAAATGACCTCCAGTATTTTAGGAGGTTTTTTACTTCCATTCCTCATGGATCTCATCCAGAAATGGATCATCCATCTCACCCTTTACTTGAATCTCCCACCACATTAAGCAGATTATCTTATTTTGTCATACAGGACACTGCAGACTGTTGTTGCCAAAAATATTCACCATACCTTAAAACCCAAAACTATAATAGGTAAAGGCTGGAATTTGCATTCAGGTTTTGTTCCTTGCTTTTTCACATAACAGGGGAAAACATTGCCGGCTTCATAGAATCCTCCCTCAATTTCCATCCCGATGTGAAATACCAATTAATTAGCATAACATTACCAAATTAGTTTAGGAACACCAACTCTTGCTTGATTTCATTTTATCTGAATGAATCATTTGCTTAAAAAAACCAGCCAAGGTAGTCCTGGAACTGAATATGGAATATGGCTTAATTAGGGTGTTGAGGGACCTTTTCATCAGCTTTCTTAGTTTTTTTTAGTTTTAGCCCCAAGCACTATGTTTTCAGCCCAGAATACAGATATCTTTCTGGGTTAACCCCTTGGGGTTTGTTTTTTATGACAGCAACAGTTATGCATACCCTTACTATTTGGGCTTTGAATCTTGCTTCATTCACACCATTTAACCTAGTTTTTTTTTTCTTGTGGTTCTTCCCTCCAGAAGGCATGTTCTGTTTGAGGCAGGCAGAGGTTATTTTATCAAATAGTTCCTGTCAGCTATCACCAGTGTTAAGAAAACTGTGGTTTCATTTGTATTCCGCCATGGAAGGCAAAATATTTGAAGTCCTGAAATTGTATATGTTATTAGCTTTTTTTGATTAGGTGGATGAATAACTTGATTGAAACTCTGGTTGTAAAAGTTTTGGAGATGTTGGCATGCCTCCAGGATGAGGGTGAGTTTGGATTTCATGACCATGTTATGGTTTAAGTAACAGATAACCAGATATAGTCTGGAATATGATTTTTTTTTTTTTTTTGGAAGGGGGGCAGGGGGAAACAGGATGAATTTTACATGAAAACAAGAATTTTTCAAGAACTTTCTGAAATAAGGTCTGACCACAAAGGTTTTTTCCCCTAACTGCAGGGCAGTGGGTGTGACCACACAGGGGCATTTTAAAGAACGGCAGTGAGGAAAAACAGAAAAGCACAGAAAATATTTTACATATTTATTGAGCTTTCTGCCACCTTTGGACCTTTTCTTGGACTGCTGGTTTTGGTTTTATCTGTATCTTTGTTACAAGGACAGGACTGTGCTATTTTCAGACACTCATCACAAATCACACATTCCCCACTGGATCTGGCGTAGATCCCTCTTCATCCTCTTGCAGCTTTGAAGCTCATCCTGTTTATATCCCTGGGGGTTGTTGCAAAGCCAGGTAAGAGACAGAAAGGCACTTCAAGGCTTCACTTGGCTCCTCCCCTGCTCACCTGCAGGTTCCAGGAGAGCTAGCAGTCACAAGAAACTATAGAGGTTGAAAAAATTTGGCAAAAATTTCAGAAGGCGTCCCTACTGCTTATTCTTGTCTGAATAGGACTATTAGCAGAAAAAAATTGCACTCTGTTGTTATGCAGTCCCCTGACTGTCCCCTTTTAGCAAAGAGGATTTTGGTTTTGTTCCCCCTTTAGCAAGGGCTCAACACAGAGCAGAGCAGCCCTGAGGACAAGTCACTGACTTTGTGGCTGAGCCAAAATGTCCTGCCTTCCTCTTTGCTGCATCCAGGTCTCGCAAGAAATGGTGATTGAGAGAGTTTAATAAGTCACTGCTCTTCAGTATTTAGGATCCCAGGCAGTTCCCATGCATGTGGAATGATAGGCTGAGGTGGTAAGAGCTGTTTCATGAATGACATTTTAATGGAAGCTACGATCATTATAGGTGTCTTATCCTGACAGTATCTTTAGCTTCATAAGGGGATTCAGTCCAATTTACTATTTCTCAGTCTCATTCCCAGTCAAGGGTGTGAAGAAACATCTGTTAAATGCAGCAAAGAGTCCTACCAGTTGTACTTGTACCTGGCTGGCCCAGGCTGGTCATGCCCATGGTTTTGTTTGTGTGTGTGCATGAAATACCAGACACCCCTGAGCCACCTGCAGACATCCAAATCCTTCTATAGGAAGGGAAAGGGTTAGGAAAAGTAATTTTTCATTCATCCAAACACACAGGATTTAGATATGGATATCATGTTCATGTCAGGTACATCCCCAGACTAATTTCAGCCTATTTTGGTAAAAACCTTCTGTCTGTCCTGAGGAACAGCTGAGGCTGGAAGGGATCACTGGAGATTTTCTGGTACCACTCCTGCTCATCCCTGGTCTGAGCAGGATGTCCAGGGATGTGTCCAGCCAGATTTGGAGCATCTCCAGGGCTGCAGTGCCTGGGGTTGTTCCTCCCTGGGGAGAGAATTGTCACTTCCCTTTTGTGAATTCTTGTAGAGCCATCCCTCCCAGTCATCCCTGTCCTCCCAGCAGTGCCCACCCTCACCCAGCCTCTCTGCCTCCCAGTTTGGCACCTCCTCCAGACTCTCTGGTGCTGCTGCCCATGCATCAGTGCAGGTATTGGATAAAGCTGGCCCCAAAATTGGCACCCTTGCATCCCAGGGGTGCCTGCTCTCCAGATGGGCTTTGTGCTGCTGGTGGCAACAGCAGGCAGCAGCAGCAGATTCCCACAGGAGGTGATCCAGAGCTGGCCCCTCTTAGGAGCATCATCTGCAGCAGCACAGCTTTCCTTGCAGAGAGATGTCAGCCTCTCAGCAAGGTTCCTGCTGAGATTGCCACAGCATTGTGCCCTCTTTGGGCACCACTTCACCCCAGCAAAGGGAGAGCCCAAAGGGTGAAGGTAGCCATGCACTCACTTATGAAGCTCCTGCCCCCAGCAACAGGTCCTGAGAGTGGCAGGACCCTGAGGCTGAGGGCAGGCAGAATTTTCTAACACAAGACCCATCACCTCTTCATTTTCCATTGTAAGCAACTCCAAAAGTGAAAGATCCTCTTCTCTCCTAGTTATAAAAGATATAGTCACACTGTCATGAAGAAGCCGCTTCCTCCAAAAAAGCAATTTATTTAATATAAAATAAATTTTAGGTAAGCTTTACATGCTAAGCTATATACACTAGGAAAAGGAAAAAAAATCAAAAATAATATATTTCTATTGGTTTTTAATTAAAGGTGATTCTTTGGTTCTTTTAGATTTAGGACATTTATTATTGCTCTCTCATACCAAAAAAAATGAAAAATAAAGCCTGGTAAAGAACCCTCCAGGATTTTTGCAGTAGGGAAAAACCGCAATGAGGAAAAAAATATAATTGGTGTGGTTTTGGTGAAGACATCTGTCTTTCTGCCCATCCTGTGGTGTCAGCTCTCATCAGCAGAGTGCCAGCAGGACGAGACACACGGCCACATCTCAGTGCCCTCTGCAGAGCTTCCAGCAGGCTGACACTCCCAACCAAATTTGTCTTATCTGTACAATCCTGTCATCCAGACCATCCCTAGGGATGTTAAACAGGGCTGGCTCCAATACTGAGCCCTGGGGAACCACACTTGTGACCATCCTGCAGCTGTCAGAGCCGTGGGCTCTGCACACAGGGACCCCTCACTTCTCCCTCACTGCACTCGGGCACACACAAATAAACACATTTCATTTCTGCCTCGTCTTCATTCCCCCCAGAAAGTAAATATCCCTTGCCTTATTCTCCCATGACTCATTCACAAACCTTCCCACTTCTAAATTATTTTATTTTGTCTTGTCTCGTACTTGTTTATCTTGGGTGCAATCCTAACCTCACTGAAGTCAGTGGCAAAACTCCCATTGACTCAAACTGAGCCAAGATTTCTTCTTTTGTCTTGATTAGATTGTGGGTGTGTTTGCCTTAAATGTACTTAATCCTGTCCTGGTTGGATTGTAGCTTTTGGATAAGTGCCACTCTCTATCTCTGTATTTTAAGCAGTGTATAAGCATTTGCTGTTCTTGTGAGTCTTAAAGGATCATAATTAGCATGAAGGATTTACCACAGCAGTTCAGGAAGGTGTGGATGGAGGCAAATAAAGGAAATCAAACATGGGATTCTGTGCCTCAGACCCAACACTTATTTAAAATGAAGGCAGGGACCACAGAGGAGGGGAAAGCATTGCTCCTGTGCTTTGAGGCTCGTGGAGGGTTACAGCACACTGCAACTGCTATTGCAGGGAAATGCTGATGCCACAGAAAGCAAAAAAGGACGAGGTGACTGCAGTGCAATAATAACTCAGACAGGCTTAGTGAGAGGGAAAAGCAGCTTCCGTGCCAGCGAGCCAGCACTTCTGCTGCTCCAACAGCACAGGAGAAAATGCTGGTTGGCAGCCGCAGACAAAATAAAACAAAACAGCCCATTAAAAAGGCACAGGGCAGGAGGTCTGTGCTCAGATCTGCTTCTTTGCAGCAGGCACAGAAAACCCTGGCAGGCACTGCAGTGCTGGAGGCACACACAGTCAGTCCTGTGCCACACGGGGCCAAGAACCTTATCATCCCTCCTGGCATCCCCTGCCCTCAAAATGGGGAAAGAACAGTCTTATCCCCAGTTTTTGTTTGCCTGAGGTCAGGACTGCCTTTGGAAAAGTACCTTTTGTTCACTGTAGGGAGTGACTTCCCAAAAGATAAGCGCTTCTACCATTGCCAAGTCCATTCTAGAGGGAACTGGTGGAAATTTATTTTTTGAGGACACAGAGGTTTGATGAAGAACAGTCAGATGGGAGCTGTGGGGTGGGTGGAACAGCTAAAAAACATTCTGCCTCTCTGCATAGAGGTCTGTCAACTTCATAAATCAACAAGCTACAGAGGGTACTGCTGCCAACAGCTGATAAATCACTTCTGCTGGAGGGAGGAACATCTTGGTTGTGAGAGGGGTAAAGCTCTGGCACAGGGTGCTTAGAGGGGCTGGGACTGTCCTTGGATCCCTGGCAGTGTCCAAGGCCAGTCTGGATGGGGCTTGGAGCACCCTGGGATAGTGGAAGGTATCCTGCCCATGGCAAGGCAATTAGAGATTCCCATGAGGTAATCTCCAAGGTCCCTTCCAACAAAAACCATTCTGTGAGATATTTAATAGCACTCATTTGCACACCCACAGTCAGGAATTGTTTATAAAATCAACTTCTGTTTACCTGGTAGTGGAAAAGGAAAAGGAAAAGGAAAAGGAAAAGGAAAAGGAAAAGGAAAAGGAAAAGGAAAAAAGGAAAAGGAAAAAAGGAAAAGGAAAAGAAAAGGAGAGGGAGAGGGAGAGGGAGAGGGAGAGGGAGAGGAGAGGAGAGGAGAGAAGAGAAGAGAAGAGAAGAGAAGAGAAGAGAAGAGAAGAGAAGAGAAGAGAAGAGAGAAAAGAAAAGAAAAGAAAAGAAAAGAAAAGAAAAGAAAAGAAAAGAAAAGAAAAGAAAAGAAAAGAAAAGAAAAGAAAAGAAAAGAAGAAAACAAACAAACAGTACCCCAAAAGCCACCCAATCAAAAATACAGTTAAAAAATTCAGACATCTATTACAAAACTAATCACTAATTGGAAGTTACTCTGAAAGGTATAAAAATTACAAGGTAAATATATCCCTTTCACAGAGAAATTACCAAATGTTGAACACAGAGGGGGAAGACAAGCAAAAATAAAACACGATCTTTTGATTGAGATACCTGAGGTTGCAATACTTTGGTGTATGTTTCAACACAGTAACCTGATATATATTTACTAAATTGTTTGGCACATTCAGCATGTCCCCAGGGAACTGTTGGAGGGAACTAGCAGTACATTTTTCACTCCTTCCCTGTGCATTAGCAGACATAAGGTCACACTAGTATAGCAAAGATGGGTGCAGCCTCAGGCTCATTAGCTCACAGCAAGCTAGCCAGATGAGGCAGCGTGGTGTTTTCCTTTCATCATTCAAGCTTGAAAGGAAACTGTCGGCAGCCACTTGCTCTTAAAACAATGAAAATTTAGGTGACAGAAATCTCATTAGCTGAAAAGTAGCATTCAGTGGAGATAAAGATTTCTAGGTAAGGATTTCCCTCTTCTGCACACACACACAAACTTATAAGCAAACCGCATCCTTTGAATGCAAAAATCCATGTATGAGGGAAGGAAATAGTGCTTGTTAAGCTGCAGCAGCCACTGTGTTTCAGTGAATTATATTTCTTGCAGGAAAATCAATGTCTGGATGACTGGCTTCCTTTCAGAATAATGCATGCATTGTGGATGTATATACATATTTACAGAGCAGCATTTTAATCTGTAACCTTTGCCACAGGATTGACACTTTCTCTGCAGATGATTTCTTTGTCTTGCACAGAACTGAAATGCAGAAAATGCAAAGGGCTATAAATACTGCTGTTCTCGGGGTTTTCCAGGCTTCAGACATGATACATGGCCTGCTTGACAATTAAATACCTTTTGCATTCCAATTACTGTATGTGAAAGTCTATTCATGGTGTTTTATCGGTAATATTTCATCGCTGTGAGCTTTAAAGCTGAGTGGAGCCGCACGCTCACGTGGATTTCCTAAGGTCCAGGAGATCTGGGGTTGAAGACATATTTACACTCTTTTTATTTTTTTAATATTCTTTTTTCTCTGCTGCAGTTCAAGACTGACTTAGCAGAGGGATCCTTTCCCTGCTATGTTCCATGGGAACCCAATAGTCGTAATGATAATTTCTGAGTTCCCTGGTGGAGGCACGAGGAGGGTTTGTGCTGTTCTCAGTGATGGTGGTGTTCCAAAGTGTCAGCAAACACTGGGAGAAAAGCTCTTGCTCCCAGCCCAGCTGTCAAGTATGAGGAGGCTGATTACCAGAGGCATAAAAAGCTACCAGATGTCAAGCTTCCAGTAAAAATTTGTGGCATGCCACTCCGTAGGAGTTTCTTGAAAGCCATAGATGTGAAGGGTTATATTTGCCCTTCAAGTTTACATCTCAGCTTCTAATATATTTTCTTAGACTACCTCCCACTAGCAGCATTAACTTCCTTTTAGTGACTCCCTGCCTCAACTGTTGCCTTCCCATCTTTTATGATCTTCCTGATTCCTGTCTCTCCCCAGCTCCGTAGGGCACATTCTCTCTCCAGGATGCAGGAATCTAATCATCCCTAATATTGTTGTTACACTGGTGCTGACAGCACCGGACAGGAGAGGGTCTCCCAGAAATTCCCCCATGGCCCAGCTGACTGTGTTCCATCAGGGAATACCAAGAAATGGTCTCCATTCCCCGCTCTGGATTATTTTGCTTCCTCTCCTGGTCGCCTCTCATCCCTTCACTTTGTGACAAGAATTGATTTTGCCCTCTGAGCCATCTTCTTTTCCCCAGCCCACAAGGAATTCTCTCCCAAGTTGCTTTCCCATATTCCTATGTTCATCTTTTTAAGTGCTGAGGGACAAAACTGCTGGAATCACTCTCTCCACCTTCTTCTTTGCATTGTGACTTTTCCAGTCTGGACAAAAAACTCTGGTTTTCCCCTACAGTGTGGTTCACCTACTTTCTTTTTGTTTTTTTCCCTTAGCTTATTTATCATAAATAATATACCAGGGTATAAAATAGCCTTTGCTCCCTTTGTATAAACAATAACCCGCATAGAAGAAGTTTGCAAGGAGAGAAAGTAGGTCGAAACAACATGACTAAATCATTCCAAAACAACAATCGGAAAGAATCAAGTTCACACCTACAGGGTTTATGTGAACAGATTCAAACTTGCCAAGGCTTTGGCATTTATTGCCATCTCTGGCACTTATGAGAAGGATTCACCAAAGCTTTATGAGTCAAGGAAACAAAACAAAATGTCCAAAGCTTAGAAAATAGTTTTCATCTGCTAAAAAAAAAAAAAAAAAGGAAAGAAGAGTATTGCTGAACTCAGTAGCTGCAACAGGTTTTAAGTGTGGCTAGGCTTCAACTCCTTTGGAGAGCTTCCACAAAAGCAGAAGAGGAATGGCAAAAGGTCTTGGTCATTGCTACTTTCCCTTTATTCCGCACACTTTGCAGAATCTCAGTAGACATCTGCTGAAAACCTTTGAGAGACACTTATCCCCAGTTTGTAATTTCTCCAGTTTTTGAGTTTCCCCAGGGAAGGGCTAAGCCCAGAACTGCCAGGCCATGGTGGCCCAGGAGATTCAGCAACACTGGTTCTGATGGTTGGTCCTCTACAGGGCAAATTTCTGTCTTCATTTTCTCTTAATTAAGCCTCAAGAGCAAAGGATGGAAATGTTCCTAAACCCAGATATGTGGCTGTGGATCAGCTGGTTCCTGATTGTACAGAGGCTGGTGTAGAAGTGCAAAGCTGTCCATCTTTTCATTGTGAGGTTTTCCCACTTACACTAGGCCTGAATCTGAACCCAAAACAAATCAACATTAATTAAAAAAAAAAAAAAAAGAAAGAAAAAAGAAAGAAAAAGGGGAAAACAAGAAGTCCTCCTTCACTGCTCTTTCCACTGAACTTGAGCCATTTGTAGGATGACTTGGAACCAAACTTTGTGGTTGGCATCATTTTCTGCAATAAGACAAAACAAAATTTTGGATGCAAATACTTCTACATGAAGGAAAGCCTGAATATGGAAACGTGTGGTTTGCCCTAAATGTCCCCGCAGCACCTTTCCCAGGAGATCTCTGTTCTTTTGCAGCACAGCACCACAGGGAAACTGAGTCAAACTACCTAAAAGCAGAATAAGGCAGAAAATAGAGACTTCAGTCACCCAAAATGTCCCTCAGTAGAGAATGCAATTTGCTTCATTTCTTTCATCAAGCCTACTGGGTTCACAGAGTTCATGTTAACAATTGACTCATGCCAATCATCATGGTCACCTTTAAAAGAACTGATGAAGATGTCACTTCACAAAAAGCACTCTTCTAGACCCTTCACTTTTCCCACATGAAATATTTTCCAACCTGAAGTAACAAAAATAAGGAAAAATAAATTTAAAGTGCTGTTGATTTTTGTTTTTAAGAAAGGAGGGAAAAAATGCTACAGATCTTCTGTGAATCCCACCCTGTATTTCATATTTCTCCAGTGAGGCTCACATTCTTTTATTCAGATTCCAAAAGTAGACATAATTTGTTCCAAATGTTTTCAAAGGCAATCAGCAGCATCAACTTACATTCTTTCCAGGGTTGGGAGAAAACTGTGAAATCTTCTAAACACTAATAGAGGAGTGACTGAGGGGGAGGGATGGTGGAGAAGGGCAGATGGAAGAAAGTGAGAGGGGAAAATGAGGAGAAAGAAGGAGGAGAGGAAAAAAAGAAAGAGAAAAATTGCATAAAGGAGTATGGTGATGATCTATTTGCTTATATTGTTACAGTTATGACTCCTTGAACAGCTCTGGAGAGACTTTACTTCTTGCCAGCTGCATATTTCCATTGGCAAGGTAGCTCACAGTTCGTAGCATGATATTATGTAGCAGAATATGATTGAGAAATATGCCATAAAATTATATATTTATTGCAAGTCTGTCGGTGTGATTTTTGCAGGGAAGCCCAGCATATAAATCCCTGTGTGTTGTGTGTCTATTCTGTGTGGTAGAGATCTTTGCTGAGTTACCCACCAGTCATTGTGCAGGTTTAGAATCTGGACAGATGTTACCCGTGCAAATAAAGGCAAAAATGCTGCAATTTATCTTCCATTTAAGCATCTACACAAAACACAGGGTTGTTGAATGTCTGCCTTTAGGATGCAGCGTGGTCTGGAGCTGCCTCAGAGTGCAGCTGAAGGCTCGTGGTGTGCTGCCTGCTCTGCCCCTGGCTCTCTGTGTGGCCTTTGACAACTCATTTAATCCCCAGCTTCCCAAACCTATAAAACAGGACCAATAATTCTTGCAGTGTTTCCCACACAGGGGCAAGTGTAGGGATCCATCCTCTGCATGGCCCTGGCCAGGTGCACATCACCACTGACCCACAGAGCCCGACAGCTGGCCAGCACAGTGACAAGTGATGCTGGCCACCAGGGCCGCTGCCACACCGGCCTTTCTCCACCTCCCCACAAGCCTTTCTCCATCTCCCCTCAAGCTTTCCTCCACTTCCCCTCAAGCTTTCCTCCACTTCCCCTCAAGCTTTTCTCCACCTCCCCAAAGCTTTTCTCCATCTCCCCACAAGCTTTTCTCCACCTCCCCACAAGCTTTTCTCCACCTCCCCTCAAGCCTTTCTCCATCTCCCCACAAGCTTTTCTCCATCTCCCCACAAGCTTTTCTCAATCTGCCCACAAGCTTTTCTCCACCTCCCCTCAAGCTTTTCTCCACCTCCCCACAAGCTTTTCTCCACCTCCCCACAAGCTTTTCTCCACCTCCCTGCAAGCTCAAATCCCACAGTAAGTCCAGCTGGAAAACACGATTGCGTTTTCCAAGTGTTTCTGGCCTGGAGACATTTCTCCAAGCTTCACAATGGTCAAACATCTGCTCCTGGCCTGTCCCAGGTTGGGCATAGTGCCACCATCCTGAGATTGTCCCCACTAGCACAGCCCCACAGGCCACACTGGCCTGGCTGTGAGCACTGATGGCCAGAGAGTAAAGAATTGGTGCTTGGTGTTTAATGGGCACACATTAACCCTTAAGCCTTCCAAAGCTCTAATTAAGCCTGGCTTTCATTTGAAACACGCCACCCCAAGTGGGAGAGTAGGCCATTTGTTTTTACACAGCTGAGGAATGTGCATTTAACTATCTCAGGAAGGAAAAAGAAATGAAAAACACTTGGGGAGCTGGTAAATTCAACCACCTGTACCTCTGAAGCCCACTGGAACGTTTCTCTTCCCACTGTAGGCCAGAGCTTTGAACAACTGCAGGAGGTGGCCAGTGTAAAACTTGAATTTAATACAATGGCCTTTGCTACAAGCAGCAAGGCTTGGAGAGTTTTTGCCATTATTTTGTCACTGTCCATCCAGCACCAACAAATTCATCTGGCCTGTGTTTTTGTGCCATGGTGCATCTCCACCTCTGCATTCCTGCTCCTCTGAGGTCCAAATCCTAAATATGACAAGGCCTCCAGACAAAGCTGTGCAAACTCAGCTCCCTCTGACTAACTGTTTGGACAGTTTTAATCATAAACAGTATAGTAAATTAATGCTAGTCATGCTGGATTGTTTTAATGCCTGCATACTTTCTGCTCTGTGCCCAAAACAGTGCTGGTTTGTCTTCTGGCTGTGGCACCAGCCTCCAAGACATTCTTGTGCAGCTTAAAGAAATGTGTTTTGAAGGACACTAAAGGGGCCTGAGAAAGGCTGTATTCTGCCTTTAAATTGTGGGTGGACCTGGGGAACTGGTTCATGAGAATGAGGCAAGAATTTGTGAGACTTATTTTTTTATACTCACACCAAAACTGTGCATTAACTTGGAAAAGTTTTAAATTGTGAAATAAAGCCTACCAATGAGCTAAAAATAAAGAGGTTTTCATTCAAAGAGGATTGAAAAAAAACAGAAGGAATTGCTTCATTTTAAGTGGCAACTGAAAGCATGATGTTTGGTTAAAAAAAATCAACAAAAAAAATAAGGAAATGAAATTTAAAAAAATTTATAGTTTATTTGCTGGGGGAAAAAACCAGCTAGATTAAAGAAGAAAAAATATCATCAATAGAAGGAAGTAATTTAAACACGTTACAGAAGGAATCCTTGAGATTTGGTGCTCCAAGTTGTAAAACATCTTTCATGGGGAGGAATTGTGAACTGGGAGCAAAACCAAAATGGCTACTGAAATTAAATTATCTTGTTCCTCTCCGAGATGCCTCCACCTTGGTAAAAGTTTGAAAAGTTAAGTATGCTCTAGATTTACAACCTGGGGGGGGAAAAAAAAAGAAAAGAAAATATATCCATAACTGAGATTCAGCAATGAGCTTTTCCTCCACCATTGCAGATGGGAACCTCTACACCTCTTCTAGAGGCAAAAGGCACAAGGGTGTTTTGCCTGAGCAAATTCATTTTTCCCTCTTTCCGCCTGTCCAGGTGTAAAGCATGTGAGTGTATTAATAGGCTTTAATAAGCATTAATATGTATTTCTGCACTTGGTCTGCTGGCTGCAGAGAGAGCACAGCACCCACAAGTGTCACTGGCATCCGAGCCTGAGGTTGTCCAGCATCTTCCAGTGGAAGTCCCACCAGCAGGAAGACTGCAGGGTATCCCAGAGATAAATCAGAAAGGCTTGGGATAGGATACAGGGCATCCCCCTCCCTGACAGCCAATTCTCTATAGACCAGAAAGCTCTCCCAGTTTTCACACATGGTCCCCAGGGCCTTGAACATCTTATTTTTTGGGTCTTCAGACTAGGGTGAGGGATGCTCATGCATTGAGAAAAAACATGCAGGGAATACTCTGGTTCTGGATGGTCAGGATTTTTTTTTTTCAAATTTTTTTTTGGCCCCTCTGTTTTGATAGAAAATTTTGTTTCTGAAAGATCATTTCTAGTGCTCTTTTCTGCAGCCTTGCTTCGCTTTCTCACTTTCACTCCACTTTTCTTAAAGTGGGCAGAAAAGTAAAAAAAAAAAAAAAAAAGGTAGGAAATAAAAAGAAGCATTCAGCTTTTCCCAAACAGGAGCCTTCTCTGGAGCAACTGGTTCCTCCCACTCCTGCGTGAGACAATGTTTACAATTAGCTTCCCAATAACACCATCTGGAAGAGCATCAGCTTCACTGTGCTTTCACACCCAGGCCTCAATATGACCATGAAATCAAAACAAGGCAATTTTTCCAACCACCTGGCAAGCTTCCCCTGGATGTCAGAATTAAAGAGCTAGAGCAAGAAACTATGGCCTGATCTAACCACAGCTATTCTGCCTTACCGGCCATGGTGAGAGTGTCTTGCAGATTTAACCATAACCAGAACTTCCTTTTCAGCAAAGGGGTTTTTTGCCCATGATATTTTCTTTGGAAGATTTTCTTCAAATGGCACAGCTGTGCCACGTCCATTGGGCTCTGGCCGCAGCC
This sequence comes from Melozone crissalis, assembly GCF_028551555.1. Classification (NCBI taxonomy): domain Eukaryota; kingdom Metazoa; phylum Chordata; class Aves; order Passeriformes; family Passerellidae; genus Melozone; species Melozone crissalis. The sequence goes on from NW_026535814.1 coordinate 19,786,594, forward strand.
TCTAAGCACTGCTGTCTGTAAGATTTCTTGAAGAAGAACAAATATCTTCAATAGAAGGAAGTAATTTAAACATGTTACAGAAGGAATCCTTGAGATTTGGTGCTCCAATTTGTAAAACAGCTTTCATGGGAAGGAATTGGGAAGTGCGAGCAAAACTCAAATGGATACTGAAATGAAACTCTCTTATTCCTCTCTGAGATGCCTCCAAATTGATAAGAATTTGAAATGTAATTAAGCACTAGATTTTCAACCTGGGGGAAAAATAGGAAAAAAATATATATCCTTAACAGAGATTTAGCAATAAACGTTTTAAAATTTGGATGCAAGGGGAGAAGGATAAGGCAGAAAGAGTCACTGGGGTTCAATTCGGAGCCTGATGAAACTGAGCCACAAAGAATTCCCTCTTCTTAGCCAATCACTCCAGTTGTATCCTTCTCCTGATAAACCAAAGGACCTTTTGGCAGGCCCTTGGGAAGTTGCAGTGTGCTTCACTCTAATCTCATTATAAACTTTTAGGTAGGATGACCTCAGATGCAATCCTGATCTGCAGTTCTACTCACCTTGTTTAACATTCCTGCTGCACATCCTATGTACATTTCCACAAGGACTTTGGGCCTGTTAGAGCATCCTGGTCAACATCTATCTGAAAATAAAGGACATTCTAGACATCATCTTTGTCTTCCAGAGAAGACCTGTTTCCTCTATGCATTTTAGCCAAAAAGGAGGTGAGATTTTAGGACAGATTGAAGCTAATTCACACTATGCTGATAACTTTCCCCAGGGACTTGTTCAATCCTTTTTCACGCTGTGAGATGATTGAGTAGCTGCTCAATGTGTGCTGTTGTGCCAACCTCCATCTTCATCAGCATCATCTGTATTTTCACTAAGAGCAAGAGTACAGCTCTGGAACTGACTTCAGAATGATTTTAGGACAAATTGTTGCATTATTACTGTTTTTATTATTGTTTTTGTTGTCATCGTTATGACAGTTATTCCTAAATACTTAGAAATCATACTTCAATTAACAGTCCTCTTCAAAATACTTTTCTAAAGATTGAATTTGTTATCCACTTTCCTTGTATCACAGTTCCTACCAAAATTATAATCAAACTGTATATTTTTTCCTATGGACAGCCTTCTGAAAGAACCACAGGATTCAAGTCTTCCTGAGTTTTTTCCGGCCTTTCTCTCAATCTTCTCCATCTGTGATGAGTTTGGGCTCCACTTCCTCTAGAATCATATGAATATCAACCTTTAAAATTTGTCCAGTTATCTCTGTGTCCTTCACAGATTTTTGTATTTATTAGCAAAATTCCCAGATAGGCTTTGCACTGCTCGTGTTGGAACACAGAGTTTTCCCCCAAAAGGACATCTCCACCTGGTGATCTGCAAGTTCCCACAAGCAGCTCACAGGGCAATGTGAGGCTCTGTCCTGTCCAGTCTTGAATTGATTGAAGTTTCTTTTGGTTGTGTTAGTATTTAATTAATTTGTTCCTGCAATCTTTATTTTGTCCAGTTGTCTGTTTCCCTCAATTATAGACCAAAGTCCCACAGCTCTTCCCGTCAATCCCAGAGTTTTCATGAGCCACGTTAAATCCCACTGTCCTCAGGCCAAGTTTCCAAGTGTTGCCATGCATGATTGTGACCCATTTCCTTTTTCTTTCATTCATTTGCACCAAGGAACTCCCCAGGTATCTTTGGTAAGGTCAGGAACTCCCCAGGGACCTTTGGTAAGGTCAGGAACTTCTGCGGCCGTCCTGAGGCCTATTTTTACTGATCCTAATTTGGCACCTCCAGAAGATCTCTGTCCTTTCTCAATCCTCAGCTGCTGTGGGGATGTGGAGTTTGGGCATGCCAGGAGGACTTGTCTCCACAGGCTCTTCTCAGGTTCAGCTTCTTGGGGTCTCTTGGGTGTGCTCTGGCAAGATGAGGTGAGTCCTTCCACCACACCCCAAAGGGCTTCTAACCAGATTTGGGTGGTGCAGCTTCTTTCCTGGGGACACTGTGCTGCAGTACCACTGAAGATGAGCTAATCCAGTTGGCTGCCTGGAAATGCCCCTTTCCTTTCCCATTCTACCTCACAAACGTTTTGTCCAGTCTCCAAGTTTTTCACTTGGACCATGGAATTAAACAGAAGCAAGAACTCGAGGAGGGGTTTTTTTGCACAAAAATAATTGGCTTCTGTGTTACTCAGGCTGGGATAATCCAGCTTTTCTGTTCCAGGATGATGTTGGTTAGAGACAATGTGGAGGATATATGTGCCCAGTCTTACCAAATCTTCCAGCTGGCCCAGTTTCCCCCTCCACTGACTCATCCAGACATGCTGGTCTGCACGCCTCCCATTTCTCACAGGAGCTGATGTTTCCAGCTCCCTGAACCCCTGCCACAGCACATCTTGGGCAGGGACACATCAGGCCATAACTTTCTCCATGTCCTCTGCTCTGTTTGGGGACAGCCTGCAACATCCTGACCCACCTTGCTATGCTATAGCAGTGGGACCTTTACCAGAGAGATTCTGGGTCTGTTCAGATTTTTTGTAGCTTTTGGAACTATTTTACATTATCCAAATACATCTCAATGCTAGGTTCTTCCAGGGATGCTTACAGATATTCTTTTAAAGCTTTGTTGATTCATCTTCCACCCTTGTTTTGGTTTTTGTTTTTGTTCATCAGATCTGCACCATCATTTCCATTATTTGTTCCATTTTGGATCAAGAGGAATTACCAGTCTGCCACTTCTCTCCCTGGGAGCCGAATCACGCTGCTGATATTAACATGACTCCTTACGTCATGAGCAATTAATCAGGATTTGGGGCCTCCAGGGCTGTTCTGTCAGGAGGCAGCATTGCTGCTGCAGCCAAGCAGTGCAGGAGTGCCATCCTTTTTAGTCATAAAGAGTATGTGAAAGTATGACTCATTTTCCTAAGCAGAGCAGGAGGCGCCCAGAACGGTTTCCATGTTTCCAGACATCCTTCTAGCAGGAGCTTCATCTTCTGGGCAGCACTACATAGGTTTTCCGTACACCATCCTGCTCTTCTTTCTCCAGTGTAATAAACTGCTGTCCAACCCCTCCCCAAAACTGTTTTTTATTTGCATTAAGAAACTGCAGCCAAAAATCAAAACCTGTGGTCCAAATATCCTCATTTTCTTATACTTTTTTGTACTGTGTGTGTTGTGGAAAATCTGTTACATCTGTATGTTATTAGATTTAACTGCAGCATTTTTTAATATTTGCTGTATTTTGGTGTTTCTTATTCACTGACATGCCTGAAAAATCTCCAAAGTTCCATGCTGAAACACTAAGTCATCTGATTTAGTTAAGTTTCCACCATCCTCAGGTATTCTGGGTAATGGAGTGCTTTTCATTGCATGGCTGTTTTACTGTAATTCCACTGTAATTACACTTAGAATATATTTTTAAACGTGTATAATTATCCCTAAGTTGAAATGTATGACTGGCATTATTAACTCTCTGTTCTTAATGAAATAGAATTTAACCTGGAACTGTATTAGAATTATTCTGACAAATATTGTAGCTGTTTTGTACATATTAAAGCAAAATAAAAATTTTAAATAATTGCAGTGCAAGGTAAGTTGCACACTAAGCCTCTAAATATTCTTTAATCATAAAAATCCATGCGCAAATGGCATAATTACCCTTAATTTTTTTTTACACCAAATATATTTGTCAAACTCTTTTACATCAAAGCAGTGCCAGAGTAGTGTAATAAATCTGAAGGCTGTGCTAATATGGATGACCTTCCTTTTGATATGAGTTTGTAATAATTATAGACATAAAAAGTGGAACCATTTCATAATTATGTAGGACATGTGATGAGAGTGCAGTTGAGTAATTTTGTCTTGTATTTGGATATGTCTTTAGCCACTGGTCTAGTGATGAGGAGACATGGGTTCAAGAGTGAAGACAAGAGGCAATAAAATATGCTGTATCCTAAAGTAAATCAAGTATGACTTTAAAATTGTAAAAGGCTGAGTCAACACTCCATTATTTTTTGCTCTGGCACAGTGTCTCTGATGTTGATAGAGATAAATGGCTGTAAAATCAGTGTGACAGGGTGGATATCAAGCTCTTTCAGAACAAGCTTATGAGACTTCAGGTATTTCCTACTTTTGGTCCACAGAGCCCAGGCCAGACATTTCTCCTGGCTAAGAGCTGGTCACTAACAGCCCTGGCACAGCCTTGATCTGGCTATCACAGCCAATAAATCCCCAGGCAGACCCAGAATTGGAAAAATAAAAGAAAACCCAAAAAAATAATGAGGACAGAAACATTATGAGCCAGTCTCACTTGAACTCTGAACAAAGTTATGTTCAGGCTTGGTCTGAGATAAGGGCAAGTGGCTGAGAACAATTTTTCTTGTGAAAGGTCTATTTCAATGGCTGAAATTCAGTCATTCCTATTTATGCTTCTTTTCAGGTTCTAAATTATAACAACCTATAAAATAAGCAGCAGGTGACAAAAAGAGAGACACAATGGTTAACTGGACATGCAGGATAACTCCAAATGGAGTAGAAATGCACATCTTCTATAGAGATTTATGGGGTTTTTTTTGTTTCAAAAATCCTTTTTTGTTCGAAAGCTGTTTCATTACGGCAAAAAATGGAGAAGTGTGAAGAGGAGACCCACGCCAGATGAAGGGAAGTGTGTGAGATCTACTGTGTGAGAATGTCCTAGATAATGACTGACAGCTGCGAGGTTTTGGTCTCACTTTCATTTTAATGGCATCCTCCAGTGATATGCACTGGATTTCAAGCCTTTGTCGCACTGTCAGCTCTTGTGATGATCCACAGAATATGGGCATTTGACAGCTCTTTAATAAACAGTTTGCTGCTGGGATGAATTGAAGTTCAGCTGGATCCAGCTCGAGTTCAGCAGAACACATAAGGCTGTTAACTCACCTTTATGCTACAAAGGGAAAAAAAGAGAGGGAAGGGGGGAAAATCCAGGCTTGGACACCTGCTATTTTTTCAGACATTAATTATGAGACCTTATTTTTGCAGAGCATGATAATGGAGTAGCAAGCTACGGTAGCACATTCTCAGTACAAAAAAGACCTGCAGCTAAGAGCACTAGAAAATGCTTTTAAACTTTTTTCTTGGGTTTTTTTTATATACCTGTAGTTGACTAAAACCCTCCAGAAGAATTCAGTTTGTTGGGGTTTTTTGGCAGAAATGGGATTCCAGGGCTGTTCTTTGTTTCTGTAACATTGAGGTTCTTCTGGCACTGGCTCACAGAAACAATCACAGAATCTCAGAATCATTTAGGCTGGAAAAGGCCTCTGAGGTCATCGGGTCCAAGACGTGACCCATCCCCACCTTGTCACTGAATGCCATGTCCAGTCATGGCACTTGGACCTTGAACATCCCCTCAGGGATGGTGAGTTCATCACTGCCCTGGGCAGCCTCTTCCACTGCCTGACCACCCTTTCTGTGAAGAAATCCCTCCTAATGTTCAACCTGAGCCTCCCCTGGCCCAGACGAGGCCTCTGTCCTCTTCCTGTCCCTGTTCCCTGGAGCACAGCCCGACCCCCCCGACTGTCCCCTCCTGTCAGGAGCTGTGCAGAGCCACAGGGGCCCCCCTGAGCCTCCTTTGCTCCAGGCTCAGCCCCTTCCCAGCTCCCTCAGCCTCTCCTGGGGCTCCAGCCCCTTCCCAGCTCCGTTCCCTGCCCTGGACACGCTCCAGCCCCTCGGTGTCTCTCTTGTGCTGAGGGCCCAGAGCTGTCCCCAGCACTGGAGCTGCCTCAGCAGTGCCGGCACAGGGACAGGCCCTGCCCTGGGGCTGGGTCACAGCCTGGCTGGGACAGCCCAGGGCCCATTGGCCTCCTGCCCCTCTGGGCACCCTGGGCTCGTGTCCAGCCCCTGGCACCAGCACCCCCAGGGCCTTTCCCAAAGGGCCCTTTCCAGCCCCTCTGCCCAGCCTGGAATGTGGTTATTGTGGTCAAAGCATAGAACCCAGCACTTCATCCTTTTGAACCCATCTTGGGTCTCAGCCCATGGATCCGGCCTGTCCAGACCCCTCTGCAGAGCCTTCAGGCTTTCCAGCAGAACAAAACTCCCTTCCAACCTGGTGCTGTCCATGAATTTGGTAGTGGTAACTCAATCCCTCTACCTAGATAATGTATTTATTTATATAACAAAGCACTTTTTTTTTTTTTTTTGGATGCAGTGCCCATTTCTGGGCCTGAGTCAGGCAGGACACCACTGTAGAGATGAGATTCCAATGAAAAAGGAAAGAGAAGAAAACCAGCTGAGTCTCAGCTGCCTATTTTAAACCCTGCTGCTTCCTTCCATGAAAGAAGAGGAAGGGGTTGGAGCTGAGCAATATGGAGCAGGAACTGCTCCATCATTATCATCATCTCATCATTATTCCTTATCACAGCTGAACTGGGGAACCCTGCTCACCACTTTCAAATCTTCCTTATCCTACTCCTCTTCCTCTTGCTGGATTGACCTGGTTCCCTGTTTTTCTAAATTCTTTTTCCCCTTATAATTTATTTTCCTTACTTGCTTTGTGATTCTTATGTAGGTCAGCTCTGATCCAAGTCGTACCATGTTCTCAGTGGGAAGTCCTTTTAAATTTTTTCACTATTTTCTTTTAAAATTTATTTTAGCAAATTTTAGCAAAAGAAGAGCTTTTATAGTGTGACTTTAGTCAGAGTCAGTACAGTCAGAGAAGGGTGGGTGGCAGGGAACTTGCACTGTTTACTGCAAGATTTAATACCTGGAAAAGCCTTTATTCCCAGATTTGGTTCTGACAGACATGAACATTCTTGGACTGAGACTTCTTGCTGATCTCTGCTTTGTGCAGATCATTTTATCTTGCATACCGTGTGAAGACAGAATTGAAGCATAATAATAATAATAATTTTAAAAAGCAAAACAAAACAAAACCCAAAAAAACCCCCTAAAGAATGTTGCTGGCTGGAATAGGCATGGCAACGAATTGAGCCAAATTAGAAAGGGTGAGCTGATGTTCTTGGACAAGACAGGACCTGGTGCAGTACCTGTGATATCACTCAGAAAAGATCAAGCCTTGATATGCTGTTTTCCTTGTTGTGTGTTGAGAGCAACTACTCAATTACCACTCTAAAAACCTCCTCAAATTAATGGAGAGTGCGGCAATTGAGAAAACTGGGACTAAAATGGAGCAATTGTGTGGCTCTCAGGTTTTTCTGTTTGAAGAGGAATGAGTATCAATAATGTGGCCAGCAAAAAAACAGAGCCTTCCTTAAGGACCATTTAAGAAAGAATTGGGAGGGAAAATCAAATTCATTAACTCAATTCTTCATTTTTCTGTACAGTTTGAGGTCTCAGTCATCTTGTCCCACGCAAGGAAATTCTAAAATAAAACCAGGCATGCCAGAGGCATATACCCAATGACTGAACTTTTTTAAGGTGCATGAGTCCCTAGTTGCCCCATTTCTGCATAATTTGAAAGATTTTTGTTCTTACATGTCCTTTCCCAAATATATCTGGACTGGATAATACCCACAGTGAGTACAATTGGGAGTGACGCATTAGGAAAAGTTAATTAAGAATCACCTATGCTTAAATAGGAGAGGAGATGAGCATTAAAGTAGCCCAGTTGAATGAAATTGGACACTGTATGCTATCATAAGTGACAGCTGCCATGTTAATTCCCTGTTCTATTCAGGGCTGTGAGCTGATTAGTGTTATCTCAGCAGCCTGTGCTTCCTGCGCTGCCTCACAGAACAGAGCCGCCCCTGCTGCAGGACTCTGCCACCAGGGACTGTGGTGTGGCATTGTGGCTCCCTGCTTGGCCCTGTGAGAGGGAAAGGAAGGGCTGTGAATGGGAAGGGAGGGAGTGGAGTTGGCCTGGAGCTCCATCAGGTCATTGCTTTGATTTAGGGGTTGGGCCAGCTTAATGAGTTGGCCCCAACCTGCAGAGTTGCTGTTGGTTCCACATCCAGCCAGAGCCACAGAGGAGAGATATAAAAAGATGCATCAATGCATCATCCATTGAAGGCCCAAATACAGGCAATTTTTCAATAGGAAAACAGGAGTTAGTTAGCTTTCCTCAAAATCAAAACAACGGCTGTTTTCGTTTCTAATAATACAGAATTTCTCACCTTCCTGGGCTGCTGTAAATATTTACCTCAACCACCAGGCTATTAAGATAATGATAGAAACAATAATTTACCTTTAATAGCACATTCTGTGGTAACTAATCCTTGTGCTGCAAGATGTCCTGGCTTAGCTTTTGCTCAGGATTTTCCCTTTGTAGTTAAAATGCATTTTTCTCATGATGTCCCATGCTTCTGCACTGCTTTATTTACCATTGTATATGGAAATCACACAGTTAGGAGACCAATTCTCAGGCTGACTGACATAGCCTGGAAAGAAGGGGAGATGCACAGAGTATATCCTGAGGGAACAGCAGAAGTCTTGGGAAGTTCCAGCTTTTTCTCTCTCTCCCCCATTTTACTGCCTCTCAAAATGCTGAGAAGCTAATTTGTGGTGGAGAGGAATGGAAGTGAGGTTCTGAGTCTTCTGAGATCAAAACCAAGGAACATAAAGCATTCTAAAAAAAATGGAGAAATGCTGGAAAGCTGGGAAATCCAAAAAGTTATGTTTATATAGAAAAAAATGCCTGTTCTTACCAATGTGTGACTGCTTGCTGTGAGGTTTTTTTGCTTGGTACATAGTAATCCCCATTAATTGCAGATGTCAGGCTGATCAAAGCAAGAAGATCTGGTGGATAACCAAAGCCCACAGCCCCTAATGCCCAGAACCAGCAGCCCTTCCCAGGTGCAGGTTCAGCTGTGCCTCCCAGCCTTCCCTCCTGTCCAAAACTTCATCATTATTTAAAGTGAAAATAAAGCATAGAAATTAAAAGCAATACACATTAGAGATTCAGTATCTTCAAAGGCTGTTGTCTGTTGGCACTTTTTTATTTATGTGGCTTAATCTGAACAAAGATGGTGAATACCAATGGCTCAGCATTCCTTAGGGCTCAGCTGACAACTCCCAAGAGCACACACAGTCTGAGGATAAGAAGTTATTAGCATAATTGTCTTGTTCCCAACCACAATCTTTGCCTCTTGTGCTCCAGCACAGCTTCGCACCACCATTTGCTTGAGTTTAACTCAAATTCACCCTGATCAGATGCTTTTGTTCCACAAACATCATGAGGCATGCAGCCTGGCTGAAGGCAGGCCAAAGATCAGGAGGAAGGAATAGAGATCTTGAAAACGTGGCCTAGAGAGTAAAAACTGGGGAAAAAAAAACACCAGAGACCAGGTTCATCAAGTCCTTTAGCTGTTGGTGTCAGATGGTATCAATGAGAGGATGAACAATTGACTACACTGCAAAGATCCAGTTGGTCTTCCAACCACCAGCATTTCTTCAGAAATGCAGAGGGATCAGCAGGATGCCCTGGGGAAGGGCTCTGTTGCCTCTGCTGAAGAATCTTCAGCCTTTAAACCCACACCTAAGTGTCCACCACCAGCTACCGGTGCAAGTCGAGAGCTGCACAAAAAACATATGCAAGTGTTATTGGTTAGGAAATGGGGGAGTTCAGTACTATCAAGCCTCTCAGAAACGCAAAAGAAGAAAAATAAACATTTAATTTTCCTCAACTCCATCAGAGGCCGTCTTGCCTGCCCATTTTTTTTGGAAAATTGTATTTCCTTTTGTGCACCTTTACAAAGATTCTTCTCATTGCTGTACATCAAGATGACAATAATTGCTGTGCTTACTAAAGGGTAATTTTTACTCTGTGTGTGGGTAATCTTACACCTGAGAACAGTCTCCCCCAAAGTCTATGTAATCTCTTATGCACTTCTGGTCTTAGTCCTTTCTGAATAATTTCATTGGATAGGTCTATTTTCAAAAAAAATGATAGAATTTTAATGATTCTTTATCTGAACTAGCTGTCTAGAATTCCTTTATAACCATTGGAGGGAAATGGACACTTTAATGACAAAAACCTTCTAGACTGAGTTAGCTACCTAATTTAGGTCAGCTGAGTCAACATTTGGTGATGATCTCCTTTCAATTACAGCCAAAGAGATTTCTTGATGTCTAGCTCAGATCAGCTCATACCCAATATCTACAGATTATTTTATTTTTTTAATTAATTCTCTCACTTATATGTCTGTCTCACTTGGGTCCCAAAAGCAACCTCTAGGAAGAGCTGCAGACCAAACTATAATGATACCATCTAAAAAAACTTTACCATCACAGTACTATTATAAAAACAGCACTGCAAAAATATCCACCCACCCCCAAAAAAAAACCACCAAAAAAAAAAAAAAGGAAAACCAAAACCACAAACTGTGTCAATAATTCAGTGTCCACAAACTGTAAGAAAATTCCTTTGGCAAATGACAACCCTAATGTTCTTTGACTTGCTGCCATCTCTTCTCACTGCCTTATAATCAAGTTTGTTTTCAGACCGACTGTGCCTGATTCTTTCAAGATAAGGAGGGTGTGTATTCAAACAGAAGTTACCAGTAGATAGATCTGTGTCATGGGAAGGGCAAGAAAATAATTGAATAGACTTCTGTGTATTTATGTAACAGTTATAAGTGATTTCCAGGAAAAGGGATTAAAGTCTCCAGAGGTGGTGGCAATAGTCTCTGCAATTACATTCTGGGAAGGGAAAGAACTTGCAAGCTGGGACAGCCTTTGGGGTGAAGAGGGAGAGGGATTGTTGAAAGATATACATGTCAAAATATCTCCCTGTAACTCTGCTAATGGAGAGTCAAAGTAGTTCAAAATAATTCTGAAAAGATAAAATTTTAATTGAAAATTCTAGCTCTCTATAAAACTTTGTGTTGAAGGTGTTATAAGTATCCTTGAGTGCCAAAGGAGACAGTTTGGAGATTTTGATATGGAGAAGATGTAAATACAAGCACAAGATATAAATCAGAGATAGAGATAGAAATAAAGATATAAATACTTTTTAATGTTCAGTCCCCCTGTATACATTGAGGTTCCTGTATAACCATTAGTTTCAGAACACTATCTGAAGTTTTATTTAGGTTGCTTTTTTCTTTTAATTAGAACCTGTGATAAAAGAGGTTACAAAGTGACCATTTCAGTTTCTTTGTATCTCCTATCCCTAATGCCTCTTTAAATTGCACAGAAAAAGACAGTTCTCAGTTCCCCAGCATGTCTTAGCCTCATCAATTATTCGTGGGGGTCAGGGATGTTAGAACTTTCAGACAGGGGAGGAGAATAAAACCTGTCCCCAAAAGCATCGCCCTCAACTCTTCCCTGTGCTGGAGCAGGGCACAGGTTATGAACTGGTCATGCTGGGTGCAGGATATCTGTGCCAGCTCTCATCCAGCACAAGGCACCCTGCATTCCTGCCCAGAGGAAGAGAGGCATTCTCCTCCTGGCTTCAGAGTGGCAGGACACGAGAGGCAGCACCACCCTGGCACTGTTGGGCCAGACACTGTAAAATCCTCTCCCAGCTCAAACAGACTTGCCAGCTTGCATCACCAATATCTTCAGTTTTCTGCACATCAAACTATGTACCTTCCCTTCCCTTCCCTTCCCTTCCCTTCCCTTCCCTTCCCTTCCCTTCCCTTCCCTTCCCTTCCCTTCCCTTCCCTTCCCTTCCCTTCCCTTCCCTTCCTCCTTTCCCTTCCCCAAATCAGGGACTGCAATTAGAGGTTAATTACTGCAAACCCCAGCCTCTTTCACTCTTTAGGGATGCGATCCCTTCTCACCCTGTGCACTCAGGTTTATCTGTTTTTCCTGAAGGATTTTAGAGAGGGAAAGACTGGAGGAAGCTCGTGTTTCCAGTGCCAGACAGGGAGATATCATTGCCTGCATTGGATGGATTAGGGGAACATTTCTTCTGCAGACAGCACCCTTACAGAATCCATTATGGGCATGTTTATATTTGTTCCTTGGAGGATCTAACATCAACAACTTCCCTGGATGGGCCATCAAGTCTGGTGTGGCTGTTTCTGTTTCCCTGCGGTCCTTCCAATAAAACTTGTCCAGGTCCATTAACAGAAGCTATGGAGCCAGGTGTGGGTCTGCTTTCCAGTGACAGGTCTGAGAAAGTGTATCATTTAAAAGGTAAATAGTTTCCCCACAAACAGAGCCCAGCAGCAAAGGAATTTAATTCATGGTATATATCCTACCTCCAAAGGCTTGTCAAATGCTGGACTGTTCTCTCAAAGCCTGAGATTAAAACTGCACACCTCAGCCTGAATTGCAGCCAGATTCATCTGCTGGTGCATTCCTGTTTTCACTGGGACTGAATAAGGAGGGCTGATAGATTATCCCATTCTGATGAGTGAAATCCTGATGTCTTAGAAAACAGTGGGAGTTTTGCCATTGGGTTTGCACTGTAATCAAAATGCCAGCATCCCATGCATCTGGGGCTACCACAAGAGGAAGTTAAACCAAAATGAGCTCAGGCTCATCTGGATTTGGGTTTTGAGTCTTCCTACATGGAAACTGTTTGTGCTTATCTTAGCAGGGCTATATGACTGCTCATTGCCATGCTTAGCAGGAGAGTTATACAAAGTACAAATCATATTTCAAGCCAAAAAACTTAGGCGTTTCTAATTTAGGTATCATGAGGACTTTAGGTCACTTTAGGAAAGAGCAGACAATTCTGTTTTTTTCTACTGCTACATCTTGAAGAAGCAATAATAATAACATTAATACATTACGATGAAGACGCAGAAGAAGAGGAAGAGGAAGAAGAAAAGGAAGAAGAAGAAGAAGAAAAGAAGAAGAAGAAGAAGAAGTAGAAGAAGAAGAAGATGAGGAGGAGGAGGAAGAAGAAGAAGAAAGAGGAGAAAGAGAAGGACCACAATAAGAGCTATTCAGAACAGATGCCCAAACAGCCTGTTTTTTCCTTGCAGTAAGCCTTGGGAATAAAAGGTTGCAGAACCCTTGGTACCTCCTGCTGGGAGTTTTCACACTTTAAAATAAAGATGCCAGAGACATAAGCAGTTTTGGATTTGGTTGAATTCTAAATGTCAATATTGCTGTTTACTACATCTTGAAGTAATGAATTGCATCGAAGGTCCAGCAGTTCTCACTGGCCCTATTGATTGAAAACCTGAGCTGTGGTTCAGTTTCTAAGTCACCTGTTATTCCTTTATACAGTGACCTCTGCCTGTACACTTGTAGTTCTGCTGCTTTTGAAGCATGTATCTAGTGAACATGCCTTCAACATCTTTTCCATCCAATTAAAATTCCTTGCTATCATTCCCTTTAATCTAGCGTTTGTAATTGGATTCCCAGTTTCTCAATTTTCATGTCAGCAAGGGGGGAAACGATAGCAAGTGCCTGATAACAAAAAAAAAAAAAAAGTTATGATTTAATTCTGTTAAATGGTTTTTCTTTCTTTAGCTGAATTTCTGAAGAAAAATAGGCTTCTGCAATCATACTATGATTTTTCCACCTGTTTCTCCACTCAACTCTGAGACTTCTTGGCCTGTTTTAGTCAGATTTGAAGACGGATTTGTAAATCTCCTGTAATATCTTGGTGATGCTACATTTCTAAGAGCTATAGAAGATTGGAAACTGGCTAGAGGAGGTGAATCTGGAAGTGTTCAAGCCCAGGCTGGATGGGGCTCCAAGCAACCTGATCTAGTTGAAGGTGTTCCTGCCCAAGGCAGGGGGTTTGCATCTTGGGTTGTTTCCAACCCAAACCATTCTGTGATTCTACAATTCTGTGATTCTATGATCCAACAATCACACAAAGAAAAAACCTGTGCTGTGTGAGCAGATATTTACCCAGTCTGGGTAGCCAGATGCTGGTGGGGACATTCCCACATCCCCAGCAGTACACAAGCTGCTTTTTCCCAGGAATGGGGAAATTCTCCACTTCCATGGATGGAAGTGGGGCTGGAAGGCATCACAGCTTTTCATCATGAAGGACATGGGGTAGGGGAAATGAGAGGAATCTAGAGGAGTAAACCACCCAAAGTGATTAGGAAAAAGACTTTCTTAGTGTCACTCACTGCTCATTAAATACCTTGGGGGGTTGAGGGCATTACAGCCTGGTGAGTTGTTTTCAAAGCTGCATGTTTCCTGGGTATTTTCTGTTTCCGTGTTACTGGCAGTTCATGAAAATATGCTCTAGCAGCACCTTGTACGCCAAGATCAATATCAGAGACGGGTGAAATACATCACTTTTTGGAGCTGCCCAGGAGGGCCCAGGTTAGTCTGAATGCCCATCTTCTGCATGGCTGCCTTCAGGTGAGCTGAGTCGAGGCTTAATTGGCCAGGGTTTTGTTATTGCTGAAAACATGAATCTGAACAGAGCTCAACATTTGTATTGACCCATAACACACTGATTTAGTTTACATTAACTCCACCAAACTGTTATTCCCTTTATTCTCTAAGATTTTCTCTTTGGGAGAACTTCAGAAGTGCTCAAAAGCCAGCAGTCTACAAGCTGTGCCACAAATATTTAGTTACAGAAAGCATCCAGTAAGTCTGGTGTTACAGTTAACCTCAGATAGTCTCTTTCTTGATTGATATTCCAAAGTCTTGGTCAAGAATCCTTAGATGACATCACCAGTGTGGAATAACAAGACAGCTATTTTGTTGGGTTTTTTCCTCTCATCTAATAGAATAGCATAGCAAATAAATTCTTGAAGTCAGTAATGCTCAGCAGCAGCGGCGGTGGCACACAAGTACATCCATTATGAAATTATTATTAAATTAACCATAAAATCTATTTGATAACCATTCACAGGATTCCAGGAAGGAGGAGTTCCAAACGACATGGAACACTCATGACTATCATTGCAATGAGGAGACAAATATTTTGCAAGCCTAGCCCATCTACTTAAAATAATGCAACTCATTCCAAATCTTCTTTCCTCTCAGGCGAGGTACTGAATAGCCTTTGGTAAAGTTAATAGAACAAAAGTAAAGTTAATCGAACAAAAGATTAAAAAAACTGAATAGCTGTAACTTGGCAAATAGGGATATAGAGACAGATAATTGTCTGGAAGCATCTGAAGGGAGGGATAAGAATAGTTTCTAGTTGTTCAGGGGAGTGTAATTAGATATAATCGGATTAAATTAGGCAATGGAAAATATTAGGGAGGAATATCCTAATGAAAACTTCATCCAAAACCTGGCACAGACTGCAAAGGAAGCTTGTTGGAGAAAGCCCTGGCTCCCTGGTAAAAGTGAGTGAAAAGAAGAATTATGAAAATGCACTGATTCTGCACTGGAAAGGTGATGGGAAGATAGTCAAGAGAGTTTCAGTTTTAATTTTATCTAATCCTATGTATATTGCCTTAGCATACTGGTAAAATGGAAGGAATTTCTCTGAAGACAAATTTAAGCGTCTCTCTAAGGTTCAGAGGCTTCATTATCATATCTAGGTTCTCTAAGCACTAATTTTATATGGCACAATTAAAAATCTATAATCAAAAGCAGTATAAGAGTTTCTCCAGGACAATGTTCCTGGGTTTTTGTCCCTGGGAGGTATCAATGCCTCTTTTCTTTTCCTGTTACCACTTTTTTGTGGGGATGGTGGAGAGGATTCACTTTCCACCCCTGGCTCTCTGGAATAAGATGGTAAAGAGATGATTTTCACTGTTTGTATTTGCAGGCTTGAGCTACCACTGTGCAAGTCAGTTCTTGTAAGGTTGTCCATGTTTCTGATATCCATATCATTCTACTGAATTTTATGCATTATATATCTGGACTGTATTGCAGGCTTGGGCATGGACTACTTGCCTTCTGTATATTTTGGATAACTTTTTATTTACCCTGAACCGAAGAATCTGGATTAAATGGCCGAGCATTACTGAAATTATCCCTCCATTAGGATACCGCAATTTTCTCTCCCCTCATAACTCTCTGAAGATCAGGTTACACCCTTGACTGGGTTTCAGATTGGTCAATAATGAACTGTTCCTGGAACTAAAATCTCTGTTTTACCTTTTCTGCCTCTGTGCAGCCATGGGTCACACGGTGGAGAGAGCTATGTGAGCAAGGTTCTATCTATCCCATGTTCTGGTTCTGTCTATCCATGCTCTCTTTCCTGTTGTGCAAAACCTGGGTATGTTTTCCCCAACCAGACAAATGTGGTGAGCAGTCAGTAAATAAAAGATCTACTTTCTCAAGCCTTTTCTCCATAAAGAGTCACAGTGACTCACTTGCAGAGTTATGGATCGTGTTTACAATGTCAAGAGCAGAAGTTATTTCCATCTGACTGCTTTTTGAAGTGAAAGAGAGATAAAATCATCTGAAAACTATTAGGGAGCAGCAGAGAACTTTAGGCAGCTCTGTGCAGAGAACAGCCAACCAACACAGGTTTGAAGGGAGCCATCCATTTAACTGGAGATGAATGTTTGCAATCACAATAACTGGATTTAATTATTACTTAACAGACTCAAAGTGCATTTTCCTTCGTAAAGGAGATTCTCATAAGATGATTGCAGTGCTAAATGTTCTGATTGCATAGAAGCAAGACACAGAACCATTTAAAATCCAAGATAACAATGTGACACAGTTGAGATTATATTTATTCCTCATTTTCTGATTCTGCAAAGTGTTTCCTTTTGTCTTTAAGACGGTAGGCTTTGTATATTGGTAGGGGTCTATTCACTCTTGAATTATTGCAAGATACAAGTTTGCAGCTGTGAAAAAATGTATTTTATTTACATTTGTTAGCTGCACTGTGATTTTGCACTTCTAGCAACCTCTTTCCTGTCTCCTAACTCTAAATTTTTCCCTGCCTAGGTGTAGGCACTGGGGTGACCTAAGATCCTTTCTGGATTAAACTGTACCTTTCTACTGAACACAATTTTTCCATACTAGGGGTCAAGGTTTGGCCACAAATACTTCAAAGCAGAGACACTAATCAGGATAATGAAGGCTTTTTCCTCACCTCTGTACATCCAGGATATGAACATCAACAAAACCCATCCCTTTCTGCATCCAGAAAGTGCAGCAGTTGCTGTAGACCCCAACAACCACAGCTGTCTCGTGAAGACTCTTTCAAGACCTTCCTTGCGTTTTAAACTCTGCCCCAGGTCTGGAGAACATTTCTTGGAAGTCAGCTTTAACTCTTCCTAGGGGATTTTGAATCCCAGCAGTCTCTTTCTTAGCTGTCTCACCACGAGAGGCTCTTGGCAGCTCGGTGTCTCAGTGAGAGGCTGGTCCTTCCCAAGGCTCTGGGGCCCTGAATGGAGCAGAGCTCCTTCCAGAAGAGTGCTATGTAACCTCCCAGCCCAAGTAATTTAATTTTAATATACACAGAAAATACATATCAAATCAGAAAGCCCAGTGATACAGTCAGAATAGCAGTGAGGACTTCTAGATAAAGGATATGTTATTGGGTTACTCTTTTATTCTGATGCCCTGTTTAGTTACCAATTTGCTCTGCTGTATTTCAGTCAGGTCTACAGCAAGCTTCCTGAAGGGTTTATTCTAAAAAGTAATGCAATTTGAAAAGGTAGAAAATCACAGCAAACTCATTTAGTTTCACTCATTGTTACGAGTTTGCCATTCTACATTGATTTTTCTCCTTCCTATTATACATGGACTATGTTCTCTAATGGGTTTACAAGTCTACTGATTAATGTGAGTAAAAATA
Source organism: Melozone crissalis (assembly GCF_028551555.1). Lineage (NCBI taxonomy): Eukaryota > Metazoa > Chordata > Aves > Passeriformes > Passerellidae > Melozone > Melozone crissalis. The sequence goes on from NW_026535814.1 coordinate 19,804,177, forward strand.
ATACTTGCTTTATTGAAGGGGTAAATAATGTCTTAACTACTTTGCACCCTACAGCTCTTTCAGAGCACTAATCTGACATGGCACTATCACAATGACTTCACCTGCCTCCTTTTTAAACCCCCTTAAAGCCTTTTTCATTCATTTTATTCTCATTTCCTCTGAATATTTGCTCAACACTTTTTAAATGGATTTGCTTTCACAGTGACTACACCTTTTGTGGGCAAACATTTCAATATCCACCTTGTCCTGTTGGGAATATTTACAGAAAGGGAATTTTTGAGTCACTATACAAATATTGAAAGAGCGAATTTAAATTCAAGGCACAGATATTTGGGCTAGAACAGCTGCTGAGATTATCTATAGAAGGCATAGTAAAAAGTTGCTCATGATCATTTCAAAAGGTCATCAATACACCTTAATTCTGCTCCCACCACTTATTTCCTTTTTGTGGCCATTTCTGACTTTTGCATATTTTCTCAGCTTCTTGAACACTCTAACGACAGCATCCCTGGGGTGTTTCTGTGTCCCTCAAATGATCAGATTTGTTCCACGCACCAAAACTTTAGGTTCCACCCATTATCTTAGCCAAGATCTGCATGCAGCAGATCCAGGTAGTTCCTCTTCAGTGTGGTTTGGGTTGGAAGGGGCCCTAAAAATTGTCTCCATGCAATGATGGAGATGATTCCACTAGACCAGGTTGCTCCAAGTCCTTTCCAGCCTGGCTCTGACACCATCACCTCATCCTTTATCTCTCCTTCCTCCCCTTCCCAGCAGCAGACACTCCCCTAACTTGAGCACGTGTATTTATTTCGAGAGAACAATTAATAGAAAGGTAAAAGCTAACAGCAAAATGAGGAATGTCAGGGGTTCTTTTGTTAGAATTGCACAGCTGGTTAGAAGTAACTGGGCTAGCCAAAACAGATTTATCTCAGGTGGTAGAAGCAGCTGAGTTATTTCAGTGAAGAACTCCAGGCAGGATAATTAATTTTGTCTTTCAGACCTTATAGAGCTTGGGGCCTCTAGTAACCAGGCTGGGATGTTTGCAGTGAAATAAAGCACAACTGCATCACGTCTGTGCTGGAGGTGGTTTGCTTGCTTTAGCAACTGCAGGATGATTTCTAAACCAGAAACCAAATGCCACAATTTCCATGCCCTGGTGCTGCTACCCTGTCTCCTGAGAGGAATATCACACATCATTTCTGGCTCTTCCTCCTCTGTCATCCAGTCAGCCTTGAGCCCAGCAGTTCGTGCCAGAATTTTTGCAAGCCCAACAACCCTGTTCATTGTTAGTCAGCCTTGACACCTTTTCTCCAAACATTAAATCTACAGGGCTAATAGAGCTTTTTCTCCTTTTTTTCTTTTTTTCCCTTCTTAAGTGTCATAAGGAAAGATGACATTTATAATGCTCTGAGATGAGGAAAGGTTAGTATAGTTGAATCCAACATGAAGTAGCTGGAAAAACGTTCACACTTTTTTTTCCTGCTTTAGCAACATTTTAAGGATGTGTTAACAAATATGACAAAAATCACTCAGGAGTCTGAAATACTTTAATAAATGTTTTCTTTTTGCAATTTAAAGCATTTTTATTTCAACAATATCATAATATGTTTGCAGTTCAAACAAGATTCAAGCCTCATATCATGCTAAAACCATTTTTTTTCTAAGCAAATAATGGCAGACATTTTAGTAAATGGTTCTGTATCTCAGTTGGGCTTTTTTGTCTCTTATTTTTTAAAATTTTATAAAAAATTTATATTTCTGTTCTAAAGAGAGGAGAAAGTATTGATAATGATGGACCATACTGACAAATCGCCTCTTTCCTAACACATTAGTTAAAATGCAGAGAGTATTGATAAAGAAGGGAAGATCTCAGAGATGCTATCTACAGTTTTTTGGGACATGCACTTAAGGTCTTTTTAAGAGAAAAATATCACTCAGAGAATATCTGTACTTTTATTTATCAGAGAAAAAAATTAGACAACAGGGATTTTTTAGGGGGCATTATTTTCTGAAACTGAAAAAGTGTCATAATGACAATTAGTTGAATTTTTTTTTGTTTGATTGATATATAAATAATATAGTGGTATATCAACACCAACATTTTTCTTTCTGACACACCCTATTGATAACCTAGGTGAGAAGGATGGTAGCAGTGACAACTCACTGACAGACTTGAAAGAAGAGATGGAGAGAGACTATTTCCAAGGGCAAGACTACAAGGAATGGCTTAACACTGATAGATTTAGATGGGATATTGGAAGAAATTCTTCCCTGTGAGGGTGGGCAGGCCCTGGCCCAGGGTGCCCAGAGCAGCTGTGGCTGCCCCTGGATCCCTGGCAGTGTCCCAGGCCAGGCTGGATGGGGCTTGGAGCAGCCTGGGACAGTGGGAGTTGTCCCTGCCCATGGCAGGGGGATGAAAGGAGAAGAGATTTAAGGTCCCTTCTAACCCAAATCATTCTGGGATTCTGTGATATAGCCATGTAATTAATGAAACAATAGTCACCCCCCTAAAAAGGTGACCAGAAGTCAGTGCAGTGAGTGGGTGTGACTGAAGTGACAGCCACCCTGCCCCACAGCCCAGGCTTCCCTGCTTAGCTGAGGAGAAATCAGCAGGGCTGCAGTCAGCGGATACCATACTGAGCTGAAGGTTTAGCTGCCAAAACACCCTTGGTGAAGGAGAAACACTTTACTAAAGAGCCTTGGGATTAACATGCAGATTAGGGTGAAAGAACAAAAGAGGTTGCAAAACATAATCATAGAGTCTGAGAATGGTTTGGTTTGAAAGGCACCTAAAAGATCATCTAATTCCAAATTCCCCCGCCATGTACAAAGGGTGCCACCCACTAGATTAGGGCCCCATAATTCTGCTGTCCATCCCTTCATGTATTTAAAAATTCAATTAAGGCTGAAGTTCTGAGATTGCAGAGTGTGTCACAAAAGAGAAAGCGAGGATGAAATGGAGCAGCAGACAGAGCTGACTGGTCTCATTTCCTTCACCAGGCAGGGTGAAGAATGAACACAGAGGGTAACTGCTGCCATGTCACTGGGGTTTCAAAATCCATGCCTTCTGTTAGCAGCAGGAAGATTTCAGGCAGATAGGAAGCGATATATCTTCGTGAAATGCTTTAAATGTTGAATGTGATCTCTATCTTGGCAATGTCCTTTTGAAAGTTTGAGATCTACTGTTCTGGATGTGCAAAGGAATACATTTCAGACTTCTGCATTTCAGATTCTCTCTGAACAAAAGAAAAAAGTTCCTGTTTGAATATGCATTCTGCATACTGTGCCTCAGACACAGGGTATTAGCAGCAGAGCCAATGATTCTGTTATCCCCTTTGGTGGTGGGACATTTTTTTTCTTTTTCTCTTTTTTCTCTTCCCACAACTGTTTCCCAAAAAAGGAAGAGGGAGAGAGGGTGTATTTCCAAAACCCATCTCTCAGCTTCTTTATTTTTATACAGTCTCCCCTCCCCACCCAAAATACACTGAATAGTCCTTTATGTAACTTCAATTAAAAAAAAAATTACAGCTGCTCCTCTAAAGCCATCCAAATCTAATTAACTACAGAAGCCAAAGTTATATTAAGCTTCTCACTTTCTTCGTCTTACCATCTCCATTCATACCTTCATTCAATGTGTTCACAAAAAAAGGAATTTCTAATAATTGTATCTATAGTCTTGGAAAAAGAAAGCCACTAATCAGGAGGCCTGTGAAAGAGGAGAGATGGGAGCCTTGCTTGAACTTGGCAGTCTGGCCCCAAAAAACCTGCAGACAAAAGGGGTGAAGGGAACTGAGGAGCTTAGCCCTAGGTCTAAGGAAGCTGGTGAGAATTTGTTCAGCCTCTGAATAGAGATCTTCATTTCAGTCCTAAATTGTGCCTGCACAGACTCATTGAAATGCCTTCTCTGAAGGAAGAGGGGGCGGGAGGCACGGGAGAGAGAAGGGAAGAAAAGTTTGTTGAATATAAATGAGGCTACGTGTGGCTGAAGAACGAGATAGAAGCTCTACAGAGATTTATTCCTGACTGACATACAGTAACACAAAGGCAATAAAATGTGTCCTTGGCAAGAGGCATTAGGAAGCAGTAAACTTTAATCTTCGGAGAGCTGAGATGATGCTACCCACCTCAGTGGAAAATACTTTCTCATTTGTGGAGTGCGTTATTTAAAATGTGTTTAGCCGGTTTAAAGGAGATATAACGAGCTATCTTGCCATGCCATGACCTTGTGATTCAGGCAGCCTGCAGAACCACAGGACCAGAATAAAGACCCTCGACATTTTCTCACCAGGGGACTCAGCAGTCTTCCTTCACGTTGTGTCTCATCCAGGGAAAACTTCAGAGTCTTGAATAGCATTGCATCTCAGATGAGTTTTGTTCAAGGGCCTTTTATATTTTTTAGCTAGCAAAAGATGTATATTCAGTCTGGCAGTCTGGTACTGGTTATTCATATTAATCTCTTCACTTATATTCACACGTCCTGCTGCAAGGAGCCCTGAAACTGCAAAATTACCCAGTACAAGCAAAGGAACAGAAGCCTGGTCATTAAACAAAAATATTTTCCACTGAACAGCAGAGAGAGCATGTTGAAATTAGTGTCATTAAGATACAAAAATGTGGATGGTGCATGAAATCCCTTAAGGAAGCATCACCTGTTCTGATCCCAACAATAGGAGATTCAGAAAACATTAAAAGGGAATTAATTTTCTTGCAGTTCTGACTGAATTTATTGCAAATTTTCTGTTTTCCCACTTCACATTACCAATTAGGAAACAGGATAACCTGTTCCCAGCTCCTTGGACTCTTGCTCTAAGTCCCTGGCAAAAGGCTGAGAGTTGATTTCCAAATGTGGGACAGGAAATGCCAGCTAATGCATACTGCTTTCTAAGAAGGAGTAAAGTCACTTCACCTCCTTGAACTGCTCTTCAAAGGTTGGATAAACCTTATCTTGGTAAAATGAAGAGTAGTCTTGCATTCAGGGAGTGTCTACAAGGAGTGTTCACTGGCCATTAATCCAAGGCACAGCCCTGAAGGTCTCTTTTCCCTGCTCTGAACCCAAAAATATCACATTGCTGGAGGCTTAGAGCAGCTTCCTCGTTGGTCTCATCCTGCACAGTCACTCACTGGATAAATGGAAAGTTATTTTTACTCCACAGCTTAAACAAGAAAAGTAAACATTTTGTGAGGTTTATATACTGTTTGCTATGTCTTTGAAAAGAAATTTCAACTTTCCCGCACCACTCGCCTTGGATCTGCGTTTAGCTCATCCGTATCTGGATTTTCTGCTATGTAACTAAAGACATTTAGAGCAAATACAAATTTCATTATTTGGCTGTAATTGCATTTGTTTTGCCCTTCTTTGATGTTAAATATAAAGAACCCCCAGGGTATTCCATCTAGCTCTGGCCTGTCAGAGAAGACTGCTGCTAGGGAAGGCAGGGTGCTGTATTTAGCCTGATCTGGGGAGGTGATGTTTATCAGACAGCTGAAAAAGCTCCTAAATGAAGGAAGGCACCATCCAAGGGCTCATAAACCAAATACAGCCCCAGAGTACCTAAGGATTTCAATCAGATTTGCATGTGGGAAAATGAGTAAATTTCATTTCTACAAAAGCAGATCAAATGGAGAAGCACAGTTTCTATTTGGTGGAATCACCATCCCTGAAAGTGTTCAAAAAACATGCAGGTGTTGTACTTAGGGAACAAGGTTTAGTGCTGGATCTGGAAGTGCTGTGCTAATGGTTGGGCTCAATGGTCTTACGGGGTCTTTTCCAATCTTAATTATTCTATGATTCTATTTTGTATTATTTTAATGAGGGACTTGCTCATTTCAACAGCAAGAAAAATTTTATTTATTCTCTCTTCCATCACCCTCCTGCAGGACAACTCTGAACAACTTCCTGGCTATGAATGCTATTTACTCCAAATCCATAAAGAATATACAAATAAGAAAAGCCTTTAATCTTTTCCTCTTAGTCTGTGCATCAAGAAGTTTTTCCTTTCAAACATACAAATAACTGAAGGGGCCCCTTAAATATGGGGAAAAAAAAGTTGAACATATCTTTCAGTAGTGTCCCAGAGGTGTATCAAAGTGCCAGGGAGGGGAAAAAAGGTGTTAAAAGTAGAACAGAAGGAGCACAAACACCAACAATGCCCTGCACTGACTGCAAAGAGGATACAGCCTTCATCTTCCTTTTCCTAGGGAGATGGACTGGCATGAAATCTGCAGCAGAGTGGATTACATAAAACTGTGCTTATCTTTTCCTGTTTATAAGTTGCATGATGCATTCAATTTTATGAGCACTGGCCTTGTAAGCACAAGGACTTCCTAATCTGTAACCACTTGATTTATCTGGGCCAGTCTTGTTAAATCAAATTAGGCTTGATGATAAAATAGCAGTGAAAATGTTGTGAGGGGAGGGGGGCTGCTCATGTTTGCAGGGCAGTGGAGGAAAATTGTGTTATCGGGAAGCCCATTCAGCTCAGGGGCCTTGCAGCTTTACATAAAAACATGCTTTCTGGGGCTGTGCCACAGCAGTGAAGGAGTTAAAGTGGGTACTTTTTCTTTTCCCATCCTTTTCTCCAGCATGACCACCAGACACTCTTCTTCTGGCTTTAGCTAAAGCAGCTGTTTTATTATGCCCCCAGATTCCACCACATGTTTTAATGTGAACACCAATAAGTTCTGAACACATCAAACACACTTTTTATTAGTATTACTTGCCAGTACGAAGTTACTACCAAGCTAGTAAATATTTTGGTCTCAGACCACACTAAGTTCGAGCCTGACCCTTGGTTTTACCACTTTAGGTGGGTGGTCTCACTTTCTCACTCACGGGGGGAAGTGGGAATGTCCATGGATGGAAAAGGCATTGTTGCAGCTGGAAATGTTGTGTGCTGTCCATGGCCAAGTCAGCTTTCCTGTCTGCATTCATGCACAAAAGCACCTCGAGCACAAAACAGATCAGACTTAAGGACAAGTTCCCCTGGAGAGGGAACTTTGACAAGGATGTGTAGTTATAGGACAAGGGGAGATAGTTTCACATTGACAGGGGGCAGGGTTAGATCAGATACTGGGAAATAATTCTTCCTTGTGAGAGTGGTGAGGCCCTGGCACAGGTTGCCCAGAGAATCTGTGGCTGACCATGGATCCCTGGCAGCACCCAAGGCCAGGCTGGATGGGGCTTGGAGCAAGCTGGAATAGTGGAAGTTGTCCCTGTCCATGGCAGTGGAGGGGAAATCAGACGCTCTTTAAAGTCCCTTCCAACCCAAACCATTCTGTGATGATTCTGTGACTTCTGTGGCTTCTCAGCTAAAGAAAATAATAGGAAATTAGGAGTGAGAGCTCTGCAGCCTGCCTTGACTCCTGCTCCACAGCAGAGCCAAGCCATCACAGGGCTCAGTGCGAGCCGTGCACTCTCTGGGATTGGTCTGACCCCAGCATTGTGGCTGCCACACTCACTGGGCTGCCTGGCAGTGGTGACTGGTGCTTGAATGGCTCTTTGCTGTCTGTGTTTGCCCCCTGCACACAGCCCTGAGATCCTTTCCAGCCCAAAGCAGGAGCTCTGTGCCAGCTCACGACGTGCCAGCACCCCCGAGTTCCCTCCCTGCTGCATCACTGCTGCTCCCCCCGTGCAGCTGCCATCACAGCAGAGATTGTGGCTGCAGCTCATTCCCCTTATCTTTCACATGCTGATAAGTTGAATAAAATATAATTTCCTCAGCCACTCAGTATGTCTTTGTGGCTCTGATTTCTGAGAGGAAGCAAAAGGCTTCCCATCAAGCCAGACCAATCCTTGCCGAGGAAGAGTTTGACTCCTGTGCCTGATTGTCTGTAAGGTCATTTCAATCACAGCCCTGCCCAAGGACACAGGCTCAGGGAGCACCAAGTGGCCTCAATTTCAATTCTGCTTTGAATGCAAGTCCAATTTGATTCTCGGTGGTGCTTAATTAGGGTGTATCACTGCCAGGACATGTGGTTTTATACTGAATACTCTAGGCATCAAGAAAGAGTTGTGCAAACATTCTGTGGCCCTGACCTTCAGGATGATTTCCTATGGTCCTCATGAGAAAGCTTTGTGTCTTGCTCCTCATCACCACTTGATATTACAATCCTCTGTATGAAGGAGTTTCCCCTGAGGTTGCACCTGCAATCAGGTTTCCTGAGATTTAGAAATCTCATAGTGAAGGGTAGTTTGAGACTCCTGGAGAGCCAACTAGCAAGAGATAAACAGGAACAAGTTGCAATTGCCATTCTCCTGATGTATTCTCTTCAGAGAGGGAAGATTTGAGCCACAACCTCTGGGACAGAGTGCTCGACGCTGGCAATTTGGCTATCCAGGATGATGGGAAATGTGGAGCTGAGCACAGGCAGCTCTGTCAGCAGTATTTCCCATTTTTAGATGCCACTTGAAGAACTGGAAAACTTCAGCAGCTAAAGCCACAATGAGCACCACAGGACAGCTGTGGTATCCCCAGGGCAGTCAGGAAGACCTTAAAGGTGAAACACAGTCCAAGACAAACCCCAGGAGATGCTCAGCACCCCCTGTCTCTGCTGGCAATGCTATTTCAACATATTTAATGTTCCTCCTAACCCAAAGGCTGCGATTTCAGGAGCTAGCCCCTAATAAGGAGGTGCATGTATTATTCACCAGGTCATTTGTAAAATGCAAAGGCTCATTTCACAGCTTTTCTCCACTCTTCCTGGGTGACCTTGCTGAGTCTCAAAAAGTGGCATTCATCTCAGTCATCTGCAGCCATGCAGTATTATGGATGTAAATCTATAAAACATCAGCCATCTACCTTTATAAACAGTAGAGAGGAACAGGTATATTCAAAGGTAACTCACCTGGCCTGTCTTAGATAAGTTCTGTGCCTCAGTTCCTCATTTCCCACCTGTAAAACAGGGATGGCAGCACCGCCCCACCTTTCCAGCATTCCTGGAAATGCTGTGAGAGAGGGTTAAAATACTCAGATAATACAGTTCTGATGTTATGGAAACATCTCCAACAGTCTGAAGTCACTGGGGAAAGAGGATCTTCAGCTGATTAGCACATCCAAAGAGAGAAATTTTTGTCCTAGTTAATTATGGTGTTACTAAATTTCTGAGCACAGCATCTGGAATTTTGAAATATTTCTCCCTGAAAATCAGTGGCTGGGGTTTTTGGGGCTGTTGTTTTGTTTTTCCCCAGTGTAGTTAGAGCAATGAAGGCTTTCAATAAATTAGACATTCAGAGAGATTTGAGGCAAGTTGGAATGGATAGAGATAAAGTAAATCAAGTCACCAGTACCATCTGCTCTGTGGGAGAGGAGGCTGGGGACATCTTCCTCTCTTTTCAGTTAACAGATGCAGGAGATGGTGAAAAGGTCAGAGATAAATGTAGTGCTCACCTCATGCCACATATTCACAGGGGCTGGACTAAAGAGAGGCCAGAAAAACCTGTGTGTACTTTCAACCTTTCTCTGCAGGCAGTAAAGAGCATTACAGAGATGGAAAGGACAGACTATTTTTGTGCAAAGCCTGGAGACAGTCGCTGTAGCAGAGTGGGACCAAAATAATAAAAACCCCAACCAAAAAAATAATTTCCCTTTCTGCTTTCATCCTCCCTGTCTCTCCCACACCCTTTCCCCTCTCTTGCCTTGCAGAAGCTATAAATCTAGGCCATCAGAGAGAAGCTGGAGCAGCAGCATATTATCTTGAGAAATCACTCCCAGAAGGGAGCAGAAAGTTCACAAGTAGAGTGCCAAAAAAGGAGAAATCGCAGCGCTATCATTGGATCCGGCTGCGGCTGGAAGGCGTCCAAGCTCCTCGCACTGCTGACATCCCTGTGCATAATCAGAAATTCCTTTCAATTATGTGGGAAAAGGAGCTTCGCATTGTCAGCCCAAATGCCCCCGTGAAGAAGCAGGCTGCCACAGCGCCGCCGTAGAAGGTCGTGGTGCAGCAGCACCCAGGCGCAGCGGCGCCCTTGAACCGCTCTGCTCTGCCATCAGCACCTCGCACCCGAGGCCTCCAGTGCTTCCCAGGCATCAGCTGGCCAAAGCTGGTGGGGAATATGCAGGTGCTGCTGGGGACAGCACGGCAGGAATCTCCTCTGTGAGGTGCAAGCTGCCCTTGAGCGCTGAGAGATGGCAGCCCCGAACCCCTTCTTGGTTAGCTGGTTCTCATCCGGGCAGGCAAGAGGCACTGCCTTCCTCTAAAATATGTGACCTGGGATAGCAAGCACTCAGCACACAGCTTGGGAAGCCTTCTGCATGGACCTGCATCCCACAGGCAGCCCAAAGGCACAGGCTTAAACCTCAGGGCTTAAACATCCCAGCACTGCGGTGTCTGGGCTTCACGGTGCCCTGCTCTGAATGCAAATTGCAGAGGTGTCTGGGAGGAGATGTCAAATTTATGGAAATGCTGCGTGTTTTTCATTATGGCTGCTGAGTGTGTTTACTGAGATGTGGAAAGATGTCCGTTTTCCTGCAAATGGATTCGCTGCCTTTTTCCCAATCTCTTTTTTTTTTTGCCAATTTATATCCATTAATAGATTTAGTGGGCAGCCTGACAAAGTTAGGCAGCTGCATGCTGTTTTTCCTGCTAGCTACAAGGGTGTTACAAGAGGTTATTTTAGCCTAATGAACTTACTATCCCCAGACTCCCCCTCTGTTGTCAGTAAAGAGAAATGGTTTCCATCAGGAGGAAGGAGAACTTGATTTGGATGCTGTGAACCGTCTTGTGAAGTCTTTTTCCTCTTGCTGGCAATGGAGGGAGCCTAGGGAGAGCTGTCCATTAGGCGAAAGGTGGTTATTCTCCCTAATTTTCTCCACATACTGGTTGGGGATATTACTACCACATGACTTTTTGCCATCTAACTTAGGTGCTCTGAGTCACTCCCTGGAAGCAACTATTTCTTGGCCCTTACAGAGAATTTAGGCTGTGACTCACACCTAAAATAGATACCCCAAATAGTCTATAATAGGTGGTGTGAATGGCTGCTATTGTCTGTCTCAGTGGTGAGATCCCCACTCTGGGGACCATTGTTTCAGTGTTTGCACAGCGCTCAGCACAATGGAACATTTTAATTGCCTCCCCATACACCCGCTTGTCTCCAAGAGTGCATTTTTCATAACGTTAATGAACTATCATGAAGCTTCCTTCTCACAAAAGAATGGGAGGGAGAGGAGCGAGCAGTGTGCTCTGGTGCTGGGCCAAATAGCTGAAACCAGGACACTGCACCATTTAGAGACCTCAGACCTACCCTAATAGGTGTCCAGAACTGTGATTTACACAGCCAAGTCACTCCTCAGAACTACTTTCAGGGTCCTGAATACTTTGGGGTCGTGTGTTTTTGTGTGTTTTCCCCGGTGATTCAAGAAATGGGGCCAATTGGTGAGCGTAGCTGTGCTGCAAAACCCTTTAAACGACTGGGAATGATGGAAAACCACCAGCAGCAGGGGCAGAGATTGCACCAAAGCATGACTAGGCCCTGTGAATTCTCTGCCCTGGATTTTAACTCTGCAAGGTGCAGACAGGCTTTGGAGCAGGGCGAAGGAGGGTGTGGGGTGTAGGAGGGGGTGGCACGCGTTGGCCCTGCTAGTCCTGCACCCTGGCCCAGCAAAGGACCTCTCCACTGCACAGGGCTGTCATTCCAGCTTCTTTCGCCAGCCCTGTCATTATTTTGAATGAATAAATACACAGGAGGCTAGCTGCACGCTGGAATGTCTGGAATGCCAATGCAGAACTCAGCTAATAATGGTTCTATAGTGTAAATCAGCAGCATAGCGGGTCCCGGTTTCACTTGGCTGTGCTCCATGAATAGCAGAAGAGACATTGAGTAACAGTGAATTGAAAATCAGTTTAAAAAGAGGAAGAGGATAAACCCTGAAAATACTCTCTGTTATGGTGTGAACTATTTTTAAAAGCTGAGAATTAAATCTTTAAGTGATTAACTCGGGTAAAATATCTTGTTCTGTGGAGCAGTCACATAACTCTGGCAAGGAATATCTCTGGAGAGAGTTGGTCCCAAGGAAAGAAGTTAATGAAAGCAGTTTTTCTTCAGTCTTACGTGACCTAGGATTGACCCAAAAGAATCATAGTCATCGGGGAAAACACTGGGTGCTGCTAGAATTAATTTAGAACATGACCTCTGATTGGAGTTCCTACCAGCACAAGGAGACAGCTGTTGACTCGCATTAAGCGGCTGGCAGATTGGTTCCTCTTTTTTATTTTTTTTTAATTTTTTTTTTAACTTTCCTACATATCTGAGTCTAACAAGAACTTAGCAGAGAGCTGGGGAACATCTTTTTTAATGACCATTCTGCGTGCCTCAGTGAGTGCATTCGTAGTGGGCTACTTGCCGTGAAGTCTTTGCTAGGAGATGTTGCTGGCAGAGCTTCTTTGGCTAAGAGTGTGAAAAAAAAAATATTCAAATGTACCCAGCCAATGTGTCTTTGCCAATAAAATCTTGCTGTAGACACAGCTATGCAGCTCGATGAGGTTTTCACAACTAAGCTGGCAGGATGCTGGCCTCTGAGGGCTGTCACATTGTCCCTGCTAGGAGAGGGCACTGTACTATGGCAGCAATGAAACAAAGCCACCCTAGGAGGATATTTCTCAATTTTACTCAATTTCAGCTACTAAGAATCGCAGGATCACAAAGTGTTTTGTGTTGGAACGGACCTTAAGCTTCATTCCACACCCCTCTCATGGGCAGGGACAGCTTCCCCTAGAGCAGGTCACTGCCAGCCCTGTCCAGCCTGGCCCTGGACACTTCCAGGGATGGGGCAGCCACAGCCGCTGTGGGAGACCTGTGCCAGAGCCTCACACAAGTTAACATAATTTGAGAGCATCCCAAAAATCACACAATTACGTCAGGGATATCTCCATGAGCTGCCCAGCCCTTTTGCCAGGAGCTAGTGGTAGAGAGGTTCTGCCTAGATTTAAAATTTAGGATTTATAAGAGACTTTTTAGCAGTGATTCGGAGAGGGGGAAGGAAACGCACTGTGAGAAAATTGAAGGTTGTAGCTGGAATATTGTAACAAGAGTCCTGAGGAAAATTATGTCCCAAATATACCATGTGGCTACCTACAGGCACTGAGAGTTGTAAAATGTGTGTGTAATTGTAAATGCACTGTCTCAACGGGCTGTGTACCTGCTCATAAGTGCTGCTGTGCATGGAAGATGTCCCTCCTGTGCCATGGCAGTGAGCTGGCTGGTGCTAAAGCTGTGAGGCTACCAGGCTTGCTGGAAGGTGTTTGGGGTGCAGAGCATGAGGCAGAGACACAGGCAGTGCACAAAAGCAGAAGAGCCTACTACCTATGGGAAAAAAAAAATACAAGTATGAGCTGGATCAGTCATTTCCATCTCAAAGGGGATGGGAGGGAGAAGTCTGTCTCTTGAAGTAGCTGCAAGCAAGAGGGTGGAAAAAGAGTCTCAGAAGAGGGAACCTTCTGCAGAGATCACAGCAAACCCTACGGCTTTTGCACTGCTCTGTCCCTTGGAAATTCAGTCAGACAGGAAAAATGCCTCAAATGAGGAGTGACTGAAGAGCATCAGGTAATCCTAGGAAACACCCTGGCAGGTCTTGTCTGCTCAGCAGGGATCCCCGTGTTAGGAGGTCCTCCTGAGACACCGGGAAATTTCTTAAATTCTGTGTTAGGCAGAGAATGTGAAATGCTTCTTGCATGGATGGCAAATACATTCACAAGTAGGAAGTCTAGTCAAATTTAGCAGCCTGAAAGAGTAAGATTTTACTACTGCTCATAAAACTTCATGGGAGGCGCTGCTCAGAGTGACAAAAATGGTTCACTACCTGGGTCTGCAGTGTGGACAAGAGGACAGGCTCCCAGAGCCTTCACCAGCTCTTGGCAGAGACATTGTCCTGCCAAGGAAAGACTGCAGGGAGTGCAGCTGTGCATGTCCCTGGCAGCAAAAGCCCTTCAGTTACAGGCTTTCACCTCTTTCCTTGCATTAGTCAGCATTGCATGTGAACTGCAAGATGCTGCAGCAGCTGATTCCACAGACAGGGCCAGACAGCTCCCCGCACTGGAGTGCAAGGACGCACTAAAATCTGGTTCCAGACCTAAATGTTCCTGAGATTTTTGGGTCAAAGGCCTCTTTTACTAGCAAATGAGTTACCAGTCCTCATTTGCTCAGAATTTTGCCAAAGCTTTCATGTGGCCAGAATCCTGAGCGCTTAACATCAACCAGTGACCTGCGACCACAAGGAGACACCACATTTCTTTCAGCGTGCCCTTTCCCACATCAGGTCCTCTCTGTTGTGCTGGCTCTGCCCTCAGCAGCAGCAGACACAGCCCAAGGGTGCCGAGCTGCCAAGGAGCTGTTTGCATTTTAACTTCTCCGTCCCCTGGGCTCTCCCTGACCAAGTGTTTTCAAGATGCGGTGGTTAAAATGTCATTTTCCGCAGGAAAATGTGGAGCAGGACAGCCCAGTAGCTAACACGCTGTCCCAAGACCCTCCAAACTGGGTCTTGTTCCCATCTCCCTCTGAGAGCAGCTGTTCCAGCAGCTGCACAAGTCACTCCACATTTATTTTCTCTCCCACCCTTTATTTGTCTCTCCTATTTAGACTGCAAGCCCTTTAGGGCAGGGGTTGTCTCTGAGTATGAGTTTATGCCATTGAGAGCACAATGAAGCCTTGATCTCAGCTGGGGACCCTCGACACTATTTGGACTCCAGCAATAACTGAATTTTCCTCTCTCTGGGGCTGCACCAGTCCGATGGGAAACTCCGGTAGGGGAACGGGGTGGTGTGGACATAGTCAAAGAGCCCCTTGTCTCTAGAGATCAGGGAATAAAAATATATTCAATAATTTTAAGTGTCCGTGGCTCCCAGCCCCCCTGAAACATGACAGGCCATGCTCAGCGCACAGAAATCACCACTTCATGCCAGGACCCAGTGTCCCTTCATTAGTCAGTGTGGGAACAAGCAGCTGGAGCTGCATTTTCTGTGTTACACATGTTCAGTTAGCTGACAATCACAGTGTCAGTAGAAATAGACATAGATACACATGTTACAAGTGGCCGTGTTTTAAATTAGCACCATATAATTTTCAATGGTTTAGAGGCATGATGGACTTTCCATATGAGAAGCTGCAAAGACTTGGATTATTTAACTTGGAAAGAAGGATAATTACATGGGCTTAATTGGCCTATTTAAGATGATGAATAGTGTAAGAAAAGCTGATCATTCCTTCTCTTTACACTCCACAGTAATATGAGAACCGGCGCTCATATGTTAAAATAAATGGTAGGTAAATTTAAAACAAATAAAGGAAATACCCTACAGCATAGCCTGCCTGTGGAACTCATTGCTCTGCAGCATTAGACTTGAGGATGGATCTTAGACCAGGTGAGAAAATTTGACATTTAGAGGGCATGATGAAGGTCCTGTGCTCATAGGTGCACACATGATGCTGGCTTTAGAAGCCCTGTCAAAGCCAGGTTCTTCATTCTGCCAGTCCCCATCTTTGCCTGCCATGAGCCAGGCAGTGTGGCTGGGCTGCTGGCTGGTGAGAACTGAGCAAAAATTGTTGAGCATTTCAGTCTTGCACATATTCTGGGTAACCAGGTTTTTCCTCTCCTTCCAGAGAGGGGTCACATTTTTCCTGTTCTTCCCTTTACCACTGGCATGCATATAGAAGTTTTTCTTGTTGTCCTTGTCGTCCCTGGCCAGATTTAATTCTGTAATTCTATCAGGGCATTATCTTTCCATTATCTTTTCCATTATCTTCCCTGATTGCCTGGACAATGTCTCTTGTGTTCCTCCCAGGTCCTTACCTTCATCCTTTGTAGGCCTTCCTCTTGCATTTGAGCACACCCAGAAGCGCCTTCTTCATCCACACAGGACTCCTGGTAATTTTACCTGGCTTCCTACTCATTGGATTCCATGGCTCCTGACCTTGGAGGAGGCAATCCTCGATTTCCTGGGCCCCTCTTCCCTCCATATCTCCATCCCACAGCAGGCAGCCCCCTAAAGAGGCCAAAGTCTGCTCTCCTGAAGCGCAGGGCAGGAAGGTTTGTGAATGCCATCCTGATTTCCCCAGGGATCTGGAACTTTATCATTCCATGGTCACTGCAGCCCAGCCTGCCCTTGAGCTCCACATTCCCCACCTGCCTCTCCTTGCTGGTGAGAGCAAAGTCCAGCACAGCATCTCCCCAAAGACTGAGGAGTGAAGAGGATGAGCTGATTTTTTTTCTTCTCTATTAGGGGTGGCCTCCACTTTTGGCTGCAAATCTTAACAAATCAGTGATTTCATCAACCCTCTCACACTCTGCTTTAATGTCCCTGATGAGCCTCCTGCTTAGATTTTGTTTTAGTTTGGTTCTGTTTTAGTTTACGAAATCTCATTGCCACAAAAATCCCAAATTCTTGGTGAAAAATCAACTCCCCATCAGAAGCAATCACATGGCAGGAATATGAGCATATTGTAATAGTTTCTTTTTTGAGATGAACAGAGAAAGTACAAAATATTTGCACTTTGAAACTTCTTCAGACATCTTAAACAGACATGGCAAAGGTGCAGCATGTGGGAATGCCTGGGAAAATTTATGCTTCTAATCATAAAGTTTCATCCTGAAAAGAGTCATTACTGTATCTTTACATTTCATTTGTGTTCAAATATTTCAACAAAAAAAAGCTTGATTAGTGCCAACAAAATTTCAGCCATGCAGAAATAGGATTGCTCTGTCGAGCAAGAACAGTTTTTCACAGGTGAATAGATAGAACTGTCCTAGCTGATAGAAATGAAGTTATCTGTTTTGTTCTTCTAGTTTTGCAGCCCTGAAACTCAAACAAGATTATTCACCCCATCTTCCCTTCAGTGTATCTCAAGCCATTTTATTTCCCCTCAATATTTCTTAGCTGATTCCAATTAATTTGGTCTAGACATAGCACATTTCAGCCAACCAGAGGCAAAATTGCTGTGAGTGGGGAGCAGAGATGTCAAGACTGAAGCACCATTAACATCCGCCGTTGCAAAAATTAACAGTTCATTTGTTACAGCATTCAAGTGACTCTTGAAGGTGATCCAGTAAAGTGTGAAAATGCTATATATATAGCCACTAAAAACTCAAGACAACACAGAAGCATGATACCTGTATGATTGGAAATTCCTAGATTGGAAATTCTGCAAAGTGATGCGCAGATGTGTCTGGTGAAGTGAAAGTGTGCAGGATACGAAAGACAGCGCCGGAGGAGGAAGTTTGTCTCCTCTAAATTCATCCTTGTAAAGCCTCTGAACATTATACCTGTTTCAGAAATGGAAATCAGCATCTCTCTCTCTCTCTTCCCCCATGTTGGTAGGTTGGAATTTCTTGTCACATCTTGTATGGATTCTGCAGATCGAAAAGACATCCTGGTTCCTGCAGGGGAAAGGAATAAAAGGCACAGGTGATCAGAGGAGATATAAAAGCTGTGATTGTGGTTCTCCTTTACCTTTTACTTCATCACTTGGCAAGACATTTTTTAAACATGTGTTCTTGAGTGCTGCTTTTTTTTTAATTTTAATTGTTTCTCTTTTGACATCAGCATTTGGTACTATCTTGTAGGAATGCCCGAATATCTGATAGTGGTATTTTTGTGGCTTTTTAAGGTTAGTTAAAACAAACACCTGTATTATTCAAGAAAATCCATAATTTAGGCCTTCCCAAGCTCAGTGGGAGAATTATTATCTTGAGTAAAATTTATTACAGATGCATGTTTATTATAATTTAGTGGGGATTTAGGAGACTTAAAATTTGAGGAAAATGGAGTCAGGAAAAATTCTGTGTGGGAACAATCTGCCCAGCTGACTTAGTCAACTGGGTTGTGTGTAGAGATTATTTCTTTGCCCCAAACAAGCTGAACTACATCTCTCTTCTCTCAACAATGGGAAAATACAGATTTTACCCCTTTTCCTCTCCTTTTTCCTTGACCCCCTGTTTTCAGCCACACGAAAATGAACTTTCTTCTCATCTTCAGCCATGCTTTAGGATGATGTGTGAGGCAGACACTCAACATCCCCTTTTGTGAGCACACTAATGGTCTGTGTGAGATCAGCCACTGGGCTGGGCTGGGGTTGTCAGGGTAATGAATGGGGAAGGGGAGCCCACAGGATGGATGATTAAATGTACCTGTGTCTCCTGTCATCCTGCAACAATCAGCATTGTAAAATGTGACACCATTTTTTTCATCATTTATAAAGTTACTAAAGATTATTTTAAAAATATAAAACTGAAAAAATATATGAAAACTAACACAAATTGTCAGCTTAATTTCACCAGTAATTATGCTGATTTTTTAGATTTCTCTGTGTTGGGATAACAGAATTACTCTGTCATATGCAAGAAAAAAATATTGATGTATGGAAGCATCCTCACTTACAGTAGAAGGGTGACCTTTTCCTGTGTCTGAAAGTCCCGATTTCCTACTTGTCATTCATTACACTTCTGAAAGTTGGTGTCTTATTTGACCTTAAATCCTAGGAAAACTCTGCATACTTCTTTGTTGGCTCATTTTGCTTCCCCCTTGAAGCAAATCCATTAGGCTCAAAAATTACTCATTATGATCACTTCTATAAAGTGAGTTTCTGGCAGCAATTAGTTCAGACAGTTAGTTTTACACACTGATGAATGCAAAAAAATGTTGGCAAAACTTGCAGTATTTTGCACAGTGTGCTTCATGCTTCTTATATAGAATTTGAAAAACACAAGCAATTTTAGTCAGGATTCCAAGGTCTTTGACTTAGAAATTAGCACATTATTTTTTTAGGTTTAAATATAGAGTAGCTAATTCACCATTTACGCTGAAAAACTGCTATCTTGAATTTCAAATGGTAATCCCCTAACAGGAACTGACTGATTTGACAATACAGATATTCTGACTTACAGTTAGATAATTTTTTTTTCTTTTAAATCGAAAGTCATGCAAAATATTTTGGGGTTGGTGTTGGGCAATGTATGTATATAAATATACACGCATATAACAACTGCAGAGTAGTTTCACAGGCTTTTGACTGAGTTTAGACTGAAACAACTGATAAATTATGTACTGTGCTCAAAACCAGGCAGCAAAAGCCAGAACAACCAAGGATTGGATCAAACTTAACATCTGGGCAAGACTTATGGCCCAGGGTCAAGCCAAACTTCAGGAAGCAGAGTCAAGAGGGGTTCAAACCCATGCAGAACAGCCAGTCGGGAGTGAGAGGAGGGGAAAAGTCCATGCCACATGGAAAGATTATTATTTTGAGAGGGCAACAGGTCTATTTGCAGAAGGCAGAGATCCAAGTTTGCTTCCAAGCAGAGACTCCAGAGCTGGAATACCTCATGCTCCCATTATGCATGTTATAGCAGCTGAGCCTTCTCAGCCCAGGTGTGCCCAGGTAGTAAAACAGGATAGCAAAGCATTCACTTGTGACAAAACAGATAACATTTCATTTCAAAACAGGCAATTTAAGAAGGAACAATGCTTTTGATATTGGTGCTTGGCTGTACTGCCCAGTCCAACCCAATTGGTGGGCAAATGCCCAGCTCTGGATCAATAGTGTATCAAGGGCTCTACCTGCTCATAGCCTGGAAGTCCAGGTTTTGTGATGGATAAACACTTAAATATACTGATATTTTCCCAAACAAACAGTGTTTTTTCTTCTAGTTTAAAAAAATTAGTCAGGGTATCTGGGCTCATATTTCCAACTCCTATTCAGGTCCCAAACCCTGCACAATATGTTCTACTCAAAGCAGACCTTTTGTTTCCTATTACACCCAAGAAAGAAAAAAGTGCACTAGTAAAAATTATAGTGTGCTGGAGGAGGGGCTCAAACCAAAATTTTTTGCCATTCCAAAGGCCTGCATTTAATTTGCATGTTACTAACAGTTTCTGGCAGTGGAAGCAAAAATAGGGGTTTGTCCATAAAAATATACACCCCTTTAATTACAATAATGCATACTATAAAAATAATAAAGTACTAGAGCAGCCAAAAAGAAAACAAATTAGGTTTCCAGGAAGGAATGAATAACATAGGGTCAAAGTAAAATAAAAAAATTATATCTTTCCTCCTCTAATCTACATTTCTAATCTGTCTTGGGGTTTTCTTATGAATTAAAACTATGTTAAGGCACAGTGAGCTAGTTTAAGATAGGAAAACAAACATGGTCTGAAAACCATGTCTTTTTGAGCAATTGGTTTTCATTAATTGTTCCCTTCTTAAAGTTTCCAAGCAAGGAGTGAAAAAATATATATCTAGGCAGAAAGTCAAAATTCCTTTAAAATGTGGGATAGATTTTTTTTAATTTTATTTTAATTTATTGCAAGCTAACTCCAGGAGGTAATTACAGCCAGTTTTTTGTATTATTTTTGACATTGAGCCTAAAGTTTAAACTGAGTTCCATGAAGGATTTGACATCTGTAAAGCAAGTCAAAATTATGGCCTTTTCCTGTAGTAAGTTATGACGCTGGAAGCCCTGTGAGAAACAAATTTTCTAAGAGGGTTTGCTGTTCAACTGGACTGAGAACGAGCCAAGAATCAGACCACAGGACAGCAGTGTTGTCCTGGAATTAGGGCAGGTGGCTGGAGGGAAACATTGGTGGGTTAAATGTTTCCGTGTGGACATGAACTAATTTAAGAAACAACAACAACATTGACTCTGATGCTGAGAGTCTGCGTGTGTTCAGATGTGCAGGCTGACACAGCCCAGATTAGACATTCAATAGCACAGACACCTCCCCCCTCCCCCCCCCCCAAAAAAAAAATAAACCTAACAAACAGAAAACCACCACCCACAGAATTCCCCAGATCTGCTCAGTTGAAGCTGTAAAAAGAGTTCTTTTCATTCAAGCTATAGAATGGGTATATTTATGATCAAACAATGGTGACAGGCAAGCAAATCTTAAATAGGAAAATATTATAAGAGCTGTGCTGTTAATAGTGATTGCTTTTCCAGATTCAGAACTTAAGGGTCTTCTTAGGAATACCCTTAAGTCAAAAGCACCTTAACTAGAGGATCACCTTTTCTTTCAAAAACTTCCATTTACAACGTACTTTTCTAAGTTCAGTTAATATCAAGATTGAATTTGTTATTGTGATTACACAGAGGAAAAGACTGTTTGTTGAGAAAAGCCACAGTTTGCTGCAGGCCCTCCTCTCTGCCTGCTGGAAGAAACATCCTCCATGGAAGCGGCTATGCTTCCCTCCAACAGGGCACTCGGAGAACTTGCTGCAAAAGGATTTGGCCTACTGAAGTCAGCAGGAGAGCCAGCTATTCTGCTCCTCTTTGGCAACTCAGCAGGATCAAAGAGGCAAAAGCACTGCTAGCTGGTGAGATCTGTGCAGCAGGAAATGTAGGTTGCCATTCTCGGCCCATCTGCCTGCTGACTCCACCATCATCTCCTGCAAGGACTCCTGCAGGGTGTGGGCTGAGCTGTAGCAGCTCCAGAGCACAGGAGGATGATTCATGTGCCCTGTGTCAGGTGGTGTCCCTCCTTGCTTGGGAATACTCATCTTTCTTCACTGGCTCTAGGCAGAAACATGCTCAAATGCCTGTGAGGCCCAGACATGAGTTCCACCCTCACTGCTCTTGCTGACACTTCCTTCTCTCTTCCCTGCGTGTTGCCACAAGCTTCAGCTTGCACTGTGGACGAGATTACCTGATCTTAATTTATACACAGCTTAATTGCAACTTAACTTGAGTATAAAATAGAAATATTTTATACTCCGTAGAAATTTTCTCCAGATACACGTACCTCATCTGCTCAGAGGCCATGTCCATCTATTTTTTTCCTAACTTCTGCCTGTGCAAGGGACCTTATCTGGCAAACAGCAAGAAGATAGAATCAAAAGTTGTCTTTATCTAACAAAGACAAATTGGCAGCCAGTTTTGTGCTTCTGCTTCTCCATTTTGTGCTGCTCTTGAGCATTTTCATCAAAGTGCCTTGGCCTCTTTGACTCTCTAACCCATGAAATCACAGAGCCACAGGACAGAGTTGGTTAGGAAGCACCTTTAAATGCCACCATGCCCAACCACCCTGCAATGAGCAGGGACCTCTTGAACCAGACTGGATGGATCAGAGCCCATTTCACCTGCCCATATGCATCTCCAGATCCATATCCCCATGTGGATCAAGAGTGTGAGCTGTGGCCACAGGGAGAGCAAGAATGTCTGAAGGGCTGCAGCAATGGAAATTGCCATCTCAGTTTTTGTATTCTTGTCCTGTGCCTCCAGAACAGGGCAGCATCCAGCAGAGAGGGAAGGATCACAGCTCTGGGTGCCTGGGACACCTCAGCAGGGCTGTGTGGCCCTTTTAAATACAGGCAGCATGCAGGATTTTCAGCTTCTCATATAACACACGGGAAATTGTCTGGAAATCTGTCATCAGAACAAAACACTGTGCTCAATGAGGCTTTATCTTCAATCATAGGTCATCCAGGTGAGACTTTCAAATGATGGTTAACTATTAAAAATAAATAATTCAGAGAATTCAGGAGCTCTCTTTATGCAGCAGCACTGAATACATTAGATCTCTAAAGTCTTGGGAGGTAAAGGGGAGGGATAAAAATCCATATTCAGTTTCCTGAGAAAAATTGTTCCTCCTCATAACCATCTATAAAAGATTATTGTCTTCATTTTATTTAATTATTCCATATGAAATAATTAAAAGAGGATAACCAGCTAGTTCAGTGGTGATAAATGTTTCAAGTGAGAACACAAAGGAGAGTAATAAATGTTTCACCAGTCCTCACCATTGTTACTAGGATCTTTAATACTTAGATTTTTATTGTTCACTGGAAATTAATTGTTTGTCTTCCCAAGAAGGTTTACTGCAACTCTGTAACTTCTGGAGGCTTTACAGCATGTGCTGGGCTGTAAGTGCCACTGAAATGCTGTGAGCACAGGCAATTCCTGTATAATTGAAAGGAGAATGAATGTGCTGGGTCCGGATACTGACCCAAGCCCACAGCACCTGGTATGAATATACCATTCCCCAAGTTAATGCCAAATTTGAGAACCCTCTGGCAAAGAGATAGAATTGGCCTTCAGAATGGGATTGGAGTGGGTGAGATGCCCAGTGCTCATTGCTCACTGTCATGTCACCACCAGGACATGTGCTACACCCTCTTTGTTAAACTCAGAGATTCTGCCCAGCTACAACTATTTCCACCTTAGAGCACACAAAGGAGGTGAAAGAACTGTGCAAGCATCATCTTTGTCATGATGTCCTTCCATCTGGCCGTATAGGTGTCAGGGAAGGCAGGAAAACCAAGATTTATGGGTGCTTGAAACAAATCCTTCCATTTCTTATTCATAGTTTCCACAAAGCAGGTTAGACTTTTGTGAGCAGCACCAAGGAAGTCTGTGAAAAATCCAAATTTTGGTAGATTCCTTAGAGAAATACACACATTTGTAGAATATTTGGCATTGTAAAAAGATCTTTAATGCTTATGAATAAAAAAAAGTTGAAAATTAAAGTATAGTGATTGATATCATTTTACAGTAGAGTGGTATTTGTGAATATACTGAAGGACTTCAAGTAAATTTAGTTTGCATGTTGTGATAACATCCAATAAAAGGAAATGTTGTAATTCTGCTAAAAAGTATTAAAATTAAAACTGAATTTTATATTAACAAAAATCAATAATTTTGGAAGGAAAACAGGAGCCACTCAGAAAAACTGATGTTTTCCAAAAGTGGTGCCTACTGTATGAGAGCCCACATGCCCCAAATCCACTTCTTTCACAATAATGCTTGGTCTATACTGCCCCACACAGGTCCTGCTGGACTAAGTGAGCCTACAATTAATCTTTTTAACCAGTGGGTCTCTTGTAATTCAAGGCGGTTGTGCAGGATTTGTTTGTGTTCCCTCCCAACTGCACTTTCTGAAAATCCATCTTCCACCTCAAAGCCCCGTTTCATTGCATTTCCCTGTCATTCCACCTCATGTTTGCTCAGTAATTACAGGACAAAATTTTCCAGTGATCAAATCAAACTGCATTAATACGTGCCTGTGTGCAGCTCAGTGTGAAAGAACCCTCTTTCCACCCTTCGGGAGCTCATTATTACATACACAATCTTTGTGTTTTTATTAGTCAGACTTGTGATTTGTGTGGTAAGGGGGACTGACAATATTGTTTCACATACATCAAAGGCTGAAATGTACTTTAACAAGAGCCAGCAGGTTACACACAGGCCCCAAAACACTTGTTATAGGTGTGACTTGCCCAAACCAAACCTGGCAGTGAGTGTTGGCAGAAATTATTCCAGCTCTCTGCAGCAGCAGTCAGATCAGCACATGTAAAATGAGAATTATTAATCTTTTTTTTTTTTTTTAAGAACAAAAAAAGTCTACTTTTAAAACCTCACTTAATGAAAGATCTTAGTCCAGCACAGTTTGGGTTTGGCTATGCCTTATTGAGACAATTAAGGCGTCCTTGATGGCTTATATTGTTCATCCACAAAATTCAACCCCTCAGCCCATCTCTCTGATTACTTCACCTATGATTTAGTTTTTCAAATTTATCTTCCTAAATATTTTAGAATATATGAGGAAAAAGGAAAGAGGAAATGCTCTGCATGCAATTATCAGGGAAGGAATGGAAGAAGGGTTTTTTCAGTCCTCTTAGCCCTCTTAAACTTACTAATTTTAAAAAATTTAGGGTCTTTCATTCTCATTTCTTTAATTTCATTTTTTTCTTATCTGGTTGCTGAGTTTCACAGAAAAAACATCTCCTTTCTATTCAAGGGCAACACACATGTAGTTTTCCTCAAAGTCTATCACAAAGGAAACCAGTTTTAAGAAAACGTGTCAAAAGCTTCCCATAATTGCCAGTGAGATCACTTTTTTTCTCTGCTTTGGAGACTTTATGGGGAACAGAGACATTTGGTCTGATGATTTTTCCACCCAGTGAGTGAACATTGGGCTGCTCTGGTGCAAGGCTCCCACTTCATTGCAAACAAATTCTGCAGGTTGCACGTCTCCATTCTTTACACAGGGTGTGATCCAACCCCACCATGGCCAGAGATAGTCTTTCAAAATGGCTTTAAAGCAAGCCCCTTTAACTCACAGGCACATTTTCAATTGTTCTTGATGGAAATGGTGATGGAATTTCTCGGAGGAATGATGATGTTCCTTGTCTGAACACCATAATCTGGTCTGGTGGTTCTGTGTTCTGAGAAAGGTTGATTATAAGAACAGGAGCATGGAGCCCACCCAAAGTTGGGTGGGAGCTAAGACTGTTGATCTGCAGCACTTTTCAAATTAATTCAAAGAACCTTTATTTTGTTGACAATTTCTCTTTTTTAGTTTGTTTGGTTTTTTTTAAAAGCCATTTTAGAGAAAACCAGGTGCATTTTCAAAAATCTCTTTCAGCAGACGCACTTTTTGGGGTACAGATATTCAGACTGTACCTACATAGGGTCTGATTCCCTGTTTCACATGAACCAAAATCATCTGATCCTCATTTTCACTGAAAAAAATTATTTTGGCCCTGATAAAACTTTCTTGACAGAAGTTTAACCAGATCAAGCACGTTCCAGCCAAGAAAATGTTGCTTTGTTCCCAATTTTCCATTGAATATTGACTCTGTTAAATACTTACAAGCACATCTACTTCTAAAAATCAGACAGAGGAGCCAGCATCACAGGTATTGAACCCCAGTTCTAAGGCTGATTAGTAAAAACCCTACATGAGTCTCGTAGTTAACCCATTTGTGCCTTGAGGGTAAAGCAAGAGAGCTGCAATGTGCTGGTGAAGGATGAAAAACTCTGGATTGGCCATGGTCATTGGGAAGCATCATATTCCCTCCCTTCAATCCCACCCTTGTAATTCTGCACTTCAGAGGAGGGCAAATAAAAATATTTATCCAGGTCAATTATTGTAATATTTGCTCAATGTCTCCAAAACATAAACAGGGACTTTGGAAAAAAGTACATAGTGACAGGACAACAGGGAATAGCTTCAAATTGACAAAGGGCAGGGTTAGATTGGATTTTGGGAATTAATTATTGCCTGTGAGGATGGGCAGGCCCTGGCCCAGGGTGCCCAGAGCAGCTGTGGCTGCCCCTGGATCCCTGGCAGTGCCCCAGGCCAGGCTGGATGGGGCTGGGAGCAGCCTGGGATGGTGGGAGATGTCCCTGCCCATGGCAGGGGTGGGACAGGATGAGCTTTAAGGTCCCTTCCAACCCAAACCATTCTATCTCTTCTTCACACTAGACCAGGCTGCTCAAAGCCTCACCCACACTTAAATTGTCCTTCCCAGCCCACATTCCTGGACTCTGGATTAAAACTTGAGGTTGCAATCCTGTTTCAGTAGTGATAACAGAGTGTGCCTGAGATTGCTTACCCCTGACATAAATAAATAAGGACCATCCCAAAAAACATGCACAGGAAACTTTTTACACTACTTTCTCTGAAGACATCAAAAAGCTAATTTTGTACCTTTTGCACTTTCTGGTACCATAGCAACTTCAACTGGCTAATACTCCTCTCTGACACAGAAAACTGCCTTTGCTAAGCTGTGGTTCTTGCTACTGTTCCTCTCCCTTGGATACGTAGAGAGTCGTGCTCCGTGGTGTGACAGCTTTAGCTCAGCCACAGATGATTGGGCTTGATGCAAAATTGCTGGGTGACATTTTATGACTCGTGTTATGCAGAAGGTCAGACTAGATGATCATAATGGCTTTAAAATTCATTAATCTGTGTGCAGAAATATCTGTGAAAGGATTAAAGAGAAGTTCCGACGTTTATTCTACATGACAAGCAAATTGGATTTAAACAAAGGTCTTTAGAGCTGAAACGTAAACATCAAGCTGCCAACTCCAAAGTTTGAAAGGTCACATAGGGAAAACTTGTCACTGAATGAGGCTGACTTTGCTGAAATTGTTCCTGTTTTCCTCAAAATTCGAAGGCACTTTTCTTTCTAATTTAAAAAATTGAAAATACTTCCATTTGAAAGAAACTTTACCTTTTAAAAATTGAATTGCATATTAATGATAGATTAAGATGGTCAAATATTTCATATTTATCTAAAAGAATTTTTGACTAAACCAGAGATAAAAATTTTTTCACTTTGAAGATCTTTTTTTTTTTTTTAGGATTCCAAGATTTTCTCTCTTTTCCGGATGTTTCTTCAATATCATAAAAATATTCATGGGCTAAGGAAATCACTCCCCTTTGAGCACTATCAACCATCAAAACTTGGCCTTGTGATTTGAAATTTCAAAGCATCCATGCTGTTTGATGCATACTGAGCTCCAGACACAGAGAAATCAATCTGTACAGCTCTGCCTACCTTGGTAGTTGCCATGCACTGTACAGTCTTTGTTAAATATTTAATAATTAGCTGTGGTTTAATAATGTGTGTCTGAAGTGATGCTGAAGGTTGGGAGAAGGTAATGAAAGAATGTTGTGCTCTGAGACAAATGCCTTGAGTTGTTATGGATTGCACAGTAGTGGTTTCCCCGCTCAGCAAATTGAGTGACTTTGCCACTTGGGGGGAAATAGGCAATTGTGTCTAGCAGACATCTGCTTTTGTAACCTCCTGTTTCCCAGGGACAATCCATTTAGAAATCTGAGTGAAACCCAGGATGGTAATCCCAGGCCCAAAAAACACTGGACTGGAAAGAGTTTCCTTCAGACTGCTCGTGTTTCCACCTCATAAAGGCATCTTTTATTCTATCCAGTGACAGAATGAAGCAAGGGTTGTGTGCAGACAGGTGTGCTCTTCTTGACATACAGACCATCCTATTAACACACAAAAATGTGCTTGTAGACTACAGACATCCAGGCATACTCTACTATTTTCCATTATGTGGGGGTTTTTTACCCAATTTTTAAGTATTTTAGATCCCAGGTGTTTTTAAAACAGTCATCCATGATGATGAAGACCTCTTTACTCAACAGAGCCTATAAAATTTTCTTCAGTGGGAGTGTTTTAAAGCCAAATCTTTAAAACCCTGCTGGCTGAGGGTGCAAGCTCAGAGGTAGGAAGGCTGGAATAGGTGTGGGTCTAACAGAATGGCTTTATGGGAAGCCTTGCTCTGTGCCTGATGGTGTCATGTGTAAAACAGAATTAGCAGTTCCTCACTGTCCAAAAGGGAGGGGCTGTGGAGCTTGAAATCTCTGATCTTTATAAGATGCGAGTGACATGAAAGACTGTAAGGGGACATGCAAAAGATAAAAAAATATAATCAATAATATCAATAGGAGCGTGGGGAGTTTCCAGTGCAAGTCAGCTCTGTGCTAGCAGTGATTTGTCCAGAGCTCTGCCATCACTGGGTGCTGGTTTCTCTGGGCTTGTTGGAGGACTGAAATGCCTCCTGTGAGCACAGAGCATCCTTTTGTTCAGTTGCATCATAGGCTCAAAAGAAGTCACTCCCCTTCTCAAAGAGATTTCATTTATCACACGATTGACTGCTTTCTGTAAAATTCTGGAGCCCTTGCAGCTTGTGAAGGGACTACAGAGTAAAAGGTATTTTTAATTATAACTTTGCTCTGCAATGTACCTGGAATTTACCCATAGGAGAGAACACACTGGCTTGCCTCAAACTGCTGGCTGTGCAGGGGTAGAAAGAGTGCAGAGCATCCTTTGCCACTTACCAGGCTGTCTTGTTCATCCCCTGATGATTTATTGGATGATCTGTACAGTTGTTCCTTCAAAGGACAGGGGGGGTTTTGCCTTCTCTTTTATAGTATTTTTGCCTTCTCTTTTATAGTATCACTATTTCTTGATTAATTCTTAATTAAAAAGGGACAACAAGTTGGTGCTTCAAGTGGGCACTTCGTGGCCAGCCTTAGACAATTTCATCACAGAAGGAATAATTTCTGCATGTGATGGTGCACATTTTGTACAATTTCATTTATCTTAACTTCATGCTGACCAGCAGATATGTTTGTGACAGTTCTGCTTTTTCTTCAGTACCTAGTACAATTCGAACATCTCCCTTAATTCTGTGGGCTAAAGGCCCTGCTGAAACCTACAGAGAAATAAGGGAATGGCGTCCCCTGACCCCCACAGTGTGACCTTCTGTGTGAAGCAAGGTCTGCAACTTGTCTCACAAGAGTTTGCAGAGGCAATAACAGAACAAAATCCTCCAGTTTAGGTCTCTAAAAGGGAATATGGAAGAATAACAAAGTCAAGGGCACGTTCAGCTTTCCCTTAGGAGCAAAGGCCAATGGAATATCTCAACAACTGAAGGAATCACAGCACGAGCCTGTGTGTCTAGTGGGCATGCAGCTTTGAAAAAGCGCCTCAAAGTGAATCAGTAAGAAAGATCTGGAAATGCAGGAAATAAAGAAAAACTGTACCAATAGATAGACAAGAGTAAAATGTAAAAATACATTTATAAGGAACATTAAAAGGCATGTATATAGAAATACAGATAGAAATGGAGGTGTGCATCATATAATTATTATAGATATTATAGAATTGTTTTGTAGTTTAGGCTGTCTAAAAAAAAATCTTAGAAAATATAACTCTTATCTACTACAATATTTTTAATATTTAGACAATTCTGATCATTTTTACACAGGCACAAAATGCAGAAAAGTCACTTCACATCTTCATTTGCCCCTGTGCAACTGGGTTCCAAATCCAGCTCAAGGTAGACAAGTCCTTCTGTTCCTTGGCCTCTTTTCACCCTCCCCTGCATTGCTGGTGTGTAATTGACTCCCACTGTCACTAATGGCAGCCACAGCCCCTGGCACAGGGTAGGACAGACCTGTGAAAAAGGCATCACCATGTGGGTGGACACATCACTCATGTCTTACAGACTTTACACCAACACCCTCTAAAATTCCCAACTGATTTCAAGGCTTTTATGTGTATTTTTAAGGCATTCAGCAGCTATGGCCCAATATATCTGACAGAACTTTGGTCACCCTGTGTTTCTGAGGGTCAGAATCAGCAGGGTTCTTCAGCCTGTCCAGGGAACAATCTTAGATCTTTTTGGGGGTGAGATCCTCTAGCAAAGGTATGATGTTATTAAAAGAGCTTTTTCTGAGGTGCCTTCTTTCGTGCTGTTTAAGAATAAAGCAAAGTAAATGCATAGGTTTGATAGGTTTTATCCTCATTGTATTCAAGTGTCCTGAGGGTTCAGATGGAAATATTTTTGGAGGGTCATGATTGTCAAAATTATGGATGCTAAAATCTCATAGAGTTCTTCCACAGTTCTTCCACTAGTCCTTCTACAGGTCAGTCAAGTATTGTTTCTTTCACTGCATTTCTTAAAGCTTCGTCTAACCTAGCTTGAAGGCAGACCAAGAAATGTTATCCAGCTTTGTGTCTGTAAGGAAAAACCACATCACATGACATGCACCTTACCCCTATGGATTGTCTCCTGATACCTATGCTACATTTTCCATGGTACATGTCCATCCATTAAGGAATATCCTTCAAGTTTTTCAGTCTTGCATTCAGTATAATAGTCATAACCAACCCCATGTGAAAAATTTATTGGAAATAAATCCAGCCTTTCTGTTTAGAGAGATACATTTGCAAAGAAATGAAGTGATGGGAGATGAATGCTGGGTTGGACATTCAGAAACCGTCTGTCACTCCTTCAAAATCAAGATTCAAATATTTTTTTTTTAATGCTCTTGAACAAGTAAGTGGCTCTGAGTGTTAAGAAATCAAGATGAGCTGTCTATCTTTAATGACCTGGAAGTTGCATACTCCTGTTTAGGCTCCCCATCTAGCTGAGTGCAACTCATCAGGACTGGGGCTTATGTAACCAACACAAATCTGAATATTTCAGAGGCAGGAATGATGCAGGAAACACAGCAGATAAGGCTGAATCTAAGGATTATAGAATTACAAAAGAAAAAAAATTATCTAAACCTTTTTCCTTCTGGACTGCTCATCCTTGCCTGAGGCATCACTTATTAAAAAACATATATATATATATACACATATAACAAATTAAGCTCCTTTAAGATTTATTAGCTGTGTGCAGTTTAATTTTATCTTGTCAGATTCAGTCCAAACAAGCCTCCTTGCTGTGAAGGTAGCAGTCAGATTCGTGTCTGTCTTGTCTGACTGCCACTTTGGCAGAGCTTTGGTTGAGGGCTTTCCTGGTGATCCTCTCCTCCCGCTGTGCTAAGCAGTGTGATCCCATACAGCTCCCACTGCAAAGTCTGGAGTTACTGTGGGCTTAACTCTTGTTTCCTCCCTCATCTCATGCAAGAGCTCATTTGCTCACAGGAAGAAGCTGTCAAAAAGGTGCACACCCCACAGAAGCAAATGCAAGTTTAAATGGGAGTGAAGAAATATTTTGTGCTGCATTTTGTGTGATGGGGTGAGCTCTTGGGGCGAGCACAACTGCTGTGTCATAAGCTGCTCTCTGCAAAGCTCTTACTCTGCCTCATTTTTATTTATAGGCTTAAATCCTCCTTTGTTTTCCTGAAAAAATAAGTGCCCCTCATTGGCCAGTCAATAGATTCTCAGTTTTACCTTGCTTGTTGGTTTTCCATTTCATTGATTTTTGTGTTGTACCTTGCTTGTTGGTTTTCCATTTCATTGATTTTTGTGTTGTGCCTATAACTATTTTCACTTAGATAATTAATACTAAGTCCAAACTTTACCTGGTTGCCACACAGAAATGTGATATCAAAATGCTCTAGAAAAAAATATTGGACCCATATTTGGATTCTTTCACCATGATATTATTGTTCAATAGGAAACTGACAAGTAAGTGTTGTTTGACAGCTCTGGAATCATTTATGGAACCATAGAGTGGGGTGGGTTGGAAGTTTCTTTAAAGATCATCTCATTCCACCCCCCGCCATGGGCAGGGACACCTCCCACTGTCCCAGGCTGCTCCCAGCCCCATCCAGCCTGGCCTTGGACACTGCCAGGGATCCAGGGGCAGCCACAGCTGCTCTGGGCACCCTGGGCCAGGGCCTGCCCACCCTCCCAGGGAAGAATTTCTTGCTAATATCCAATCTAAACCCACTCTCTTTCAGTTGGAAGCCATTCCCCTTGCCTTGTCCCTCCAGGCCCTTGTAAATAATCTCTCTCCATCCTTCTTGCAGGGCTCCCTTCATGTACTGGAAAGCCACAAATTAGGTCACCCCAAAACTTCTCTTTTCCAGGCTGAAAATCCTGGAAAGTTCTCTCAGCCTTTCCTCATGGGAGAGATTCAGAAGGATTTACTCTTTATGACTGTTTGTGTGAGGCCCCTTTTCTCACATCCCAGTTCAATGAACAACTTGGCAAAAAGGCATTTGCCTGACTTTCCGCTGTGTTTCATCTCTGTGTGTGCACAATATTCTAACCCAGCCCAGGAAAGGGTGAGTTCAGGCACAGCCAAGCATCCCCTGAGGCTGTGGAGATGTGAGCAGAGAGGCAAAGCCCAAGCCTGGACCTAGAGCATGGTGGCAGCTGGGCACAAACCCGTGTCTGTGTGCCCAGGAGCATGAGAAACAAGCAGCTGGGCTGATAAAAGCCAGGCAGCAAAATCTTGGGAAAATTACCCCTGACCCATCCAAGGAGTAAATCACCCATTCCCAGGGCTGACACTGGAGGCTGTGACATCTGTCTGCAGCTCTCCAAAGTCAGGACAGCTTGACTAGGGAGAGGTTAATCCATCCATGTCCTCGTGGCTGGTGTTGAGTTTGCCAAACGTGTAGCTGAGAGCTTTTCAGATTAGGGGGAAAATACCTAAACACAAAGAGGTAACAAAGCTGGCCCTGTTGAAAGTAATTATGTTTCCTTTGACTTCAGTGTCACGGGGATATTAATCAAGATACAGCTATTATATAACTATAGAAATAGAATATTATTCCACTCCTCCTTAATGGAAAGGATTACATGGAGATGTCTGACCACTACAAACATTGGTTCTTGGCTGAAATGGAGCTTCCTCTGGTTTAGTTCTAACATCAGTTTCACATCTGTGTCATGACTGGGAGATTTATGTTCTCCTCTACATACATCATTTAAAAAATGAGTGAAGTTGCCGTCTGATTGCATTTTTTCAGACACTTTGAGAAAATGGTTTCAAAAGCTGATTGTCTCCAATCTTTTTCTTAATTCCCACATCTCACTGAAGGAGAAGAACTCTAGGTTTTCCCATAGCTTAATTTATTATAGAATTATTGAGAATAAATTTTACAGGGCAGTAAGAAACTTCAATATATTACTACAAAAAGATAAAATTCAAACATATAAATCACAGATATTTTAAAATCAGCAAACAGGAATTTGGAGAACTCCAGGGGTATGTGTTGTTGGTCCAGACATCCTGTATTTTATTGTTTTAAGATGCTTCTCATACTCATCTGGTAGCTTCTCAACATGCCTCATGTTAAATTTAACATGCTTCTTTCCTTCATTTTTTTTCTGAACTACTCTTTGATGATGAAATATGGACCCACGCAGTCAAAAGTCTTTGGCTAGAAAGTGAAAGAAAGATGTTTCTTGCTAACATCTTCCCTCATTGGCCTCTTGTGGTTTTTCCTTT
This sequence comes from Melozone crissalis, assembly GCF_028551555.1. Taxonomy (NCBI): domain Eukaryota; kingdom Metazoa; phylum Chordata; class Aves; order Passeriformes; family Passerellidae; genus Melozone; species Melozone crissalis. The sequence goes on from NW_026535814.1 coordinate 19,837,608, forward strand.
AAGCTCACCTTTCATTTCTGCAGATCCAACAGAGATAACAAATTCAGCAAGCACCAGCATCCTCAGTCAACAGGGCTTAGAGCACGAGACCTCTGCACCCAGTGTGGAAAGTGAAGCCTGACCAGAGCACATCCACTCCCAGCCCCCGTGACATGAATCAGGATCACTGGCTTGAAAAACCTCTTTTCAGCTGCCTGGCAGCTTCACAGCAGTGCAGTTTTTAAAATTAATTCCCTCTGGTCACACAACTGGGCCATTTCTCCCTTTTGCTGTGCAGAAATAAAGGATGTGAGAAACCACAGAGTTTTCTTCTCGCTTCCCCTTGCTGCAGGGATCCCCACTGCCACATACCAAGCCTTCATTTTTTTCCCCTGAGAGGCAGGAAAAGACAGAATAACAAAGCAGCCACTATTTCTTTCAGCAGGAACCTTTCAGAAGATACAGCAGCCCCAGTCCTACGTGCTGGGTGCCGCAAGGAATGATTCATGCTATATCTTAGCAGGTTCTCAGGAGATAGAAAAGACAGAGGAGCTTGACCATTGTACACTGTGTTCTGCATAAAATCTGTATAGGTGTGAGTAATCTCTTGCTTGATTGCTGTGTCACTGGGCTATGAGGGCAGGCAAAAATGATGCTCACCTTCCATGAGGCTGCTAAGGCACACCGTGCACTGAAGCCTCTCTTGTCTGTGTCTGTCATGCAGGTGATTACTCCTGCATTAGTCATTCTGGGTTTCTACAGAGATCTTTTGGGATGTGATTCACTTCACCCTGAAATAGACCTAAATTCATCCAGATGAATCGTGCATCACAGGCTTTCTTTCCACCCATCCCCAGCGTTCACTACAAAGGGAGCCCAGGATGACCAGCACTGGTGTTATCACTCATGTGGTGGATGTGTAAAGCTGGATCACACTCTGGGGACGCATTTTATTTCACTGTGTGAGACCACATGCACTGAGACTCCGTGGTTCTCTCTCTAAACATTGCTGGTAATAGCAAAGTAGGTTTTCTCCATATAAGTGACAGTCCCTGTGGGAGAACCCTGTTTCACTAAAAACATGGCACCACAGCAACTTGTCATTTTAAAGGGCAGATGCAAAGAAGTAAATGTAAGAAGGCATCCTTGAGAATGCAGTTATCTAGAGGAAGGAATGTGGAAGGCAAAGATGTCACTGAGGTTTCAATGCTAGGTGAGAAAAAAGGATTTTCATGCAAGGTCAATTTTAGCTACTTTTATGGATCATTGTTGTAAGAGACTACACATAAAATAGCCATCTAGATTCTATCATCAACAAAAAAAAAGTAGTCAAAGCTGTTAAAAAAAGTAGGAAGGCACTCATCTAATCAAAAGTTAAGAATCATATCAAGGGTGAAATTAATTTTGCCCTAATGGCTACTAACTGCCCTAATGCCTGGACCTACCAGGTCTCCCCGAATGCAATGAGAACAAACACGTGTAGACATCTGCACTGTAGACAACTATGTTTAGTTTAGGTTGGTCGTCTTTAGGTCTTACAATATCTAAATTCAAGGTACCCAGCATCCCTGTGGGCCATCAGACAGAAATATGCTTTTTGAGACAGTAATCATCTGACTGCTTTGAGCACCCCTCTGAGGCTGGGATGAATCACTTTGCAAGAGCGTCTGTGTCAGGATAACCATTTTCTCAGCATGAAGGTTGTCTTTATTACCTCCTTTTGTAATTTGAACTACACTTTTGAGTTTGCCTGTATGACTAGATATTTATTTCTATGACAAGAAGTCAAGGAAAAGAACTTCTTGAACAAAAAAGCTGCAGTCACCCATTGGATATAAATGATGTGTCATTTTAGTCATAAAGGCTAGAAAATTGAAGGGGGAACTTCTGCATCGTTAGAAGTGTCTTTTGTCTTTATTGAAGCAGCTCCTTGAAAAGACTTGGCCATTGGAAGAGGAGAGTGGTACTGAACAGCAGGAACTCTCGTTGTGCACCTGGGAGATCCTTGATTTGGTCATGCCAAGGATCCTTGACTCAAAAGTATTTATACATCTGGAAATAATAACATCTACATCCTCCTATGGAGAGCCCCAAGTGCTTTAAGGCTTAGAGACTGCTCAGAGAAATCATGATTTCCCCATCCCTGGAGGCGTTCAAGGCCAGGCTTGATGGGACTTGGTCAAAGGAAAGCTGTCCCTGCCATGGCAGGGGTGGAATGAGATGATCTTTATAGTCCTTTCCAACCCAGATAATTCCATGAGCCTATAATTTCTGTGATTCTGTGATTTGAGATTCGTTTCACCCCACTGAGTGTGATTTGCATCACTTTAAGTGCAGACACAAGACAAAGGTTCTTCCCTTGCTCCTTGGTGCTTTGGTTTCTCTAATTTGAGGGCAGCCTTGTGTGGGATTCAGGGACAGCAGCAGGGAGAATTTCCCCCCCAGCTCTCCCCTGTTCTGCTCAGGATGGTTCAGACTACTCAGTCCCTGCAAGTAATTTTACTCTAAAATCTCCAGTCTTCCAGGTATTTTTTCTTCCTTCTAGGAGGGTTCACAAGTTATTCCTGAGAAAGGAAAAAACAAATCCCTGTTATACACATAGACTGAGACATATAATTTAAGGAACTCGTCCAAACTGAAGGTTTTGATGACTTGGTTCATAAAAAGCCCTGGTCTCCTTCTCATTCTTCTACTGTTTTTATCGTCTCCAGATAAACCCTTTTTTTTCCCCATCAGAAATGAGCATTCTTTTTACCACTCTCTTCATTTTTATCCTGTATTTGAACAAGACAGAACTGTTGAGAATGATAGATTCTTCTTATCCCGGTAACTTTTATGGAAAGGAGGGCATTTCATCATGGCCTGTTTGACAGGTGATTCAAGGTTTCATCTCAACATTTCTGAAGAAGAAAAAAAGCGAAAGAGGAAAGAAGGTGCTAGGGGTCTTTTTCACTTACATCCAGGTGTGTGCACAAGTAGCAGAAAGCAACCAATATACTTGAGCAGTGATTTCCAATAAAGCTCTTTTTTTGTTGGGTTTTTTTTCCCCTTAATATTAATGATAATTTGCACTTCCTACCATAATGATTATTTTTAAAGTCTCTTTGGCTTTGAAGAGATTGTGAAGGAATATAATCTGAAGCAGTCTATTACTTTATAATTTATTTTTCTTTTCTTTTCTTTTCTTTTCTTTTCTTTTCTTTTCTTTTCTTTTCTTTTCTTTTCTTTTCTTTTCTTTTCTTTTCTTTTCTTTTCTTTTCTTTTCTTTTCTTTTCTTTTTTCTCCTCTCCTCTCCTCTCCTCTCCTCTCCTCTCCTCTTTTCTCTTTTTCTTTTTTTTCTTTTTCTTTTTCTTTTTCTTTTTCTTTTTCTTTTTCTTTTTCTTTTTCTTTTTCTTTTTCTCTTTCTTTTCCTTTTCCTTTTCCTTTTCCTTTTCCTTTTCCTTTTCCTTTTTTCTTTCTCTGTTTCTTCTTCTTCCCTTTTTTTTTTTCCTTTTCCTTTTAGGGACACTCAATGCTGTAAATTAAACTGCTTGAGTTGGCTTTGTGGGTTTTTTTGCATACACAGCAAGGATAACTGCACATCAAATTTATGAGCATCATGCGCGGGTTGCCATGGCAATGCTTCCAGCCGCTGTACACCAAATAACCTTGTCATGTGAACATTTATCACAGGCACATCAAGTGCAGCACTGCTCCGTGCAGCTCTTTGGCTAAACAGCAGGATCTTTTCCTGAATAATAATTGGTCATGGCCTTTTCTGCTATGAGTCAAAATTAATAAACTTCTAGATTTGAAATTAACCATCGACAGGATAATCTGAGCGCCATTCTTCATGGCTGTGGTGCTTGGAGAGAGGAAACTTTGCAAGGAGCACTGCTCCCTTCTCAGGAACACTATGGATTTTATTTTATTGCCATTATAACCTCTCAAAACCCATATATAAAATGACAGGCTATGTCTGTGTGTGCATAGAACATGTTATTGGGCTGTAAATGAAATGTGAATTTTAACTATTGAATCATTTGTGGGAAATAAAGCTTACTTCTCTTTTTTTTTTTTTTTTTTTTTAAGGAACTTCTAAAGCCAGAGCCACATTCTAATCCTTCACACCCACCTTTGGTGATATTTTTAGGGGAAATTTGCAGGCTGAACATCTGGTCCTTCAGTAGACCAGTTTAAAGATTTTCTTATGCATTTGAACTCCTCCCCATGCACCAACATTTTAAAGAAAATACAAGAATTTAACTATGTTTCTAATTCATAATTTCAGAGGGTAAGATTATGCGTGAGGGATTAGTGAGCTGTGTAAATTACTACAACAAGTTTTATACAATAGTGTAAAAACTACATCATCAGCAAACTCATGCTCATGTATACAAGTAGATATATATACGTAATTTTTGTTGTTATTTTTCCAGAAGAAATAATATCTTAAGGTGTACATATAGAAATTTAGAAATCTTCCATCTCTAGTGTAACCCTCATACCTAATGCTACCATAGGGCTTTTTAAACCACATTTTCTTAAATGTCCAAATCAGTAAAGAGCTTTGGAAGTAAATTTACAAAACAACAAGCAAATATCAACAATGTTCTTTCTCTTTCTTTCTTTCTTTCTTTCTTTCTTTCTTTCTTTCTTTCTTTCTTTCTTTCTTTCTTTTTCTTTCTTTCTCTTTCTTTCTCTTTCTTTCTTTCTTTCTTTCTTTTTCTTTCTTTTTCTTTCTTTCTTTCTTTCTTTCTTTCTTTCTTTCTTTCTTTCTTTCTTTCTTTCTTTTTCTTTCTTTCTTTCTTTCTTTCTTTCTTTCTTTCTTTCTTTCTTTCTTTCTTTCTTTCTTTCTTTCCTTCTTTCTTTCCTTCTTTCTTTCTTTCACAGGTAGGATTAGTGGAAATAATATATGATTTTGCCCATAGGGTGTGTTTTTAAATCAGCTTCCATTGTACTACAACTTCTCATAATCACCCTACCTAAATCAAAACTTGCTTGACTTGTTGGGAAGATGGTTGTGAGTTTGGAATGGACACCATGTCAGGAAATAGGCACCATGTCTTTGACCTGTGTTGTTTGTTGCAGAATGGGTTGCACTTTTCCCCATACATTTCCACTTTTATCCCTAATTCTCAAGCTGAGATGGAGACATACACAGTGCAGGTGGCAGTATTCAGTCAGATGTATTTTTGCTGGATGACTTCAAATCCAGATCAAGCGCTTTGTGGAAAGTTTTTTGGCCAAGCACAAGGGGTTTTTCTTAAACTAGACATCACAAGGCAGTATTTTCTGCCTTCAAGAGGTGCAAAATGTCAGACTAGATAATTTAATCTTACGTATTCATCACATGGACCCCTCTTTATATTTTTACATTCCTTGAGATGTAGGTTTCTGGATACAATTTCTGAGCACTAAATGCTAACTCTGTGATTGTCTTGTGAAGAGTGCCTTCCTCTTCACCAATATTCTCAAACCATTGCCTGAAAAAATAGGCTGGATTTCATGTAGAAATCCATGAATCTTTTGGATTACTTTATTATTTTGTGAGAGCCTATATGAGGCCTTGCTAAATTCTCTGTTTAATATTTGCAGAGAGCCTCAGGGAATTAGATACACAACTCACTGAGACCATCTACCATCATACATTCCTTCACTTGCACTGGTCAAAATTTTCTTTATTAATAACCAGTTATGGAGGAAAAACAAACACCAGCTTATATATCCAAAGGTGGATTCCATTTATTGGGCAAATCAATACATGTAGAGAAAAAAAATATGGGATTATTTGATTTTATGAGGCAGCTGATTTCTGAGTTCCCATTCTTGTACAGCGCAGTACAAACATATAGCTGATGTGCATAATCAAGGCTGAAGATGAATCTTCCTGGGGTCAGCTGTGTATCAGACACTTTTGTTTTGTTGTACTTCAGCTTCTGAAGAGATGAGTCACCTGCTGTAGCTTCTCACTTGTTCTCCTTTTCATCACCCCTTGTTCTGGAAGGCAAAGGAGCTGCTCAAGCAAGGAATCACTTGTAGGAGGCACAGTGGAAATTAACTTCTTGATCTGTTGAGAGTGTTCACTGGAGCTGGTGAGGGGCTGTTTCAAGTGCAGCAGTCATTGCTCATGCACTCTGATTCTTCAGAAACTCCATCCAAGAGGGCTGTGAGCTTCCTGTGAGTTATACAGACACTCAGCTGGGAATGAGGTCTTCTGCTGTGTGAAAATAATTGAAGAGAAGTCTATGGTTTAGAAGTTTAACTAAAAATGCTCCTATGAAATGTCAGGCTGTATCATAGAGGAGCAATGCACGTTCTTTTTAATCTGCCTGTCTAGCTTTTCCTGCAGTAGCTATTCCAAATCCAAAATGATTAAGTAACTTTTTTTTTTAATTAAAGATTAGTTTTTTCCTTAACAGAACTCCTACCTGCCTGCCCTGATCAAGGAGATCTCAGAAATAATCAAGTGAAGTGTATTAGAGCTGTGAGGTTTCCCAGAGCAGCTGTGGCTGCCCCATCCCTGGAAGTGTCCCAGGCCAGGGCTGGAAAGGGCAAGGAGCAATCTGGGATAGTGGAAGGTATCCCTGTCTGTGGGCAGGGCTTGGAATGAGATGAGTTTTAAGGCTCCTTTCAACCCCAACCATTCTGTAATTCTATAATTCTGTGTATCTATGGTTCTATGGAGTTTGCTTTCATTTCATGCACAAATGGCAAGGCAAAACCGCCAGCAGAAGTTTTTTTCCCTTAGGCTTTTTTTGATGAGAATAGCAATTAGGTTAATTCTGGTCATATTTTTCTGGTTGTGGTGAGTAGCATCTGGACATGAAAGTGTTGCCTTTTTCCCAAACTGGAAATGAAACTTGGGATCATTTTAGTAAGGAGGTAGGTAATATAAAAAAGGGTCTTTAATGAAGGCCTTCAGGGGCAGTTATGGAAAGATGTCCACAAAAGCCCACTCCCCCCCAGGGGTGAGTGCATTTTTAGGTTTTAGGAAATTAGCATAATTGATAAAAGCACCAGTTAGGAGGACAAGTGGTGATGCAGTTCCCCCCCAGGCCAAGCCCCTTCTCTGCAGCCCCCCCTTCAGCACTAGCTGTACTTTGCCCATGAAAATGTGTCTTGAAGGCTGTTCTCAGCCTTGGCTCCCAGGAAAAGCCAAGATAGCAGCAAGCCTTGCGCCTCCCGGGGCTTGGAGCTCTGGAATTTGTTTTGTCCTTCTGCTTAGGGAAAGGCCATGAAACCTACTGGGAAAACTAGCTACTAGTACAATAAATGACAGAGTTACAAATAGGTATGTGAAGAATGCAGAGAATATGTAAAAGAAAAAAAGAAAAAAATCTAAATGGCATCAAAAGATATCCAATTTCTCTTCCCAGGATAAATGGAAAAAATGTCACAACATCAAGAAGCTGAATGGATTTCCACTATTATCAGATAAAAACTACCAAAATGCAATTTAAATATCAAATCCACCAAATCCAGACTCTTTTCTAAGCTTAGAAAACAGTTCTGAAGGAAGGTTGAACTGTTTTTATAGACTTGGGCAACTCAAGACTTTGCTTCTATTACTGAGTTGATTTTCATACAGCCAAATGATTCTTGGGTTAACTGCAGAATTATAAATATTTTATGGCTGTTTGATAGATGTCGAGTACGTGTTGTTCCATGGCACTTTCACAAGAACTTTGAAACTTGTTGAGCATCGTGTGCCAAAGCCAGGCTCTGCCACAGAGGTGAAGCTGTGGGAAAACAGTGTTCCCACCTCTAGCTACCATGACCCAGCACCAGCCCACAGGGCTAACAAGAAGCTAGCAGCCTTCAGAGTGTTGAGCAGAACTTTGGAGATGAAAAACTCACAGAATTTTTGAGGTTTTCTACAATTCTTGCCGCAAAGCTTATTAAGAGATGAAATTATATGTATTTTCTACAGCAATGGGGAGAGCACTGCTGCTTTTCTGGAAAAAAAAATATGCTGAAATTCTTAACCATGTTAAAACTAATGGATTTTTACAATGTCACCTTTTTCTGGATTGGTATAGCGTTCATATGCAACATCATCACATCCTTCCTGAAAAGCAGTTTTTTCCATTGGTGAGTGAAGCTCTAAAGAAACTGTATGAAAGTTCTGTGGGAGTGTCTCTTAGAAAATGGGCTTGAATAGATGCTCTGACTTGAAGAAAAACTGAAATTGCTTAATTAAAACTTTCAAAAGTCTAAAAAATCAAAAAATATGAGTAGAAGGTACCAAAAGAAATTCTTCATATTTCAGTGCTTAGACTGGGATCAAATTTTAAGGAAAAATTTTATGCTGAGAAAGAAAACTGAGATTTAGGAGCAAAAAGTATTTATTTGAAGGAATTTTTCTGGCCTGAAGTAATTTATCCTATACTTTATTTTCTAGAGTTCTGCTTTATAACAATATTTATCAAAGAATACAATTTTCTAGTTTTTTTGCCAAACAACTAGATAATAAATTTATATTAAAATTTTCATTTTAAACTAATGAAAATTATATTAAAATAAATGTTTTCTGGTCTGAGGTAAGAGGGACCTTTATGTCTTCTTATATGATCCCAAATCCTTGTAAGACAAAGCCATTTTCTAGTTTATTGCTGGACTTGAAAGATTCTTTCTCCATCTAGTCCTTGTGAAGGCTTAGCTCAGTTAGGACCTGTTTCCAGATGGGGAAGGCGACACATGGAGTAAAATTGAGATAATAAAGAAGAAAGCACAGCTCTGACATGAGTTTATCTTGAGCTGGATAAAGAGCACTATGGTCACCTGGCGATGCCAGTAATTTTGGAATAAATCTGATGTTATCTTAATGACCTCCAGAGAATGTCAGCAGCAAAAACTAGAGGAGAAGCTGACCCTTTCATGGCTTAGTGAGAGTATTTAAGATAGTCACCTAGAAGTGTATGCAGAGACTAACAGGAAAAAATGCATCTGGGGAAAGATGGATAGGGAGCAAAGGATGCTGAGCCTGACATGGTAACTTTGTCCTTGGAGTTCCATTGCTTGATGGAAAACTGATTTTGTAGGAGGTCACACTGTGTGCTTATTGTCAATTTAAATGGGCAAAAGAACCATTGTTTCCTCTATTAAAATTATCAAAGAATCTGTGCAAAGCATTGGAATTCTCCTTGTTTTAGCACAAGACATGGTTTTCAAGAAAAGGGGCAAGGCTGGAAGCAAAAAGCCTCTGGAAATGTACCAGAGCCTAAACTGACAAAACATCCATCTGCAGAGCCATCAGCAAGGTCAAAGCGCTGCTGATGGGGAAATAAGTGATGTGCTGCTGCTCATGTGGTGAGCAGTAGCAGATGTGAGGGCCTTGCAGGTCGTCCTCCTGGGCATGGAGAAATCAGCACTGACAATTCTTGCTGCATGGATACACCGTGCTGGCCAAGCTCAGGTGTTTGCTTTCTATCCAACAGTATTTTTGGTGTACAGAAATGGACATGCAGAGCACACTCATCCTCTCTCTAAAGGTCCTCATTCCAAGCTGCAAGGTTTATTTCTAAATTGTCTCGAAACCAGCTGTCATTAGGCAGAAAACAAACTTTTGCTTCTGTTCCCTTAAAACACTGTATAATAGTACAGAAACCAAATCAGTTTTTAAGTCCAAACTGTGACTCTGCAATGAAAGATATTGCAGGACTGAATTTGCCACACCCCTTAGCCTCAAGGTCCAAAATCTGTTGTTGCAGTCTGTAAAAATAATTTTTTTTCCTTTTCAAATTTTATTATCCAAGAATATTATTGTATTCCCACAATGTACAACATATATATTCATGGACACATATAGGTTATAGCCCTTTCCTCTTCCTAATGACTTCAGTTTTCTCTCTTATGTTCCCCCTCTCACCAATTAATCTGCTCCCCAATTTTCTCTCACAAACCACAAAGAATAATCCTGTTCACAAGGATCTCAATGACCAGGCAATATCTCAAAAAGATTAATAAAAATTAATGTCTGTCTTCCAATTAATTTCACCAGCAATCCATCTCTTCACAGTCTTCTTTGCTATTGAGGAATGTCATAATAATTTTGTGACCTCACTTTTTAATTTTGATCATAGACTACATTATTGGAACAATCTGTTTCATCCTGTAGCAGTGTGAAGCCGCAACACAACAGGAGAATGCGCTGATTTTGGGACGGTGATTATGAACCATAAGAGGCTGAGGGATGTGTCCACTCTGTGACTCACTTCCTTGCTAATTTCCATGCATCCCTTATGGACACTTCCAGGATGAAGGTTGCCATCAAGTTTTTACGGCTGGCAGCTGCAGCCGAGTTGCAAATTATGTAGCTCAAGCTGGGGCTGTTCTTTCAAGACCTTGGCCACAGAGCAAGGCAGGCCGAGCAAGAGAAAGTCCAAAAATTGATTAAAGGATCTCGGATCTCCTTCTCTGCTCAAACTCTCCCATAGCACCATGAGAAACTTCCCACCGCCTCTCCCAGCTTGGGCAGGTGTTTCCTATGGGGAGGTTTTGATGTCAGCAGATGGAAGAACAGCTGAAAGGCAGGAAGGGGTGTCCAGAGATATCTCAGTGGAAGGGGAAATGCCCTAAGAGAAAGCAAGTTGTCATCACACTATGGCCTTTGCCAATTCTTATTAGAACCAGCTGAAATTTGTCATGTAACCAATTTATTTCCTATTGAAAACGCTGATTTATCAAGGCTGGATTGTGTGGGCTGGAAGGATGGTTTCATTGGGTGCTTGGGGGTAGAGGGAGAAGATAATATTATCTAATTTTTGACATTGTCTTGACAAGGGAACACTTCCTCAGGCAAGCTGTACCAGAACAATGTGAAAAAGGAATGAAATTATGAGGGGCAATTAACAGTATTACCATAAAGCTGAAAATATAGGTTTGTTTCTCTCCTGGATAGGGAAACCTAGTCTCATTTCAGGATGGTTTAAATTGAGTGAAGTCTGAGAACCACAGTGTCTTAGAGCCAGAGGAGACCCCCAGAGTCCACAGCTTTGTTCAGCTGTAGTTTTGTGGCTGTGGGTTACTCAATTGATGATAATTACCTGTCTTGTGAAAATCAGGTGTGGTTTCATTTGCTCTCAGTTGCCCAGCGGGCAGCAGGAACATGCCACAGCTTTTTGTGAGACCTCAAGGTAATTCATGCTCATAAACACAGGGGGAAGGAAGCTGCCTTCACCAAGCACAGTAAAAAGCAGACTTTTGGGCAGTGACTCATTCAGCCACACAAGCCCAAATGGTTTTGCATGTTGGTTTTGTGGCGCATGGACTCTGTCCCTTCTACTCAGGAGTTCAACTCGCTGCAGGAGGTGAAAGCCACAGCAAATACATAGGTCTCAGAGACAAAAGTTTGCAAAGTTGCCAGTGGGGGGGGGGAAGCCTTCATATTGGTTTAGAGACCAAACTACTTAAAACAAATATCCTAATCCAATGGAAATAATAAGGTCCAGTCTGAAAAATAAAACCAGATTGTTTCCACTGTGGTATAAGGAAAGATCCTTCTTAAGCCTTCTCTTCATGAAAAATGAACTTTTAAAGTGTATTTCATCTTCTAAAGCAAAAACCACAAGCTTCCTTTCACCATTGTTTTTTTCATTTGTCTACTTCTCATCTAACATTGAAATTGAGCACAAACGCAGCATGCAGGTTGATTCTGATCCAAATAGCTTCACTTATGGTAGTAGAGAATCTACTTTTTAAACTATAACCTTTGGAAATTCTGTAAATCTCTGTTTATAGGCTCCATAATTTTGTTAAAATACAGTGTTGCATTGAATTCAATGTTTTTGAAGATCCAAAGAATTTCAGTAGGTGCAGAAGCAGCTTGTGACACTTGTCTGTTCATGCAGACCTTTCAGATTTTTTGTTACTGCAGTGAGAGCCATTGTTTTGCTCCCACAAAAATTGTTTGTAAGATCTTCTTAAGGCTCCATACATTTTCTGTGCTTCACTTCTCCTGGAGCAATTTTAAGAAAGGAATATTTGCAGTGAGCTCCCTGGGAGGGGCAGAAACACCTGCAGATTTCCCTTAGACCCCATTGATCTCACGTGGAAAAAACCTACAAAGTACTGAGCTCTCTGAAATTAGTACATATTTGGTGGTGGGTTGGCTTGATATTGCAGAAAGTATTCCTTGGTGTAAGGAATAATGATAAATCCACAACTTCTCTCATTCCTCACTCTAATATTGCATGAATGGCAGCAGACCTCTCAAGCTGTGGGTGATGTGAGCAATTCCTCAAGCAAGCACAGGTTTATATTTCTAAGTGTAAGTCCCTGTGTCCTGCTGATCTCAGTGACTTGCTGTGCACTGCAGGATTCTGATGAAGAATGAACCTTTCTCTCACCAATGGTTGTGCATTGCTTTATTTTTTTTTTTTTTTTTTGGATTTGCTTTTCCTCGGCTCCATACAGTTACAGCCATGATGCAGAGCCCTCAGTTTCCCCCTTGCACCATTAATGACCTGGAAGCAGCATACATTTCAGGTTTCTTATTCTCTCTGTGACAAAGTGAGGGTTTCCTCAAAGGTTTTTTTGCCAGTCAGGTGACTAACACCCTCATGGACAAGCTGGCATGGTAGTTTTCAATATTGTCATGAGATTCTTTAAAAGGCTGCTTTAAAACAAACAAAATCAGTCTTGCCAACACTTCTGTCTCTTCAGAGGAGATGGAGGTTTGATTCCAGAGAATAGCAAAGGAACAGAAGATGGTTTCCCATTCTATTGTTCCTGAAGGTGAAATTCTGAGGTCGGCTCAGGTGGCTGATGAAGTCTGAAAAAACAGAAGATGAATCTGTGAATATTGACTACTCAGGACAGAACTAGCAAGCCCAGAGCAATGCAGTTCTGGGCTTAAGGTTTATTTCTCAAAGCCTTTTAAATGTTATAGCTCATTTATGTTCCGATAGAATTAAATATGTGATAATGTAGTGTTCTTAATTGCAGTCTTCAGAGTAATTCCTGCCCTTTCTAAAGAAGTATCCCTTTGATACAGAAATGATTAATGAAGAATTATAATTTAGAAGAGATAGTCATAGCCTTCAATCTGATGTGCATAACACCAGACCACAAAACCTTGCAGCTATATCTGCACCAGGAACTTAATTGAGTTTAAATAATAGTTTAGCTCATTTTCAAGTGACGGAAAGTCTTCCGTATTCTCAGTTAAACTGTTTCAATGGTTAATTATCTTCACAGTTAAAAATGTACTCTGCATTCCTACTCTGAGTTCACAAAAGCTTTGTTCAAGACTACCAAATCTCATTAAGCTTTGCTCTCCATAATTAAAAAATTATCTGTTTTCGAAAATCTCCTCCTAACACAGATATTTGTAGACCATGACCAATTCACCTCTTAGTATACTCCTGGATAAACTGGATAGATTTGACTTCTTAAATTTCTGGTGGTGAGACAGGTTTTCCCTGCTCTAAAGCATGCTTTTAAAGTTTCTCTGGTTGCTTTTGGATTCACGCAGAGCCTCTTTTAAAGGCTAGAAACCAGCACTAAGATACCATCTTCCTTTCCAAGGAATACTGTTTCCCTTCTTTATATGATAATTCCCCTGCTTAGATGTTCAGAGCTGTATTTGCCCTCCTCATGACAATATTGGGTACTTACACACATTTGGGAACCTACATGCCCAGCATCTATTTTAGCAGGACAGCTGCTTCTTTTGTGGTGTCCATATAGCCTTCTGCTCCAGATTGCAGTCATCCAAACAAAAAATTTCTCTCCTCTAATATTGACAGGGGGCAGGATGAGGTTACATATTGGGAAGGAATTGCTGGCTGGGAGGGTGGGCAGGCCCTGGCCCAGGGTGCCCAGAGCAGCTGTGGCTGCCCCTGGATCCCTGGCAGTGCCCCAGGCCAGGCTGGATGAGGCTTGGAGCAGCCTGGGACAGTGGGAGGTGTCCCTGCCCATGGCAGGGGGGTTAAATGAGCTTTAAGGTCCCTTTCAAACAACCCATTCCGTTATTTTTTTGAACCTCTATTCCTGAGTGCCCATCTTAAGCCGTTTTATGGGTTCTGAAGAGACTTACAATCAAACACTGCCAGTAGAATTGTTGCTCCTTTATGTCAAGGGCTGTGTACCAGAGGAGCCAGTAATTACCTGAGGCTTACTGTCCTGACTCATTTCTCATCCAGCATCTCCAGCCTCTCAGACAGGCACTTGGGCACACTTGAGATCCTCCACAGGTGACGCTGTGGCATCCCCTGAGGTCGGCTCTCATTCCAGCACCTCCACAAGGAGTGTGCCCACAGAGCACCCCGAGTGCTGCCATGCCCCACCTGGCTTTCAGAAACTGCCAGCCCTCTGCAGACACCCATCGTGAGGAGGCAGCAGGAGGCGAGATCAGTAGCACAAGTCACCCTCTGATTTCCTCTTTCTCTCCCTGAAGAGACCATTCTTGCCAAGAAAAGTACTCTGTGGGAGATGGGTATTTACTGCTCTTTCAAGATCCAATTCTACTTGAGCTGACCCCGTTTACATGCTCCTTCTCATACCCACTTATCTGGCAAATTTCCCAAATTCTGTTGCAGGAGAATAAAGTCATCAGTTCCACTTGACTGTGCAATTGTTGGAAATCTGCAAAAATGCACACAGCAGTGGACAAAAGAGAGGGTGAGAAGAGAATTGAGGTTCAGAACATTTTATGAAAGGCCTCCCCCACTTAGTGTCACTACTAACTCTACAACCTGAGGCAATTTATTAAGAGTTTGGAAAAGTGGCTCGGAGAGCTGGATGTGGAGATTTCCATTAGAAATAGATGACTACTTTAAAGGTTGCAATTGGATTCTAAAGAACAGGCTAGATGAAAATTGTGAGAGGTGAATAGCTACTGAATAATGTGGGCTGGGGGAGGGGAAGAAAATTGCCACCTACTTGAAATAAATGGCTCTTCTAAAATAATGGGGTTTAAACTTTAAAATTGTTTTGTTCCGTGACATGCAGAAGGATGTATTTATAGTCATTTTCAACTTCTCCAAACAGGCAACATTTGCCTGGAAAATACTTTTCCATATAAAAATATGACAATGTAATTATCCTCTCTGGTATTTTCTACCTTTTGATGCTTTATTTATAATAATCTTTCACATTTTTCAGCAGTTTTAGCTATCTATGTGAATTCCATCTGTGCTACAAGACAAAGAGGACATTAATAGGAACTGAGTCACTCCTCCCTCTTTCCACTAACTTCTCCTTTAAATTGATGAAATGAATGCTTGCCAGAAATAAAAGAGGGTATGATTGGCTAATATTACTAATGGTAATTCTGTTGATACTGACTTGCCCCAAAAGCCAGATTTTCAAGAGTCATATCAGAAGATGATGGACTTTTTTTTTTTGCTTTTGTTTTTGCTTTTTTTTTTTTTCTCTTGCAGGCCTTTTTACAGTAGAGATTTAGTTCTATGTGGTACAGGGAACATTTTTTTTCTGTACACCCACATTTACCCCATATACCTGGGTCTCACAGACTCTGGTTTCTTGAAGTGTCAGCGATTTAGGAATTCCCTGAAGCCTTCATTTCTTCTTCTGGATGCAGGTCAAAATGTCCAGTGACATCAAAGATTCTGAAGGCACATTTTGTGACCTTGAATCAACACTTTCCAGTGTTGAAATCACAAACCCATTAAATAATTAAGGTTGGAAAAGCCTTCTAATGTTGAGTCCAACCATTAATCTAACATTGCCAGCTCCACCACTAAACCATGTCCCCAAGTGCCACATCTACACATTTCTGAGCACTTCCAGTGACAATTCTTCTGGACAACACCTGACCAGCTTGAGTACACAGCTTGTGTCCCTGCCTTTCATGTCCTGCCCCCTCAAGGTTGGTGAAAGGTATTCAGATTACTTATTATTTCCAAATCTCCTCCCTGAATAAGTACATAAATCCTATCTGTTCAGAAGTGGGGTCTCAGCAGTAAAATATCCTAATATTATGTATAACTAATACCTTATATAACTAATATCCTCGTCACTGAGAATATGCAGGTCTGTGTCAAAAGGGCTGAACATGAGATTTTGGGTTGTGGAATGAAAAGACAGGAACCAGTCTCCTGCCTGGTTGACCGATAACTGCTCAGAAAGGATAAAGGATAGGCAAGTGGGAGACTATCCCATATCCTTTTTTTTTTTCATTTTTTCACAAATCAAATCAAATTCTCAGCCTCAAAGCAGATTTCTAGTCAGCTTGAAGACCAAGGACAGGGTGGTATAACTGGCCATGTCTCACCTATTTGAGTTCCTCATGATAACGATGCTTGACAGGATCATTTAGTATGTCCCTGTAACACCTCATTTTCAGCACATTTAAGCAACTTGTTATCCTGCTAGTACAGCTGCAGGACCTATGTTCATTTAAGCACAAATGGAAGAAGGTGGAAAAGTGGACATAATCTGGGATGCTTTTGAGACAGCCGCAGCCCCTAAAACAAAGTGCCAAAATTAGGAGTGCAGCCACCGTGGGCTCCTCTTATTCAATGGTGAGGAGGAGTCAGCAGGTTCTCCTGCTCTGGTGGTGATTCAGAAATTGGATGGTTTGCTTTCCCTCTTTTTACCTCTTCAACTCAAAAAGCAAATTCTGGATAAATATCTCCAAATTCCTGCTATCCAAAATAGAAAAGCACCAGAGAAGGCAGCTGTTGGCATGAACTTGGAAGTATATGCTCATGAAAAATAGGTTCCTGACTTCTCTCTAGTCCCAGCTTCAGCAATTCCTCCAAGCAAGTTTATTCCAGATATTTTTGTTTTCACCTTTCCTTTCATTTCATCGCTCTACACTTATCCATCAAACATGAGTCACAATTTCAGTAGAAAAACAAATATCATTGGAACCCAGACTTTCTGGTGGATTTGCTATTAATTTAGCTAAATCGATAGGCAGAGAGGCCAAAAAAAGCAAGATTACTCAGAATGATACATCCTGTTGAAGATGGAGAGAGGCAATGAAGAAATCATAGCAAGCCAAAATATCATTGATTGGTGACAAAGAGTCTCATACCTCTGTAAAGCATTCTTGTTTTCCTGAGTTTTATTTTCCTGGAAGGTTTAGCAAAATATAATCCTTCACCCAAAGAGTATGAATGCTGCTGTGCAATCATTGTCGCCTTTCTTTTTCCACTCACTTCTTTTACTGAAATAGACTGAACCTGATGAGTGGAAAGCACATTTTTAAAAACTTCTCTTTTTTTTATTTTTTTTTCACCCACACTCAGCAGTAAAAGGATGCTGGGGAGGTAATCTGTGTGTCTGAAGTTATGAAAAGCTGAAATATCATTTATAGCAGCACTTGAATCATCTGGAGATTGCAGGAGGAAAAGGATAAAGGTATAGGGCTGCATTGGGCGAAAAAAGGAAAAATCCTAACTCCACTACCACATGCCCTTCACATGTACAGATTTTCTGTGTCTGAGCCAAACAGTCAATCCTCACTTTTCCCACTCACACCCTTAGTCATGATTTTTCATCAAACTCCCTTCTCCTAGCTGATGATGATACAAGGAGATTGATTGCTGGATGAAATATGAAAGGCACAAATGATGCCAGTAGCCACAATTTTGCAGTTTGCTGTCTGGAAACCCAAACACTTGGCCTGTGTTGCAACTCTTCCTCTAGAGAGAAGGGAGTGAGAATCTCTTTGATGCTCCAGGCTCAGCTCCCACTGGCCCTGGAAACCTGATTCTGCCATGAAAACTGCTTGGGAATTGTGTGACTTCAAAAGAAAATTCTAGTTTCTAAAACTGACTCTATATATTTTCAAAATTTCTTCAGCCCCCGAATGGATATTTTGGTTGTGAAAGGAAAAACCTGATCAAGACCCTTAGACAGGAATTCTGTGATCAGCTGAAGAAGAAGAAGAAACCACTGGTTTCTGGAATATCTCTAGTATCTGGAAATAATTTCTGGGTTAAATAGAAAATATTGACTCTAAGGGAAAGGAAATGGGGCAACTACGCAGTTTGAAAACTAGGAGCAAACACTGCATCTCTCCAGCTATGAAAGCAGCTGACCTTGATGGGGCTGTTCCCAATCTTTCCTGATAATTTTCCAGAATGAGGAGGTCTGTGGGAAAGCTCTCCCTCCACTGAGAGCAGGGTAGCTGGAAAGGAAAGGGATGTTACAACCATCTCCTATCTCCACACAGAACTGCAGCACAGAGATAGATATATAGCAAACCCTTGTTTACTGCAGGCACTGCAGAAAACCCCTTAACATTGGTCTTAAGGTAGCTTTTGGTTTTGTCTTCCTTAAAAACCTTGGAATGTCCCCATTTGAAAACAGGAAAAAAGCCATTTTCAGATTTCTGGTGAAGAGGAGGGGTTTTTTCAGCTTGGTCTCTTGGCAAACTGATGATGCCCCACAAGATGTTACTCAGCACATCTGAACTTAACCCAGAGTAGAAGTTTCATATCCCCAGATGCTCCATAAGCTCAGAGGGAACAGTGAGAGTCTGCCTCAGAGGAGATTTCAGATCAGAAGTTGGTAATCAGATGGGGTAAAAATGTCTATAATTAGAACAGATAAATGTCCATTAGAAATGCATTCTCTTTAGGGCCCGGAAACCATGAGGGAAAGGGAGGAGGAAAGAAGTGGGTAGGTGTCAAGTTCTGGTTTTGCCATGCAGATTTAACACTGGTGATGAGATATCACAGAGAAGCACGTCCAAACATCATTTTATACCTAGGAAGGAACAGAATTGAAAAGACCAGAGGATGAGGATTAGTCCTGGGAGTTCAACTCTCCATGGTGATTGAGGGTCTTAAATCAAAAAGGTCAATTTGACAGGTCAAGGGAAAGAAAGGCAAGGTAGGTGTGAACAGTCAACAAGCAGGAAAATAAATTCTGCTGATTTCTGTAGCATGCAATTCACATCCTGATATAAATACATGCTAACAACCCCTGTCCCTTGGAGAATGTTAAGCAGACTGTAAAGAAAAAAATGTGTGGTCAGCAGTACTTCAAAGTCCTTACTCAGAAGAACACACTAAATCTGTGGAAGAACAAGAGTTTGAATCCACAGCCTTGAACAAAAGTGTGTCAACATTGTGTAGCAGCTCAAAGAAGCACATCTCAGTCAGGTTTGAAGACAAGCATGAGCTTTTATCAGCATTCAAGGGCAGCTACTAAAAACTGTACTTATTACAGATCTGCAATAAAAAAGAAAAAAAAAAGAAAAAGAAAAAAGGGAAAAAAAGACAGCTATTAAAATTTGATAACTCCAGAAACTGGTTGGCTGATAAAGGGATCATTCTTCTTAAAATCAATCTTCTCAAAATCAAAAAGTCTTAAAATCATTTGTGGCTCTTGAATAGAGATAAAAGTTTACCTGGCTGCGTAAACGCCGAACAATTTTATTCAGGAAAGAATTACTTAGTACAAATTCCAGCACGAAGCTGTTGTAGTCAGCCACATAACCTGCCATCCAAGCCCTAAGCCAGCACCACTCCAGACCCGATTCTTTCATTTTAAACAGTAAAACCACTGTTGTAGAAAGGAAATCCACTGTTGGGCAATTTGTTCTCTTGCCACATGCATTTCTGGTACAAAATAGTCAGCAGCACTCAGGCATTAGGAAGACTCCAGAGAAAGTTAATACAGATGATTAGCCCTAAAGGGGCCGTAAGATGATGAGAAGCTGAGTGAACTAAATTTATTTCCCTTAGTGTGAATTGGTGAAGTTATGTTGAGGTTTACAACATTTGTGCTCAGAGATCTCACTGCATCTGTGTAATGGGAGGGATGTGGGGGGGATTAGTTTGGACAGACAGCAAATTGCAGGAGGGAGGGAGAAGAGGATATATGAGGTCCTTTTATTCCATTTTTCTTTTTCACTGCTAGCTGATTAAGGAAAGCAAGGGCATCTAGGATTCTACATTTGAAAGGCTGCTAGATGACTGCAAGAAACATTAGGCTGCTTGAGCATGTCAGCACTTTACACTTTATGTAGGACTGAGCTGATTGCTATGGTGAAGAGAACATAAGTGATTCAAAGGTGAACCAGAGGTCCCCGTGTTAGAGACGTGAATATCTAGTAGGATGGGGGAAGGGAGCCTGGATCCATAAAATGCTGAATTCTTTCTTGTCTCTGAGCAGGGTCTAGAGTGATTTGATGCATATTTTAAATTTTGTATGAATTAAGGAGTAACTTGGAAACGAAAATGTCTTTAATTTGGAATCAGATCTGGAAAGGGAGATAACAGAGTCCTGCAGCTTCTTTGGGCAACATCTTTATCTGAGGAAAAAAATCTGGCTAAACAGCAAAATGGGCTTTGCTTTCTGGGCAGGAAAGGGAGCTGCAACAAAGCTAACTCAGGGCCACTAACACAGGGTCAAATGCTGATGTAGGACAAGCTGCTTCCCTGTCCTGGGCATTAACAGGTTAATAACCACTCTGATGCTTTCCCGTGATTTGTCCTGATCTCCTGGAGCACAATGAGCTATAAATTTTAAGGTTTTTCACTTGGTTTTAGGTGGGCAGGCCTCAATCCTGATTAAACTCAGTAGTTTCAAACTCTTCACTCTCATTTCCTGGGGTTCCATGACAGAGCTTGGCCACTGCAATGGGAACCATCCTGCTTGTCTTAGATGAACACCTCAGGACATATTGCACTGCCTTTTGAAGGTGCTTTTCTTTAATGACCACAAAAAAATAAACAACAGAATTTTATTTCTTGGCATTTGGTGGGAAAAAAAAATCTCATCTGGCCTCTTGGTTAACCTATGGGAAAGAGTATATGCGTTTCTCATGTAGATTTACTAAACACATATCATCTTTAAAATAATGAGCTCCCATCTGGGATGCATTATGTGAATTATTTTTTCAGAAATCATAGGATGTTTTGTTTTGGGAGGAACTTTAAAGATCATTCTTACTTCCAAACACCTGTAAAAGAGGTGAAAGAGAACTTGTATTTGGCTTGTAGTGGGGGGTAGAAAAATAAAACACAAAGTACACATTCTGGGGGGGAAAAAAAGGTTTTTCAGCTGGGATATAATTAAAATAAGCCTATGGTCAGTTTTTGGCTTCCACTTTGTCTTTCTGGAGACTATTTTTTTTAACATCTTAAAAGAAAAGGATTAAATAAAGCAGGATGTGGAGAACACGCATTAAAAATTTCACTGTGGTTGAGACTATAGACTTGTAGGGGAAGTAACATGATCATAATTTAATAGTTATAATTATTCCATTATTTTTTTTTTAAATCAATATCTGTCAGGGCACAAATTAAAGCTCTTTGAGGATCTATGTGCTACCTAGATTTCCATCATCCAGAGGGGCAGACAGCCTAATGAAAACTCCAGCATCAGACAGTGTAAGGGATGGCGAGTGTCTGTGTGTTTATCCCAAGGATGGATTGGGCTCTGTGCCCTCATTGATCACGACATGGTTGGGGGGTGTTACCTGCTCTGTTTATGTGCCCAGATGAAATATCAGCTTTGATCAGGACACTGCACTGTGAGATGGCATCCCTGAAAGGAAAACATCTCAGAGGGGAGAAGAGGTCAGGGTTTCCATGCAAAAACAGGATCCTGGGCTACACACATATCCAAGATCCCAGCAGTCAGGTCTCAGAAGGATTCATGGATGAAGGGCTGACGGATGAAGACCTGGAGAATCCAGCTGGTGCAGCCAGCTCCTGGCCAGATGTGCTCATTGGAGCCTCTCAGGCTGACTTTCAGGATTGATTTCAGGGAATGTTGTGAATCAGTGGCACTGACAGCTCAGCCTGCACCAGGCTGTCAGCTCAGCTCCACAGGATGGGTCTCCCCAGTCAGGAGCTGCCAAACTGCACAGCTCTGAATCAGGACCTACAGGCTCACTAACCTGGGTCATTTTTCCTTTAAGGATTCCTGTGAATTTTTGCTTTAGGGATTTGAGAAGTAACAAAGATTAAAAGAGAAGCCACCCTGGTTTCTCTCAATGAAAATCACAGAGAGTTCCCTCCACAGCAAGTTCTCCCTCACTATGACATCCAGGCTAGGGCAGGTAGAGGGTAGTGTTGGGAATTCCTTATGTAGGTACTGAGAGTTGCTCAAGACAGGAAAAATTCTGCTGTCTGGGGAATTGAGCCCAGCCCAAGTGCATGGCCAGCTCCCAGAGTCTCTGCTGTGTGGCAGGCAAGGGCAGCAGCAAGAACAGGATAGCACATGGGAGACCATCAAAGAGAGGGCTTTTAAAAAGTCTGCTTGAGATGAATTTACTGCTCAGATCTCCAGGGCATTAATTGGTTCCACTTTTACTGTTTCCCATCAACTAACCATCTGCAGGCAACACCTTTTAACAACTTGCTGTAATACATTTACTGGACATTTTGTCATTGTAGTATATTTGAGATATCAGAAAACAGCTGGTAGAAGGCCATAAACAAAGACTTTATTACATATTGTTTATCATCACTTTAGTTTTGGAAGGCTAACCTAGAACATTAATGCACAGCAACATCAAGATGCATCTTTATTGTTGCCAGGAAGGCTAAAGGTTACCTCACTAATAATATGCAAATGGAGCCTTTTACTGCACATAATGAATAATCACTTTAGATTAAAGACAGAAATTTCCTTTAGTAGTGCTTGCAATAAAACCTTTTTGCATGAATTTAATAATTAATTTAAAGAATTATCACTTCACTGAGCCTGAATACATTATTTATTAAATGTAATTGAAGTATTTATTAGGCGAGTAATAAATGATGGACAACAGCAATGGGTGGTTTCACTGTTTATAAAATAGCCTCAGCCTGTGATTACAAGCAGGGATGGTAGCCTTCCTGCATTGTTATAACACATAAATTATCTGCAGGAAAACAGATATAATTGCTTGCATTACTTACTGGATTTTCCTTGCTATTTAGCTCTTCTTGGATATAAAAAGAGGAGAGCCAGAATTTTGTTAGACTGTATTAGGCTGACAGTCTGCACTCTATTTATGCATGATCTTTTTATTTCTAACTCTGGCCTCAGTAAAATTTAGGTTGCTAGTGTGCCTGTCCAGCATTTGACAGTCCCAGCCTACACATAAAGTCAGAGCACTGGTAGCAAGTAATTTACACATCAGAGCCTTCAGATGAGAGCAGCATTGACTTACACTGACAGCAACAACAGCACAGCTCCTGAGCAGCTTCAGTTTAAGACGAATTCATTAGAATATAATGAATTTAATAGCGGGAGGATAAACAGGGAGATCAGCAATACCAGCCGTCCTTTCATGTTTCTGGAAGAGCCTAAAACTGGATACTGCTGGATAAAGTGCTCAAAAACAGCAAGGATGAAGTTGGTCTGAAAGTCTCTAAGCAGCATCATGGGGTTTAGGAAGGCAAGGAAATCTCTCTGTTGGTAACTACTCCATTCACTCCAGGCCATTTGGTCTAGAAGGTCAAGCTGGCAATTTTGATATTAATTGTTATTCAACATATGCATTTTAAAAAAGCAGTTTATTTTCCATCTCATCCAATAACCTTCAACCATCTTGTAGAAGAATTGCATAAATAGTTGAAATTATTTTAAGAGGTACTCTTTATGAAAAAAGAAAAATTTACTTTCCTTTCATCCACACTACCCAAGAAGTTTAGGTTTCATGTGGAAAGATATTTGATTCTCTGGGCTGGGTTTTTGTTTTAAAAAAATGCTGCAGTTTTTCACTTGTAATAAAATGCCCACTTTCCATTCTAGTGTTGGTGGCAAAACCTTCTGTAATATAGCCATAAAGGGCAGTGTTTGCCATATGAAAGACCACAGTGTATGTGATTTTCCCTGCATGTATTCCATGTCCTTGTCCCAAAACATATTTCCAGATTCAGAAACAGATTAAAAGGAGATCTCAGCTGAAATGCAGTTTCTAGATGCACTCCTCTTGCTCTCTCCAGTCGAGGAACAAAACCCTGAGCTTGAAGAACTAGGAAGATCACATAAATACTTAAAAACTGGTGGGGTTAATTTGGACCCAAAAGTTCTGTCAAGAAATGCCAAGGTTTACAAGGAAGAAGAATTTTCCAAATATATTAAATATTTGAGGTTTTTCCTTTATCAAAAAAATTACAGAACACCAACAGAGATTGAAAAAGTGTTTCTTTGATGACAAAAGGCCTCTGTCCATCTAAGGCACAGACCATTTTCTTATGTTCAAAATATATGAGTTTAAAATAGCACACTTACTCATATTTTAACATATTTTCTTTAATAAATATAAAGTTAAAAGTAGGCTCGTATAACACACTACCTAGCCAGAATTTTACCTGGATCACTCCTAGATCAATTGTCTTAGATTAAGTGAAAGTCACATTTTGTGTCCATAGAACTTCTCTGTCATGTCCTGCCTACCTGTATTTTAAGTAAAAATTATAGAATATCCTTAGCTGGAGGTGATGCACAAGGGGTCCAGAAGCTTGGATAACCTACAAATAAATATAACCTACAAATTTCAAATTGTATATCCTAGAATGATAGAATTAAGATTGGAAAAGACCCCTAAGATGATGTAGTCCAGCTGTTAACCCAGACATGCCATATTCACTGATAAACCATGTACCCAAGAGCCACACCCCATGCTTTTTTGGATACTTCCGGGGTGGGGATTCTATCACTTTCCTATTCCAATGCTTGACCACTCTTTCAGAGAGGAAGTTTTTCCTAAAATCAATTCCACTGCATGGAACAGTGGACACAGTCCTCTCTTCTTAACAAAGGAAAAGTTTTTTTGTAACTTTATAGGAAATGACACACAAAAAACCTGTGTGAGAAGCCATCCAGTCTTGTGAACATGTACATGTCAAGAACAGAACCACTCTTGGTGGTTATGTGGCAAGACTGGACATTTTCCTATCGTTCATCTCAATATTTGCATTCCTGAGGGATTTCCATGTTTTCAGTATGGTTGCCTCCGGAAAAAATTATGGCATCTACAGGGAAACCTGCAGAAAGTCATAGTAACTGCCTCTGGTGTTGCAACCTATGATGTTTCTTCTATTTCCTTTGATGATTCTCAAGTAATAATTAGAGTAATTGTGAATAATGAGTAATGGAGACTGATTTTCACTCCACTGTAGCGGTAGAAAAGGAGAATGAAGATGTGGCAATGGATGAAAACCTTTCTGATTGTCCTTAGGAAACAGGTCTTTTTACCTGTTAAGTAACCGCTACAGTCAGTTCTCTGAAACACTCAGCCTTTTTTCATGCTGGAATTTTTCCATGTCGCTTTTTTTGTTTTCGTTTTAATCTACTAGATTCAGACATCTTATAACAAAAGGGTTAAACAGCCAAGTGCCTCTGCCTTCAAAATCTTGTAAGATATTCTGTGAAGAAGCTGATCTTCCTTCTCCAGCCCTCTGGAAGTCTGACAAAGGCAGGGGAGTGTGCTGGATAAACTTTTCCCTCAGTTTTCACTGCAAAACCTCTCAACCAGCTTAATTGATTCTCCCACTTGACTGTGCAGTACAAGAGTTTGATGTGTTAAGTTTATACATGTCTATAAAAGTGAAAGAGTGGTATACAGGAGATACTTGTGACTTGTGGTCCATTATCTTGATTATTAACTTCTCTGAAGCCCTGTAATGAGCAATCTGTCATTTACAAGCTTGTAGTACATCATGGCTTAATGTGCTGGATACTCGAAAAAGCTAAGTAACAACCCATTAGGCTGCCTGTCCCACCACGAGATCTGGACTGCTCCTGGAGGGAGGGATAACAGGAATCTCTGAGTTTTCAGGATGTCTTCTGGATCTGTTTCTTGTAATAAAGTGTCCTCACATACTGGAAGTCTTAACAGAGCAGCTCAGGTTCAGCTCACTTTTGTGTTTATGTGTGGCAGATGTCTGCCTATCTACTGTCATCCTCTGGCCCATTGTTGTAAATTACTGCCTGGAAAATTCATTTCTGCTCATGCATGAGGACTTGTGTTTTCAGCTGTATGTCCAAGAATTACTTCTGAGGGTTTCCTAAGATAGCATTGAATGGTAGGTTGGACTTTTCCAGTGATGCTGAGTTGTGGAACTTTAGTACCTGTGCCAAATTACCTTCAAATCCTTCCTGTCTCACACTGGCTATCTGTAAGTACTCGTGAAAACTTTCATGCTGCAAGAATCATCCTACCAAGCCTGGGTTTTACCATTCTGTCTCTATTTTCAGAAGTTTAGCTCATCTGATCATATTGGTGGCTACAAAGTTATTTTCACTGATTTGAATTTGTTATTCTTGGCCAGATTTCAGAGGTTTTTCATTAGTAGACAAAAATTGCTCAGTGAACATGTTGGGCACTTTATGTATCAGAATGAAAATCGTATAAAGAAAGGCATTTTTTAAGGGCATGTCCATAAATAATTTACCAAGGGCTACAAAATTATTTACCATCAATAATCTAATTGTTACCAATTCAAACAAATAAATGGATGGTATAATGTAGGTAACATCTTTTATTGATATTTTTATCTCCATCTTTATCAGATGTCACTTTCTGTCAGCAGCAAGCTTAAAATATCTACTTATCATTTCTGAATCTTTTAGCACTGTTTTATATTAACACCTTTCAAAAAATATTGACCTATTCATAATCTTCACTTTTTATAGTCCAATAAATGCTTCTAAAATCATCTACACTTTCTTTTTCTGGGATATTTATAGGGAAAATTGTACCATAATGTCAAACTCCCTGACAGACTTTTCCTTAAAGCAGACATAACAATGTGGTTTTGTCATTTAAACTCATACTCAGTAAATAAGAATTTTGGTTATAAATTTTGACATCAGGCTGCTGTTAATTCTTTCATGCACACTCAAAGTAATTAAATCTGCGTCAATAATTCCAACTTAAAAGAGTGGTTTTGTTGTCTTCTGCTTTCATGTCTGGAAAAATCATGATCAGTTGCTTTGCTTAATAAGTGATTTTCTCTTTTGAGTGGATTTTCAAGGAGTTTTTATCCTATGTGCATGCAAATATTTAAACCATGCCCAAATTTTGGGACCATAGGGTGGTCTAAGGATATAGGACACATATTTGTCATTATTACTGATTTCCAGTATCTACATGTGTGTGTGTAGCTGTGTCTAAATAACCCAAGCAAAAATACATTCAAAGGCTACTCAGTAGTTACAAATAAGGCTTTAGAAGTCACAGTTCTTAAATTAAAATGTTAGGCCATGATGCAGAGTCAACAGTAACAGAGGCGAGCAACAATATCCCCTCACAAAGTACAGTGTAAACAAAATGATTAGCAGCCTCCCAGTCTCAAAATAAAAAATAATAACAACCTTGATTCATAAAACAAACAGACCTCCTTTGGCTCCAAAATAAATACCAGCTTGTCAGACTGTTTGACTATATGAAGCACCTGGCACACTCTTGATACTCTCCAGGCTGTAAATTATAATGAGAAAATTTCACAGACCTGAGCTCAGTGACCCATGTGGTTCTCTTCATCTCTGCATTCCTGTGATTAACTATTCAAACAAGATCCACAGAACCTGGCCTAACTGATCTGCTTATCTTCAGATGCTCAGGAATACCTCTCCATCTGTTTTCAATGCATCCGCCCCCGTGGCACCTGGGGTAATTAAGCATTAAAAGCGCAGGCAGGTCTTCAGTTAGCCCGCTTGAGCTATTGCAACCTGAGCCTCACTTCAGAGCCCAGCTTTCAGATCTGCTTAGGGGTGGGCTCCTGCCTTTCATAAAGCTCATGGCTTAGCCCAATTTTCACATGCTGAAGCCCTTTAAGGTTGTGAAGTTCAGGGGGGATGATCTCCATCCAAGAGTCAAGTAGGTCACTCGTGATGCTTGGAGAGGGTCTCTGCGTCAGGAATCTGTGGTTTGGGCACCAGTTAGGTGTCCAGATATTCTGTATCCTAAAAGAAATTGAAAGGTATTTAAACACCATCAAAATCCCACGTGTCTAAATTCATATGAAGATCATTACTTTTTTTATTGCAGAAGGCATCTCCAAATTCCAATTCTCTTTTACAGACTCAGCTCTGTGCAGAGCAGGTACATGCAGAGCCCCTGTACCAAAGGGCTAGGCAGTGCAGGAGGCAGACTGCCACAAGGGAAGCTGCCAGTTAAAAAGACCTTTGCACTCTTTTTTTTTTTTTCTTTTCTTGTTTATAATTCAGAGGAGACATTTGTTGGAGAATGTTTCTTGTCTATTGAATATGGAGTAATTTTCGCCTGCTTTATTAAAGGGGACTTTCCTGTTCTACCTCCTTATGTTCACATTCCATCACTTGTCTCCACTTACCACTTTGTCACTGGGACATTTGAAAAGATAAAAAGAAAAGAAAAAAGAAAAAACAAGAGAGAGAGTGAGAGGTCCATACGGCTTTCAGGAAGAAAAGACTTAAACAGGCTGAGAATTAGTTTATACATTGATTTGTCTTTTAGGTTGTTTAGAAAGCCTGGCCTGTGAGACAGGATTTTTTTGTCATACATCGTGCACACTCTCACACTGGAGCAGCCTTTATTTGACCTCTTAATCAATCTATGCCCGTGTAGGGAAAGAAGAGGGAGATACAAGATAGCTTATATAAACGCCAAGTTGGCTGTGTTCCCCTGAACCATCTGCACTTCTAGCCATGGTCAGACTAAACGTCTGCTAATGGCCTCCTTCTTCTACGATCCATTTATATGTCCCTCTTTCTCTTTTTTCTTTTTTCCATTTTTTTTTTTAAGTGAAAAACAAATGGCATTATTGGACTTGCTCCACTTCAATGCAGCTGTGAATTTCAGGCCTAGAAAGGCAGCCAAGGAGAAGTCAGACAGCAAAGCCTTTCTGTTTAGAGAAGCAAGGCCAAAACTGCTGATTTGGCTTCATTATGATACATGATATAATTTTTTTTAATCTATAAATTTTAATATGGTCCTTGGAGGACAAATTTCGAGCTGATGGTTTTTACATTTGTTTTCTTCTTCTACCACCCTTTAGAAGCAAAGAAGTTTGTTGGAGATATTCTAGGTTATAATCACTGGACCTTGTAAATTGTTAGCCCATCTGCAGATAGGATGAAACCTTAAAACTAAACAAATTATATGTGGCTGATAAGATGGTGGCCAGGATTGGCTTTCTGGAGGAGTAGGTTTTGGCCACAATCAAATGTATTCTCAGTAGTGCTTGGGTAATAGGGAAAGGTGTATTTTGTGAGAAACACAAGAGAGGAAGTGGAGACCAGCCAGAAAAACAAGACCCTGAGTCCAGCTGAGATCTCCAGGTACTGCTACAATATAAATAACAACTAATCATTGCTCCTTAAAGCTGCATGTGAATCTTTAGTGCTTCCTCTTAGACCCTGGCTCTTTGTGATGTTAATTTTCCCTACGGCCAAAAGACTGAAATAGTCAAGTGTTGACTCCTTGTCGACAGCACTGACACACACATGTGTGAGGATACTGCCCAGGCTTGCTTTTCCCAGGCTGTGTGAGCAAGGCCCTGCTCTGATCTGGAAATCCCAGAGCTGTCAGTGCAGCCCTGGGCCAAGGCCAGGACCTGCAAGAGCCTCCTGAAGGGCTTCTCCTCCTGCACACAACCTCTTCTCACCATTCTCTTCTGCTTTGTCAGGAAAAGGAGGGAACTCGGGGGAAGCAAGTGACTGCTTAAATTAAATCAGTGCACGGATGTGTCCCATTTCAAATGAAAAAGGTACCAAATAAAAAGGGGATACTAAGTTCCATCAAAAAGGCAGTATGGAAAGATAAGTTTTCAGAGTTTCTTTGTGTCTAGAAACCAATATGTACATGTAGACCACTTCTCCTAAAATCTGCTTAGGAACTGAGACTTAATTGTAATTTAATTGTGACCTATGATTTAATATTTTACTATACTCACACCTCCATAAATTTCCCTGGTAAATTTCAGGACTCAGATTTTCAAGGGTACCAACGCTTCACTGAAAATCTGTAATAACTGGGTTTCTGTATATTTTGAATAATCTTGACTGTGAGTCTTGAATCAGAGTCCCCAAGTCTGTATTTCACAACCTACATAGATATTCTAATTTTCAAAGGTGTGCAGTACTTAATACCCCTTACTGATATCAGCAGAGTATGTGATGTGTACGGAGCACCCCACAGGATATTCTGAGCCCTGCCTGCCACTTGTTATGTCCAGGTGACATAAATCAACTCTCCCGTGTGTGGCACTCCTCCTTGATGCCTGATTATTTGAGTGCAAAATCCATTCCTCTCCAACCAAATCACGAACAGAGGCAATCAGCACAAGAGGCTGTCCTCAGATGAAGGTCTCCCTAAAGTCAATTAACCTTTCAGAAAAGAAGATTTTTAACCATCTCCTTTTGCCATGAGGCACCTCTGTAATTCTCTGTGTGTGTGTGTATGTGCATGATCTTTTGGAGGGTCTGATTTTCTGGGCAAAAAGCCAAATGCTGCAAATCCTTCCCAGCCATGGGGTGTTTCAAGCCTGGGTGAAGACAGCAGATTAGATCCATCCCTTGTGTCATGGCAGACCCTCACAGCTTTGGCACAGGGTAAAGTTTGTCTTAAAATTAAAAGTAAGAGCACTGAGGAATGAATGAGGCCACTTTCACCTCTGCACATGCCAAGCTCTGATTAGAGGTGGGCACAAAGGGGTTCACAGACACCATGGGAATGATGGGGCTGGTCAAGCCAGAGCTAGCTGTGCATTTCTGGGCTAGGGTGCATTTCCCAGCAGATCCCAGCCTGACATCTATTCATGAGCTGCTCTCCCCACAATTTCACCTCTGAGTCCCCCAAGGCCAGGTTTCAAAACTGCATTCTTCAATTTAAGCCTGAGTTCAACAGAACTAAAACAGCTATGGAAATCTCAGCGTGTAGGGTGTTAAACTAAATTGATGGTACAGCTTGAAAGTTTGAGGTGAGCTGTGCCTCCTCTTCCTCTGTTCTGTTGAAGCTGCAGGCACTGATTTATATGTACAGGCAGATTCTACTTGTGAGCAAAACCAAGCAGGCTCAAATCGCCAGGAATAACAGCATTACTTTTAATGGAAAGAAGCCATTCGTGACCCAAAGCTCTGAAATAGTTCCACACAATGTGTTGAATACATAAAGTCTCAGGTTTCCTTTGAAAGAAAAATGTTGGGGGTTTTGTTCCAATCCTACAGGAAAAAGAAAAAGAAAAAGGGAGAGAGAATTATTTTGTTATGCTTTCTCCTCCCTGTGAAAATCTTCATTGTGGAAGCAGCAGGTACTGGTTAAAAAAATTTTCTATGAATATCAGCATGAATAATACAGAAAAGTTAATTCTTGTCAAAAAACAAAATTACAGCTCATAAATAAGTAGTGTCAGTGCAAAAATAATCAAGATCCTCAGCCAATTACTGGCTTCAGTCATTGAAAATTGCTAAGTATAATGGATTCTCTATTTTATTTGAAATAATTTATCCAACAGCCCAGGTTATAGGTCATGCACTCACAGGAAAGCTAACAGCTGAAACCATGAATCTGCTCTTTCATAAAGAAATGTTTCACCAGTTCTCTTACAAAAACATGGGGCCAGGGCTAAAATCATGAGCCCTGTCTGTATACATTAGATACACTCTGGTCCTGATCATGTACTAAAGAATTCAGCAAAAAAAATATGGCTCAGCCACTTTGTGGAAGAGGTCCTGGGCTGGCCCTTATGTATTTCCTTTCACTTTATAATATTCTTGTCCAAAGCTTTATGCTATGAGATTTGTAATTGCAACAAAGAGGATGAATTTAATATCAATTTTGCATCTGCGTCAATACACGTCTCTCAAAATATAAGAAAAACCTACTACTTGGATCAGATCCTGGGGAACACATAAATCAGTGTGGGCAGCTCAGAGAATATTGGAGGTGCTACAATATGAAATGTAATGAAGATTAATAAAGGGACAAATGCAGGATAAAATGCATAAAAAATAAGTGTTGTGCCATGGCACAAACTGAAGGGAGCATTTGTTGATTTGAAATTGCTTCTTTTTGTCCCCTACAGTGCAATTCACACAGTCTTATAATTATACACCCCATCACATGAATAAATAAATAGGTGCCATCACCTGAGTGACTTTTGGATCTGTGGGTTTGTAGACAGCTCCTTCATAATATTTTTTCTTGAGAATCTTCCCCTGAATACCATGTAAACCCATAAACAGTCCTCAAATGAGGGTGGTATTTCATGTCAAAACACGAGAAACAAGACAAATATTTTCTCATCTGACCACAGTGAACACTCAGGGCACCACAGTGAGGATATAATTGAAACACAGGTATCTGTACAGGGCTTTGTGTAAATACACAAAATGGTCGTTCCTTCTTTCACAAATGGCTGATCCCTTCATTTAGAATAAAATAAATGTTATAGGTGCGTAACCAGCTTGTAAAATCATAATCCTTTTTGGTGAAGAAAGGTATAAAAGCAACAATTTCAAAGCTTCTGAGGCTCTATTTCTATAAATTAGCTTGCTTGCTGGTGAATATTGTACTAACACTGTACTAGTAGTCAAAACTCAAGATTAAAAAAATCAGCTTTTCTCTATCAATAGTTTTTTTTTTTGTTTGGCTGATTTTTTCTGATTTTTTGAACTAAATTTTATTTATTTTCTGAGTAGTCATGTCCTCTTTATAGATTGAAAGCAGGTGAATGGAGAAACTAAAAAACCAAGACAATTTAGCACTTCTTCCTCAAGCCCAAAACCCTGCTGATGTGTTTTCATCACTCATCCCCAGCTCCTCCAGCTTAGGAATGATGGAATAAATTGTTCCTGGTACTGCAGTAGCTCCCAGAGACCCAGCTGCACTGACTGTGCTCAGTGCACACTTGGATGTGTGCTTTGCCTCCTGAGCCAAGCTGAGAAGATAACGAGAAAATTCTCAACGGGTCATTTATTTAAGAAATTAAACATGAATCTTCCAGTCCACTGTGGACTGGACCCATTAGCCCTGTTTTCACCTGTGTGTTGAAGATGTTTTGAGACCTTAAAGAGATGTTTGTGTACTCAGCTTATTACTGAGATCACTAACAAATTTGGCAGAGTCTATTAAGTGTTCAGGTACTATGGTAATTAGCTCAGTCTGAAATCCTCACCAGATGAAAAAGTGCAGCAGAATGACCTTTTAATCCCCTTGCCTTCATTTCAACATCTTATCAGCATTTCACAGTTCCTTCTTAATATGTGACAGTGTAGAGAATTTCATAATTCATTTCAGCTATTGAATCCAAATGTGAAATTACTGGAGGAATTCTCACAGACACTCCATGCAGACAACTTTTGTATTTTGGGGCTTGAAATGGGTTCATCTATGAAAACCACTGCTAATGACTCAGGTGGTGTCAAACTCACAATGAGCAGAGTGGTTCTGTCCCAGCAGAATAGAGTACACGGTGTGGCTAAACCATTCTTGACATTACTCCCTGTAATTTAGGATGAGTCAGAGACAGGCTCTTCTCCTGTGTCAAAATCAATGTCTGAATCCTTTTCAAACAGTCCTTATGTTCTTTGGAGTGACTCCTCTCCTCCCACAGGGTTTGCTGGCAGCTTGGTCAGAGTTTGAAGCACTTTGAGTGAGGTCCCCCAGCAGTGCTGTGGCTCACAGGTATTGTCAGGGACATGGTCTGCCCTCAGGAGCCCTTTTCAGAGAGCAGAGGGGTCAACAGGACACATGTCAAGGTTGTGGGAGTAGAACAAGGCAGTGGTGGCAGCTCCTCTTTGGAGATCCTGAGGAGAGTCAAGAGCTATTTCACCAGAACTGCTGCATTTGAGACCTTAACTTGGATTTAAATTTGTAAATGTTGAGCTTTTGATTGTATGTCAATATTTGTAGAGTGTTCGTAGAGTTTGTAGAAGCAAGAGAAGACAAACTTGCTCTTTAAGGGAATGTCTTGTAGCTTTCCACTGTGGGTTTTTTCCTATGTAAGACAAGGCTCATCGACCATTTTAGGTGAATAGTTATCAGTTCAAGAAAAGAGATGTTTAGGAATAGCTGTGAGGAGCAGCAACCTGGAATTTTGCTGATGAAACCTAAAAAAACCTCAGTAGAACCACCTGGTCTAAAAAAACATGAGTAGAGTTATCTGATCTACCCCTCTCTTTGGAGAAATACCCTGACCTCAACACCTCCCTACTGATGAAAAGCCCATCCTAATGTAACACCAAAAAATATCTGAAAGAATAAGGGTGTCTAAAACCTCAGGTTACCTGAAAGTCTTGAGTTTTAAATGCATCACCCTCCTGAATATAATCATGTCTAGTAGAGCTGATGGGGAAGATTCAACACAGTTGAATATTTCTAGCACTGGGTCAGCCTCAACCAGACAGAGAGAGATGTGAGCATTGAAGGGTGTCTTCAAAAGCAAAATACAAGTGGTTTTTTTTCAGTTCAGAACAAATTATTGTGTGGTGCAATATTGCCATTGCAATTAAACTTTGGGGCCTGAAACCTCAGAGTATAAATGGTGTGGATTTCTCCTGCTTGTAGATAGTGTTTTCTTTTTCCTGGAACCTGGTTATAGCAATGATAGCTAGAGAGAGATACTCCTGTGATTTATGTCATAGCTGCCACCACAATATTTGATCATTTGTGGTGGGAGGCATGGATGCCAGTAATCTAAGAGTTACTTAGATTCCAAATCCTGTAACGTGTCGGCAGAAATCTTATGACTCCATTAAGCTGTTTTATACTGTATGGAAAATAGACATATCAATCATCTTCAGTTAAATATTTAGAACTCACGTGATATTTAAAAGAACAATGATCTTTAAGATATAAAAATAGTATACCCACTTAATCTGTTCTGCATTCCCATAGACTTAGAGTTACATGGAAAGCAATATTGCTCCAGTGATTTAAATCCACAGTAGGAAGAACTAAAATTAACACAATGCTGGAGGTTAGGTGAAAATAATCTGCATGCACATTGGAGCTGTGGTGAATCCCAGAGCTTTTTGCAGCCTACCAGAAACAAAGATGAAATGAGGGAGTGGTGGGTGGTGCAGTAGGAGGAGGAATGGTGCTGTGGGTGCTTGTCACTCTCTCCAAGACAGCAGAATTCCGTGGGGTTTGAAACCTGTGAGCTGGGCTTCCTTTGCAGTCAGGGAAATCAAGACAATTAGGCAAGTGAACAGGGAAAGACTGTGTGGGTATGCACAGAGGATGGTGGTAAATGCATTATTTTGGAATGTGTTGGCTGCACAGCTACCAGGATGGCTGAAACAGAGGAGGAAAATGGCAGTGGCCATGTGTCCTGGAGAATTCTAGCTCCAGAGACATCATGGTGCAGGATACTTCTGCCTTCTCTTTACCTCCACCATTCTGTGCATAAATCAGGTCTTCAGGGGCAAGGAGAACAGCTAATTGTTTTTCTCTGGTTATGTTTTAGCACTGGTTAAAAAAAGGAAAAAAAAAATTAAAAAACCAACTGAGATCCATAGCAAAGTAGGAAGTGCCAGACTGGATCAGACACATGGACTAGCTAGGAAGCATCCAGTCTCCAGCAACAATCTGGGTCAGATGCCTCTAAGGACTGTGAACTAAGTCTGTAAAGGCAAATGTTGGGTAATTTGTTCTCAGTGAGAATTTCATCCTAAATCAGAACAGCTACAGATTGGTCTTAATTCTGAACCATGAAGTCTTGCATTCCTTGATCATTCTGAATATCCGGTTGCTTGAGCAGACCTCACTGATTTCTTGGCCCCAATGACATCTTGTGGTGAGGAGTTGCACAACCTGATGCCAGAATTTCAGCCTTTCCTCAGTTCCGAATTTTTGCTTTTCAATTTATCCAAGGCTTTATGTTTCTAGGGTTGTTGTGGTTTTTTTGTATAAATGTATATGGTTCATGGTTTATTCTTGGTTTTCATCTTCGTGTGTGTCCCAGAACTAGATACTGAACCTCTTTAATATTGAAAGATTTCACAGGATGGACAACTAAATGTCTCTACACATCTGACAAGTAGGATGTGAGTGGCATGAGCAGAATTTTTTTGCAAGAAACAAAAATTTTGCTTTTCATAGAATAACCTGCGTTGGAATGGACTCTCAAGGATCATTGACACTCAGCTCCTATGTCATTTATCCAGACTGTTTCACACCTCTAGAGGTTCACATCTCTAGAGGTTCACATCTCTAGAGGTGGACAGAATTTGCTTGTACAGTGATCCCAGACTCTCCTGTTTCACTTTGTGTGAAATAACAAAGAATTCAGATGGCTCAAAAGAGGAAGTTTAGGTTGGGTGTTTCAACATAATGCCCAAAAGCATTTTAAAACTGGGAGTGGGTGGAATGACAAAAAACCAAACCCAAAACCAAAATGAAGTGGCATACCTCAGGAACACACCTTTCTCCCCCTATTCCTGGGGACCTTTTATTTTGCATGTAAACAAAAATGTGAGGCCAGTCCTAAGGCTAAAGTGGAATCCAGTTACAGTCTTTAACTACCAAAGAGGACTTTTGGTATGAAAGGTCTGGGCTCTCCTCAGACTGCACCAGATGCAGCAAAGGAAATATCCCCTGGATATGAGAAAATCTTTTTCACTCTGAGCATAGAAATAAACAGAAGGAGTTATGCAGTTCTTCCTCAGAGATTTTTAGGACTTGGCTGAACCAGACCCTGATGTGCTGGATCTAACTTTGAAGCATAACTTGCTCTGATCAAGAGATTGGACAGGTGAACCTACAGAGTTTCCATTCCAACCTGAACTACTCTATAAATTTGTGACATTTATGATGCTTACCTGGGATTAAACTATGTGAAATTCATCTGAGGTGCAAAATGTACTTAAGGACTCAGCTATTTAGAGCTCCAATTTAGGCCTGTAGCTTCAAAAAACAAACTTCTCAGGAGAAAAATTGTTTCAGAGGGGAAAATCCCACTATTTTTGGATCCCACAAAAAAAAAAGCATCCCACAAATACTGTCCAATGTTAATTAAATTCTGTGTTTGAGCTTCAGTCACTGCTCAGTGATGAACCTGCTGCCATGATAGCCTGACAGTTATTTCGATTTATGACTACAAAGAAATCTAAAGCTGAGAAGAGATCAAATCTCAAAGCTAAGTAGGAGAAAGGAAAAAAAGAAAACAAACCCAGCAACATTGTGTTTTGACTGCAAATTCAAACCTCCAGAGTCAGAGTTTTTAGGAATTCAGTTATTATAGCATTGATATCTGAAGCAGTAGAGGAGTTCCACAATTATATCTCCTCTACTTTTCATCAGAAAACGGTGTGTTGATCATAAACTTCTTCCTGATAAGTACAGGAGAGAAAATGTGGGACACACAGATTTTTTTGCATAAAACCAAACTGGGAGTCCTGTGAGTTGCCTGTTACTGGAAAATATAGCATTTTCAAAGATCTTAGATCCTGTACTCGGTGAAATTGGTGCACCAAAAAATGCAGCCCAAAGTTGCTATGGGTATGTTAGATTTACATACAAGGAACATATCCATAGGCAGGGCTGCTCCAAGCCTTCTCAGCAGGCACTGTGGTTCAGTTTGTTGGGGCAGACTTGGCCAGGGTACTCCCAACACCTCCTTTCTGTGCAGCTTTGTACTCTCTGACCATACTCCTCAGATTTAGGGTGGTCACTGATCTGCAAAATGTGAAAATGGAATGGGGACCTCTAATCCTGTTGTTCACCAGAAAAACAAGCTCAGGTCAGTCTGTCCCTTGGAGATCTGGTGCAGGGCACTGCAGAGAGAAACACTGGTAATTAATGGATAGAGTGACGGTGCAATTACATCTGACACATGTGGTCATAAATCAAACCTGACAGAAGTCCCAGAATTATTTTACAAAGCTCCGTGCAGACTGGAATGCCCAAATCTTTGAGGCAAAACACAAAACCAAAGTCCTGTCCCTTCTTGTCTTTAATGAGCCTAGGACCATATTTTAAATAACTGAGGTGTGAGGACTGAGCGCAAAGCATTTCCAGATCAAGGGCCGCAAGATATACATTAAAAAGAATGGGTAGATTGAGAGATTTTTTCCTCTATTAAGGCTGCAATGTAGAGCTGTGATCACTAGCAGTATAGTGCTGGCATCTGGACTTGTGTCTGTGCTGCCAGCAACAAGAGAAGAGGGTTATGATCAGATCTTTTAGATAAAATATATATATAAAAGAGAAAAAAGTACCTTCATCTCAGAAAGATGAAAATTATGTTGCTGGTTCTTCATGGAAGGTGTTCAGACTCTGTACTGAACACTGGGAGAATAAAAGTCATAGACAGGAAGGCAGCCTTGAAGTCATATCATAGAATCACAGAATCATTTATCTTGGAAAAACTCTCTAAAAACATCAAGTCCAACCATTCCCCCCACACTGGCAAGGCCACCATTGACCCATGTCCCCAGGTAGCACATCCACATGGCTTTGAAATCCCTCCAGGGATGGGGACTCCAACACTGCCCTCGGCAGCTGTGCCAGAGCTTGGTAGTCCTTTTGGTGAAGAATTTTTCCCTAACATCCAATCCAAACCTTGCCAGGGACAACTTGAGGTTTTAGCCTGTCCCTGTTCCCTGGGAGCACAGCCCGACCCCCCCGGCTGTCCCCTCCTGTCAGGAGCTGTGCAGAGCCACAAGGGCCCCCCTGAGCCTCCTTTGCTCCAGGCTCAGCCCCTGCCCAGCTCCCTCAGCCTCTCCTGGGGCTCCAGCCCCTTCCCAGCTCCGTTCCCTGCCCTGGACACGCTCCAGCCCCTCGGTGTCTCTCTTGTGCTGAGGGCCCAGAGCTGTCCCCAGCACTGGAGCTGCCTCAGCAGTGCCGGCACAGGGACAGGCCCTGCCCTGGGGCTGTGTCACAGCCTGGCTGGGACAGCCCAGGGCCCATTGGCCTCCTGCCCCCCTGGGCACCCTGGGCTCGTGTCCAGCCCCTGGCACCAGCACCCCCAGGGCCTTTCCCAAAGGGCCCTTCCAGCCCCTCAGTGTCTCTCTTGTGCTGAGGGCCCAGAACTGTCCCCAGCACTGGAGGTGCCTCAGCAGTGCTGGCACAGGGGACAGGCCCTGCCCTGGGGCAGCTGGACACAAAACAGCTGATACAAGCCAGGATGCTCTTGGTCCATCCAAGCCATTCAATAAAGAATTGGAGATTCTCCTTTGCCCTCCTACTGCTGCTAATGTGTTTGCAAAAAAAAATTTTTGTTGTCCTTTATGATAGTGGCCAGATTAAATTGTAGTTGGGCTTTGGTCATTTTCATTTTCTTCCTGTACAACCGCTCATCATTTTTGTAGTTCTCCTGAATTGTTTGACATTCTTCCTAAGGTCATTAACTCCCCATTTATTCAATAATTTCCAGCCAAAGCTCTCTGTTCACAAGGACAATTTTTTTTTCCCCTGCAGTCTCATTTTTTGGCATGTGGGGACAGCCTGTGCCTGCGCCCTTAGGATTTTGTGTAGGTTTGCCCTGGCTGCCAGGCTGTGTCTTGTTTATCCTGCACAGCTAGCAGTGCTCCTGGTCCCCAGTGCTCCCTGAGGATTCTTTTATAGGGGAGGGAAGTTTGGATTTTACTGCTCCTGGCTTGGGACCCATCAGCTCCTGCCTCATAAGCTGCAGGCCCCTGGCAGCTCCCTCTGCTCCCCTGATGTTCCCCCAGTTTGGGAAGCACCTCTGTGTATGGCACTGGAGTGTTTCACTGTCAATTGGGAGCACCACA
The DNA here is from genome assembly GCF_028551555.1 of Melozone crissalis. Taxonomy (NCBI): domain Eukaryota; kingdom Metazoa; phylum Chordata; class Aves; order Passeriformes; family Passerellidae; genus Melozone; species Melozone crissalis. Next base: position 19,877,154 of record NW_026535814.1, read on the forward strand.
GCTGCTCCCCTGACTGATCAGGACCTCATTCCTGGCCTGGCTTTTCCACAGTGTTCGTTGGAAATAGAACAACTCAGTTTGTCCTGTTCTGAGGGGAGGGCTGGGTTAGGTGACCTCCAGAGGTCCCTTCCATGAAATTACTGCAAGATTCCATGATTTCCTCCTAAACTATTGTGTAATAGAAAGAAATAGCCATCATACTTGGCCATAGTCCAGTTCATGGGGGTTTTGCCTACCAAAGATTGAACAAAAAAAATGATACAATTTTGCAATTAAAATAAGAAAATTTAATTAAATAGTGTTCTCTTGTTTCTCCTGAGACTACATAATGTTTGAGTTCTCACTGATGATATCTCACACTGACACACCACAGGGGTTTATTCCTAGAAATTTTTGTTATTCTAGTTCAAAATGTTCCATGCGAAGAAAGGAGTGGCTTCAAATAGAAATTTTTTATTTCCTGAAATTTTAATCTACTAAGATTTCCAAACACTTAGTATAAGAAGTGGAAACAGGAAAGTCTAATGGCAAGATTTATAAAATCAATCCAACATTGAAATGCAGAATATTAGTAGTCCATAAATTAAAATTATTTCATTGGACTGTATATGCCCTTCCTTCAGCCATTTTACCTATTTTCCATAGATGACCAGAAAAACTTAAACATCTTCTTGGTCATAATAATTTTAGTTGACAAAACAAGGCAGAGGTTTACAAATTTTGTCTCTCTGCAGATAAGCCATGCAGGCCCACCCTGTCACCTTCCTCTAATGAACTGGTCACCTTGCAGAGCTGGCAAGAGCTGAATATTTTTCACCAGGCTTGCATGTGTAACTGCCTTACAAAGTACTCAGGATTTGGTATCAGTCAAAATAAGCCTATGCAAAAATTTACCATTTTAGCAGATGGAGTCAGAACAGCTCACTTGCATGCAGTAAAAGCCTTAATATTTCCATAGCTGGCAAGTTTCCTGTGGTCTAAATGGTTGGAGCTTTTAGGTTTTTGAGAGAGAAGACCTAAATCGTAAAACATTTAACTTTAACTCATAAAACATTTTCTATTTCAAATATCAATATGCCCTACAGATTTTTGCCCCCCAAAAAGACAGCGAACTAGAAGGTTTAAGTAATTTGGAGAGGGAAAATATATGTTTCATCTTCTGCCCCACATCCTGAAGCAAAAGCAGTGATATGGTAAAAGCTCCGTTTTGGCTTCTGTGACATTTTTTACAATCAGACTTTTCTTGATTGCTTCTCTACAGCCAGAGCTCTCACCTCTTGTCTCCCCTGACCAATATAATTGTGTCAACAGAAATCTGCAGTACAGAGGAGATCAACTTCTGAATTTTATTGCGCTGCTTCTGTGAAGTCCAGTGTAACAGAAGAGTGTTTTATGAAACCAGGCAATAATATTACACTGTATAGTCATTTAATACACACTGGTTTTGTCAAAAGCAAAAGCCCTTTATCAGAAACAGTGCCTGTTGGAAACTCAACTACTTCTGATAGCAGGCTCTCAGACTGGAGTTGCCTGATCCATGAGGAAGCCAAAATCCTATTATAATGCTATGTACACTTTATTAGCTCACACACTTCTTGACAGTCAGAAGATTTGGACCAAAAGAGACTTTGTCAGAGCTGAAAACTGTCCTGGGTTGCACTGGTACTAAAGGATGTTTCAAAGGAAGGGCTGATGTTTCTCCCGCACTGCATGGCTTGGGGTGGGAACTGACATGAAGTTTATAACAGTGAATTTTGACCACTTGCCCTGGCATTGAGGCAGATGAAGGATGGACAAGTCCTGTTCATAATTAGAAAGAATAAAGCCCTAAAAAATTCCCCCAGACCCGTGTTTTACCCTTTCCTTAAACTATAATATTCAGCTTTACTTCAGAGTGAGGATTTTGCCACCTCCGTGCCAACAAAGTTGAATGTCATGTTTTCTTCCCAATGGAATCTTCTTTTGAAGAAGACAAACACCAAAAGCTGACTTGAAATGGATCTGCCACTATCCAAGCCCCTCTATTTTAGTGTGACCTGCTCTTTAGCACAGGGTGGACTGGAAATCTTGGGCTCTGGTTTGGACTGGAAATCTTGGGCTCTGGTCCCAACAGCTACCACAATGATGGGGTTATTTTACCTGCTACAAAGAAAGTCAATGCATGTTCCCCCATCTTCTTTGACTGGTAGAGCAAGGTGCTGTTCAGAGGGCATTTTGTCACTTCCATCTGTATGCTTAATTATTCAAAAGCAACATTTCAAAGAAAAATTTATTTGCTTTGTCCTTATTCCCTTTCCAGTTTTCTACAGCCTGCTGCTGTACTGTTGTTGCTCTGTAAACTCTGCTCATACTGCTCTGCAGAAAATATTTATTCCACTGATTCTATGTTGAAGTTTTAAGACTGCTCAAGTCTGGCCATATCCAAGCAAATAAGTGACAGGTTTCCACAGATGCTACCCATATGCACACTCACAATTTAGACTTAACAGTAGTTAAGTCTTCCTACGTGTAATAACCAGAGAAAAACCCACAGAGATATTTCTGCTTGCTTTATACAGTCCTGAAGTGTTTACTGATGCACCAGGTGCTTTACAACACCTCTGAAAGTGGGAAGTTTGGGGGCTTTGTATGGATAGCAGCTCATGGAAACTTTGGAAGCATCAACCACTCCTCTCCACAGCAGTTCATCTGACACAATTGCTGGCACTCATATGTGAAGATACAAAGTTCCCCACGGACTCAAACCTCACTTCTTTACTATCCTGGTCATCTGAATCATGGTGATTACAGGGAAGATGATACCTTTCATCCCAAATTGCATGGGATGAGCATCCAGATCTGCTGCATCACATCTGCTTCGTCATCAGTAGTCATACCACTTATTTTCATTTTTATTTACCCACTCTTATCATCTAATTGAGAATTGAAAGCAAAGCCACAAAGTCCATTTGATTTTAAATTTTTTCTTAGCAAAAGAAGACCAAAATAAATAATGTAAAAAAAGAAGAGCTGAATCTTAACTGAGTGCAGTCCCTGCTGAACCAGGACCGCCTGCCTTCATCCTAAATTCACTCTGGCCACTCCTGCTTTCCCACCACTCCTTGCAAATTAGATATCAGACACCTTCTTGAATTTCCACAGATCTCCTGTTACTTTTTGTTAAAGAAAAAGCCCATTGATGCAGAGAGCATTTTCCTCCTCTGGCTTGATGACACAGGACAGAATGGTGACCCTCCACACAGCACAGACCCAGCCTTGACATGGAGCTGGTTCCCTGTACAATATTTTAACAGGCTAACATGCAAGGGGAGAAAAAAAAAAAGGACAGTTACCCTGTGAAATGAAAGCTCAATGATTTAAAAAGCAGCAGTGTGTGTGTGAGGGAAGGAAGGGGGCTGGGGGATGGGACGGACGATTTCACTTGTCAGGTCAGAGGTAACAAAAAATTATCCTGATCCAATAGACCATGTGAAAGGATATTGCTGGGGTATGAAAAAATTCTTTTGGGGGGACAAAATGTATTTTTTCTGCCCTTTCTCTAAAGCCCTGTTATTTTTCTGTTCTTTGCTTGCATCTGTTAAATGCTGGAATGTCTGCAGGGACGTTTTTAAAAGCTGCACAATGTCAATTAAATTTGCCGAGCAGTATATCTTTTTGGAGTACGTGTGACCTTTTCTGTTTGTCATTTCCTGGGCATCACACCAAGTGATCCTCTTAGGATGCTGGCTTTGTGGAGCAGGCTCACAGCAGCAGGACTGCAGGAACTGCAGGTTTCTGGGACCGCTGCCAACCTCCGGATAATTGCCATCAGCAGGAAAGAGCTAGAAAAGCTTGGCTGAGTCCATCTTTTACAGATAGATTGACCCCTTTCTGCCACTGCAGAATCACAGTCAGAGAGAAACACATATCCAAAAAGAGAGAGAAGGGAGGGGAAGGAGGGGGAGAGAGGAATGATTACAGCAGGAAGGCTACATCTGATCTGAACAAGAGAGATTTGGAGGTTACGCTCGCTGCTTTGCCTTCACCAATATTTATAATATCTTCTGTTTTAAGACAGACAAATCTGAGAATGAGGCTTAAATGCTGAGCTCTGTTACAATAAAACTGGTGCTTTTGTGAGACCAGAGTCAGAGCTCTGAGAGAGGGGAGGGAAGGGAAGGGTGGGAATTCAGTACCTTCATGTGATACATCTGCTGGGAAATAACAATTTGAACATATATGCAGCAATCAAAAGGCAGACAATGAATGCGTGCTGAAAGCCACTGCAGGTGCTTGGTAAGGGAATGGAGGACAGCAAAAGGAGAGAGGAAGGAGGCTGTATGCCCACACTCAGTGGCTGAGATGTTTCAAAAAAGAGCAAGAACCACAATTTCACTTTATGATAGCTGAGAAAGCAGTAACCTTAATACCCCCGTGTCCAGCAAGTGGCTGAGTGAGGTCAATGGTGGTGACAGGGCCAGGAGATGATTTCAGCAACCAAGCTTTAAGATACGCCAGCTCCTCTATGTGCTTGTGCCCCTCAGTTTCCTGCAGGGTTCAAATTCAGTGCTGCTGGTAAACACCTGTAGTGACTGCAGCACAGGAGCCCAAAATCTCCATGTGGGAATTTCCAGGTGGGAGATCCACCTGGGATCCCCACCCTAAGCCAGAGCTGCATCCCCCCCCCAGCATATCTCAGTTGAGGTGGGATGGGTGATGGTCAAAGTCTAGCTGAAATACCAAACCTGCCCCAGGCAATCCCAAACTGTGAGATGGCAGGTCTCTTTCCACTTGGGAATGGAAAGAGGTGAGTGGGTTACAGGGGTAAGCAGTTGTCCCTTCTGTGCAGTTGTGTGACCTTCTAGATATGGGCAGCACAATTCCGCTGCCTCTCTCCTCTCCTGGAGGAAAATCCTTCCATCACTCATGGAACTGCAGCTGTCATGCAGCAAAGAGCAATTCTGAGCCACAAAAATGTGTAAAAATATGCGTGACCTCTGGAAATCAAGACCTTTATGGAAAATAAAGCTTCTGAGAGAGGATCTCTCCACTGTGTTTAGGTCAGTGCAGTCTCATATTGATATTAAGATGTTTGATGCTAAAGACATAACACTCAAATCCATTCACTGGCATTTCTTCTTTTTCTCTTTCCTCACCCATGATCTATCTCTTAGTTGCCAACATAAATAATACTCAGGTTACAGTAATGTCCTGTGGCTCCAAACTGGGGGAACTCCAGTGCACAAGGTGCTGAGCAAACATGTATGGAGGCATAATCCTGTCAAATACTATCCAGGTCATACAATCTGTAGCTATATTCCTCCCTGTAGAGAACACTCAGCTTGGCAAATGCTTGGCCTGTTTCTCTGTGTGACACTGAATGTCAGTGAGTGACATCTCACAGATGATACTTTATTGGTAGAGCAGGTGCTGGTGGCAAGAACTATATTTAGAGAGCAAAGGTCTAAAAATGGGTCAGTCATTTCCAGATCAGATTTGAGTCTTTCATAAGACCTTTCCCCTCTCCTTTCCCTGCTCACAAACTGAGAAAGCCAAGGGGTGCTCCCCAAACCCCCAGCAGGAGAGCCATGGGATCTGGGATACAGAACCCAGATACTCCCCAGAAAAGGAGATCTGCATGTCAGAGGAGCTTCCACATCCATCCATTACAGGCTGTATTTTTTTTACAGAAAAGAAGGCAAACCCTGCAACATCAGCACTGCAGCATTTGCACAGCCCCAGGGTTACAGTGGTGATGAGCAGGTGAACACACCACCATGGGCTGAGCAGCACTGTGCATTTCTGGCCACCCTCTGTGGACCATTTCCTCACTCCCTCTCTGCCAAGACTGCAAACACAGACCCAGTCCTGAGGAAAATGTGAGAGAAGCTTTCCTGGACTGGCAGGGGAAAGCAAATATGTGCAGGGCTCTCTTCAGGACAACTGGACTGCCCTGGGTGGCTTCTCTGTTTGCCCTTGCCCTGACACATTTTCTCTCCTAAGCACCCTAAGCTGTAGAAGCAGTTTGCTGTGCCAGGGAACAATGATGTTTCTGAGAGCCAGAGGCGAGTTTGAATCTGTCCAAATGACATCCAGCCACCAGCACACCATCTGCAATGTTTGGGATTTGATGACTGACCTTAAAACTGCACTTTTGTATGAAGGTCTTTCCAGCTATTACAGTCCAACACCATGCTCAGAGTTTAAGTGTGGGTTTACACAGAGAATATGCTAAACAAGGTAGAAAAGCAGTGGAGGCATTTCAGCTCCTGCCCAGCATGAAAGGTTGAATTCTTTCCTGGAAGTAGGCTCCATTTGATCCACCTGTGGATATGTGCTGGGTGCAAGGAAAGGTGATGAGATACTGCTCTGCTGGCCTGAAAAAACAGAGTTTTTTGCCCAAGTTAAATTGAAAAACATTGCCAGACCTCAGCTTGTAATATGCTATTCAATTACACCTTCCACATGCTGCTTAGAGTAATCCTAGTCTGAGTGTGGTCCATGGCAAAAAATGAGAGAGCAAATTCTAACCTTTTGCCTGAAAACCCATTTTTTCATTCCTCAGAAACCAAACAAGAGGGTTTTCAATGATATATGTTTTTAAGGCATTATATTGTGCTTGCAGGACCTGTCAGCATCAACAAAGTCATTCCTCCTGTGGGCAACATATAAAAAGGAAAACACCTCCATATTTCATTTTGTTTCCATTTGCCACCTCCATTTACAGCTGAGGCTTGTGAGTGATTTGAATAGTCTCACTGAAATCAGGAGGACAGCTCATGGGCTTAGAGGGAGGCACGTGATGGAGGGCTTTACCAAATCACCCTCCAACACCAGATGCTGGAAGACACAGTGTTGGTAGCTGTTGGCAGCTGACCTGAAGAAGTTAAGCTTAGCAGTGGATGGAGCCCCCCAGGCTCTGCAGCTCAGCTTCCTTTCCTCTCTTTAGCACAAAATATTTTAAAAGAAACTGAGACCAGCAGCTTTTCCCCAGCCAACAAAAATAAAGACACTTGCAGCACAGCGAAGTGCAGCATGCCTGCCTTGCTCCAGGCTGCTCTGCCAGGGAATCAGAGGGATGGATGGATGGCTGATGAGCAGCAATTGAAAGATGGGCACAGAGGCAATAGCACAGTGGCTGAGGTCCAAGCCCAGAGCAATGAAGCATCCACGAGATCTATTGCAATTGTCAACACTGGAGAAATGTAATTCCTTGTTTGCAAATGCAGCCTTGATCCTTAAAATAAAATAAAGAAAAGCAAATACCTCAGCTCTGTTAGCTACCTGGCCAGTGAAGGCTGCCCATGAGCCAGATATATAATGCTGATATAAACCCCGCAGCTCTGCAAGATCTACTGGATGAGTTTGATCAAGGACTAGTGCATCTTTAGGAATGTGAGTCAACTGGAAACAGATGTTTTGATTCTGAGGTGCTGTAGAAGCAAAAGTCCCTTCTGTCCATCTTCCCTCTGTCCCCTCCAATCCTTAGATATATTATTAACACTTTTTAAATCTCATTTTATTTGTGTGCCTTAAAGTGTTCCTGCTGTAGACTCCTAAATTGTGGGGAAAAGTAAGAGAGGGATTGCCAGCAAATCAGAACAACAAAAAGCCAAGCCACTTACGAATTTGTACATCAACTAAGTTGTCACAGAAATCTTCATTCACCAGTGGAAATCCCAACCTCACCCACTAAAGCCCTTCCAAAAGGAATGCAGTTGGCACTGTATTTTTTTTGTGTTAACAAATTTAGGCTGTTACAGGCCAAGAAAGAGGAGGGGGGAAGCCCTTAGAGCCCTTTGGAGAACGTGACCCTGTTGGAGTTCCCTTAATGTTGTAAAGGGGGACTCAGGAAACAGGGACTCAGTTCAGAGACATTTGGGGTGCACTCTTCTGCAGCAGGTGACTCTGTCAGGCAGGCCACATCTGAGACAATGAAAAGTAACACAGGATTGCTTTATTTTTAAAATTATTTATGAGAAAAATACACCCATCTCCACCACCTCTACAATTCTCTGTCACGTTTCTCCCTGCAGAATCATCCAGAGAAGCACCACCAAGCAACCCCACAGCCCTTCCTGCTCTGGTCCTCCTCCTGGGCTGGGTGTCAAACACAACCCTCCCTCAGGACAGTGTCTGCTGACACATCCAATCTACCCAAAATGCTGCTTGGGAGGACCTAGTGATTCTGCTTTAGTGCCCTTTTTGCATTTAATTCCCCATAATCACTGGCAGAGATCCACCAGTACTATCAATCTGCTTAGATAGCAGCCTCTGTCATTCAGGAGGACTACTCATTCAACCTTTATCTCACCCAAACTCCTGCTAGTGCTCATGCTGTCACTATCTGTCCCACCAAAATAAGGCAACTAAGGATCATCCTGTTGCTTTTACTATCCTACTCACCCCTTCCACCTTTCTTCCTTTTCTTAAGTTTGCTCGTACTCCCAAGTCTAAAATTGAGAGAAATTTTTGAGAAACCTTTAGATTCCTCATAAGCAGTAAAAACTAAGACTAAAACCATGTTTGTAGTCCCAGAGCTGGGATTCCCAGTGCCACCAGTCACTTTGCAAGAACTGTATCCACACAAGTGGACACATCTCCCTTTCCAATACTGGCTCCCTTTGTGCAGCTGGCTGTGCCAGGTTTTGGCTCAAAATATGTGTGTGAGTGAGCAGAGCATCACTCATGGGCTTGGATTCTGTATATTTCTAGGCAGATGTCAATGGATGCCCAGGATTATGGGATGCTGTGGCAGGTTTTATCTATTGTATTTTTTTTATATGTTGTGGTGGTGCAGGAGTTGCTCCTGGACAAGGAAAAAACCCAAATTCTTATTTGCATTTTTCCCACTTGAAGGGAAATCTAGGAAATAGGAGAGGATGTGCTCTCTGTGAGTAGCCCAGACCATATTCATCTACATCCTGGGTGAGGTCTGAAATGGAGGAGGGATGTGAAATGGCCAGAAAGGAAGTAAGCACAAAAAAACAAAAGAAGTGAGGTTGACGCAAAAATCAAGTTTCGGATATAAAAAAATTGGAAAAAACATGGATGATGAATTATATCAAATCCTTTTGTCATTATATCTATCCTCCTATTATCTCCATCCTTCTTCTCATGTCACCAGAGGAGTCTGATGGAGTTGTGATGCCAACATCAGAACATTTTCACAGCTCTGTACACACTCTAGTTACCCATAACTCTGACTGAAACTGTGAGATGAGACCTGTGGGTGCTCTGAAAACTTCTGCAGAGTTTACACCAAGCTTCAAGTTTACAAGAAAAGCAGGAAAAAAAGCAAGTCATCCGTGATTTTGCAGCATAAGTGTCACACATGAAATCTCCTATTGTCTCATCTGTTTTGGGGTCCCTTTCTATTGTCTTTTAAATAAGACAATAACGAATATGTTAGTATTTTATTCCTTCTTTTCAATAGAATTTGCCTGACAGAAGACTGAGTTAATTTACAGAATACTGAAATATTTCTTTCTTACTCATCCTAGGCTAAGCATGAAGATTTTACCTTCTTATTCTCAGCTGAGCAGGTACCTCTTTTTCTCATGGAATAAATGAGGAAACAAAAAACCTTACAGCTCCCTCTCTCCCTTTCAAATTTCTCTTCAAGTTAGGAGAGGCAAATAAGGGCCTACTGCAAAAGCTGGAAATAAATTATAGCCAGAATGGCAAAAGCAAAATATTTCTCCTCTAAACATGTTGCTTTTCCCTCTGTATGTCTTGGCAGCCTAACTCTCTGACAACACCCACCTGAATTCTCTGCGCTCAACAGAGCAGCCCAAGGATAAACCCTCCAGTAAATCCTATGTGACTGAAGATATAGGAGCCTGCCTGTGAGTAAAAACATTTTAAATATGATTGCTATACCTGTAAGTAACCAAAGAGCCCTTTTGGAGCAAATAATTTCCTTGGAAACATCTGAGTCCAATCATCCAAGCCTGGGAGCCCAAATTTATGTAATACCACTGCTTTCCTCTCCTCATTGTCCATCCCCTGCCTCAAAAGAAAAGAGTTTACCCTGTCCATCTATCATTTAAATGGTAATGAGCTAAATGAATTCCACCTCACTTCTGAGCTGCAGAGTAAGCTTGGGTTTATTTATTCGTATAAAGGCACAAGAACCCGTTTGACATTGCTGAACATGTCCCAGATTTATGGAAAATAAAACTGTACTAATCTCGCGCGTTTATTAGCTTTTCTGTCAGATGCCTCCATGAGTATTCAGAGATGTGAATTTGCCCTGCAGTTCTGTTCTGACTGGAACAGCATCTCCTGAAATGTAAATGTTATCTTAAGGTCATATGCTGATGAAAACCCCTGTTTTGCCAAAGTCTAATTTCTTGGTCACTTGACAAAGCAGCTGCTGTTCAGTTATATGGCACAAAGAATGCTATTAAAGAGGGATGAGTTACATGTTTGATTTGGCATATATTATACAGCTTCTAAAGATAAAAAAAATTACAATGCATAATTATTTTTCCTGATTTAGCTGAGTAAATAAAAGATCTTTCACAAATATGTGTACAGGAATGATACTTCTAAGTGAATTTGTTCATCTACAAATAATGTAGCCCTCTGAGGGCTTCTGTGACTGTATTTTAAAGGACCAACACAAATATCCTAATGTGTGATGTAATTTATTTGCTAAATCATAGATTGTTATTGAGACAAATTCCTGTTTTGAAGGAGAATACAGAGATTAGATAGTTGCAAATGTTCTGTGACAGCAAGCTCTGCAGCTGATGCACATTAAGGAAAATAAAAATTGCAAGGTTTAGGTAATCAACAGCTGGTGTCAGCTGGTACCGTACCACATCAGTGCCTCCAAGGTTGGTAAAGACTTTTTTTTTTAGCCATCTGGTTATCTAACATTGGTCAATGTCAGAAGGACAACACTGGAGGCTTCTGCTCCTGCTTTGGCAAACCAGGACAAATGCTCACTGATGCAAGCAGGGAAACATGCAGTCTGGATCAAAAAAGACAATATGACATGTATTAGGCGATGGTGCTGTCATTCTCAGTCCTTTTAGTGTGTGATAAAGGGCTGACAGGGAAATCGTGCAACAGGGATGTAAGGTTTGGGTTACAAAAGCTCCATGTTCAGGAAGAGCTGGAGCATTGGAGTCGTAGCAGGGTTTGGTCTCCAGGTTTGAGCTCTGAGAAGCCAATTCTGGGAGCAGAGATGAGTTTGGGAGCTCAGTGTCTGGTGATGGGTGGAGAGGGAATGTTGCCTGCACAGCGTTTGACCTTCATCTCACAAGGAAAAATGTCAAATATTCTCGGAAAAATATCAACAGTGTTTTCTCTTACCAAAAAATTGCTCCAGTGCAGGAATACATGGTCCTTTGCAGCAAAAAATTTTAAAAACCCCTGGAGATCAGGATTTCTCTGGTCTCTTCTGCTTTCTTTTCCTCCCTTTTTAATTATGAAGTTCAGAGAGGTTCCACGTGACAAAGATTATTTAGCATTTCAAATAAGACTTTATTTTGCAGGACATCCAACATTCATTTAAACACTAACCCTCTCACACCTAAAGAGGTAGGAAAGTTATTCCAATGAGAAATAAGCGTGAACAATAATGAAGCACTCACTGTCAGATAGGAAAATAACTCAGCAAAAGTAAGATTCATCAATATTTATGTCAAAGAAGGACATGTTTTTTCTAAAAACTTATCAAGTAGGCTGGCAGGGGTTATCTCTCTCCTGATTACTGACAATTTTGATAGGTCACATCACAAACTTCAGTTTCCAGAGGAAGATCTGGATCAGAAAAGCCTTCTGGGTATATTTTAAAGTATAAGGGAAACATCCTGCTTTTAGTGATTGCACCATTCATTTCAGGGATATGTGATACTCCCAGTCAGCTGCAGATGAGAAAGGATTTCCCTTCTTTGGAACAAATAAGACTTTTTGCTAGAGATTGGGTGGGACTTGATCATTCCCCGGTGCAGCAGTTCTTTGTCTCAGTACAGTCCTACACCATAATGAGAACATACTGCACTTTGTGTCTCTCTTATAAAATTTAATTCCCATGCTGAGGTTTCCTGCTCTTGCAATTCGCTACTTCGAATTAACCAAGACACCTCCCTATGACACACAATTCTTGTGAAACTTGTTAGCTCTGCTTAAAATAAGTCAGTAGGTAAATAAGTAAATAAATGAATGAATAAATAAATAAATAAATAAGCAGGCTGGCATTCATTACTGACCTCGAGTACCAGCCCAGCAAAAAAATTCAGCAATAAAGCCTCCACATCGTAAACCATCAACATTTGCAGTAAACCATGCGCTGAGAGAAGGCTTGGTAAAATAGCTTCCACTCCTGAAATACCATATCCTAATTGGCAAAAACAAGATACCAGCTGAGCTGAAAGGGAATCCCAGTGTATCTGCACAGAATCCTGTCCTTGCTTAATGCAATTTCTCTGTGGACAGAGCACATTCCGGAGCTACAGGTATGGAAAGGAGAGGTCATGAAAGGAGCCTGGCAAAGCAGGGATGTTTATGTGCACCTACTCCATGTACAAAGCTTTATGCCACCCTCGTGGTCCCAAAGCATCCACTTAACATCCAGCTGACACCTAGGTGTAAAAAGTGAATGATAAGGCACTGTTCATCCTGGCTGCTCAGATATCATTGCTCTGCCCCTCCTTTATTTACTCACTGGTGCTGTTCCCATTCTCTTCTGTGTAGGGCTCTGCTCTTCCTCATCCCTAGGATGTGGGGACCTTAGGGCTGAAGGGATCATCTTGCTTAGAACACCTATGTCACAGGTTATTAAGTTTCACTCAACTCTTCCTGAGATTGATTCCAGTAATTGATGTCCTGTGAAAATTCTCCTCCGAGAGAGAGAGAGATCCAGCCTTGATTTAAAGGAAGGGTGAAATAGAGAGCATGCTGTTTCCCCAAGCAGTTTGTTCTGGCTTGTAATCTTCCTCACTCTAAATCACACTGATCCTTCTCTGAGGGTATGAAAGAACCCTCTTCTAAATGGGTTCTTCTCTCCACACAAATATTTCCCCAGTAGTGAAATTACCTCTCCATCTTCTCCTTGTCTGTTTGACTCTGAAAGGTGTCTCATCCTTGGGATTTTATTCTTCTGCTCTTGTGTTTTTCTGAGATTTCTCCTTTTTTTTTTAATTATACTTTTTTTTTTTACATTTTTAATACAAAACAAACTGGAATGCATGTGGAATTACCGCTTGAATCACGCTGAATTTGCACACAGGTGTAGGGTTGCAATAGCAATTTCTTGAAGGGAGAATATGCCTATGAGAAAGAACCATGACTTTTAACATAAAAATTCTTGAAGAACAGTATTTACAGTGTTCTTGGATCACTTAGAAGATGTAAACATTATAGATCTGGAGATGTAGATGCACATTACCTCTGCAGACTAATAGCCATAGGAATAGGAACATTTTTTCCTGTATTATTGGGGGCTGGGCCTTCAGGTAAGCTTAGCTGACTAAAGCCAGTAAGAGAAAAAGAGGTGGGCAAAACTCAGAAGTTGGATATGTCAAAAAATGGAATTAATCAGATCTTGCATAAGCATGCAGATTGGGATGACCAATGAGATAGGTAGACTTCTTTGACTTATCTAGATATAGAATATTCAGCTCTTAGTGGAGTCCTCCTGCCCTGAACTCGTGGTCAGAGAGAGGTTCCTGTCTGCTCCAAGATCTTTGCCGACAGTTTGGTTCTGGATCACAGATAAAAGCTCCAAACAGGCTCAGCTCCTTGACATCACCTACAGCAGCGACTATTGTGCACTGCATCATCTGCATCTTCCAAGAAATATCGTTCATACCCACCCATTTAGGAATTCAACACATCATATTTATATCATGTTCTTAGCTCACTGATTGTATCATTTAGTCAAGATTTTAATTAAAATACTTCTACAATGTATTACTGTGAAGGTATAATTACTGTGGCTTGAGCTTCCTAACTCTCATTTCCCAGATTTTGTCCAGGACACAACAGAGCAGTACTCCTGATGGGGGGCTGGAAGGTACCCCTCAGACCAAGGTCGGACACCTCTGCTGGGACATTCCTCCTGCCATCACACCAATCCCCCCTCTCCATTCAGAGATCTCTACATGCCCTGGAAAAATTAGGAATGCTGAGAGTCTCAGCAAGGCGTTGAGCTCAGGTTGAGTTACTCACCCACCATGACCTGTCCCCTACAGGCATCCCGAACATTCCTTGCCTGCAGGAAGGTTGTCCCTTTCCCATGTATGAAATTTCATGACTGTTTGACAGTAACAGAATCTGCATTCTGCATTCCTGCATGGACTGCAGTGCCTTTGTTTTGCCCAAATAAGCTGAACCTCGCCAGTGATCTCCCTTCTGTGGACCCTGCAGTTATTTATACTTCTATCAATCTTCATCAGCTGCAAATTCTGTCAGCAGTGACTTTAAACCTAATTCTGGGTTACTAATGAAAACATCCCATAGCCCCAAGCACAGGTAGGGCTCTGTGGAGACACTGCTCAGAATGTCCCTGGCTGATGATGATTTGTCTGAATTTTCAGACCTGCTCTTTATCCTTTTGTTTATATCACTCTATGAGCTTTTTCCCTTCCTCACTTTCCAAAATAAAACAATGATATTCTGAAATTTCCTTTACTACATCAGCTTGCTGGCATCTCTGTTAGGAGCAGTGTGTTCTTATCCATGGGAAGGCACATGATTATGTTGAGCCACAAGTAAATTGAAAGGTGGAGGCCATTTCCTATGTTCTGACATAAATACACACAGATAGATAAGCTAGTTCATAAAAACTTGTCAGTTCCTTTTATACATTTTGGACCTATATTGCAGATGGGTTTGGAGTTTATGTTTGATTTAATATTTGTACTGTTCTTAAACAAATGGATTGGTTCCTTCTATGTGTTTTGCTTTAGCAGTGTGGTGTTAAACACATTCAAAATGTTTCAGTCAAGTAAAGATTTGACTTTGTCCAAAAAAAACCCCAAACCACAGAACTATAGAAACAGCTAAGCACCGTAGCCATTACCCAAATAGGGTGCTAGGATTTGGCTATAAACCTAAGCTGTTTAATATGGTTTGGGTTTATGCAGTAGGTCATGGTGGTTAATGCTTAGTGAGCTGAAACAAGAATGGAAGAAAATTATAATGGAAAAGCTTGGTTTGAAAAAAATAACTTTGTAGACGACTATAAGGGGGATGATTGGACTCATGGTGTGTACCACATATTTTGGCTAAGCTGGAATGCTTTGAAACCCTTTCAGTTGATATAAGCATGATCATCTGAGCAGGACTTTTTAGCTCAAAACACTCCTAATGTTGAACTCTTGGCACGAGGTGGTGACAGCTGCAGAAGGCAGAGGGGGAGAAGGCAGCAGCGGAGCCTTTGTTCTGGAGAGCAGCAGCACAGGGGAGGCAGAATTGCCTAAATCAGGATTGTGTCACTGGTGGGGGGACCATGACAGCCTGACCCAGCTCAGAGCAGGAGCCCTCAGCACTGCCACGCCTCTGTGTGCACACAGGCATGTACACACTGCCAGATTCCAGCCCTTCACAGGCTCACACCTTATCCAGAGCTGGAAGGGACCTTCACGTTTTTTGTACCCTGTCCACAACCAGAGTTGTGTCTCCACCATGCCAGTACCTCAGCTTTGTGAACATAAAACCCCAAAACCCAGGGAATTTGGTGATGAGTGTAAGTTCATTAACTCCAGGGAACCAAAACTAGCCAAGATGCCAGGGATGGTTCTAGAGGCAGTTTGGTTTCTCTCTGTACCAACATCCAAAAACCCATACTAAATAGCTTCTAGAAAAAAAATGCATCAGGTTTTATTTGTTCATAAATGGTATTTGGCCTTATCAGTCCTTCTCCAGGCAGCCTATCAAAGCATTCTCTCAAGTCTCTCACTAGAAATAGCTGTATTACAGACACCCCCAACCGCCTGATTGTGGGAGAGAACCCAAACCACCCTCGCTGTGTGAAATGCAGAGGAGAAAAAGATGTGGCCCATATGGTGATGAGCATTCCTAGGCACCAATCTGGGGCAGTCCATGGGCCCACCTGTCATCACATCATGCCTCTGTGTACCTCTGAATAACCCAAGGTTCCTGTGCAGTGCCCAGGGGGCAATCAATTCCCAAACACTTCCTTGAGTTTTACCCTGGCTCCATGGGGCTGTCCAGAGGCTCACCAGTGGGAAACAGGCTGATAATGGGACCAGCTTCACCAGGTGGCTCAAGGGCTGGGTTTAGCTGGGGTGAACAGCAGCCAGCTCTCACTCTAACCGGTGAGCTGGGAAAGGTTGAAAAGAAGAGCCTTGTGAACACAATGCATAAAATGTGGCAAAAACAACAAATGCAAAATACCATTTTAATTACTTCAGGTCAAACTGGCTACCAAAGAAATAATGTTTTCATATCCCAATGCCATCTCCATTCAAAGACTTTTCCTCAGACTGCTTTCTGATGGGAGTAAGACCTCAGGAGAAAACATCTGAGAAAGTGGAAGAATTAATTCTGATTCCATCCTCTGCCCTGGCAGTTATGTGTTAAATTCCCTCCTTGCACAGCAGAACTGGTTTTAAAAGCTTTCTCAAACAAATAAAACAATAAAGACATTATTTTTAGCATCAGTGCCTGCTCATCACAGCTCATTCAAAGGTGAATTTTGTCTAACCCCTGGACCACCTGACAGGGAGATGCATGATTTTGAATAATAACCTTAGTTAATGATTGTTATGGTTTAGGCCTGGCAAAGCCAAGGCCCCCATAAATATACCTTTTACCTGATATCTGCTGTGAGATGTGGCCAGGAAATAAGCAAAGCAGGCTCCAACTTAAACATAAAGAGAAGTTTATTAACTAAACTACACACACAATTACTAAACTACACACACACGGGGAAAAAAAACAAGGAGAATGAAAACTACACAGAAACACTTCCTTATCCTCCTCCCACCAAATTCCCAAACACATTTACATTTCCCAAAAATTATCCACACTCGGTCTGGCACCACCCTTTGGGAAAAAATCAAATCTTCAGCTCATAAGGGATAGACGGAGTCCTTCCTTGTGCCACGGACTTCTTGTCACAATCAGCAATCCGCCCGGTATCTTGCTACCTCGTGACATCTCCTTTCCATGCCGAGGTGCTCTCACCACCTGGCATGGGATGGGGCAGGGGCCTGCCTTCAGGGCCTTTTAAGAATGCCTCGTCTCGTTCCAAGCAGAGTACAGTCACAATCCTGGGACCTCTGTCCCCCCCCATGTCTTCTATACCCCCTGGGGCCGAGGGGTCTCAAAACCAAACTCTCTTGACGCCGAGCCTCCGCTTCCCCCTGCAATACAGCCTCTGCATCACCAGGAAACAGTCCATGGAAATACAACAAAAAAGAGTCCAGCAAAAACTGCCACTCCATCTTCCTCCATTCCTTCAACATCTCTCTTCTCCCTTTGCCAGACCCTCCTTACTGGCCTGATTTTCTTCCTTCATCTTCCACTCCTGTCCCTTTCCCAGGAAAGGCAATGTTCTGCGAAGCCTTCATTCCCCAAAGGGTTAAAAGTTCTCCCAGGCGGCCGGACTGCCCGCTGCCCCCCCCCTTTCTCCTCCCAGCCGTGCTGCCTGCCGGCACATGATATCAAGTTTCAAGATATACAGTTCGAGCACGGGCTGCATTCTCTGGGGGGGGGAATAAACTGGTCGCTCAAGGGTCTGCCACCCTTCCTCCGAACCCGGGCCTACCGTAGATGGGCCACGTGGCTTTCCCCTCCCCCAGCCCAGCCAGCAACTGGGCCGGGGGAGAGACTTCTTCACGCCGGAAATCCCAAGAGAGCTCCGAAGGCCAAGAGCCCTGCTTTTAACCCCTTGGGTTCGTAGTCTCAAGAGGCGGATCCAAATGTCCCACTGGTCAAACTAAGTGCCCATCTTAAATTCCAATTACCCATTGGTAACCACAGCAAAACAACATATCCCAGATGTCCCATTTCCGGTCAAACCACGACAATGATCTAATACCTAATGTGCTAGACCTAAGATAACACCTCAGGACCTGACTGTTTTTGTGGTATGGATTCACATTGAGTCCCACAAGTGTCTGGGCTTCTATTTTATTTTTTTTTACAAGGCTTAACATGGCACAAGTATGAGCTGGTTTCCCTTCTCTGGTTTGCCATGAGGCCTCCCTCCATTTAACAGACCACTTGTACAGCTCTTATTAAAAAGCAACACCCTAACCAGTGGTGACGACACAGCTCTCACATCCTTCAGATCCTCTTCCCACCTTCATTCCCTTATTTGCTCTGACAGCACTTGACTGTGTCAAAAACCCAAGTTTTAGCGACACAATCTCCCTTCCCAGTTAATATTTTAGTACAGGAACAGCTTTGCTTTTATAAAGACGTGGTTTAGTCCTCAAGTCACCCAGGAATATCACTGGCATCTCGAGTGCAGCATCCCATCTCCAAGCCAGCAGCAACTTGCTGGAGAGGCTGTTAGCCCATCTCATGTTCCTTGATGTTCTGGACTCACCCTCTCAGGGGAACCCATTAGCATTCCCGCTCTCAGGCAGTCCTCTCCTCCCCTGTTAGTAATTACCCAGGGAGGGGGTAATTAAAACAGGTTCTGAGGCTATGAAGAACCTCTGTCCGCCTTCACTACTTGCAGAGCCAAATGAGAACTTTAATGTACATTTGGAGACAACTCCTGAAGGGTTTTTGCACCTTTGTCATGTTCTTGTCGTCATTAGTCACGATCTAATCCTCCATTTCAATTCATTAGCCTGAACAGAGGCAAATTTTGAAATGTGACTGCAACACAGAAGCAGCGAAATTTCCCTAGATACCTGATGAAGTTCTATCATTATAAAATGGATAATTTCATGGGGATGGACAAAAGTGTGGGAACTGGGGACTGGTTAGCACAGGTTTCCTATGGAATTCCATGCAAATTACTGAATCTCTGCATCTTGATTTTGTCACAGAAAATGAAAAGGTTCCTTTCATCCAGCCACCAGTCAGAGAGATCTTGAGCAGGGAGGTGTTCTCTGCCCAGTGCATTTGTCCTGTGCTGCAAACACCCAACAGCAGCACAGCACAGCCACCTCTCCAAATGAGCCCTGTTGGCTGAGCCAGGCAGGGAAACACATGGGCTGATGAGCCCTGTGAGATGATTTCAGCACAACTCACCAGTGGTGGCCTGAGAGCTACCAGGGCTCTGCTCATCCCTGCTGGTGCCCTCCTGGCAAACAGCACAGCAGTTGGGTTAGCAGAGCACCAGCCTCACTGCAAAAACCCTGTGGGAATTCCCACAACACTTTAGGAAGAACTGGTTCAAATTCAAGCTCCAGCACCTTCACAGCCTGCCCTAAATCTGAACTGAGATGACTTAAACAATCCCTTAAAAGATTCCAGAGATGGGAAATCTTGGGCCTGCCTCCCTTAAAAGCTGTCATTCAACTCGACCGAGGGGAGAAAAATAAAAAAAATGAAAGAGCAGATGAAGCAACTGAAAATAAATATGCTTCCCAGTTTTCAAAATTTGATCTTTTTTTTTAACTAAACCCTATATTATTCATGCGCTGTATATTTTATTGCGGTTAGTTTCAAAGCTGTTGGAAATCACAGATCAGTCCCTCAACCAAGATGTCTTTATTATGCACACATAAATCATGCATGGAAGGGCCCTGACAGCTGACGACGACGTAAACTCTCAGGAAGCAAAGCCCCCAAGCCATGTAAAAAATGTATGTCATGGAAAAAAGAAGCATGTCATCTTTATTTCCTTTTTATGGATATTTTTGTCTTGTCATTATCAAGGAAGATATTTTTTTCCCCTGTACTTCTGTCTAAATGTAGTTAATTCAGAGGTAATTTGCAATGGTATTTCAATGACACAAATGGAGAACCCTTCCCCACATCTGCCTGCATCTTCAAGGATGAGCGTGTTGTAATTATACAGCTCCTGTTCCACCAACAACTCTGCTGTACCCAATCTGGTTCAAAAGGATTTCAGTGAAATGCAAAAGTTCATTGAACTGTCAGGAGCATTTGGGTGCTATAGGACTCATGTAAATTGTATTAGAGTTGGGTTTTTTTGAAGCCATGGGTCCACTGCAAGATTCGGTCAGGTTGTTGTGGGGCTTTTTTGAGCAGGGGAAAAAAGAAAATACCACCAAAACACAAAAAAAACCCAAAGTAGCTGAAAAGCAGAATAAAGTGCTAAGGGAAAATACTCAGCTAAGAGGAAAAAAAGAAAGAAAAGAAAGAAAAGAAAGAAAAGAAAGAAAAGAAAAGAAAAGAAAAGAAAGAAAGAAAGAAAGAAAGAAAGAAAGAAAAAGAAAGAAAGAAAGACAAAAAAAGAGAAAGAAAGAGAAAGAAAGAGAAAGAAAGAAAGAAAAAGAATATTTGCAGTTGCAGTTAATACTTTCTGTTCTGAAAGGTGTGCTTTTCTTTTTACTTGCTTGATTCTTTTTATAGGAGTGCAGTTCAGTGAATTTGCTTCTTTCATAAAAAATTTTTTTTTAAGAAAAGTTTTGGATAGTCATAAGTAGCAAATTGTGTCATATTAAAAAAAAAGAAAATCTTTTGGTCAGAAAGTGAAAAATAACCTTCCAAATAAAAAATTGGAGAAAGTACTAATGGAGCACTGAATGACTGTCTGTACATTGGGCTAAGGACAACATTTAAAAAAAAAATATTGACAGACCAAAAAAAAATTTCTTTTTCCAACTATGCCCATTCACACACTGAGCTCTCAAAAGCAGGGCCCTTTAGACAGACTGGTGAGCTCACATGTCAACACCTGAAGAGCAGTCATCACCTAATAGCCACCCACCCCTGCTGCTAGATTTACTAAATAAAAAAATAAAAATATTTTTATTTATTTAGGTGTTGTCCTGTGTGTTGCCACTGCCTGACGAAAAGGTGCCTCCTCACTCAGTGAGAAGAAATTGCACCTTTTTCCCAAACAGCGCCTCAGCTTTGAGCTGATTTTCTCATGCATCCTCCCCTGCTCACATCCACCTTCTACATCCATCTTACTGCTGCAGGGTGTCTCCCACTTATTGAACAACTAATTTTCATTAGAGGCAGAAAAACACAGGCACCTACATACAAACCAAGGGGGAAATCCTTAAGGTTGGATATCAGGAAAAGGTTCCTCACCCTGAGGGTGGAGGGGCACTGAACAGGCTCTCCAGGGAATGGTCACAGCCCCAAGGCTGCCAGAGCTCCAGGAGAGTTTGGGAAATGCTCTCAGGCACAGGGTGGGATTTTTGGGGTGTTTGTGCAGGGCCAGGAGCTGGGCTCGATGATCCTTGTGGGTCCCTTCCGACTTGAGGAATTCTGTGATAACTCCTTTGTTTCCTCTCAGCTGTTGGTGGCATTGCTGATATCTCCTCTTGCCTTCTCCTCATTTCAGCATGCAGTGGTCGTGATGTGGGGGGCTCCATCACAAAAAAAATCAGCCCAAACATTAAACAGTGTGAGGCCACAACTCACAGAATGACAGATTCATTAAGGCTGTGTCATTAAGAAAAAGGACTCTGAGATTAGAGAGCCCAAACTTTAATCCAGCTCCACTGTGTCTGCCACTAATTCACCTCATTCCTCTACTGCTGATTTAGTCCCTCTTTCCCTACAGCAGCTCAGCACTAGGGAGGTTTTTCTCAAAGAAATCCCACCTGCTGTGTGTTGGTTCATTGGGGAATCCTCTTTTTGGGATGCCACCATAAAGAACCAAGAGTGGCGAGCAAGCACCGTGCTGCCTGTTCCTCAGAGAGCCACACAGAGAAAGGAACAGCAGATATGTAATTCTGTCTGTGGGGGGAAATTCAGAACCAGCTGAGATGTTTGCTGGTGCTTTCATCCTCTTGCCTATGCAAATTAGTGGGGTTCAGAACTAAATGGAAACATGTTAAAAGGAAATCTGAAAGCGGGATCTGTTTCACACACTAGTCCTGCTCCCTTCCTTTGGAAAGACACCTGTGGATACATTTCCATTAATAATTTCACTCTATCTCTTCTCTGATGTAAATTTACAAGCAAGAAGCAGGGAAAATGCCAAATCAAATGTTGCAGGCAGACTGGTGAGGTAATTAGCATATGATGCATAAGGAAGAAGAATCCCAAGAAGCAAAGCTGGATGTGCCTGTCCCTGTTTGTGACAGCCTCTGGGGGAAGCTCCAATTCACTGAGGATCAGCCGTGTTTGCATTTTGCTCTTTCCTCCCCCCACCTGGTGAATCTCTCCCAGGAATGTCCTTTTGCCTTGATCTTTTGAACTGATAAAGTACCTGCAGGGAAGAGGAAAGAAAAAGAACTTTAAAATAGATAAGCTGCTTATCTCTTTAGCTGACTTGAATTTGCTGCTGTGTGGAGGAGGATGCTATCAAAATCAGAAAGTTCAGAAGTTAGTAATGCTGGAAAAGTTTCTAGATGTGCATCACCAGCACAGAACTCTCCCTGTGTGTTATTCTGTATATTGCTTCTAAATCACTGCTAGAGATAAGATTAATCCAGGTACATTGAATTTGCTTTTTTCAAAAGTTATCCAGGGTGGTGTTTAGCCAAGGAAACAGGACTTGTGTGATCATACTTTGTGCTTGTCCAGCTACCTGACATTCTTTTTCAATAATCTGTAAACCCACAGATCAACTTCAACAGATGGGCAGAGGCCTCAGAGATATTAAATTCCTGAGTTTTTCATGAAAAGCAGAAGCTTATCTGCTCAGTTTTAACCACAAGCTGGCCTTTCTCCATGAAATCACTGGTCACTGATCAGAACAAAAATTTCTGAGTCACAAGTGCTGCTCCTTGCTAATTGAGACTAAGGGGAAAGATTAAAGTGCCCACAAGGACAGGAATTGGGGATGTACATGGAGATTCATCCTCTTGGCAGCACCCGGGGGAGAGAAAGAGTTCAGAAATCTCAGGTCCTTCCAAAGGGGTCAAAAAGGAAACAGGGCACAAATCCAGAAGAAAAATCGCTTTTTAAATACTTCAGTTCGTCCAGACATTTTTTTCTATTTTCTTTTGTTTCCCTTTTTTTTTTTTTTTTTTCTTTCCCCTGAGACATTTGATTCAAGACCTTGAATATTAAAGAAAAAGTTCCCATTGGCTTTTGGAGCAGTTTCTGAGATCTGGTCAGGGCTGGGGAAAGACTTATGAAAACAGCAGCCATTAATTAAAAAGGATTTTGAGATGCTCATGCTGACATTGTGATTTGGTTTATTGTACAAATAAATGGTTATTTGAACAAAAAAAGCGCCATATTTTGATTCAACAGGAAAAGAAATACTATATTTAGAGCAAAAAAGCTAGATATCAGCTTACTCTCACAGACAAATTTAAACAGCAAATATTGCATTTTAATGATGCTTACTTTAAACGGGGTCTTTGATTTGGTGTCTTTTTGTGGTTTTCTATGGTTTTAAAAACTAAAATCTGTTTTAGAAGACAAAATACCACTTACTGTGATTTGAATAGAGATGAGATCCAACACTAACCTGTTGCATTCCAACATTGACTAAACTGTTTGTATGAACAGTAACACAATGCCTACCTAAATCTTCCACTTCTGCTTGGCCATTTTTAGTGGTTTTCTTTTAAAATTCCAATTTCTTCTACCCTTGATAGCAGATCCAGCTCCTCTCTTGCACTGCTGGAAGTAAAATGAACCAACCTCACTCAGTGTGACCATGAATCTTGAATTCTTTCCTACACCACTTTACAGACCAGTGGTTGCAGCAGTGTTCCTGAGAGGCCAGGAACAGGGATTTGACACCCTCATGGAGGGAAAAGGGTGGGTGTGGATATCCCCTTTCTGCAGGAGTTCTGTTGTTTGAATAAAGGGTCTCCCTTCTGGTCTGGTAAAAAAAAAAATGGCAAAAGTCAAAAAAAAAAAAAAAAAAAAAACAGCCAAGGAGGTAATTTGAGAAAACCCATTGGCTCATGCCTCTCAGGGGAGAAAAAACCAAAGTCATTGTTGATTTCTGGAAATTTATTGGGAGCGAGAAAAAGGTTCAGGCATCTGGAAAAATTAACCATAAAAGCCTGAGGTGCCCTTGAAACATAACTGCCTGCGGGGCTAAATAACAGCTGAATCAGCATCACAATTCTGGATTTGGGCCCTTAAAAATCCTACTTGGAGCACCTCTCCTTTTCCCAGGCTCTGGGCCCACTGCATCTGCATGGACACAGCACCAGGAGCCCCAGCTCCTGGGCAGGCTGCATGCTAAATCCTTATGGCAAATCATTTTGAAAGGAGACAGCTTGAGTTCCTATGCAGCCTTCCAGGTCTGTTTTCGCTCATTACTGTCTTTGTCTTTGGTGCTGGATCTCATCTCCTCTGTAGCCAGGCTTGGGGAGCTCGGGATGGTCACCTGGAAAAGAGAAGGATCTGGAAAGACTTTAGAGCTCTTTTCAGTGCCCAAAGGGGCTCCAGGAGAGCTGGAGAGGCACTTTGGACAAGGGCCTGGAGTTACAAGACAAAGGAGAGTGGCATTAAGTTGAAGGAATGTAGATTTATATTAGATATTGCGAGTTCTTGGCTGTGAGGATGCTGAGGCCCAGAGCAGCTGTGGCTGCCCCTGGATCCCTGGAATTGTCCAAGGCCTGCTTGGACAGGGCTTAGAGCAACCTGGGATAGTGGAAGGTGTCTCTAGTCATGGGATAAGTTTGGAAATGGATGATCTTGAATATCCTTTCCAGCCCAAACCATTCTGGGATTCTATGATCCTACAATTCTCATAGTTTTGGACTGTGGTTTAGGTGGGGAGCATTCATTTCTGGCTATGATTTATGAGTTTTAAGGTCAGAGGAGACCAAGAGTCTGACCCACTTCACAGTGCACACCACACACTTCACCCAGAGACTCTGGGATTTGCTCCACTAACCAGGGCTGTGGGTCTGCAGGATATTTATTGTCTGGGGAGGGTGTCAGGGTGACAGCACTGTCTATTGAAAATCCCTGCTCAGCTGCTCAGGAGGCACAACACAGTGGAGAAAGTTATCTCCCAGCTCTAGCCACTGTCCCAGTTAGCTCCAATAACAATATTTGGTTGCTGTCTTAATGCATCTCTACAAAGAAAGATGCTTTTGTCACCCCTCATTAATCATCTGAGTCATAAATTTCTCATCTAGTATTTATTTTACTTTTCCATTTTTTGTGCCCTTTGTGTCATGCTGGAGGCTATTGCATGCACAAAGTCATGCTCTAAAATAGTATCAAGACTGCTTCTTTCATGCCAGCTTCAATTTTCTTATATTGAAATTTTGGAAATATTAGGGTTCCTAAAAATAGGGTTCACCTTTTGAGGTAATTTTTCAATATCCTCTCAGTCTTTTTCTTTCCTCTTTCTACAGTGTATATGCCCCATTCTCCCCTGAAATATTTTCCTGTGTTTCAATTTTGTCCTTAAGAAAATCCTGCTCAGTGGAGGGACCTGACATTGGGCAGGAGGAATATTTGGGATGTGTCAGTTCTGATCTGGTGCTGTGCTGCTCTGACGATGCCCAGGGCTGGAGAACCCCAGTGAGTTTATGAATGCAGCACACCTCCCTAACCAGCACATCACTGAAGGGGCAGCCCTGAACACAGCACAGGTGACTCTGGGCATGACCACAGAGCAAAGGAGCTGCAATTGCAGCCCCTGGAATGGACCCACTGCTTCAAACCAGCTCATTTGAGCAGCAGGAGAACAGCAGAGAGAGAGCTCAGCCTTTTCCCAAAATACTGGGTGAATACCGGAGGTTTCCAACCTCAATCCCATTAGTCTCACATCCTACTTTACAACAATGCAGACTGAAAGACTTTACATGCCTTTCAAACCTGTGAGGGCTCCCTGTTTATTTTTCAACTATGGCATGTTCTAAACAAAACCTTTGGGTCTGAGGAAGCATCCATTGTTCTGCTTTGAACTTTGCTGATTCTTCAGAAAGGCTTTCTGCCTGTAGATGATGATTTTTCAGTCTGTGGAAAAACATGTGACCTAGTAAATGTAACCAAAATGCACATACAAAAATCTATTCTCTTAAAAGTACAACTTTCATTAGATTTTCAGTCTATTCAGGCTCCGGAAAGCAGAAACAGAAAGCACAGTCCTCTACATTTTATACTGGGGGAATGGCTTCACACTGACAGATGGCAGAGTAGGATGAAATTTTTGGGTCTAAATTCTTGGTTGTGAGGGTGGGCAGGCCCTGGCCCAGGGTGCCCCTGGATCCCTGGCTATTCAAGGCCAGGCTGGATGGAGCAACCTGGGATAGTGGAAGGTGTCCCTGCCCATGGCAGGGGTGTGGAACAAGATGATCTTTAAAATCCCTGCCAACTCAAACCATTCAGTGATTCTGTTGTTCTGTAGGCATTCCTGTTCCATCTTTAGGCTTTCTGCAAAAGAACAGTTTGTTCTTCTCTGAGTGCTCAGTGCTCTGCTATAGGGAACAATGCCATGATGTACCCAAAAAGACCCTGCCCAAAAATATTTCAGTACATCCACTGGAAACTGTGACCAGTGCACCAAGAAGGACACATTTTGTTGAAATTTATCCACTTGAGAAGCAGCAGAAGAAAATCCTCAAAAGCAGCTGCTTTGTCCTCTTGCCTTCCTCCCCACCCAGCTGCCGAGCTTTGCAGGTAGCTGGGCCTGTAAACAGCTTTTACTTGGAAAAGGCTTCAATTCAGGTGCAATCGGTGAAAGTGGACTGTGGAAGAAAGACACAAGCCACAGACTCACCCTAAGCTGGATATTCTCCATGAGCTGGCTTCACCCAGCCTGAGGCAATGATTCTGGCTCTGAACACGCACACAAAAAAACCCCAAACCAAACCAGAGCAAACCAAACCAAAACAGAGCAAACCAAACCAAAACAGAGCAAACCAGAGCAAACCAAACCAAACCAAACCAAACCAAACCAAACCAAACCAAACAATCCTTGGACTGTTCCCATGTACATGTCCATGGCACCCCTCATGGGTTTTTTTGGGTGCTTAGCTCCATAAATCAAATACTGTACACCCATATTACAAGCCAAGCAACAGTGAGCATCCTCCTGCCAGGAGGAGAATCCTGTAGGTGGAAAGAACTTTTTACAGCGAGTTCACCTGGCAGCTAGATACTGAGTGAAATATTGGCCAGCAAGTTACATCCGCTTGCTGCTTATCAAGTTCTTAATGTTTATTTTTTCACGGAGCATCCTTTACATCAGTGGCATTGATAGGCCTGGGGAGGATCACAGTGAGCAGATAAAGGGAGGGAAAGAAGAAAAAAACGGAGGAAAGAAAATGACAAGAGAAGGCAGAATTTCTCCATATAGACCAATGAAATGGGGAAAAAAAAAAAAAGTGGCAAAACCTTTGAGGAAAAACTGAAGGAAAGGAAACATTAAAAAAAAAAAAAAACCAACAAAACCAAAAGCCAAACACAGCTGGGTGGGGGATTTTTATACTTTATTGGCAAAAAATGTGCAAACAAAGCAATGTAAAGGCTGTGATATTATTTGAGCACATAATGGCAGAAGCTGTTGGAAGGGTCAGGTCCTCACCTGCAGCGAGCACACAGAGCCCCCCCAGAGCAGCAGAGCCCACACCCCAGGAGCCAGATAGATCACTGACAGGACTGGCACAGGACACACACAGCACTATGAGCTCGAGCAGCTGAGGTATCCTTCCAATCCAAGGTGATATTTCTGCCTGGTTGAGCACCAGTCAAAACAGCTCCAAGAAAAAAAAAATTATTTTACCTGAGAAAGCATTCTGGTAGAGGAAAGATTTTGGTTGTAGATCCTGGATGGATTGAGCCTGTGTGTAACCAGAAAATCCCTGTTTTGTTCACATTGGGCACAGCAGCAAGGTAGGCTTGAGTTTGGCAAAATGAGGGAAAACTGGAAGTCCAGAGCTTTACAATCCATAAAAATGTTGATTATCATTTTTTTTAATTGAAAATAAGTGATCTGGCTTGGATATATATGGATCTGCTTGCCTGTCCTCATTTTTTATAAATGAATTTACATCTCAGGGGTAAAAGTTCTTTTCAGCACTAATAACGCACAAACACACATGTGCATTAGCGAATGTCACTTTTTAAGACAAGCTCCTCTTTCCTTACATCATCTGTCTCTTCTTGTATCCTTCAGAAATAGCTTAGCTGGGAAAATAGATGCAGCTTTTAATGTGGAAGCAGAATTTTTTACGAGATTTCCTCTACATTTTTAGACAATTTTTTTCCATGTCAACTCTGAAACAGAAACATTTCCTGATATCACCATTAAAAACGAAAACACTCTGCATAATATTTAGATATTCTAATGCAATGTGTCTGTCTTTTCTCCATCAACTTTTGACTTTTCAGTGCCAATCTGATAGCATTTATTGAAATGAATGCCTGGGGTTCCAGGACAGAGCTGTCATTTCAGACTCAGCAAACTCAGAAACCTTGGTTGAACTGGTGACATGTCACTGAAGTTTTGAAAATGGTTTGGTTTTGGTTTTTTTTGGCTGCACAAGGAGAGTTACAGGACTGAGACACTGCCAATTTAACGAGGATTTGGGAAGTCATGTGGGGCTTTTGCTGTCACATAATCAAGACAACATGAGCTGCATCAGACAATGTTAAATGAGGAGTGAAAGGCAGACTGTCCTTAGACTCCCTTCCCCACAATCATTCCAAAATATGGAACAGAAAAATTCCCCTTATTTCTTAAACCAATCCAACTATGAGCCCTGCAAATATAAGCTGCATATTGCACGTTATCAGCACAATTTCAATTTTAAATTTGCACCCCAATACAAACATAATCTAGGTCTGTGTTAACGGCTGGTGACTAACACCACCCCTGTCTCTCGAGCCTGATTTAATGGATATTGAGCAGAGCTCTTACAAAATACAAGACAGTTTGCTATGCTAAGCCTTTACAGCTTTGTTGAAGGCAACACCTCTCCAGTTTCAGTGGGTCCATCTTGGCACAAGGAGTCTTTACAGTCTTTACATGCCAAAATACAGAGCACCTCTGCCCTGTCTTAAAGAAAAAGCCAACATGTTTGGAGGAGTGCCACTCATTTAGCTAGAGCCCCCAGTTGTATCTTTAATTGCAATTTATGGAATGCATCTATTGCTGTGGGGCAAGGAAAACAAGCTTTCACAGCCAGTCTGCAGTGCAGTATCTCTCTACAATCTGTAACTCTGAGTGAAAGCGTCTCCAGAGAAGAATACAACAGTCCATCCTGCTCTAACACACAAACAAAAGCTTAAAGGGCTCCATTCTCAGCTGTGCATGAGGACTGAAAAGGAAACTACTGTTCCTGGAGCATTTTGAGGGTTTCAGCATCATTCCAGTGTTTTAATCATTAAAGCCATTTTCCTGGGGGCAAGGAGAGGAGCTTGAGCGGGGCTCCAGCACATCTGCTGTGGTGGGGTTTGTGCCCAGCAGAGCTCCCAAGCCAAGCCTGGACAAACCTAGCAGGTAGGTGGATGTCAGATGCTGGCGCTGGTGATTCAGCTTCTGCATCTCTTCCCTCTGACTCAGTGCTGAACCCGTGCCCACACGTGTGCCACAGGAGAGACCATCTCTCAGCACAGCAGAAAGCCCACACTACTAAACTCTCAGTCTTTAAAGGTTTCCTGAGCATTTTATGCATCATCAGAGGAGTTTATACGTGCCATTACAAAGTGAAGCCTGGGTCAACGTGCACTTTATCTGAGCTGCATCGAAAATTAACAGGATTATGGTGGTTCCCAATAGAAAGCAGAACCCAAGGGGAGAAACTCAGTTCAGATTGTGCACAAAGGATGTGTAGTATGAACAGGAAAAGATATTTAATGTGGGTTTTTTGTTACTCTTGCACACTCCTTGGCATACAAGGAGTGGCTGAGGGCACTTGCCTCGTTCAGCTGGGACAAAAGGAGACTGAGCTCAGACCTCACTGGGGTCTGCAACTTCTCAAGGGACACCAGAGGGACAAGCACTGATCTCTGCCCTCCCTGACTAGGAACAGGACTGAAGGGAATGGTCAAAGTTGGGTCAGGGGAGGTTTAGGCTGGATATTGGGAAAGGACTCTTCCCCATGAGGGAGGTTGGGCAGGCTCCCAGGGAATGGTCACAGCACCAAACCTGGCTGAGTTTAAGAAATATTTGTACAACATACTCAGGCATGTGCTGGGATCCTTGAGGGTGGTCCTGTACCAGTGGCTGGACTCAATAGTCCTGGAGAATCCCTTCCAGCCCAAGATATTCTGTGATCAGGAGTGAGTCCTGCCTCCATGACACTGACCATGAGTTTGCAAAGTGCAGCCCAGGGCAAGCACCATCCTCTACACACTCATGTATTTCTGGTTTGCTCCAAACCAGTCTTCTGGTAGCCAAGTGACTGATTTTCACTGCATAAAGCCACATGTCCAAGTGTGACAGTGTTCACAGAGGTTTTCAGGATGAGGGAAGAGAAGTAGATTTGACTTTATATTTCAGAAGGCTTGATTTATTATTTTATGATATATATTACATTTTAACTATGCTAAAAATAATAGAAGGAAAAGTTTCATCTCAGAAGGCTGGCTAAGCTAAGAATAGAATGGAATGAATAACAAAGGTCTGTGGCTGGACAGAGAGTCCAAGCTAACTGGGCTGGGATTGGCCATTAATTATAAGCATCCAAGATGGGCCAATCACAGATGCACCTGTTGCATTCCACAGCTGCAGATAATCATTGTTTACATTTTGTTCCTGGACCCTCTCAGCTTCTCAGGAAGAAAAAATCTTAAGAAAGGATTTTCATAAAAAGATGTCTGCGACATCCAAGGAAACAAAAAAAAACAACAACAAAAAAAATTATCAAAGCAACCTAAAACTTGAGGAGGTGATATTCACTCTGGTTTTTCACCCCCACCATGATTTTTAGGCCTTGCCACAATTCAGATTCTGAGTCAGCAGGTTTCAAACCTGCTCAGAAACTTCTGGCAAGCAGCTTGGTGAAGATTCATTAGCAAAAGGGTGGGGAAAATCCCGTGCCACTCTCTCAGCTTTTGCATTTCTGGGTTATTTCTGTTTTAGCTGCTCACAGCACTTAGCAGTGCTTTTATTGCTGGGGTCATGTAGTCAGTGCAGAGGCATGGAGTGATTGCCATGGTACATGGCAGCCTGGTCATGCATTAAAGCTGGCTGTTAATCAAGCTCCTAACAAGACCGTGGGCTCTGCTCTCTCCAACAGGCCAAATATCCACCAAAACATGGCAATGTTAAACAAAGTCTGTGTCTCAGGTGTCAAATCTCCCTTTTCCACTGTAATATTTATGAGCTGTTCTCAAAAAAGACAGCACTCCAGAGTGCAGTTTCCTTAAAATTTACCTGCTGTATGTTTTTCTGTGAAGATGATGCTCAAGGTGTGGGAAAATAATGAGCTTCAAACGTCTGCTTCTTGCAGAAATATAGTTTCATTTTTTTCCTAGCATCTGTCTCCATAGATTTTAGGGGAAAACTCAGCTGATAGGAATAGATGTGATTTCACCATGATTGCAGATGAATCTGTAGCAGTCCCACTCTGCAACAAGACAAAAAAGACGCAGAGGCACAGCTTGCCATCATGCACACACAGGACTGGGACCCTACGCCTGAGGCAGGAAAGTTAAATTCCCAGTTAAGATCCTAACTCAGGCTCCTCATTTGATTGGAATTTCAGATGCATCTACAACAGGTTTGATGGCTCAGGATTAGCTATGGCCTAACAAGACTCAATAGTCTCCCAGGCCCAAGCAAGAGCCTGTACTTCTCTGAATTAAAACAAATTTCAAGTCTGGGGCTGCTCGTGAAGGGGAGCTTCAGTCTGTCTGTACTCACCAGGATAGAGACACACCAGGAGACTCTCCATGGAAACTTCTTCTCCAGAAGTAAAATTTTTTCTCACTCTTTAATTCTCCTTTTCATTTCTCTTCTGCTCCTCCATCCTGTGGATAGCACTTGGGCTGGGCAAAGAGCTAATTCTTCAGTTTGGCTGGATAAGCAATAAACACAAACTGAAGTAGAAGAGCAATAAACAAAGTTATGCTTTACAAAACACTCTAACAAAACAGAAAAACCCCTTGAAGATGCTGTTTGAGCTGGATTCTGTTTTCAGACAGGACTCCCAGAAAATCACAAAACAAAAAGCCAAACTCACAGAAGAGGATCAGCATCTGTTCCTGGGCCCCTTCCTCCCATCAGCCTGCTCAGGAATGGTCTGAGTGTGGTGATCTTCCCTCCCCAGGGACCTGCAGGTGTTGACCTGGAGACATCTTATCTCAGATCCATTCTGAGAGACAGGAGAGGGAGGAGCGAAAAGCTTTGGCCCATTTGGGACAGGCTTTTCACCGACAGTGGTTCAAAGTTTAGGTAAGGCAAGACAGGTTAAATGTACTGCAGTCCTTATTAAAATGTTCCCAGAAAAAAAGACTTTCTGAGGTAACTAGAGCATGCACTTCCTCAGTCTGGGGCTGAAACCAGATGAAATTATTACGCTGCGGAAAAAGACTTTCAGCAGCAGGGAAATGTCTCTTGCTGGATGTTGTATTTCCCTTTTAGGTTCAAGACTCTACAATTGTCTGACCAACTTCTTTACATGTTTTTGGGGTTTTTTTAATCTCCTCAATTTTCCTTCTAACACTGCCTTTTGTTATGAGCAAAAAAAATTTTTCTCAGAGTTACATTTGGAAGTGGTGATATAGGATTGTAATTGAAAAAGAAGTCACACCTGGACTGGAAAAAGACATTTGTAGGGACGTGAAGATAAAGATGAATCTGTGCCACATGCCAGCTCCAGTAAAATAGAGGGAAAAAGCAGAGTTAAAGCAGACCTAAAGCCCTTCTTCAGCTGTGGTCCCTCATTTCTTTAGGAATGCATTCTTGACAAATGGATGCTTTCTGCTTTGTTTATCTTTTTAACTGGATTTGTATATGTGACGGCATCCACAATGTGCACGAGGTCACTATTTGTGAAGGTATTAACGTGCCTTACACAATAAACACTGTCCTGCTTCTTTCCAAGCTAATCCAAGGTAAATGGCATTAATTTTCTGGGAAAAGAAAACCCACATTTACATATGCAGGGGCCCTGCTTTTCACAGTCTTCTTAAGGCTTAGGACAGGGATATTGCAGAAGCTGAAGGACAAAGTCCAGATTTTACTACACGTGTTTTTCCATCTCTAGCTCTTACAGTTAAACTAATAATGTTCCATGACAAGTTAATAAAACATATTAATAGTATGTCAATTCACTAGATTTTGGGGATTAGCAGTTTGGAGGCCCCACAAAGACTGCCCTTCTCCAGAGCATCGTCAGATGTCAAAGCCTTCGCTGGCTTGGTGATGAAGCCTTCATGGCTGTTGGCTGAATTTTGAGCTGTTTGGAAGGAATCAGCTGGTCCCACAGGTTCTATAGGTATGTTAATACCTGAGCCAACACTGATCCTGCTTGCTTTGCCTTTGACCATTGCACTAGTATTTCATTATTTTTATCTGACCATCACGTGGCATGGGCTCAGACTCACAGTATTATACCTCAAATCCCACTAGAAGGGACTCATTCTGCCCAGCTTTAGACATCAAAAATACAGGTACATCTGAGCTTGTTCTCTAGAAACAGCACTTTTTGGGTCATGACTCATCTGATCAGCAGAAGGCACCCAAAGCAGGTCAGCTGAATTCTGCTTTACAAGCGTTACATGTCCTGTCAACAAAGGGAGCTGGGAGCTGCAGAGCTGCCCACGCCTTGGGTACAGCAAGGATTTGTTGTAAATGACTGCAGCAGATGATCACCCTGGACTCACCTCAGGAGGGGTAACTCACCCACACCAATGCACTGAGCCTGTGCTGTGCTCTTTGTGCTTTTCTCTCTCGTGATCGGTGACAGGACCCAAGGGAATTGCTGGGTCAGGGAGGTTTAGGTTGGGTATCAGGGAAAGGCTCTTCCCCAGAGGGTGCTGGCACTGCCCAGGCTCCAGAGGGAATGGGCACAGCCCCAAGGCTGCCAGAGCTCCAGGAGAGTGTGGATAAAGCTCTCAGGGATGCCCAGGGTGGGATTGTTGGGGCGTCTGTGCAGGGCCAGGGGCTGGACATTAATGGTCATTGTGGTTCCCATCCAAATCAGGATACTCTGGGGCTTTTTGTAAGTGGAGAGATGTTTTAAATCTCAGCAAAAGGGCACTGGCATGGGCATTATGAGCACAGCTCACCTTCAGCGTGCTCCCAGCCCATTGTAGCTTGAAGGTGAGTTTGATTCTCTGACCAGTGCAAGGTGAAGACTAAAACGAGCATCACTTTACACTCCAGAGAGCTGTCAGAGAGCAGCAGCTGTCTTTTAAGACCAGTGTAGACTAGACCAGCAAAATGAGCATTCACCAGAGATGAAGGTGTGAAACTGTGGCTAAACAACACCCTCCTGTTCCTCTTGATTTCATCTGAAAATCATGCACAGTTAACACTTCTAAAAATCACAGCTCAGACTGCTACATCTCAAGTGTTCTAAATCAGGATGTCATTTCCTCATACAGTAATTTTGTTTTGAATTTTTTTTTCAGAAGTTTAGATAAGTTTGAAGATGAGATTTTATTGCCACTTGTTTAAATGACCCTATATAGGCTTGTTGACCACACAAGATAGTTCACAACTGCTAGGGCTAAACACTGATAATAATAAAAGTGTTATCTTGCGAGATCTGTTTGCACTGCAGCACTTTTAGGAAATAGGCAAATAATAACAGTTATGGTTTCATAGTTGGAGATGCTCAACTTCCATTGGCTTTTCCAAGAGAGGATGACTTCAAATACTAAAATGCTCATTCACCAGGAATTCTCTCACCTCTGGGAGGAGCCAGGTCATGCCAACTCTCCCATATACCTTCATGGTGCAGAGCCAAGGCACCATATCCCCAGTGCCTCCTGAGAAACACTGAGGTCCACTCCAAAAAACCCCACATGATCTGGAGGAAAACTATGCAATCTGACGAGTCCAGGCTTATATTATTTGCAAAGGAGTTTAAAATCAAGTCTGTTTACAATTTTTAGGTAGTTATTACAGCAAATTTTCCAAACTGGATCTGGTATCTCATCTCAGCTGGTTTTTTTTCCCCTTTTTTCAGTGCTCCCTCATACACCACACTGTGTTCTTGCCAGCTGACATTTCTCAAAAGCCATTCTTCATGCTGGATTCAGCACTCCCCCTGTGACCAGAGACTGCTTGGAGATGTTCATCTGTTGTTCAAAAATGTTGTCAACATTGAATATCTCCCCTGATCTTTTGTTGTGCCTTATACTGATTTAACCTTTCTCTGAGAAAAAAACTAGGGAGGCAGCTTTATTAGTAATGCTATCTGAAGTGATTTTTTTTTTTTTAAATTCTCCTAATAGGATTCCAGCTAAACTGCATGCCCTTTCAAAGAAAGGGAGAAAAAAATGTATTTTCTTGATTGCAGGGTAAAACCTTCAGCAAAATTTTGCAGTTTCAGGTTGTGGGGACGCAGTGCCCTTTTTGACAAGCCCATAACCATGACCTGATTATTGCCTGCAAGACCATCATTTTACCCACCCCAAACACTCATGATCAGAAAAGCCACCAGTTCTGAGAACAGCAAGGAAAAGCCAACAGGGCAGCTGAGGGGAGGCCCAAGGTTGTGTAACAACAACCATCTCCAGGGTTTCATCTGTGTGACCACACTCAAGGTGGGTACAGGGGGGAGCTTTTGCCAACCAGTCAAGCATCCTCCTGAATTACTGCTAAATACAGGTAGCTACTGAACAACCTGGCAGAGATAATGATTTAGTGGACTGGCAGGCTGCCAAGCATTTTGTGAACAATGTCACCAGCTGAAACTTTCAGGGAAAGCTGCCAGTCACCTGCAAGTGGACTGCAATAATGATTATCAGATTTCCTTCTTTTTCTTAATTCTGCTTCAGTTTAAGCATCTGGGCTGCTGGGTTTTCCCTCCAGTGGTACAAAATAAGTGGTTAGGAACTCCACTGACACACCATGCCACATTGAATCAGCATCACCATGTAATCATGGGATTATACAGCCTGAGAGAAAAACCTGGAGAGGCCAGTGAGGAACTTTGGAAGTGTTTTTCTGTGCAGAACTCAGCTGCACTAATTGCAGAGGGAAAGGCACAGTCATCTTCAAGCAGTCAGATTTCAGCTGCTTTCAAGACGTGGCTTTTCTGTCAAGGTCTCCAGAAAGGTTATGTAAACTTTGCTTAGTGAATTCTTATCATCAGAGGAATTTTTGGAGCAAAATGTTTTGTCATCAACAAACGTTAGCTTTGATAGAAATTAAATTGTTCAGAGAAGCACATATGGTTTAAATTCTTTTCTCTGAAGGAGTTCCAATCAATGTGACAGCTACAGAAATGGAGGCTCCCTCCAAGTACCTAAAACCATGGGCTTTGAAATGCTGAGAAGTCCCCCATCTTAACCTGGGAGTGAATTAAGCTGCTCTTTTGAGGATAGATCTCTCCTATTTCCCACGGACTTTCCCAAAGATCTCAGTTTGGAATGTAATGGTATTTTTTTCTTTTTTTTTCTTTTTTTTTAAATATCAGTTTCTTAGCCTAGGATAAAAAGCGCTTCCCACGCAACTCAGTTATATCGTCCCAAAAGACACAATTCCCCCATGCAAAAGAAAGACATTTTAGTCATGGGTGGTTTTTACACAGTTCAGAGGAAGGACAAAAATAGAAGCTGCAACAAAAATGCCCTCTATGCTCTGTCTGTCTGTCTGTCTGTCTGCTGTGTAATCTGAAAAGCTAAAGGGGATGAGAGATCCTGTTTCAGTAGCAGGTTCCAGTCTCCAACACCTGGAAAAATCTGGAGCAAAACAATTAATTTCCCCTTTTCCAGTAAAACACTTAAAATGGGAGTTGATCTTCAGCTGGCACAAATCAGTTCTGCTGCATTAACCCCACCAGACCTGCACTAATCTCTGCTGCTGAGGGACATCAGAACCACCCCAATATCCCATGATGAATTATAATCCTCAGGATTTGGGAAAGGTTTTTTTGGTTAACCCCATATTATGCATGCATTCTCCACTCAGCACACATCCAACAAAGGGTGGGGAAAAGGCCAACAGAGGTAGAGCAAGTCCCACATGTGAGATGCAGAGCCCCAGCTGGGAATTTCAGCGTGGCCCTCCCAGGCTGCTGCTCCAGCAAGGTTTGTGCTTTGTTTGGTCCAATTCCCAGCTGGCTGCTGCAAATTGTCCATCAGCACAGCCTCTCCGAGGGTGCCTGTTCACCACGGAGAAATCCTCCTTCTCGCCTTGGAATTCCACATGGTTCCCACGAGCAGCTCCTAGGCCATGCGGCGGCTTGTTCCCAGCTAGGCTGGCTTTGTGCAGAGCTGTGGAGACAAACAGAAGTTCCCTTTTCCTCTCACAGACATCTCCATGATAGCATACAAATAAAAATCATGTGATTGACTCCTTTCCTAATCTGCATAGTTCTTTTTTCCTTCACCCCCCACCCCCCCCCCACCATACAGGATCACATTGAAGCTTATTATAGAGAGATGATCTCTGTGAGAAACAACATTTTCCAGCCATAATATCTTTGAAACAGGCTGTTCTTTGCTGGGCTTGGCCCATTCTCTTCTAGACTTTTAGTAAACAGAAAATGTATATTACACCCTGTCAATCCCCCTCAGTTTATGCAGAACTGTCCAAGTCAGCACAATCTTGCACATCATATTTTTGGGAAGAGCCATCTGTCATAAACAAAACGTGGCCATGTGTGGCTCGCTACCATGCACTGCAGCGTGGAATCCCAGAGCAGGATTTCCAATGTGCTTCCACCACCACCACGTTCTGAGGTGGGCAAGTGGGGCAGGACACAGAGCAGCTGCTCTCCAGGCAGGGGCCCCAGGTAGCTGGATTCTCCTTTGCCTGTAGCTTCCTGTGATTCTCCACATCTACGTGCAGAACGCAATCTTGCTGGCTTGGCATAATTTTTCTGAAACTGAATTGGTTTTCATAGTGGGGTTTATCTCAGTGAGGTTTCCCATGGAGCCAGCCTGGCACAGCTGGGGCTGCTCAGCTGCACCAGAGAAGCTCCAGGGACACCTCAGAGCCCCTGCCAGGGCCTGCAGGGGCTCCAGGAGAGCTGCACAGCCCCTGGGGACAAGGCAGGCAGGGACAGCACCCAGGCAATGGCTCCCACTGCCAGAGGGCAGGGACAGATTTTGGCACATTGGGAATTAGGAATTGCTGGCTGGGAGGGTGGGCAGGCCCTGGCCCAGGGTGCCCAGAGCAGCTGGGGCTGCCCCTGGATCCCTGGCAGTGTCCCAGGCCAGGCTGGATGGGGCTGGGAGCAGCCTGGGATGGTGGGAGCTGTCCCTGACCATGGCATAGTTGGATGGAATGGGAATATTTTTGATCCCATTAAAAAATCCCTTCCAGCCCAAACCATTCTATGATTCTGTGTTAAAAACTGCAGTTTCAGAACCAGTGATGAGGATATACATAAGGAAGGAAGGCTAGTGCCTTTATTTTGCAATAGGATTGCAGTAGGATGTATCTGAGAGTCTGGACCTAGTGTGCACAAATACGACTGCAGTTGGCTTTATCCACAGGAACCTCAATCTGAAAATACCTATGACTGAGTTGGTACTACAAATGCCCGAAATCCAAGCGTTTCTGAACATGCTAAAATTATGTTTGTATATTGAGCTAGAGTAAAAAATTGGAAAAAATTAAAGAGAGGTTTTCAGGGAACAGAAATTTTGAAAGTCTCATGAAGAATTATTGATGTACTACTTTGGAAAAGTAGAAATGCCTCGTTGCAATTTTGAAAAGCACTGTAATGAAATATTGAATATAATACACTATATTAAACTACATGATGAATTCAGTAATTGCTATATGTCAAGACAAAACAGTATGGTAAATTCGAAAACGCATTTTTTCTTTTCTCAAAACAAATAATTTCTACGTTAGTGACACAAATAAGAAAATCAAAGCAATTTGCTGAGACATTTTTCCCATAAAAAATGTCATTGAAATAGTTGTGTTCCTACAAAATATTCCAGCTTCAATCAGCCTTCATTTTAAACATAAAATTGTTCTATCAAAAATGTTTTCACTGGATATAATCCACATATATCACAAGCTATGAAGTTTACATTTCTATTTGATTTTGCTTTTGTTTGATGTTCTGAGACAGGTTAGTGAAAGAAGCTTGTATTAGCAAGCTGTTGTGAAGCCACAAGACACATTTTTGAGCAGTGTAAATACACAGGATGATACCGGCAGAGTAATTGGCTTTGTGTTTTGAATTACTGCCATATAAAATGCATCTTCAATACATCTGATACAGATAAAATACATAATATTAAAATGATGATGTTTGGCATTCCACGGGGCCCACTCGGTGTTAAATGTGAAGAATCAACAGCCTGGTTAGGCACATTCTTATTTAATGTATTAAAAACCTCAGCAAAAGCCCTGAGCTGCCTCCAGAGCTGGAGCATCCCACTGACCCACGGCCACACACTTTGGGAATACAAAATCACAGCCCTCGAGGGGCTGACCCAAATCTTATTGAAGTCAGTGAAAGTTTTCTGTGTGGTTCAGAGGTCTTTGGATGGGACCCAAAGAAGACAAGCAATGCATGAGACAGGCAGGGGGGGAAGCTGATATTCATTGTCCTTGTTTATTTTATCCTTAGGGATATCTACAGCTGAGATACAATCAGATCAGATACAACCTCCCCCCATATTTCTCCACTTCCAACAGTATTTGTTGCTCATTTCTCGTAAGGTCTGCTGCAGAGGAGCACTGTTGACTGTTGAGAATTTAACCATTGCATAGAACATATCTGTCAAGCACCAGCAGGTTAAATAATGCTGACAGTGACTTAAATCAGCCTTGGGGGAAGGAGGCAAGTAAGCAAACCGGGATCTGAACTCTGGGTTCAAAGCTGTGCGAACACAGGATGGGTTTGTCACACAAGAAAGGGCACGGGGTTTCAGGCAGCCGTGGCTGAGGCAGAGTAACTCTCCAGCAACATGAAAAGTGAAATTGGGTTTGGAACTCAGGCCCTCACACTGAGATCTGGCAGGTAACAAATTCATCTCTCAAGGGAAGGGACTGGAGCCTTGCTGTTTTGAGACATGTTTGACCAGACAGAGCCTCAGAAAGGATGTTGGAGGGAACAATTCTACACTTACAAAGAGAAATAGATTTCCTAACAGATCTCTTCTAACTCTGTGATTTAGTGATAAACCTGTTCCTGACCTTATCAGGAGCTCAGGGAAAGGCAGTAGTTCCACTGTTATCTATAAGGGCTAATTAGATTATTATTTCTTTTAATTATTTTTTTTTTTTACTGCATAGAATTGTGAGGAAAAAGTAGATTAAATTTAAAATTATTTTGGATAATTTTTACTTAGGCACTTATTTCCCTGGCATAAAGCTCTATATCCTGTAAGAGGACGCCTTGATCATTTTTAACTGTCTGGAAGCTTTGACCATGTACTGTTTTAACAAGCAGACATCCTGCATGTGAATATGTATGTTTAAAATTGTCAGGGAGGTTTATGGGAAAGTAAGAGAGAAGCACATGTTCCATTTTGAAACTTAATAATTGATTAGAAAGATAAGTTTTCTTAAGTACAGGAACTCAGAGCTCTGAGTGGTAATATAAAATTTACATGTATCTGTCTCATTTTCCAGCCAAAACTGATCCTGTGTTTAACTTACCAAGTTTTCCTTAGAGAATAAAAATGGTCACATCAAATTTCTTTTCCACAACCAGTTTCTGGTAACAGTTACATCATGTGTTTCTTCTGGGCACTAAAGGACAACATGTAGAGGAGAAATTCATGCAATTATGATTGATTGTATGGTGAGTCATTTATGGTTTTGAAGGCAGCTCATTTGAATATATTTACTGAAAGCAAATGACATTGTGAATTTTAATGCAGTGTAGAGGAGCCCAGAGCTTTGGATGAACGCCTGTCATTGTTAAAAATTCAATGAGAGAAAGGAAATAAATGAGTAGCCAAGACCAATATGACCTTTACAAGTATTCAAAAGGAAAAGGATGCAAAAAAGTCTGGCTGCAAAAATGCCCTTGCAACTGGCATATAGCAAATGCTTATGTCTGCCAACTAATAAATTAGGTAGAGCTCCGCATCAGTGGTTTTTTGCACCAGGTTACTTATATTGATGTCAGAGCAGGACAGTAGGATAAATCCTGGGGGATCTGTTAAGGTCCCCCAGCTGCCAGCCTCTTCAGACAGTGGATGCATCATCCCAGCAGCACTGCTGGGACACGTCCTGGCCTTAGGGCAGGGAATATTTAGGCCAGTTTGGCCTGGTTCATGGCAGTGAGGAGCAAGGAAAGAGGAGCAGGATGGCTGCCTACACCCCACTGCACCCGTGTGGTCAGCACACCCCAAAGTTTCTGTGAAATGGTCCCTGGGAGAATGGCTTTTCCCATGGGCAGACAGTGGCAGGACAAAGGGAAATGGCTTCACTCTGAGAAAAGTCTGGGTTAGATGGGATGCTGGGGAGGAATTATCCCTTGTGAGGGTGGGGAGGCCCTGGCACAGCATTCCCAGAGAAGCTGTGGCTGCCCCTGGATCATTTCAAGTGTCCCAGGCCAGGTTGGACAGGGCTTGGAGCCACCTGGGACAGTGGAAGGTGTCTCTGACTGTGGCAGGGGGCTGGATCTGGACGATTTTTAAGTTCATTCCAACTCAAAACCTTTAAGGATGCTGTGATGAAAATACTGGACTCACCCACCTTCAGGTCTATGAGAGGGAGCTCAAATCACCTAAGCACAAAAGTACCCTCCCTGTGAAAATAGTCTCAACAAGGTTTTCTAGTTTTTTCTTGGTTTTTGATTATCTTTATGTTTCAACATGTCAGCCACCGAAAAAGGGAAAAGCACAACTCAAATTAGGTTAATGTTATCATGTGATATAATTAGTGTCACTAACATACATGCCTGGGAATTAGGAAGATTTTTTTTTCTTTCATTTGTCATGTGTTAAACACCAAGCTGCAATTTTTGGGAATGATGTCTCCTAAATTTCTTTTGGAGACAGGGTTGGAGGGTAATGGATGGTTGGGCTCCCACCTTTGGAGAAAGCATCATTGAGAAGGATACCTGCTCCCCCCAGATGATCACATCAGAAAACCTGGTCACACTGAGAAAAACCAGAATGCTTGACATTTCTGTATTGCATTTTGTGGCTGAGGAATGATCAATACAGGAGTAAGATATATTACCTCCTTTGTCAGTTCCTTGTAGGATCCTCCGGTTTTTATTGTTTATGTGTCTCCAATTCTAAAACATTACCATGCTCAGTCAGAGCATGACAAGATGTTGGTTTCAGCTTTGTCAGTAGATAACCAGGTAATACTGAGTAGCCCTTCATATTAAGGCTCAATAATCTTTGGAGGTTGTGCTGTACTTTGATATGAAGGATTAACAGCTTTTAAGTCATTCTGGGGGTTCTCAGCTTCATTTGGGACATTTTTATACTCTACAGGTTAAAAACACTGTTGCTAAACCAGGAAGGATTTCACAGAGATGAGGAGGCTTCTACTTATGCTTTTCATACTCCCTTCCAGTTCTTTAGCCATTGACACCAACACACATGATTATACAATCACCATCAAAACATTTTCCTTGATGCCTGTGGCCCTGAATGCAATATATAACATACCACCACTCAGAGGTCCCAAACAAGCCAGCGTGGCACCCAGAAGCAATTGTGCTTTATCAGCTCAGTGATAATTAATCCTGCTGAAAGGCCAGGGTAATTAGCAGGCTGCTCAGCCCAGGCCAGGGCCCAGCTGTGCTCCAGGACCTCAAGTGCTGGCTCTGCATGGTGGGATGTACCCATGGTGGGAGCCAGCTCCAGCTTCTCAGCACAGGTGAGCCCTGGACACTCAAGAGTCTTGGATGGTTTGATCTGTTTCCTTCCCAGCTTCTGCTTCCTTTTATGTGAAGGTATTTTACCTGGGGCTTTGTCCACCTGTAGGCTTCCATTTCAGTGATCCTCTGAGGACCAGCAGAGAGGAATCCTGCCTTATAGATTTGGCCTGGAAAGGACCTTAAAAATCATCCCATTCCA
Source organism: Melozone crissalis (assembly GCF_028551555.1). Lineage (NCBI taxonomy): Eukaryota > Metazoa > Chordata > Aves > Passeriformes > Passerellidae > Melozone > Melozone crissalis. Next base: position 19,920,231 of record NW_026535814.1, read on the forward strand.
TCTCCCTGTGGTATGGGCAGGGACAGCTCCCACTGTCCCAGGCTGCTCCCAGCCCCATCCAGCCTGGCCTGGGGCACTGCCACGGATCCAGGGGCAGCCACAGCTGCTCTGGGCACCCTGGGCCAGGGCCTGCCCACCCTCCCAGCCAGCAATTCCTAATTCCCAATGGGCCAAAATCTGTCCCTGCCCTCTGGCAGTGGGAGCCATTGCCTGGGTGCTGTCCCTGCCTGCCTTGTCCCCAGGGGCTGTGCAGCTCTCCTGGAGCCCCTGCAGGCCCTGGCAGGGGCTCTGAGGTGTCCCTGGAGCTTCTCTGGTGCAGCTGAGCAGCCCCAGCTGTGCCAGGCTGGCTCCAGAGCAGAGGGGCTCCAGCCCTGGCAGCAGCTCCGTGGCCTCCTCTGCACTGGCTCTAACATGCACAAGAGCTTCTATGTCTTACGGGCAACTTGGCTCATTCTGGCAGCAGAAGACCCAGTATGAAACCCCTCACTGTCTAAAACCACATTAAGCTGCCTGTGATTGTCCAACCAATTCCCATCACAGATTTCCATATCACCTCAATGGGCCTGTTTAATTTTTTTTAAATTTTTTTTTTTTTTTTTTTTAGGGGAGTGGGGTTCGTAAAAAATGTCAGGAAGTAGTTGGACAGTATAAAATTCTGAACTGTCAAAACAGAAATGCTGACAGTATTTGAAAGTTAGAATTCAATGAATCAACTGTCATTGATTTTCGGTGCACAGTGGGATTCATCTCCCCCCTTTTAGCTATCTACAATTTATAGTCTCTCTTAAGCTTTCTTCTAGGTTTCCTGAATGGAGAGAAGGCAGAGAGCGAGAAGCACCTCCAGGAAATGATTCATCTACTCCTGAGATAGATGTTTGTAATATGTGGGATGAATCACAGTTGAAAGGAGATTATCTTTCTTTTCTGGCATAAAAAAGGACTAGATGACCTGCTTAAACCTGCTGAGGTGCATGGTCCCACCATCAGGGACTTCAGCTGTGTTTTCTAGCTAAAGCATGAAAAACAAAAAAAGCTGGATTGCAAAAACTGGCTAAAGGACCATTGTGGATTAATTCTCATTTCTGCTATAACTCTCAATCAGACAGTTGTTTTGGTGGGAGCAGATACAGGCCAACAGGGGCTGGTTTTGAAAAATACCCTTCATAATGGCCTAACTTCAGGGAGCAAACCCTCACTGCAGCCTGCATGGGTTGCTGAGAGTTCAGTTGGGGTATTTTTAAAACAACTGTCTGCCTAGATGCATAAATACACACTTAGAAGTGTAACCTTGGCCACCTTTTTCCAGAGACATCAACCAATGATATGAGGTCTGCAGAGAGAATTGACACAACATCATCTCTGTTCGCTCCAGGGGTAATTGGAGGGAGAGAAAAATGTCCATCTCTGGAGCAGCAGTAGATGCCAAACTGGAAAGCATCCAGCTCAGTGGCATGCAAGAAATATAATACATTATTTCAATGCAAGCATTTGGGTTTATTTGGGGAATCAATTAACAATAAGTGCATACATCCATTTACAAAATGGTAGTGTACCAGACACATACACACACAAGTTGTAATTGAAAACTGAAATAACACCAGAAGGAATAATCATTAAAGCAAAACAAAAAACATCTCCAAAAAGCCAAGAATAATATTTAATAAAATAAAATAATTCATCCATCTGCAGTTACATCCTTAGGGGGAGGCCACAGACTAACAAGCAAACAAATCTAGATAGAAATGAAAATAATGTTGTGAAAGCAATGGGAGGAACAAGGGAGAGATTTCTTTGCAGATTAGCTGCTTATGAACCAAAAGTATTTCAATTTGATCACTTGCTTGTAGATATGTTTATCAGAGGATGGGGAATTCCATCATATGTTCCTACCATCCTGAAGAATAATTATTCTTTTCCTCTACAGACATTTCACTCTATTAGCTGGCACAGCCACAGAACTCAGGATCCCCCATCCAAGACACCAGCTGAGGTCCCAAGAGCCTGCTTGCTTCCCTTAAACCATAGAAATCCAACAAGATAACCAGGCTGTGCTTTCCTTCATCTTTGCTCTGAATGTGTAGCACCTGAGGCACCCAAAAACCCAGGCACCCAGAGGTGATTTAACAGCACCTGCAGGACACCCCCAGGGAAACTGGATGCCCTATAAACCTTGTGTCTGCCTCTAACTCAGTTCCCTAAACATTAATTTTCATGCTGGGATTTATGGTCTTTAATTCTAGATTTTCAACTAAAATTGAAAGAAAGAAAAGGAAAAAATAAAAAACAAGGAAAAAGCAATTCTATCTTCTGTACATCTGGACACGTGCCACAAAGACAAATGGACCTCAGTGAAGGAGTCTCAGGGGACCCTGTAAAAAAGTTTCAGGGGGCTCTGCAATTAAGGCACTGATTTAATGGGAGATGTTCACTGGCTATGCACAGCTGCACTTCCATCAGATGCCTGCAGGTACCACGGCCCTGCAAAACAGCTCGGGCACTGCTTTTTTTTGGATCTCACTGCTTTTCCCAGGAATCCCATTCACAGAAATTAAACTTCTGTTCTTATTGTAATTTATGTAACCTGCAGGAAATATGATTTTTTTTTCCATATCATATGAGTCCGAAATGGAAAAGATTTGCTAGGATATAGGAAGAGTTGTGCTGGATACAATTAGCAATGCTTTTAATCCAGATTCTTCCTCCAAGAGTTCCTCAGAGGAAGACACAAGAATTCCCTCTGAGCAATTATGGACTAATTTTGCTATATAAACCTGTCAGCAGTAATGATTGTATGCCCTGTAGTATGAGAGTTTATGTTATATTCTGCTTCCATTATGCATCTATCCTCTGTGAGATAACTCGGAGTATTCCCAACTATATTTTCCTCCTGCAAAATTGCATGCCCAGTAATACTTTACCATAGTGGGTTCCAGAGATCAATTAAGCAGTGTAGGAGGAGAAAAAATGGTTTACAGTAATGAGACACGTTTCTCCCCACTGCCCAGTATCTGACTCACTGTGTCCTTACCAGGCCTTTGCTGCGGCCTCTGGTCTAACTCTTGAGCTGCATGTCTGAAATTTAACTCACCTATGTGCCTCACAAGTAACTCTGCCAACCCCAAACCACATCCAATTATTTCATCTTTTGCCAGAACCTCCCTGAGCCTTGTCCTGTTGGAAGCCGACCCCTTGCCCTTTGGTGGCCCTCCATGACAGGTGAGGATGTGCTGTCCACCTGTCCTCTGCCATGTCACCCTTTGGAAAACAGGCAAAGGGTTCAAGGAGAAGGAAGGATTGTGGTTTTCCTTTACAAAACCAAGGGACACAGAGTTTCAAATATTTCACCTGTTTTAACCAACTCAGAATCACAAAATCGTGGGATGCTCCGGGTTGGAAGTAAAGTCCATCCCGCTCCAAACCCTCTGCCTTGAGCAGGGACACCTTCCACTATCCCAGGCTGCTCCAAGCCTCATCCAATCTGGTCTTAAACACTTCCAGGGATGGGGCAGCCACAGCTTCTCTGAGCAAGCTGAGCTATTTGGCCACTGACCAGTTCCTGAAAGGCTAGTTTCCCCACTGCTGAAACAGAATACGTCAGGTATTGCATAGCCCTGCCTTGCTTCCCATTGCAATCAATCTCTGCTGACTGATGGTTTAATTCTAGGTGTTGATCATTTTAATTCCTCACTCCCTCCCTCTCTCAGATCTCTCTGTGATTTTTCTGTCTCTCCAGTCATGTATCCCTCCATTCTGGCAAGCAGTTGCAATCCTGATGGCTGCTCTGATTTCTCAGCGTTCCAGTTCCTCTCCTATTTTTGAAAGGCTAAAGAGGGAAGGGAAAAAAGGAGGGGAAAAGTCAAGCTATAGGATGTGGCACTGACCCCTGGCCCAGATTTGGCCCAATCAATCCCCATGCAGTCAGAGAGGTTCTTTTAGCAAACCTTTGGTAAAACCTACAGGGAATGGGAAAGTTTAGGGTCTGGGACACTGCTTGACCAGGTCATTGTAGGCATGGCAGGGAGAGAAGCCATGCAGGCAGCATGGTATGTGGGGAACAGCTCAAAAAAAAAAAAAAAGTATTGAAAACATGGTATCTTCAGTAATATTGAGGAAAGATAGAGGTGATTCACCAGCTAAAGGCTAATCTGAAATTAGAAATTTTGGACAGCATCTGGAAAACCCCACAGCCTTGCCTTGCCTTGCCTTGCCTTGCCTTGCCTTGCCTCTGGCCAAACTACCTCAGCCCTTTCTGAAGTGATGGTCACTGCCTTGTCATCACCACAGACACCCTTTGCACCTGATCCAGGTGGAAATTAATTTATTCATTTCTGTCCCATAGAAGGACTTTCAGTACAGGAAATTAATTGAACACTCCAGGATCATAGTTTATTTTCAATTTTTTTATTTGTTTCCTTGTTTTCCAATTTGAAAATCAGAGATCTCCACGCTTGAGGAGATGAAGCTGCCTTTCCTCTAGCCCTCCCTGTGGATGGCACCACCTTGCAGAGAATTTATTATTCTCCTCCAAAGCCAAACGTGATTAATCTTGCAGCATCTAGATGAGCACAGTTCATGCATCTGCAGCTGACCCAGACTCCTTATGGAGTCTTTACCATCAAGAGTGAATGATGGCTACACTTAGTGCAAAGTCCTTTAAACGTACCTTAGGTATCTATTTTAAAAAGACACAGATAGCATGTTTAAAGTGCTTTTGTCACTGCTAACAGTAAAGAGATTTCATGGTGACTAACTCCTCCACAGAAATTTGCTTTTAGTCAGATGACTGCCACCACAGGTGGACAACCTACATTTGGTATGACTGAGCCTTGCCAAGTTTCTGTGACTCACAATTTTCCATCGCACTAATAGCATCCTCTAACTTCATGTGGCCAGCAGATTTAATCAGTGTATTCCTGCTTTGTGTACATACTAAATCAGCTCAGTGAGATGAGAGATTCCACCAGTAGCTTCCCTCCATGGGAACAATCAGCCTCTCACTGAGACCCTCTTGCAGCAGGTTTATCAGTTACCTGTGGGTTCCTCCATCTCCTCTTTAATGAATAAATCACTATGTGGCAACAAGCAAAATGCTTGCCTGTGGCTGAGGCTTTCATTTTTTAAGAACTTTATTCTGAGAGAAGAGGATAACAGCTCTCTGTCCCTCCAGGTAGCTACAGCTCTCATTGTCTGCAGAGCTGCTTCATACCAACAAAATGTGTGTTTAACAGATGCCTTCTGATATCAATCCCATCCATGCACGTGTTTTATCTCCCACATTTTCCCCGTTGCACGATGCTTGGCTCTGTTTCACGGCGCTGCCAAGCGTGCTCAGATCACTGCAAACAAAAAGGGCATCCTCAGGAGTGGTGGGCGCACCTCGACGTGATCAGGGCTGAAGCACATACCACTGAGGCCACCTGGTGTACAGAGCAGGGCTGCAGTCCATCTGCCTGCTCCTGATGCACGGCCTAGCACGGAAAATTAAACAAAAAATAATTAAAAAAATAAGGAAAAAAAAAAAAACAACAGTGTGTTCAGCAAGAGACTGCTCTGACTCCTCAAATGCAGCGCTGAGGCTGCCTGTCCTTGCTCTGTCCTTACTCCTTGCTCATGTGGGGCTGCACCAAGGAGCCTGGAAAATGAGAGTTTTCTGGTGTTGGAGGGAGCAGACCTCTAAAACACAAAGGGCACCATGGTGGACAAGGCTCATTTAGTGAAATGGGTTGGCTCTGCAATACTGCCAGCACCAGCAGGAGTGAGCAGAGACAGGGTCAGTCTTGTTCTCGTGTCCCTCATCTCCTTATTTGAGGCGTGAGGAAAGCATCCCTTCAGCATGCCGGCCTTGGATGGGTTCCACTTCCCAGCACAAGTGGCTAGATTTGAGTGCCACCTTATTTTATTTTACTTTTTTTTCCTTTTTTTCCTACCCATCTCGAAGAGTAGTTTGTCTCACCGCTCAGGTGTGACAACAGAGAGGAAAAATTGCGCCATGAAATTGAAATTTGGAGTGACCGCATGGAATTTGAGCTTGAAAGAGTCTCATTGCCCTTGGGCTTATACACATCCTAGAGACATTTGTAACTGAATTTTGGGAGTCAGAGCCATCTGCCTCTTCAGAGAGACGTGGCTTGTGGGCCTTTCAGTGCCTCCCATGCCTGTGAGTAGTGAAACTCAGGAGATATCATGTCCTGAGTGACTGAACATTAGAGTTGTTACTATAGTGTGGCTGCCACCCCAATGTTCCTGTGACCATCACATCCAAGGACACGCACATCCCTGCATGGGCCAGGCCATTGCTGGGTAAGAAATTGAATTAAGTTACCATCTTGAGAGCTGGAGCTCATTGGGAACCATCCTTGGGGCAAACAGCTAATTTTGAATTAAGTTACCATCTTGAGAGATGGAGATCATTGGGAACCATCCTTGGGGCCAGCAGCTAATTGTCCATGTGCAGAAGGTCCAGCATTGACACTCCTCACTGTGTGGGTGAGACAATCCTCTGTGAACCACCCTGGGATGCTCTCCAGACTCCCTTTATCGTTGTTCCGCCAGAAACTTGAGGAGCTGAAACATTTCTCTTGCTTTAAGACTCAAATTCTCTTCTGAGAAAGCACAAAATGTCATGGAGCTGGTCGAGGGAGAGGAAATGGGCATCAAATACACAATATTCTCCCTGACTGGAGAAAAAATTAGCATAATCAAGTTACAAATTATTTGAAATTTTAGCAGAGCCCTTAGAGAAGTCAGCCTGAGTAGGAACTTCATGGGAAAACCCTGCAGTCTCCACGAATGTGAAGCAGATTATTTTTGCTAAATCAAAGACAGAGTGCTGTATATTTCACCCATCTGCTGCAGTCTGGCTTGCACAAAAAATCCTGCCCATACATCTTCCATATGTTAGGAGGCAATTTGGGTGTCTGGAAGTTAGTCACAGAGATAAGAAAGATGCAGTGTCATCTCCAACCAGGGCAAGACTGCTCCCTGAAATACATTCCACAGCAGAGACAGAGGTTTTTTTCCTTTTTTTTTTTTCTTTTTTTTTTTTTTTTTTTCTATTTTTTTCTGTTCAGTGGCCTAAAAGAGCCAAGAGAAAATCCTGGGCAGGTCTTCTAGAAAGTATGTTCAGGATTTCCAGCTAGGCAAAAGAAAGAATAATAACGCACTTCATTCGGGGTCAACTTGAAGGAATTTGTTCACTCCAAAAATAAATCTCTTCTTGTGTCCTGAAACTATTTTGGGATTTTTTTTTATTTAATATTTTTCTTCCTGTTCACTGCAGTAAATTTTTAAATTTAAAAAAATATTTTGAAACAAAAGTCAAAATATTTCTCAAAAAAATACTGACAGGGATTGCTTTGGCATTTCCTGTGTTGAAGTATTTCATATGTAAGAGCACTTCAGTGTGAATGTTTTCAAAAACTGTGTCTTTCTTGGATGAAATAATTTCTTGAAATGGACATAGATTCATAAACTGTTTGGAGTCTCCCTCATAAGTCCATATTTCTATTTCCACCTAATGCTAGTTGGGGAATACAACAAAGTCCACCATTTGCAATACAACTGCTGCACCGAAAATCTTGTTAATAATTACATTACACCTGAATATCTCTCTGGCTTTATTTTCTAATTCCTTGGGAATATCTCTCCCAATTTTCCAGCAGAGACTCTGCTATCACAGCTGCTTCCAAGCACCCAAAAGTCTCCTAGCACAACAGGAATGGCTCTTCAGGGGCCAAGCACTCACCAACACCTTTTGTTTCTCGTGACCAGGTCACGAAATATATTTGAACAAGCAAAAAGAGCATCTCCTGCAAAGCCACATGAATAAATTCAGGGTGCCACTCTAACCTCAGCCTGAGCTGGGTCTGGAGGGAATGCTGAGCCCAAATGTGCTGTTCTTGCAGCCAGGGCAGGGGTGTTTGTGGGCACAGCTGATCTGGGGGTGTCTGCCACAGTGTGGGGCATTTACTGTAGAAAAGTAATAGCAGCCTTGCCAAATTAACCACAATATCATTGTTACTGCCAAAGGGATTTACCCTGTTGAAGCCATTGCACGTCAGGAAGCAGAAATCAAACTTACAGAATTTAAATAGAGAAGAAACCATTTAGACAGTCCAGGCAATTTTCTTTCTCTTGTGAGAGTTTTCATCAGAATATTTGTTGAAGTTCTGTTTTGCCTGGCTTAAAATCTTTTTTTTTTTTTCAGAGATTTCAAATTATTCCATATCCCCATAAGTCTTTCTCTGAGAAAGTCTTTCCTGTAAAGTCTGTCCAAATTTCACTTTTTCTCTGTCTTGATTGAATTATGTTGCTGCTAGCTTTACCCTGGGTATCATGCCAAGTAATTGTTGTTCTCTTTCAGTGTTAACATCTCTTGAAGTTTGGCTTTTCCTAACTCCTCCTAATTGCCTTCTCCATTGTACACATGTAAATATTATTATTTTAATTCTTCCTATAAATCTATGCCCACAGCCTTCTGATCAGAAGAAGGCAACTAAAATTAGGCAATTCTTGTCCTCAACAACTTGCTGCCAATACAGAGATGCTCATCAAATGCAGTTTTCCATCTGCACTTGAATCATATATAGAGACAGACTCAGCAGGTCAGAGCTGCAGTGATTTATTTTGGCATGCTCACCTATCTTTACATGTCTATAATAATTAGATGGCTAATCTGCATTAGTCATCTGGGTGTTTCCAGAAGACAATACTGGGGCAGATGTATCCTCTTCTAAGAACTTTTTCAGCTTAACAAGTTTCCCTCACACGGGCTGCCCTTTCACTGCTGAAAAGTGCTTTGTTCCAAATGACAGCTGACCACAATTCCATCTTTATTTCCAGTTCTATAGGTCAGGTTCTTCTCTTGGTAATGTTGTCAAAGGTTGTCCCACGGTGTGAAAATAAAACTTGGGTTCACTCAGATTCAGCTTATGGCTCTTTGTATCTCAAGGGGGTTTTATTTACATTTACCAGCATGTAAGAACTAAATCTAGCATATATTTTATAGAATAGACTTTGGCTTCATTAAGGATCACTTTATATTGATGTTCACCTAACCACTGGGTTTATTTCTCTTAGTAAGCCCATAACACTGGAGTTTCTACAATGTAAAGATCTGAACTTTAATTAAAAGCAGTATTCAGAGGGCTAAAGAGGAAGCTTTAACTGCTTCCTTACAGCTCCATAGTCCCCACTTTTAGAGTCCAAGAATTTAAATGATAGTCACTGTTTTCTTATCTTGCCTTCTCTACAAAATACTTGAATGGCACCAGGTTTTCAGAATATACTTGTGTCCTTTCTGCTGCAGATCAGGCTGCTCTTCTGAAAGGTGAAACAGAAGCACACCCTGCTTGGTATCTCTTGGCATATGCCAAGTTTTGAGCATTGCTCAAACTTTGGCTCAGTTTAAGACCCCTGAACAACTAATGCTTTCTTCACCAGAGCTCCTGTGACAACATGTCAGGTTGTGAGACAGGTGATCTTCCAACCAGGCAAAGACACACTTGAATTGCAGAGCCCTGAAAAGCAGACAGACAGACAGACAGACAGACAGACAGACCTCTCTGGGGAGTGAGGCAAAGAAAATCTGGAAGTACCTCACTAATCAAAAAAATATTTCAAAATTGAGATTTGTTATCATTACCTTGAACAATTCCCCTGAACCTACTCCAGTCATTGCCATTAATTCACCTGGAATGGTAGAGTTGGGTATCTCTACTACTGAGAAATAAAGAACTTGTTTATTCAAAAAAATTCCCAGAATCTTGTAAAGCTGCATTAAATGTTACCCCAAAGTGTAAACGGGAGATTTTTTTTTTTTTTTTTTCTCATTCTGTTCTTCTGGGGCTCTTGATTTGCTGTCTGTCAGGACCAGGGACTATGACACAGCAGAGCAGACAGCGATGCTGTGGCAGGATCCTGCCCAAGGAGATGCCAGCAGATGTGCAGGAATTATCACAGGATTGTACACAGGAATTGTCTGATCAGCCAACTTTAACCCAATAATTACATTCTTCCATTTGGGCAGTATTTCAGAACAGAAACCCTCCACACAAGCCCAGTAGCACAACAGTGCCTCAGCAAAGCTGCTGTGCAATGAGACCACGGGGGTTTGATCCCTCTCCTGTCTGCTCAGATAAAGACAAGGCTCTGGCAGCTCAAACTGTTTTTCTTTGTCTGGGAAAGAAACTGAGACATTCATAGGATGTGTCAAGGTGCATTTATCTTAATAATGAGTCCTTTTAACTCATTAGCACTCATTCTCTTCTATTCTCTGTCCTAAGGGCAGTCCAACGCCCTTGATTTCAGAGGGAGGGCAGTTTCCCTGGGCTCCTGCAGCCAACTGCAGAAGGCATGATGGAGAGGCAGTGGGCCCCAGCATTCATTTTTTTGAGGGCAGAACTTAAAATTTCCAAAGTTTGCCTTCCCAGAGCATTTTGTCTAAGTGTATAAAGACCCTTCTGACCTCATGGATTTATTCCTTATTAGTTAGTCCTTCAAGGTCAAACTGGTCTGGGTTTGCATGTTCCCCTCTGACACACCTTTCTCCCTCTTATCAGTGATCTCTTGTGGCACCAGGCATTATTCAGACAATCTGGCAGTGCTGGAAGTTGGCCTGAGGAACTTCACAGCTCCTGACAAGGCATCAGCAGTGTGAGTGATCCCCCAGGTCACCCCTTGGCTTTGCTAAAGCAGTTTTGCGTAGTTGGATTCAAAGATGCACTGGCCTCCAGCTGCAGCTGATCATCAGTGTCTCCTGCCTTGTGGAGAAGCATGGAGTTCAGTAGGTTTTTTGTTTCACAGGGGCATTGTGAAATTGTTTGGGCTGAGTTAAATTGAGCTGTTAAGTTGAATTGAGCTGGGCTGAGTTGAGTGTGTTGTTTTGTTTTCCTCCTTGCCTATCACTGAATCCAAATCCCAATTTTTTTTGGAACACCTAGCCCTGAAATATGGGCCTTTCTGCAGCAGGGGACTTTACAGCTTTCAGAGGTAGCTCAAAAGAAACCATCAAGACAGAGCCCTGATGCCCTGAGTCCACTTCCTTGTGCTCTCTCAGAATCTGTCTTAAAGCCAACACACGAAGAAAGCAAACTTCCTAGTCTTGGTCTTGATTAGGACACCCAAAAGATTCGCCTGTCTTCAGCCTGTTAAAAGGAGACCCAAACTCATTTGCACCTTTGGAATAGGTAGCTCAGGTTTTTGCCAGTGTTAATTGTTTTAGGTTCCTAAGTAAGGATTGCCCTGTGGTGCTTTGTTCTCAGCTGGTGCCTCCTCTAGAAGCAGGTTCCCACAGCCCTCTCTAATGCTACAGATACACAATACCAAGCTCATAACCAGTAAAAAGTAATAAATATAGAGCTTGGGCCCAGAAGGGAGCATTATAATCACCTGCTTTGACTCCCTTTGTAATAATAGCGCTGCAACCTCTGTTTGAGTAATAACATTTTCCTCTAATTCTGTTTAGGGGTGAAGACACTGTAGCTTCATATAAGGTGTTCCTGCCTTTGTGGTTACAAATTTGACCTTTTATCAATTCTTGACCCAAATTTGTCTAATCTGTTTCTGATCAGGTGATTTATAGGGTGAAATAGATTGATTATCAGCAGGTGACTCCTCCAGTCATCTCCTAAGCTTCTCTTAAGTGACAAGATACTCTTAAACCCACCAACAGAAAAATAGGAATCATTCCCAAGTGTTATAATTCTATGTTGCCACTGCCTTGATTTGCCTGAGATTGTATGAGTTCTTGCACATTTTAAAGAGAAAATGAAAATAAAACTTAAATACATATTAAGAAGAAATGCAAGTAGCCTAAACTCTTATAACACTTTTCCATTAGCATTTAAACAGTACCTGGAAGTGAGGACATTTTTTTCATCACAGGTTTCTGTTATCAGTTCTATCCTATAGGCATTGCTAGCTCTGATTTCCTAAATTAAGGCAAATACTGGACAATTTGTATAATGTTAGAGAAGGATCAAAGCTGGTGATCTTTCTGATTCCTAGATGTTGGGTGAGCGTGCATGAGGCACACAGGATTTGGTAAACAGTGGTAGATTTGTGTCATAATCGGGCACTTCTGACTCCCTAACCATCCAACACTTTATAGGAGCACTGGCAGCCTTTAATAAATCTCTGTATCTGCAGAAAAGTCTCTTAACTCTCCTTCCACCACATCCTAACTGGGGCATAGAAGTGGATTTGGAAACAGCCCTTCCCCTAAACATCATTAAATGGGAACATTCTTAGCTGGTGTTTTATTTTGTTTATTTATTTTGGAGACGAATGGATCAAAGCATTCAGTTCAAGGAAAAAAACAAACAAGTCCATCCTGCAAAGTCAGTGAGCAAGTGCTGGAGGTTGATACTGATGTTCTCCAAGCGCTGGAATTCGTTTTGCAGAGTTTTTCACTTTTCTAATTGAAAAAGCTGTCTCTGCAACATTTAGCGACTAAAAATACCAAGTGAGGAAGCACAAGGAGTGGAAAAAAAAAATAAAAAAAGCCAAGCACTCAGCAGCAGACATCTGCCACCCTGCTTTGCAGGCCATACAGCAAGGACGCTGAGAGATGGAGCACTGAGGTGCCCCCATCAGCACATCCCCAGGGTGATGCTTCCTGCAGTGGGGCACGCATGTTCCCAGCAAAGGAAAAACAGGGAAAATCTTATCATCAGCAATTGGCTGTAGGTGTGGGAGCAAAGATTTGCTCAATACTTAATGCTTAATATTAATTCTGCATCCAAATGACGGGCAGCTATGTACGAGAGTATAGATCTTAAATGTAGGTTCAGCTTCAAAAATTAAATTATGCCTATTTGGCCCTTCCTTCCAGCTACATATCTTTGTTTTTTGGTAAAATTTGTGGGTAAGAAAAAAAAATACTGGGAATCAGGTTCTCAACTCACTTTTGCATAACAAAAATAAATCACTTTCCAGACCCTCACAAGTTACTCTGAAACGAGCTGAAGTTACAAAGCAGAATTAGTGATTTTTATTTTTTCAGTACTGGGTTTCATGTATTGCATTTTCAGTGTAGTTAATTGTTTTGGGTTTTTTTAATGTTCTCTTTATGTGTGTGTGTCTGTAAAATGAATCTGCTGGATGAAGGCTTCTGCACCAGTGTTTCTCTCAATGACTTTAATCAAAGTCTAATTGAATTAGCACATGGATGTGAACATGAGCTGCCCAAATTTATAGGCTAAGGATCTGTTAGGTTCTCAGGGCTCTTTTTTACACCAGTTACTATTATGACAATTTTGGAAATCCATCTGATTCATTCTGATGTAGTATTTCCAAAAATATCTGAAATTTTGTATTTCTTATGAAACAGAATTCTTGCCTTCCGGTGAAATTGGTAGTCAAGAAACAAGCAAGTTTCTCATTTCTCCCACTGAGAAAATTCAATGACTTAGCAATGAAAATGATATTAAAGGATCTTAAAAGTTCGGCTGCTGTCAAAAATATTCCAGCATGTTAAAACAACAAAATTTGAATTTGCTTCTATCTGATCTGATTCCCTGTTCTTTAGAAAAAGAATGGAAATAATTCCTGAATCCATAATTATTTTTTACGACACCCTGATTTTAACTGTGTCAAATGGGGGGCTATGCCAAACCACTTGAGCTCTTTTTGTGGTGGGTAGGAAGAAGGACTTGTGCAGAGGAGGCCACGGAGCTGCTGCCAGGGCTGGAGCCCCTCTGCTCTGGAGCCGGCCTGGCACAGCTGGGGCTGCTCAGCTGCACCAGAGAAGCTCCAGGGACACCTCAGAGCCCCTGCCAGGGCCTGCAGGGGCTCCAGGAGAGCTGCACAGCCCCTGGGGACAAGGCAGGCAGGGACAGCACCCAGGCAATGGCTCCCACTGCTAGAGGGCAGGCACAGATTTTGGCAGATTGGGAATTAGGAATTGCTGGCTGGGAGGGTGGGCAGGCCCTGGCCCAGGGTGCCCAGAGCAGCTGTGGCTGCCCCTGGATCCCTGGCAGTGCCCAAGGCCGGGCTGGATGGGGCTTGGAGCAGCCTGGGACAGTGGGAGCTGTCCCTGCCCATGGCAGGGTGGGGAATGAGATGCACTTTAAGATCACCCCCAACAGAAATCATCCTGTGATGGCTGTTTGTGATCTCCAGAAAAGCACACAGAGCATGAGGGATAGTTGTCCAAAATGAATACAATTAACCAGATGATGCTTCTCTATCACCTATAAAAGGAGCCAATCCACTGAACAAACATCAAAATATCTACATTGTACATGGCTAAGCTGAGGCCACAGAAATACTACTTGTTGGATCCCCAGCTGTTCTTTACCAGTTTTTGTAAGCTGTCACAGCATTTCAGTGTGTTCCAGGTGAGAGCTGTGACTGTGATGCTTCACCAGTATCAACACAAAAATACAAAGAGCTGACTGATGAGAAGGCTTTGGCAGTGTTTCTGTGAACAGGCACTTGAATCCATGGGAGAAACAAAGGAACTGAAGTCTAAAAGGAGCTCTGATCTGTCTCATGATGTTAATGACCCAAGGCTTGATGATCACAAAATTTTCAGATGAATTTGTCACAGATTGCAAACACAAAGACATCATAAACTGAAAAAGGCTAAAAGTCCCTGACTGCAGATAGCTGAGATGAGAGCAGTGTCTGATGGAAAACTAGCATAGCTGAAATATACTGATGTCATTTTCTGCCCAGCAAGGGGGGTGGCACTGGTACTCAGGAAAACCTCAGTTCTGTAGGAATTTAGAAAAATGCATTATATCCATAAGGATCATTAAACTTTTACTTGCAGCCCAGCCAAAACCACTGAGTTCAAGAATGTAGAACATCTTGTTCTCCTTCATCTCTGCCTTCATTCTCCCCATTTTCTCCCAAAGAAAACTCAGTATCATCTCACACACAAAAACCAAATTTTTCCAATAAGTTTCTGAGGCAGAGAAGCCCATGTAGGATTTTGAATCATAAAGATATAAAAGCACTAAAATATAAAAGCCCTTTTCACCTCTGTTGACTCTTATCCCAACACATCCATGGCCTCTTCTCAATTTTAAATAAGAATAATAAGACCTCTTTTCTCTTCAGGTACCTAAATTTTGACCAAAAGGCCCAACTTTTTCTCAAAACTTCGAGAATACCCAAAGTGCCCTCTTCACTTTCTCTTTTCCTGCCTTCCTGCATTTTATGTCTCTTTCTGGATTTTATGTCCCTCTAATTTGACCCAATACTCTATTCCACTTGCTCCCAACTCATGCCATGGGATACTCCCTTCAATGGAGCAGCTTGGCTCCATTTTCCCTTTTGTTTGGCCTCCAAAGGCCTGGATGGACCATGGGTCTGACCCAGTGGGATGTGATTTGGGATGTACAGAGCAAGATAGCACCTGCCACAGAAACATTTTGCCTTTCCACCACCAGAGTTCAATTCAGAGGACAAACTCAGTGTAAATGCACAATTATTAGCTCTGCATTTACTTTAGCTTCCTTCAAGAGATAATGTCCAACAGTATGTGTCAGCCACTGCTCATTGTTTGCTGATAAGAAATACGGGGAATGGTTGAGGGAAAGAACACAATAATAACAAAAAATGGAAAGTAGGAAACAAGCCAGGATAGAAATTTGCAGGCCTGGGACTTTGGCCACAAAAATAATATTTTCCTTTAATCCTCCTTGTCATTACTAATATTTTCTTAACTTATTCCCTCTGCTACGCTCGCTAAAATAAGACGACAGCAGAAAATTTGATGCAAACAGAGCAACCTATCCCTCAAAAAACAACCTGACTGATGGATTGGCAGGAGCAGGATCTGCACAGGGCTGGATTCATGGTCCTGTTTGCTTCTCCCAGCATGAGTTCCCAGCTGCAAACAAGCCAGCACTGCTCTGCTCCAGGGCTTGCTCCAAAGCCGTGCTGGGAGCAGCACAGCTTGGCTGGTCACTCCCTCCTGTGATCTAGAGCCAGCACCATCCCTTGCCTGGGGATCCAGGCTGGAAAAGAGAGTGGGAGGTGTCACACCGGATCAGCCTAAGCTCCAGCGAGCCAGCCCTTGGCTTTTGGACACTGGGATGGAGTTGTCTGCCCATGGAGGCTTTCCAGCCTCAGGTAGTTGTGGGCTGGCTTTTGCCCCACAAAGTGGTATTTTAACATCCTGTCAAGGAGAGAAAACATCCCACATCACCCAGATCACCTGGCTAGGGCTGTAGCATTGCTTTGAATTCATGGAGGTTGTGTCCAAATGGAGAGCATGGCCTTCAATCCAGCTGCAAATATTCCCACCACACATTTGAAGCTCAAACCTCTTCTTTCTGGTGAGGAGAGCAAATAACATTGGATACAAGGCACATTGCTGTCACTCTAGACTCCAGCTTGTTCTTCTGATGGCCATGACCTATGCATTATTGAAGGGCCCTGTTGTGCTTTTTAGTGTGTTTTTCCAACTTCTTGGTGACAATGGCAGCTTGAATTTCATAGGTTAATCCTGGGCTAGGCGTAACAAATCCCTTGCATTTGAAATTTTGCTGTCCTCAGGTTGCAACACTCTTCCCCTGTTGGCCTGAACAATAAAAAGCTAATCCTAAGCTTTGAAAAGAAGTCACAATAAAACCAGAAGACCATAGACTTTCTTAAACTTCATAGAAGTCTCAGGTTCCAATTTTAGCTCACTTTAAGGGAGGAAAAAGCATCTTCTCCTCTCTAGTGTATCTAATTCAGGCAGAGATACCATCACATAATTTGTTGATAGCCATCACAGAATTCTTTGGTATTATTTTTCAGTGTGGACATCAGGTTTCTCCTGAAGTTCCTGATGGTACCCCATCAATCTGAATGCCCCTGCTGTTTCTGGAAATCAATTACATCATCCTTAAAGTATGTGATAGAAACCAGCATCAGGAAACCTGCAGATTTGACAGCACTGCCAGCGCTGCACAGAGCCCCCAAAAGCCAACAATGGCCATGGCTTTGAAATACTGCTGATTCCTTCATTTCCCATTTCCCCCTGTCCCAGCGGTGTCATTTGGAAATACATTACAGCTGAAAGACTTTGGGATGTTTTAATTACATGTGACTAAAACTTGCTGTTGCTAGAATTAGTGCGCCTGTGCCTACGATTTATGGGTCTCTGCTCCGACACCAGCGAGGTCATAAATAACACGAAATGGGCCCTTTAGTATCAGGAAATCCAGAGCTCCTCTCTGAGCCCTGATACACTCTGAGGCTGTCGTGGGGCTTGTGCTGAGCTCGGTGTGAAATACAGTGCAGCAGCACAGGGAGGGGGAGAGGAGCAAGATGATAAATAATTCATCTATACAGTGTGAACATTGGCCCTTTGGGAAAGGGCACCACAGTTGTTGCACTTGTGGGTTGGTGTGGGTGCTTAAAGGGGGATTATTTCTGTAAAGCAGAGACTTCACTTAGACCTACCTCTCAGAGAATCAAGGGGCAAAAAAAAAGCAAGGTAAAAAAAGTATTTTTCACCTCCTATTCTGAATGTGAGGATGTATTTCAGGTGAGGAAGCATGCATGCGGTGCAGAGAGTCACGCAAGGTAATGGAGAAGTGTCTCCTGGGCTCTCTGTCTGACCCTTGGGAAAAAAAAATAGTGAAAGTTTGTTCTTCAAACCACTGAAGTCTGGGGAGAATTCCATGATGAGTGGTTTCCCTTGATGTAGTACCCACAGCATCTATAGGGGCAGGAAGGGGAAAAAACCTTACCTGGCACAGGATAGAGATGCCTGAGCTGTGTCCCAGGCATGATTTTATCTCTGTATCTAGTGGTTTGCTGGGATTGCTAGCAGGAAAATGCTTTCAGATTTTCCCACTACCAGAACTAGAGAAGGGCAAAGTTTTAACACAATATGACTAACACTGGCAAAGAAAACTTTAGAAAAAAAGGTTAATTTTGCCTTCTTTCTTCTTTTGGACTAGATGACAAACACTTTATATTCTGACTCTTGCTGTTCTCTCATTTGCTAAGTAGTTTCTGTATGTGGAAGTCTTTATGTGGTTCCTAAGAAACCCACTTTAGCAATTTAGTGCCTGGAAGTCAAACTTTAAATGGACACTTTTATCTTGACACACAGCTTTTCCCAAGGCATTGTTTCTCTTCACCAGTGACCATGAGCTTCAGAACAAGGTGTGAGAACCTAAGTAATGAATCCAGCATTTTATTTCACTCTTTGTAATATTCTCTGTTATTTTCTAGAATAGTTGGTACATTTGCTGATTACAGAAGAAAAGAAAAAAATACTGCTATTGAAACAACAATGAAATGCTGTTGGAAAAGACACTCATGAATTTTCCACTTGCAAGACAGAATAATAATTGAACTAATAAGAGGGAACAGGTGACTGGAAAAGAACTGGTTTTACCACAAATTTGTCCCAGAGCAGACAAAACTTTGAGGCAGACAGCTAATTTAGACAGGGACATCCAAGATGATGTAGTCTTTTGTACTACTTTTGAGGAAAGTATGAATTGTAAGAAAAAATTACAAAGCCAAAACAAAACAAAAAAAAAATAGAAAGCTATAACAGAGTTTTGTCCTGTTCCCGTTTTTTTGGAAAAGCCAACATATTTTGTCCATGTACATCTTTCTCGTTCCCTTTTTCTCACTTCATGGTGAAACCTGTGTCAGGACAATCTCTGGCCAGGCTGCAGAGTGAAATAGTAAATAGTAGAGAAATAGAATGTAAGGAAAGAGAAAATAATGTCTTGAAAACATGTCAGTGTTTCTGGGGTCCTATTTATTGTTGGGAAAAAAATTAAAATTTTTTTTTCAGCATCATAGCATTAATAACCACTGACAACAACAAAAAAAAAGGGTTCCAAGTATTATAAATATTTTTACCACCCTCAAGTAGATGTTTGAGCCATAGTTGCAACACACAATGCACAGCTTCTTTAGCATCAGCTTGTAGCAAATCCTGACATGCAATGAACATAATATCAGAGTGTGTCTTGGATTGCAAGGGACAATCATCAGATTTACAGATCATCCAATCACAATCACCCTGCCATGGAGAACAACAGCTTTCACCAGTCCAGGTTGCTTCCAACTCCATCCAATCTGGCCTTGAATATTTTCAGGGTTAGGGCAGTCACCACTTCTCTGGGCAATCAGTGCCAGGCCCTCACCACCCTCAGCATAAATATAAATTTTTTCTTATATCTAGTCTAAATCTGTATGAAGCCATTATCACTTGTTCTATCCCAAGTTTGCTAAAAAGTTTGTCCTCATTTTTCCCGTTGCCAGGTGATGTCCAGCTTCTCACCCACCAGCACCCTCAAGTCCTTCTCCTCAGGGCTGCTCCCATTCTGCTCCTCCCCAGCCTGGAGCTGCCTTGGCCCAGCCCCTGGCCTTGTGGAACACCCTGAGGTTTCCATGGCCCCACTTCTCAAGCTTTTGCAGGTCCCTCTGGATGGCATTCCTTCCCTCACCTGTGTCCCAGAATCACAGAATCCCAGGATGGTTTGGGTTGGGAGCGACCTCAAACCTCAGCCATGGGCAGGGACACCTTCCACTATCCCAGGTGGCTCCAAGCCCTGTCCAACCTGGCCTTGGGCACTTCCAGGGATTGAGGAATCCACAACATCTCTAGCGGAAAAAAAATACAAAACAGGGTTGGGTGTCAATTACACCACTGAATCTGGCATCATCTTACTGACTCTTGAAAATTGACTCTTGTTTTACTGCCTCTTGAAAATTTCAGACTGTGTCCCACATCTTTTTCCTTTGCCCCAGTCACAGTTTCTTTTTTGGCACTCCTGTGTGTAATTCCCCTATTATCAAGATTACAAACTCTGTCAAGAAGGGACCTTTGGGACTATCCATCTCTCTGAATAATTTTGTCATCTACAATCCAGTCCTGCTTGTAGCTTGCACCAGCTGTATTTATTTAAGATTACCTTTTAAAAACTCCTTAATAAAAACCCACGGCAGTGTCAAAGAGTATTTTTGCACTGTAAAAATAATGCCTGGTGGGATTATAATTTATATTTTAAAATTGAAACCCATTGTCTGAGTCATAAATTTTTTGACTATGGAAATCTGTGCAGTTTTTGTGATTGCAGATGTTATTCTTGACTGCACTTTTTGCTCCCTTTTAAATCTCAAAATACTGTATTTAAACAAAGAAAAAAAGTAGTTATAATAACAGAGAAATGTTCAAAGGCGTCTTAACGCCTACAGATAGTAGTTTACTGAGTTTGTTAAAATAAAAGGAAAGAGAGAAAGAAGAGCTAAACCAAAAGTGATCTCAGATAAACTTGACAAGGTCTGTAGAAACATGGACTGATTTCCCAACTCAGCCACGTTGCCCTTCTGTTACCTGGGATAATTCACAGTGCTGCTGGTGAAGGCAGCAGTCAAGAAGTTTTTACATACATCCTCAGGGTCCACAGACTCTAACAGAACTTAAACAAGCACTCACCCACTTCCTGAGATATAAGCTGCTTCCTGAGCCAGGAAGTATCTTAGCTCCTTATCTCAACCAGGAATGCAAAAACATCGGTTCCTCTTATTCTTTATTTTTCTTATTTCTCTGTATTGTAAAGCCCTTGGTGAAGGCCATTTCTTAGACACAGTGGCACAACACCCAAAATACCGGGGCCTGTAATTTCAGTAATATATTTAGGATAATTTAGGAAATTAACAACTTCTTAGGGAGACATGACCAAGAGAGGGGTGTGAGGATTGGATGTTGAAAAGTAATATGTTGGCATGATTGGTGCAGAGGGAGATTCCTATTGAAATGGGAACAGGGATATGGGGAGCAGACAAGGAAACAAAGCTGTGTCAGGTGAAGGCAGAACAGAGAAAATGAGGGAGGGAGGGAGGGAGGGAGGCAGGAAGGAAGGAAGGAAGGAAGGAAGGAAGGAAGGAAGGAAGGAAGGAAGGCAGGCATCACAGTGCATGAGAAGACCATGATCCAGAGGGAATAATATGCAAAAGTGCAGCCCAGCTGACCTTGCAGATCGGTTTTTACATTAATTGAGTCACAGCACTTGGCAAAAATGTCCAACCTCCCAGCAACTTCTCAGTATCATTCCATAAGGCAGAATCAAAACTTGGGCAGGGCCTCAGAAGGGATTTTGCTGCTTTCAAGGTCACAAGAAAGACACAATCCAAAGGCTATGAAAGGTTTCTAAATTTAAAACAGACCCTCTTACCATGGCAGGCAATTGAAACTGTTTATCCACTTTGAACAGATAGAATTACCTAATCCTTCTGTGATTAGAGGCTAGTGAAGTTAAGTTAATTCTGTTTCTGCAGGCGCTGCTGCCTTTGATGGAAGCAGCTCATCTCGGGGAATGGCCTGCTGGTGTGATGGCGAAACAAATAGTTTTGTCCTTTTGAGCTAAAGAAAAAAAATTTGTTATTGATTTTGGCTTAAGAGTGGTAAGTGCTTTCTGTACGGTTCTCATCATGGCTTGAGAGCTGTTATTTTGGGCATTAGCCTCACATACCTTGATGTGGAAGACTGCTGCAGCACAGGGCCCTGCAGAAATCCTCTGAGGGGATCCTTAGGCCTCTCCTGGTTTTGGTTTTCCAGCTGGGAAAAGAGGGCTGAGTATATGAAACATCCTCTCTACTGCCACACGGTTCAATATGCTTGACAACCTGCACATATTGATTATTTTGGGAGAAAGGTCAAAAAAACAGAGAACCAGTGATGTTTTTCTACCTAAGCCTGGGGGTAGTTTATCAAGAAAGACCAAAAAAAACCCATTGTCTAAACTCCCTTGTAAAACCAAAAGCCTTTCAGGTGTTTCAGGCTGGTTGCAAAGGGTAAGAGCTGCTTTTTAAAGCAGTGTGGAGTTGAAAAGGACAGAGGCAGAGAGCCTGGCAGAGGCCTGCAGCCTGGCAAGTGCTGAGATGAGCAGATCTGTGGGGCATGAGAGAAGTGCAGGCAGGGCAGGTAGGAAAGCAGCAGAGGAATTGCTGTGATGGTGCAGCACACTTTGAAGATCAACCTCATAAAAGCCAGGCTTTAAAATGGTCCTTCCACTCAGATAGATGCCCTGAACTTTGCAGCAAGAGTGCTTGAGCCAGTAATAAATCTCCATCCCTTGAGGCCATCCAAGACACAAAATTTCTTGCTTTTTTTTCCATGTCAGCCTTCTGCATAACCAGAACGAAATCATTTAGCTTGCCGCTTTTGGCTGAGTGTAAAATAAAATATTCCCCTTGTAGTTATTAGTTACATTGAATATGAGATACAGGGAAATCCTCTGTAGTGAAGAGCAGCTCTATATAAGGATAGCATGGAAAATCCTGAGACCAAATCTGATAACGAGAAGTAGAGCAAGTGAAAAAACATTTTTCCCAAAAAGAAAAAGTCCTGAATTGTAGGCTTTAAAAAAAATTACTTGCTTGAGAAATTTCCAAGAAAACCCACAAGGAAAATTATCTCAGGTTGACATCTCAAACCAAAATGATGATTTATAAAAATGTGGGGGACGTTTACTGAGAATTTTAAAAATGGTATTTTAGGTTGTATTCTAACACATTATTTCACCTTGTTTTGAAATGATCATTCAAAATGGTTTTGTTCTGTTGAATTTCTCACCAGCAAAGTTTTGTGTATGCATGGATGTAGACCTGACCTTCTCTTGCCAAAAATTAGGTTTGACAAAACTGTATTTCTTGGCAGGAGTTCTTTCCTCCTGAAATTTCAATAAGCCTTAACTTTAAGAAATAGATATGTTTAAACAGAAGGGAGATGAGAAAACCAAGAGATTCTGGGCTAGACAAGGGATAGCTGAGGTGCTGGGTCAGCTGGAGAGCAGAGTAAAAAAATCCATCATCAGAGAGGCTCACTGCTGAAAAGAGCCATTGATGGATTCTGCGTCAGTGTCTTCAGCTATGAACCTCAGTCGTGTGTGAATGCCTGGGTGTGGGAGGGTTGTGAATGAAGGATTGTTCAAGGAGGCACAATAAAATAATGTTTTTGGAGAATTTTTACCCCAGAGCACATACAGGCACAGCTATAACAAAACTTCATAACAAAAAGGTTATTATTCCTTTCCCCATGCCCAGCTACAAGTGCTTTCCCACCTACCAAGACAAATACCATGGTAAGAAAAGAACTTTCTTTTGTCTAGAAAGTGGCAAGTGCTGCCTACAGGGCTGCTCTGGCCAGAGACTTCCACCTACAGTGAGGCAGGATTGCTGCAGCTGCATTGTCAGGCTCAGAATGCCACAGGGAGACACAGGGCTCTCCATACAATCCCACAAATACTCAATTGAGAGCCTGTTCACCACCCTGGGCTCCAAATCAGGCATCCAGCCATGACCAGTGCTGGCTGAGGCTGTCAGAGATGTCACACCAGTCAATTTATAACTGGAGGAGACACTTTAACAGCAAACATCAAGCTATTCCTGCTGCCTACTCCTAGGCACAATCCTTGGAGCACTGAAGAAGCTTCTGGTGGAATCTGACCACTTTTTTTCTATTGATGGAACTTACCTTGAGATGTAGGTGATCTTAAATGTAAAAGTCATCCTGACTGGTCACCCTACTCACTGGAAGCACTCCAAAGGACATGACTTCTAATTTTAAATCTGATGATTCAGAAGCTCACACCATTGACTCTGGGAAAATATGAATCAAAGATTAATGGCTCAGATGGAGACAACCCCCTTTTAGATTTGTTTGTGCATTGGAGGAGGTATTTTGTACCCAACAAGTAACATAATCTTCATAATCTTCTATTATGAAGATCTCACCTTTGGTAAAAGGAAAATCAGCATCTTGCTGCCATACAATATATTGCAGATCACTAAAAGCTTCAGTAAATTACGAGGACTACAAGAGATGCTTTGTCAGAGCGAAGATAATGCCTTTAGGTGGGTCTGTGTGTGTGTTTTGTGCAAAAAGTGCTCAAAATTCTGGTGACTTCATAGAAAGGATTCTACTCCCCTGCACTTCAGGAGGCTGAGAGTGACACTGTCAGCCCCACAGTCTGTTCTCATTCAGGGGAACAAGAGCCAGTGCTGTGGGGTATTGCATGGTCTAATGAGGGCAGGAGAAAATGTAATCAAGATTGTTCCACAGGCGCCTCTGTCTTTGTAAGGGATATTTCTGAGGTGCAACAGGCAATCAAATGTTGCCTGTGCACTGAGCTCGCAGGACAGGAGTCACCCACTCCTGGGGCTGATGAGGGTTCAGGCCCCTTTTTGGCTTTGTAATAGCAACAAGGTGAGCACATGGATGAGGGGAAGACATTGCTTGCATCAGGGGAATTGAAGTAGAGGGAGACTCATTGTAGATTTTCCTGCATATCTAAACCTGCTACAGCCTACTTCAAAATCATCCCCTCTCCTTTGCTGGTCGTGTTCTAAAATAAACAATACAATCATAGAGTCAGAGGATCTCAAGCTGTATGGGAACCATAAGGTCATCTAGTGCATCGCCTTGCAGGACTACCAAAACAGAAACACATTTCTAAGAGCATCTTCCAGATACTCTTTGAACTCTGACAGGCTTGATCCCTATGTGGTTGATGGATTTTGGTTAACTTTATAGCATTATTTCCTTTCCTTAAGCTGCTTTAAGTAACACACTGAGGAAACTTAAGAGAATTCATATTTCCTAACTTTTCAATTTTCAGTTTTGTCTGCACCCAGTAATTCCTGCATGGGACAGGGTTTGCCATATGCTCACCAGGTTCACAAAGTTTATCATTTATTTTTTTTTCTTTTCTGGTTTTTTGGGGGTTTTTTTGTTTTTTTGGTTTGGTTTTTTGTGTGTGTGTGTGTTGTTGTCGTTGTTGTTTTGTTTTGTTTTGTTTTGTTGTGTTTAGGTTTTGGGGTTTTTTTGTGAGTGCATGAAATAGGGGTTTAGAAGTCTAATTTTCACCTACTTTTCTCTTATTTGTAGTTCTGACACTTAAGCTACATATTTTATTACTAAGGCATTTCGTTCAGCTAGCAAAGTATTCAGATTTGTATTCATCAGGAGCAATCACAGGGACTGCCTACACAAATATTACATCTACCTCTCACTGAAAGCACCCTGAGCCATAAAAATGTTCCCTGTTACTGGGAGGCCTGAGCCCTGGAATCCTGACCACAGAAAATTGTCAGTGAGTTACTTCCCAGAAAAGAGCTGCAGCTTAAACACATCTCTAGCAAGGCTTTAATGTATTTGTAGAAAGCAGTTGTGAGATAAACGCTCATGAGATATGCAGTGGTTATCAACATGTGATCTCCAGGATGTGTGGGAACTATACCTAAGGGGATGATGGCAAGAGAAAAGCTGACCAAGGGGAAGAAAACCTGCAGTCAGAACTTTGAAAAATTGCAATCCACATCTTCACTGAGAAAAAAAATTAGAAGTAGGCAGAAAGGCAGAAAAAATTTAAGATCACTGGCTCAAGAATGACTATTTGCTTTAATACAAACTCAGAATGGTTTGGGTTGGAAGGGACCTTAAAGACCATCTCATTCCAACCTGCCATGGGCAGGAACACCTTCCGCTTGATTTCTTTTTTTAAGACTGCTAAAGCACTTGCTCTGCTGGTTAGGATGTTATTATTCACTCTGAGGTTATAAGTGATGTCTTCTGCTGGTCTTCTTTCACTAAACTATGTCTCGGCCAAGAATCATAAGGCTGTGCAAGTAAAAAGGGAGAAAACTGCTATGGAACTATATAAACACCTATTTAAAAAAGAAATTGTTGAAATAACAAAAATACAGCACTGAGTTCAGCTCTTGCAGTGTGTACATATCTCTACTGGTATCAATGAAACTGAGGCTATTAACACCAGCAGAACATGTGATCCATAGCTATAAGTTCTGGTCACACCAGAACAGTTCCGGGAGGCAAATGTTTTATTTGGTACAAGAATATGTGGTATCTAATTACATGTCCAATTCAAA
Organism: Melozone crissalis; assembly: GCF_028551555.1. Lineage (NCBI taxonomy): Eukaryota > Metazoa > Chordata > Aves > Passeriformes > Passerellidae > Melozone > Melozone crissalis. Next base: position 19,946,094 of record NW_026535814.1, read on the forward strand.
ATACAAGATAGCCTTATCCATGTTATGCAAGATTATAAGGCATCCACAAAGTATTCAACTATATAATCCACCAAAATAAAAAAATATTGTCAAACAAACAGGTGCTCAATAGCACTCAAAAGTAACCCAACAGATTAATTTACTAAGATTGCATTTCTTTGCAACTTTCTTGACCTTTACAGTAAAGCCTAATTCCAATTAGTTCAGTTATAAAGTCCATAACTCTTGTAGGTACAGCAGTGTGCAACACATTATCATTTTACAATGTTCTCCCTGATTTGCAGCACAAAACATGCACTCCTTATGGGAATTTGTTGGCAGGCATTTAGGGCAGCTGGAAGTGATCATGAAGTGCAATTACTGTCTGTGCATATCCACATCTGGAAAACAGTTCTTTGCAGATTTTAAAATAGCCCTAATGAAGAATGGAACCTTGTACTTGAATCGATGGAAAGGGTGAAGGGGTCTCAATGCCAAATTTGTAAGGGAGCTAGAGTAAAAAGAACACACTGTACAGAAATAGAAAATAATTAACGGAAAATTAATTATTGCAGAAATGTTTGCCATCATTCTTCATGGAAGGAAGAAATATCATCCATGGGGAGAGGTGAAGGGAAATTCTCCATTACATAAATATCTAACATTAGCCATGTAAGATTTGATGGTGATGGCACCGGCTGGAGGATATTAGGTGATATCACCTCTAACACGTAATCTCACCATGTCTCATGGACAGGAAAACACTAGCTGATGTGAGACATGCAGAGAGGTTTACCAGGAAAAGTCTAGGTGCAAATTGGAGGCAACCCAAGAAGCACCAGCATTACCCCTAAGAGGTTAACTTGATGGGCTCCTTGTGATGACAGTGGCTGAACCACACGCTGGGTCTAGCGCTCTTCTTGCTTTGGACAACCTCCTCAAGTAAAGGGAGCAGTATTTATTACTGCATCCCTATGATCTTGGCCACCTTGCCCACATTTGTGTTGATTCAGGATGGCAGTGAGGTGAGGATGGTCACTTTGTGGCATGCTGCAGGTGTCTGTTAGTGAACGTGCTCAAGAACCCTTTCCTGGAAATGCCCCCAGTTCAGCCACACTTTGCCCTGGTGTTCTCCCAATACTGGGATCTCTCAGCTCAATCTCAAAGCCATGGATGCTGCTGCTCCTCAGCACCTCCAAAAATTGTCCAAATATAGCGTAAATAATGCAAAGCAGAACACACAGTAATTGAGACACAATTACTGTGCCTCAAAGCAGAATTTTTTCACTGGAAAGGTTGTCAGGCATTGGAAGGGGATGCCCAGGGAGATGATGGAGTCACCACCCCTGGAGGTGCCCAAAACCTCTTCAAAATTGCTTCAGTTTTTCATCATGGGTTATGCAACTACAAAAACTTTCTCTTTCACTCCTCTCCAAAATATATGATCCCTTTTTCTCCTTTATGCAACCAATACTCAGGTTTTAATCCTTGCCCATGTGAGCTTTGGGATAAAGATGCAATCAGCCTCTTCTCACAGGCAATTAAGGACTGAGGAGAACAGCCTCGAACAACACCAGGGATGGTTCAGGTTGGACATAAGGCAGAATTTCTTCACTGAAAAGGTTGTCAGGCATTGGAAGGGGATGCCCAGGGAGATGGTGGAGTCACCACCCCTGGAGGTGCCCAAGAATTGACTGGACATGGCACTCAGTGCTCTGGTCTGGTTGACAAGGTTGGGATCAAAGGCTGGACTTGAAGATTTTGGAAGTCTTTTCCAGCCTCAGGGATTCCCTTCTGACTACTTGGACACAGATCTCAGAGCAGCATGCTCTTCCCACAGTCTTGCATGCAAGAAACCATCCCACCTGCTGAAATCTGCCACAAACATTCTCTGCCTTCCTCCTTCCCCACGTTTAGTTATTGATACTGCTAAATAGCTTCTGCTTCCTGTCCTGCAGGGAGGTGCTGACTTTTGTTGGAGTCTAAGATGTGCAATTTGCAATATTTATTTTGACCAATTCCAGTTGAAATAATCTTTAAAGGATGCATGTGAGCGCTTCAGTCTCCTCCTTTTTTTTTTCTCAAATGACCTGTCTAAATCACAGAGTTTCATTAATTCCCACACAAGGTGAGTCATGTCCTATGTGAGCATGTCTACGTTTAAAATATTCATTATTTTTAACAGGCCTAAGCTAAATTACTAAATTACTTAATGCAAATATAAACAGACCTCTGCCAACACAAAAGATGATAATGAGACAGGTTAAGAGGTTTTCTTTATTTTTTCTTTTCCTTGAGTGACCAAAAAAACTAAAACAACAAAAGCTTTGAGAGAGGTAGCAAAAACAATGAAGGCTAGCAAGGCCAGAGCAGCTGAGGTGGGAACAGTGGATTTCTGCCCTGTTGAACTAACCCTGCTACCTGCACAGGAGCATCCTTGCAGGATGCTCTGTTACCTCTCTTACAAGCACACACCATGGGCGGCTGACACGCTGCCCAGAGCAAGGAGTGACCCCAGCTTTCCTCACTGGCTGCAGCCTCCAGCTGGCTTTTCTGCACAGAGGAGCAAAAAGGAAAAGTATAAGCTGTTTCTCCGGCAAGTCGTGAATTTATTCATCACCTCAGCGCTCCCCAGGCATGGGCAGGACCTCGCCTGCAAAGCAGAGCACGTTTCGGCAGCACTCAGGGGTGGGTGTTCCTGCCAGGGCGGCTCTCCCAATACTCTTTGTACAGCCAGATTTCATCAGAACAAAGCCAACACTAATGCAAGGCTAGGTCTCTCTAATGATGTTTTATTATGAGTAAACATTGGGCTAAGCACAGCTGTATTAAGTGGATTTTGGATTCTTTAGTCGTAAAGAACCCTTGGGAGCATCTGTCCCTGCATTAACATCATGGCGAGTGTGGGTTTTCACCCAGTAATTCCTGCAGCAAGCCAATAATTTTTTGTTAGAAACTGGAGGATCTCAGGAAAGGCTTTGAGGGCTTTGCAATGTTCCTGAAGCTATCTATTGTCCTGGGAATCTCTGCCTCACTATCACCCATCTGGCTCCCTTCATGTTGCACACACAGGGCACTCTCACCCCTTCCAGGAGCTCTGGGGGACCCAGGAGGGAGAACAACCAAAATGTCCATTCATGGCCTTCCTGCTGTGGATGAAATCTGCACTCAGGTCCATCTCAGACAAACGAACAATATTATTAATATTAGTAGGAGTAGTATTACTATTTATCAAAGTAAGACATTAGTAGGACAATAGATGCACAAATGAAAAACAAAATCTTTGCAGGATTCAAAACACAAAAAACAGAGAAAATGCTAAGCAAAGTAGTAATGTCAGGAATATTTTATAGATGCATTTCCTTGGCAAGTATCTTTGCGCTGGTGTGTCCAGGGCAGGGAACGGAGCTGGGAAGGGGCTGGAGCCCCAGGAGAGGCTGAGGGAGCTGGGCAGGGGCTGAGCCTGGAGCAAAGGAGGCTCAGGGGGGCCCCTGTGGCTCTGCACAGCTCCTGACAGGAGGGGACAGCCGGGGGGGTCAGGCTGCGCTCCAGGGAACAGGGACAGGAGCAGAGGGAAATGGTCTCCAACTGCATCAGGGGAAGATTACATTAAATATCAGGTTAAAATTCTTCACAGAATTTTTTGTGGGCTGCCCAGCCCTGGCAGAGGCCTCCTGGGTCAGTCCCCATCCTTGGAGGGATTTAGAATCTGTCTGGATGTGGCACTTGAGGACAAGGGTAAGTGGTAAACAAGGTGAAGGTGCTGGGCTAACAGTGATCTTAGAGGGCTTTTCCAACCTTAACAATTCTATGATTAGAAAATTGATGCTTTCATGAAGAATAATTTTTAATTAACACTAGTTTCTCTCTCACATGGAGCTTTTTAAAATTTATTTTATACTAGAAGCACGACTAAAAGACAAATATTTTTTTACTGAAGGAAGATTGTCATGAAGGTCTCAGGGGTGCGTTTTGCTGCCTGCCATCCCATTCTCACCTGAAAGCTGGACTCACCAGCAAGACAAAGCCTCCCTCAACACTTCACTGTCTGAGATTTCCCAAATGTTCAACTCTCCTTCAGTAAGAAGAGAAATCATGATATATTACAGAAGGTTCAGCAGTAAACTCCAATCTCCCTGAGGCACAATATTCAAAATATTTTGGGGGCTGAATTCACTTAAAATGATATGTTAGGTGGAAAATCATAATAAAACTGAAATCCTGCCTCTGTGCCCCCACCCCCAAAAATTATTCAGGAAGAAATTTCTGCCCAGAGTTATTTTTCCCACTTCTCAGAAGGAAAGGAAAGCATAAGGAAAGTAGATGCATTTTCCGATAGATACATACTAAGCCTGTGACAAGGTATAAACTCAACATCAACACATCATTCCTAGCACTACACAGATTTCTCTCTGCTGGAAGCAGGAGTACAATTACACATAAGCCTCCAGACAGCTGGCCTGCAGTAGGACTTTTTCAACACTTTGAATTTGAGATGGATGAGAAAAAGAAAAAGCAGCTATGCCACAAACCTGGTGGGAGAAGTTTTGCCTATGGGAGATGATGAATATTCAAATCACAGCTTGCATGAAATGCCATAGCACCTTAGTCAAACAGAGTTTGAAACAAAATTCCTCCTCAGCCATATTGGGTCTGGTCCACAGTTCATAATGTTTCAGTTCAAAGCAACAAAAATAAAAAATATATAAATTTTTTTTTCCTATTTATATAAAAGAATAATATTGCTTTATATAAAAAAATAATATTGCTTTTCCCAAATCCCTCTCCTTTCTAACGCCAGTGTTCAGTGCAATTTGCATTCTCTGTCTTGATGCTCCAGACAAAGATCTTCAGGCATACACAGATTAAAAAGGTTTTCCTGACGGAATTCCTCATGTCTTTGATCCTAGATTATTGTCTCACACGTGCTCACCCTGGCCTCTCCCATCCCATAGTTTATCCCTGCACTGACAGAGAAAGACTCACTCTAACAAAGACAGCCTGACAAATGTTTGGGGATAAATTCATTTACTGTATCGAATCCTTTGCCTGCTTGTACAGAAGGTGTAAACAGCAAAAAATTGGCAGTCATGAAATTAATGATGACTGTAAATTACTGAGGTACTTAACTTCTTCTGCCAAGCGTCTCCTGAACAATAAATAAGAGGAAAATGTATTCGGAGATAAGGAAGACCTCATAAATATAGTAAATTAAATTATGGAGCTCAGGGAAGTCTGGAACAAATATGTCAGTAGGTCCATGTGATAAGCAGTAGCTGATAAGAGAGGTACTCCCAGTTTTTTGTGGGGGTCCCCAGTTCACAGTGACCAACATTATTTCTTATGAGTCAGACATCAGAGCTGGGTGGGAAACACAGTGAAAGCATCCAAACACCTAGAGATAAACAGCATTGTGTATTATCCTGTTGTAGGTACTTAGCAGGGCTCTGGTGTGATGTACGAAGAACTCAGGGGTAGCAATCAAAGGGGGTTCATTCAGTATCAAAATAAAAGCTGTCCTGCAGGGGGTGAGTCCCTTCTAGATGTAAGAATAACACCCAGCCCTCTGCAATTCCAAAGGCACCTGGGGAATTGGGAGGAAGGTCCCTGACGGTACCTACATCCTGCAAATGGAGAAAATAAGACCCTAATTCCCACCTCCACTTCAACAAATTTCCAGTTGCTAAAACTCTTGAGCCAGGGCTGGGTCATCCTAAGACAAGGAGAAAGAATGACAGCTTTAATTAAAATTTGCCTCATGTATCATCCCATTTTCTCTCCAACAGCAGAAATACCTTTTTCAATAGAAAAGATGGGGACCCCAGAAATGGCTACTGCCACCTTGGAGTCCTTCCACCCTTGTCCCTGCATCTGTCACCCCCAAGGACCAAGTCCTGCTCTGCCTCACTGTGGAGGGAGAGCTGGACACAGGCAGTTCTGACAGACCCTTGTGGAAGGAAACTCATTTTCCTGGAGCCTTGAGTTTCTTTTATTTTTTCTCCTTATATGAAGGAATGGAAGAGTGATGACAAGGGACTTTGGATCCTGCCCTTCAAGCACTGTGAATCAGCCAAGGGGTCCAGCCAAAGCTGCACAACTTTCCCCAAATGCTGCCCCTTCCTAATTCTGCTTCCCAAGTCCTTTGCTTACACTGTCTCTGGCTGCCTTCTCCCCACCTGCCACTCAATCAGAGAGAAATGTCAAATGTCTCTGCCATCAGCCATGCCAGGCATGCTATAAAAAGCAGCTGTCTTCCTGACAAACTGTGCTCTCTGAAAGTCCTGTCTTCAACTCTTCTGTCATTTGCAGCCTTCCTTTAATTTTATTTTTAACACTCTGTCGGTCTGTCTCCCTGGGATCACTCTGTAGCAGGGGCATCCCAGAGGAGCACATTCCTCTCCTCTACACCCTGCAGGAGCAAAGACACTTGGGAATACCCTAATCCCAGTGCTCCCAGGGATAAACTGAGCAGTACAATCATCCCATGGTCTGTTTAAACCCCGCTGGGAGGGAGATGCTCACAGGGGAGCTCTGCAGTGACAGGTCCCATCACCACCACACTCCATTCACTGCAGGCATGGCCCAAGGCACCCTCACATCCTGCTCATCCTCGTGGGCACTCACACCACAAACAGGCAGCACAAGTCAGAGCAAGTTTGGAGTTCACAGTGACTTTGGGGGTCACCTTTAGGAAGAGCTGGACAGGGTTTACCTGAGCAGAGCCATCTAGCGTGGTGCCAGCACTGCAGCCCTCTCCTGCACGTGGGCATGATCCTCATTTGATGCTGAGGCTGGTGGGCAGGCGAACACTGGGGTTGAAAACCAGCAACAAAAAGCTGTTGACTTTCTGAGTCATTGCATTGAGAAAATTGCATATTCTGTGCTCCTGTCCAGAGAAGTAGCATTGTGGGGATTTATAATGCGCCCGCCTATTTCCAAAATTGCTCGGTTGAAAAAGGGTTTCTTTATGGGAAAAGGGTGGTGTTCCTCCTTCTTTTCCCACTGTAAAAGGTTTCCAGCTGGAAATACTTAGAATTTCATCTCCTTCAGTGTAAAAGGACACAGCCAGATCTCACCCTGCCTACTAAACACCCCCAGCCTGAATACTAACAATGCACAAGCTCCCCCAGCTCCACGTCTTTCTGGAACTAACACTCTCCAACCTGCCTCCTGGTGGGCCATTAGGAGCTCAGGTAGGAAGGAAAAGTGGGGGCTTTGGGGCTGAGTTACTTCAGGATCTCAGCACCATTCCTCACTTCTCTCCCTCTAATCACCCAGCCCAATTTTTATCCACACACAATCGTCACCACTGAATCCACTTGTGGTGTCTCCTGCAAGACACCACTGCCAGCACAGCAACAGTGAATTTTTCAGCAAAGATGGCATTTTACCCTCCCCTGTAAAACTTGCTTGCCCTGAAATTACTTTTTGATTCTGAAAAGGGACCTTTTCAGAAAAAATGACAACTACCTTGTTTATTTGACCATTCATCTGTGTTGCTGAGCAGGAAAGGTATTTTTAGCCTGGCTGTCAGCCTCACAAATAGTCCAGAATTCAGGATTTTTTTTTCTCCTGTCTCACTCATTGCCACCAATAAAAATTTTGCAACCAGAAGTTCTCTCTCAGAGTGAAGTGTTAGCCACGAGAGAATCCAGCCCTTATTCCCAGGGACACATCAGCTCTGCAAAACACAGAAACCCTGACTTTGTTCGCACAAAGGAAGATATGACTGAAATACAAAACCATGTATATAGCACACAGAAAGAAATAGGGCTTGCAGCAAAAAAGGAGTTGCTTTTAATTCTTCTGTTCCAGGATTACCTCTGTCAAATTGTCAGTGTTTATACATGTAGCAAAAGTATTGCAACTTCAGGGTGGACCCAAACGAAAACACTTGATGATGGAATTTATTTTAAACCCTGTTGAGGCAAGTCCATGTTTGGGTGACATGGTCTCAGAAGATTTTTTTCTGACATGGCTTATTAAAAGTACATGTGGAGTCAAGACAATTTACTGTACACTCAGAGTTTGGTGTGCCAGACAGTTGATTTCAGCTGTGTCTGTGCCATGAGCCTTCATCTGCACTCTCTTCTTCTCTGTTAACTCATGCTATCCCTTGCTGAGCCTTCATTATGAATTAAATTGACTCAGGTAATAATAGACATCCCAACATGGAGGCAAAATTAATCTCATTCAGTGCTGAGTCCCTGCCCAAAAGCCAGAGAAAGCTCAGCTCAGCAGATGGTGAAATTCATCCCTATTAAACGCAACACAGTAGTGCTTTCCTAAAGATTTTACAGATTTGGGACTCCTGCCTGATTTGTAAGTGGTGAGTGGCTTTGATTTCTGTGTGCCAAAGGAGTTGGAAAGAAATGTAATTTTTATATTGAGAGTATTTCCATCAACAAAAGATGAGTGGCTCTAAGTAGGTCCTTTTTTTTCTGTATATTTAAATTAGATTAAATAAGATTATGGTATTATTAGCATCATTAGGGTTATTATTAGGAAATTACTATTCACAGCACTTTTACTGTCATATTCTACAATAAGGACAGCACATCTATTAAAATGATTGAACATCAATACATAAGCTCCTAATAATCCAATGGTATCAATGAGTTCATCTTTTAGATTCAATTGCAAAAGTCGTCGTTTGCTGGTGATTATCCAATTGTTCATTAGAAGAGAATCTCTGAGACTCAGCAGCTCTCTAATGATGATGCATAGTCATTACATTTCAGTCAACCTACTCGTGGTGCAGACACTGGATAGCATTTAGCTGCTGCTATTTCATTGTTATAATTGCCGTGTAACAATGACATCATGACCCAGGCCGTCACATCAGACGCTTGTCTTGTTACACAGCTTTAAACCACACCAGAGAGATGTGGCTGGTGCTCAGACTGTGATTTTCGGGGCATTTTGTGGATGCTGCATGAAGATGAGGTGGTCATTGGTGGAGGAATGCATTGCTTATTCCTCTGACTCGGGGCTGAAATTAAGTCTATATATCAGAACATAGCCATATAATACATATATACACAGTATAAATGCATTCTATATATACTATATAGAATATAGTAAGAATATATATCAGAAATTGTAGGTCTGCATTTGTTTACTGTCTATGAACTACCACATGTTGGTAGATATTCCACTTGTTTGAAAATCTTAAATTTGCAGTTTCCTATCGATAGGGAGGTGTGGTCTGAAGGTGATTGTAGCCATCATGGGAAAAGTCTGATATGTAAATAGCTGACACTGAGTGTGCGCTTAATCTTTGACATCCTGGACTCTGAAAATAGGGTTTCGCCTTCTTTTTGCCGCTTGACTCCTCCTGTTTTCAAGCAGCACATCACAGGAGATTATGTCTTTCAGGACAGGGATCAACAGGGAAAAGAAAGACCTCAAATGTGCTCACTTCATTTGGACAATTTGAGTGTGAGAGGAGGATGGTCTTTTAGAATTACTCAGCAACATTCTGCTCATGCTGAAATCAAGACTTCCTTGGACTTCAGCGGGTGTAGAGCTATTCAAAAATAACTGTCAGTCCATCAGAATATTTCAAAAGTAAGTGGGAATCAATTTTCAGTTATTTTAGGCTTGGTACTCCCACAGCAACTTACACTGACTAAACTTTTGTACCTTTGCAAAACTGTAAGCATTCAGATTTTGTGCCTGCATACCTCCATTTTATGCACTCACTTTGTCCCTTACTACCCAGGCAGTGACAAGCTGCAATAGCAGCCTTGTTCCACACATCCACACATTCCAGCTTCAGACAATATATATCTGAAATTGCACATGGGATCAGATATGAGGCATCTCCTTTTTATTTTTTTTTCAATTCAACAGCCTCCATTATGCTAACTCAGTGTGAATGCAATACAGATCCTTAGAAATCACTCTGTTTTTTCCTGCATAAAACTAGCCAGAAATCCTGACTAGTAAAGCTCCAGTAAAGGTGGTTTCCATAGTGGAAGAAGGATGGTGATTTTGCACCTGCATCAAAGATTAGGTTCAGTCCTACATTCAAATTGCAGTTGTTATACACGTTCAGCCTGTGATACCACTTTGAGCAATGTCCATTGGCCAAAGCCCCCTGTCATCAGCTCAATTTTGGCTAGAATTTGGATGCAGAGGTCAGGTTGGCAAGGAGACTCCTAGGAGAAGAATTTCAGTATACATTTCATGTGGAACACTTGTCTCCATACATTGCTGAACAGGGATGGTTTTAAACATTGCCAAATTCTTTGCTAAGTGAAAATTAGTGCAGATAGACAAGGTTAGTTATGGACCTAAGGGATAAAGAAATGCACAACTTTCTCCTTCTTAAAACCTTTGAGCTGCTTCAGAACCATTCCTTGAGATTAGTTTTTTCCCATTTATCCTTCAGGAGTGCTTATGGCACAAGTTAAGCCATAAAATACACCCCAGTTCACACTCTCCAGCCACAGACTGATGGTGTCCATATTGTCTTTGCAATAATTTCATTGCCTATTCTGTCTTTGCAAAGGAATAACAAATCCAGTTTTGGGGGGCAGTGGATCTGGATCTCACTAAATATCTCTTTAGTCTCTGTGCATGGTAGTGGGTGGCAGACAGGGAACACCATCATGAGGGTGTCTCTGTGCTGCCATTTGCAGACAGCCCCATCACCACTTTCAATGCTCTCCCTGGAATTGGCAGCATCCCCTTTTGGGACTGGCCACAAGACATCCCCAATACTGAAGTGTTTCCAAAGGAAATACCAATGGCACCTGCCATTCAGAGAGAGCAGGATGAGCAGCCTCATCTGCTGTGGCTGGATAACTCATGCCTGCACAGATCTTTTTCCTCTGCTCTAATTCCTTCTTTGGTTCAGCCATGGGTCTTATTCAGGCAGGCAAGAAGCTCTGGTGCCCTCCTTAGGGCCTTTGCTGTCTCTCTCAGGGGTTGAAAGAGGGGGAACTTCTGCACTGAGGTTCCAGTCCCAACGCAATTCTCCTAAGAAGCTTCCATTTCTCCATCTGTAAGCATGATGAAACTCTGTGTGACTTTGTGAGTTGTGCATGAAAGAGTGTTTTGCGTCAGAAAGGCTCAGCCCTGACTTAACACATGAGAAAGTGATTAGGGAGACAGGGGAAGATAAATGTCCCAAGAATAAAGATGAAAAACTGTGGGATCTGGCTAATTCCAGAAGCTTGATGCTGGTAGTTACAAAAATAGTAACTGTGCACCTCAGCCCACAGTGGTTCTCTCAAACAGGCTGCAAACGGCCACATCAGTGGCATCAAAATTGTTGCATGCATCTGGAATAAAAACCCTACAAGAATGCAAGAGACACCACAGGAAAGCCTCTACTCACCCATGTGCATGTCCCAGGGGGATGCATGTGAGCTATCTGTGTTGATAAGGGTGAGAGTGCCTTGCTGGGACAATATTCTGGCAAGCAGGAAAAGATCCAAGCCACTGGCTGCACAAGACCACGGCTATCTTCAGGACTGATGTTGAGGCTGACTCAACATCGTCTTGGAGGAGTGATAATGGCTTGCCATGGCTCAGCTGCTCCCCAGTGGGAAGAAGCAGCTGTCAGTGAGAAACGACCAAGGGAAATGCTTGAATGCCGAGCACGCCGCTGCAGAATGAGGTGACACCTATGTAGGAATAGATTTATGCAGTCGAGGATCCTGGATTCCCATCACCAGGCTGTCAGGCAAGCAAAGACCAGTGCCAAGAATAGAGGATAACTGAGATCTGTGTCCAAGCTATGAAGCTGAACCCAATCCAAGATGCCCTACGGCTGTTTTAACTAACTAGGAAAACTTAAACATTCCCCCACAGTCAGACTCAATCTTTTGCACTCATGGTACCTCAACAGTTCCTCTTGCCGTGATAAAGGCTGTCAAGAAACAAACCCGTGGTATCTGCAAGGAAGTTTTTGAGCCAGTCAGTAATCATTTGTATCCGTGCCTTCAAACTCAGCAAGAATGTGGGGTGGGAATACGTTGTTATATGCACATTCCAGCTGCAAAATATTAAAATCTTCTGCAAACATCATGACCTAACTCACAATTTTGGCAGTTACCACTCTCACAGGGATCATCTGCTTATGACACATTCCTTACTTCATTTAAGAGACATGTTTCCAAACAATTGTCATGTGCAATTTCCTCTGCACCTGATATTTTTCTTGTAGGGATGAGACAACTGCAGCAGCTTGGTGGGACTCTGACCCCTTGCGTGCCACTGTCACACAGTGCACATCCTTGAGCAGAGACAATTCCTCACAGCCAGCAGCTGTGAGGAGAGCAGGGCTGAGAACATTTGTAGACCTGGATATTGCCTTAAAGGGCATTTTTAGCCATTTCTGACTGGCTTCTGATAATTTTGGTGTTCATTATTTTTCTTCTCTATTAGATAGAATGGAAATGCAAAAAGCAAAACACCGGGGAGGACTGGGAAGACCATGGTCAGGTACAGAACTTTTTCTAAGTACCATATTATTAAAGGAGGCTAGTCCAGGATCATTGTCACAAAAATTATCAGAGGACTGGAGCACATCTCTTAGGAAGACAGGTTTAGAGAGTCTAAATTAAAGGATATCTTAAGGAGCTCCAGGAGAGCTGCACAGGGACTGGGGACAAGGGCCTGGAGGGACAGCATACAGGGAATGCCCCAGAGGGCAGGGACAGATTTTGGCAGATTGGGAATTAGGAATTGCTGGCTGGGAGGGTGGGCAGGCCCTGGCCCAGGGTGCCCAGAGCAGCTGTGGCTGCCCCTGGATCCCTGGCAGTGCCCACAGCCAGGCGGGATGGGGCTTGGAGCCAGCTGGGATAGTGGAAGGTGTCCCTGCCCATGGCAGAGACCTTGGAAAAAGATTATCCTTAAGTTCCCTTCCAACCCCAGCCATTCTATGATTCTGTGCTGAGCCACTGGGGTCACTCCCCATGAATCACCCCTGCAGAGTTTCACCTGGAGGTGTCAAGCTGCTTCCTGGGAGCTACAAAATTTCTATCCGAATAACCTTGGATAGGCTGAGACAATCCATTGCAGACAACAAAATGAGAAAGCCATTTCTTCAGTAAACTGAGAAAAGAAATTCTTCCCAACAAAAAATAAGCCACCCAAAAACCCCCAACAAATTCCGTCTTACATATGCACAAACAGCCTTGTTTGTGCTAACAAGTCTAGTTTCATGCATCTCCCAGTCAAAAGTGATGTATATATAACAGCTATCACATGTAGCAATTAGAAACACCCTGACATCCTGTTCTTTCTGCTCCTTCCCCCTCTCCAATATTCAAAATACTTCAGCTCCTAAAAACACTCACCCTCATATCCCATTCCCCTTCATGTCAGCACCAACCAAGTTGCCCTCTTCCTTACCTTCTTTAAGTGTTCAAAGGTAATTTTAAAGAACACCTCATTTAGCTTTCGTTTTACTGAGATTCAGCCTGCCCATAAATCAGAGCTGAAGGGGAATTGGAGAGGGTCTCAGCTAATCAAAGCTCCAATCTCTAAAATGTTTAAATATAAATCAAAATAGTTGAAGGCTCTCCAAAGCTTCAATTTTCTTTGAAAGCCTTAGTTCTTATTTTCCCTGTGCTTAGCTCTCAATTTCATCTTCGTACCTTGAAGGTATTTTCTAAGTATTTTTTAGTCATTTTCTCCAAGACATTGAGCTGCCTGGTTCAAGAATTATATTAAATTTTGACCTGTGAGTGAGTTGCTCCCAAGTAGGACTGCTTTGTCCAAATTAAGGTTTTAGGGTTCAGCTCCTAAATTGAAGTTTACTAATGACTTTAAGGCTAAAAATGTTCCTAGGATCTATTGAAAACATGACTTTGATCATCCATTCCATATTGCAGTCAGAACTACATGCTCCATATGTCAGAAATGATAAAATGTTTCTGCCTCCCTTTTTTGCATCAGAAGTCTGGAAGTCTGCTAAATTAATCTGCTTACCTGTCTTTATCACATCTTATAGTTCTGGAATGGAATATGGGTTAGGAAAGTTAAGAATATAAGCTTATTTCTCTCTCTTCCTCTGTCCTCCCTTCCCAGTGTTAGTTATTGAGAGAAAGAAAAAAAATTACACATTGTAAAAGATATTTTAATCCTTGGGTTTAATAATTCAAGCATGTGAGTTTACCAAAAGAGCTCTCACTCAAAGGCAGATCCTTTCACTCTTCCCAATGTATGGGGTATCAGCATGTCACATCAGTGTGTTTTCTTTTGCTAAAATGACCAGTCTTTCAGAAAACTCTCTTATTGGAAGAAAGAATGGGAAATGTGGGGCATAGGAATATTTGGACACTTTTCTGGGTGTCTGGTGCATATGCAAAGACATCCAGAGAGGAATGAGCTTCTGTGCAAAACTGCAATAACTGTTAACAGAAGGTGTACACGCATTTTTTGTATTTACAACACATCCACAAAGGTTGTGCAGTTATGCAAATCAGGATTTAAGAATATGTCTTGAAACATACAATTTTGATACTTCTCCCACCTAGGATAGTTCTTCAGTTATTGGATGACCTCTTCAGATCTCCTTTAGAGATCCTTGAGTTAGGGCAGATGAACTCCAATAAAAATACACATAAGGGCAAGGGTTGGAAGATTGTAGGGCAAAATTTTCCGCACAACACACATTTTTGCTTACTTTAATTGCTAAACATATTTCTTTAGATTAAACAGAATTTTGGAACCGGAGTGTTTTCAGCTGCTTCACACAACAAGAAATTTTGGGGGATTTTAATCATAGAGAGAGTGCACATTCTGTCAACAAAATATCTGATGGATCTTCAGCTGCACGCGGGCAAGGCTGACTGCTAACTCTAGTTTGCTCTCATATTAAATACATAATCTGAATGAAAATTCAGGACACTATCCAACTGAAGGGGCTAGTGATCTCTGAAAGGAGCAAATCCTGTGTGGGAAAGGAAAAGGAAAAGGAGAAGGGAGGGGAAAAGGGGGAAAGAGAAAGAGAGAAAATATTTCACTCCCATATCTATTAACATAATAGAATGGAAAATGTAGGATCCTTGGGCCAACTGTAAATCAGCTTTATCTTTAGATGATGTTCATAACAAAGCTCTCTTTTATTTGGCCTGAGCTCATAGGTAACTCTCACTTTTCTCTTTCTACAGAAGGAAAGTTGCAAAATGTTTAATTTCTCAGCAGCTGTTTTCATTCTGTTTGGGAACAGCCTCACAGAAATAATCAAAAACCTGTTTCCTGGAAAATGAAGTGTTTTGCATCACATTCTCTTGGGTTTTTGTATTATTTTTGGGCTTTTGCATATTGTCATCCAACACAAAACTAGAAAAATCAAAGTAGGAAACAATCAAAAAAATTAGTAAAGACTTCTTAGAACCTTGCTTCAGTACCCCTCTGAAACAAAACCTCATAATATCAAGTGAGTTTTGCAAAGTTAGCACTTGAGGAAAAACACTTCCACAGGTGAGGCATCATTCACTAGACTTTTCTGAACAGGCTGAAATGCAGAAAGGAGAAAGTTGGCACAAAATATGTATACAGACAGTTCTAAACAGTTGGCACAAAATATGTATACAGACAATGTGTACATAAGCAAAAAAGTGTTCCTCGAAAACACGATATGAAACAGTTGTCCACATTTACAATAATTAGGTACACAGAAAAGCAATACAAAGGAAAGAAAAGTGTTGCTAAAAGAAAAGGAGAACTTTAAAAATTTACCCTCATCCACATTAAAATTTCCAAGGCTGCATTCAGCCTGGAAGGGAGCACACGGGATATCAGGTCCTAGGATGTCCACCGTGGCAAAAGGAAGGAGAGGGGAGAAACTCAAACAATTTTTGGCATGGTACCCAGTGAGTTTCTGAGCAGAGAGATGTGAACCAGGACCTGAGGTGTGGGGAATGGTGCTTGATGACTCTGTTTCCAGTGCTCCAGTTTTCCCTAGGGCTGCAGAAAGCTGTGCCCATCCCAAACCAAACCAGCAGGGAGCCGCTTGAAATCCCTTCGGAAAACCGAGTGCTGAGGGAGAGGCAGAAAAATGTTGTCTTTTCATTCAATAAGGAGGAAAAGTAATTTCTTTTCTTTTGTGTTGTGAGCCTGGCTGACAGCTAACCAGACTGCAGGTGTCACTTGTCAGTGTGCAAATATTGTAATACATTAGTAATATAAATATTACTAATGAATGACAGGTATCAAAACTGTAATTTTCTCAGGACTTTGTAGGATCTAGGTAAACCACAAATCAGACATGGATGTGCTGACAGACAGACAATACAGACCATTGTATTGCACTTACACAAGGACCTGTGGCATGGGAATATATTAATTTTTAATGGAAAACGTTATTCTTTATGGTCAGCTCTTTCAGCAGCATAATTTATCAAGACTGACATCAACCAGATACACCAAGGATTGATGTTAAAGTGAGGGGGGGAGGGGCACATCTAATATTTACAAATGGCACAGCTTTTAAAATGCCACTACTTAGAATCAAGTGCAATTACAGTGTATTTAAATGAGTATTAAAGTATTTGTATTGCCAGTTTGCAAATTCAGCATCTTCAGAAGCCCAAATGGATTTTCATGTAATTATTGTCATTAACTCAAAGAAGTAAATGCTCAGCAAAGAGTCTGCTCTTAAAAAAAAAAAAAAAAAAAAAGGCAAGTGCATAAATGTATAATTAAATGGCATCTTCATGCTTAATTCCTCACACGATCTTCTAAAATATACACCTCATAACTGCAGAGTACCTTGGTGACATAGCCCAAGCTGCCTTTCTGCATAGCATTAGCATCAGGGTAAGCTATATTTGGGGTCTCAGAAGTTTCTCTTAGGAAGGTGACATTGAGAAATTTTCCTTCCCTGAAGCCTATTTATCTGCTTTTCATGCTAGGAGATCCTTGCCTGCCATTTTCTACAAGTACTAGGAACAAAAACTTTGCCAAACATTTTTACTCTCATGACTGCTATGTCATCCTTAGTAAAAATCAGAGTTATTGTGTGTTGCACATCAAGTCTCAATCAAAATGGCTCACAGTTATAAAATCATAGAATGACAGAACAGTTCAGAAGAGCACTTAAATCTCATCCTGTTTCACCCCTGCAATGATCAGAGACACCTTCCACTGTCCCAGGTTCCTCCAAGCCCTGTCCAGCCTGGCCTTGGACATTTCCAGGGATCCAGGGGCAGCCACAGCTGCTCTGGGCACCCTGGGCCAGGGCCTGCCCACCCTCAAAGGGAAGAATTTCTTTATAACAAATGAGGTCATCCAGCTCTTCACTTCTTGTAAGTTTGGATATGCTTTGGCAAGGTGAGTTTTAGAAGCTGATAAATAGTAGAGATCAGGAATAGCTGGAAATTCCAGGCTGGAAAGTGGTGATTCTGTGTTTGACACCATGGACATGTGGCCTCAGTGAGCCCTTCAGTGTCCATGATCCATCAGCAAAACGGGCACAGGAGTCCTTATGTTTGCAGAATGTTCCCATCGTCCTTATTTGATATGAAGGCTCAAATCACTGGTCAGTTCCAGGAGCAGCATTGAGTACTTTATAAGGGAAAACCTTCAACCTACCCCTTAGGGACCATGAGCCCCTGAATGACACAGGACAGTCCTTAAGAGTCGTTTACAACAAGATAATTTAGAAGGATATAGGGAGAGCAGGGGGTTTTGGCATTGGCTGAAATAGGAAAGGCAAGAAAACAAAAGAAAACAAAGATTATGTTTGGCTGGCTTTAATGAGGATGCAATTATAGGCAGGGAAGTCTGTGAGGAATCTGGTCTCTGTAGAATAAACCTGTGCCTCAAGGCAGACAGTGAATAGTTACTGGTAACAAACAATGTGACACTCAGAGTGCCAGGCACCCCTGAGAGCTGGGCTTGGGTGAACCTGATGGAGTTCAACAAGGCCATGTGCAAGGTTCTGCACCTGTTTTGGGGCAATCCAAAAAACAGGCTGGACAGAGAATGGGTTGAGGGAATCTTGGAGGTGAAGGACTTGGGAGTGTTGATGGATGAGCTCAATATCCATCAATGTGCGCTGGCAGTCCATAAACCACATGAGAAAAGGAGATGGAGAAGGGCCTTGGAAAGTCCATGGAGTGGTGGTAGAGGGGGAAATGACAGGAGGAAACACTGTCAGGGGACAGGGTTAGATTGATTTCATTATATTAGGAAGAGATTATTCCCTGTGAGGGTGGTGGCACAGGGTGCCCGGAGAAGCTGTGGCTGCCCCATCCCTGGAAATGTCCAAGGCCAGGCTGGATGGAGCTTGCAGGCAGCTGCTCTAGTGGAAGGTGTCCCTGCCCATGGCAGAGGGCTTGCCACTGAATGATCTTTAAATATCCCTTCCCTTTTCAAGATCCCTACCAGCCCAGACCATTCCATAACTCTATCATTTTATGATTCATCCCTCTTTTAGAGAAGGCCAATATTTGCTCAAGATAAAAATAATAATTTATTCTTGTTAAGTAATGGTGACTTTAAAAAAGAGTCTGATCAAGGAACTGCTTTCACCAGGCTCAGATGTTTTTACTCATAATCTCAGTGCTTACTCCACTGTCTGACAAGGAATATTTCTCTCTTTTGATTGTCCCAAGTAGGTCCTTGTTCCACCTAAATGTAGTACCTGCTCTCAAACTGATGCATGAACTTCATTTCAACTGCTACAAGAGCAATTTCAAACCTAGAAATGTCAGTGTCTAGAACAGGGCTTTGTTTTATAAACATTCTTTTGTTAATTAAATTGGAAAAGTTCAGAGGAGGAATTTTCCATATATAATTCCTCATGCAAGCACTACTTAAAAGTCCCTTCTCTCAAATTCGCTTTGACAGCTGCTTGGGAATTATTATTATTATTATTATTATTATTAATAATAATAATAATAATAATAACAACTCTTAGCCTTATTTCTATATCAGCAGAGTGAATATCTGCAGGTTAAGGCACTGGAACCCAAATTTCTGGGTCTTCATCCAACATGATGCTCTCTGCTACCTTTTGGCTGGAGCAAACCCACACAGATAGGGAACAAGCCCCAGGCTGGTGATCAGCTACTGGAGACCTCAATTTTCACAGGACACCAAGGAAACTCTGCTGATGCCATGAGCCAAAGGGAAACACCACTTTGTGGTGTCTGTGTATTTACCAAACCCTTTTAAAGCCTTTTTTTTTTTTCTTTCCTTACTGCCATCCACAAGCTGATTCCACCTGCTGTCTCTTAGAGACAGATTGCCATTTCAGGGAAAGGGGGCTGGAACTTCATGATGTGTTTCCACAGCACCCTGTGAAATGGTGATGGGATCTCCAGGGATTTCTGAAGTACAGATAATTAATCTGACAGACTACTCCGCAAAGGGGCTGTCAATCAGGAGCGAGCTATTCACATCCCCTCTGTCAGGCTCCCATCACTCCCTGGAGCTGCTGCCAGATCTTCAGCAGCCAGAGCAGAGGGGAAAGAGCCACGGCCAGCTGGTGCAGCCTGGGCCAGCTCCCTGCACAGGCTAAACATTATTGCTCCCCAGGGCAGGTTATTGCTGCAGGGGTGTTGGAACTCAGTGCATCTCTCGGGGTGTCCAGAGCTGCCAAAGACCCTGTTGGGGGTTTGGAGACCCTGGCACACAGCCCAGAGCATCTGGGGCTTTGATTATGACCCGTGGAGCAAATTACCAGCTTTGTATGAGGACCTGAAAGTCATAGAAGTTTGAATAGTATAATAATAAAATTATCACAGGGTCAAAATTCAGATTTTAGGATTTTTGGAATGGGGGTTTTGGGGACAAGATGGAGGAATTTGGGTGTGTCTAGCCTTTCATCTTCTCCTTCTTGTTCTCCATTTTCTGCAGTGATGCTGGCACTTTGGAATTGGTTTAGAATAGAAGTGCACTGTCTAACAGAGGTGATAGGTATTGGAAAGTAATTGTAAATATGTTATACATAGTTTGTAGTCTAAAAAGACAACACTGCCCCAGAGGGGGTTAAAGTGCCTGTGGCTGCCCTGCTGAGCAGATCTCGGCAGGGCAGAAAGAAAATTTTATAGATAAGAATTAATAAACAACCTCAAGACCGAAAACTGAAGAGCTTTGACTCATTCTTCAGATGCGCGGGCCGAAACAGAGACATCCTGCACCTCTCAGGGCAGCAATGAACAACCAAACTCTGAGACAGCAGGACAGGAGGAAAATGAGAGTCAGGGAGTAAAAGCTGATATGGCCCTGCAGATTGAGCACCTTTCAGCATTTCAGTCTCAGGTGACAATCCACTTTGTAGTTCCTGCCTGCATCTCCCACGTTTCCCAGAGCTTTTCCACCCCAGCTCTTGTCCAGCTCTCCTGCCCTGCCTTTGTCACTATCCCGACATGAGTGGCTTGAGACAAACACCCACCCAGATTTAGAGGAAACTGATCCTCTGATTTCAGATTCAGAGCCTGAAGCCATTGAGGACAAACAGTGAAGCACCAGAGCTGTGGGCACCTACAGCTCTCCCTGCTGCCATGAGCTGCCCCACAGAATTGCTGTGTGAAATCCATCATGGACCACAAAAACAGGCAATGCGCAAAAAGAACTAAAATAAGAAGTTAATGAAAGTTTGAGTGCACAGACAGCACAAGAAAATATGGGTGAGGAAGCCTGAGGAATAGCCCTGTGCACCACGGTCTCCATCAAAAAAACTGTGCTGATGGAACCAGCAGTGTTCAAACTGGGTAATGAAAAACTGTGAATCATGCAAAAAGCCCAGTGCTCATTTCACTGCCCTGCAGTTGTAGCACAAAGGCTTTCCAAGAGATAAATATTCCTATCGTGATGAGTGATCTTTGAGTCTGCAGCTACGTCCCTCCCTTGAAAAAGGAAGTGATGGAGTGCTGTTAGCACTGCCTTGTGCCCCTTTGATTTCAGCACTATAAATATTTCCCTTGTCACTGGTACTGGCCACAACAAGGACTGGCTAAAAAAAAAAAACCTCTCTGGAAATCAAAAGAGCGAAAATCATAAGGAGCGGGTTTGGGCTTTGCAGTCCACCCAGGACACACAGAGCTTTGAGGGCCAGCTCCTAGGAAGAGTGGCCTGTTTAAAATCAAAACACTGATGTTTTTATCACTTCTTAGTCTTGAATTAATGAAGAAAGACAAGAAGAGAAAAATAAATCTAACTAGGCTTTGAGTGGGACATTGTCTTGAGATGAAATATTCAAAGCTTTATTATAGAATCACAGAATGGTTTGGGATGGAGGGGACCTTAAAGATCACCCCATCAGGGACACCTTCCACTGTCCCAGGTTGCTCCAAGACCCATCCAGCCTGGCCTTGGACACTTCCAGGGACTGGGCATGCAAAGTTTTTTACCATTCCTTCAGGTAAGAAAGAGGACATGTGAGTGAGAAAATGAGCTTGCATCATTGATGTTTCTTTCTTGTATAAAGATATAAAACTGATGGGTTTTTTTAAAAATATCTTATTTTCTATTTTTATTATGTCTAGACTAAAGCACTGTCTGATGACAGAAAGTCTACTAAAGTATAAGATAAGAAAAAGTAAAGTATCTGAAAGGGGAACTTTTGTTGAGTGTTTATACAACACCAGTGCTTAACCTTTGGTCTTCAGAAAACCTGTCTTAAAATTTAAATACTGGCACTTGAATTGATTCACACGGTCTTTACAAAACAGCTCAAAGATTATTCACTGAAAGTCTCAGCAAGGACAAGCAGAGAAATACTAGAATTGAAAATGTGAAAGCCTGTTGCTGAGGTTCTGTTTGTCAAAAGGATGCACAACAAGAATTTAGAAAACTTGTAAGAGGAAGAAGGACAATTGCTGAAAAACCCTCATAGGTTACCTCTATACACTGCTTCTCCTATATGTCATAAATAATTCAGAGGAGAGAAGCCAAGTTGCATCCCTTTCTATCTTATCCCTTTCTAAGATAGAAAAGACTGTAAAGATTTCCATAAATAGCCATTTTCTGCATTAAAAGCTGCCTGTGGAGAATGTTTCTGCCCTGCTTTCCAAAGAAAACAAGGACTTACATGATCCAATTTATGTGTGTATCATCTCATCTCTTCGTGTCCTGTTGACAACTTTTGAACCTGTTTCAACAAAATTTGTTAGAATTGTACATGTTTCATGAAAATTTACTGCCTGGGGGAAGACAGGGACTTGATTAGTTGCACCAGACAGAACAAGAGAGGCTCCAGTTACCCTTTATCAAAATGTGGAGAATCTGTGTTGGGTGGAGACATTATTCATATCACAGCTATGGGAAAATCTCAAATTGGCACCCTAGTTTAACCAGAAAGTTCAAACCTGAGACACACATCCACAAGAAACATGGTTTTGTTAATTCTGCTGCTCATGGAACAGCTTGTTCCCACTTACATCTTTAGTTCAAGATATTAGCAAAGATGACACTTCTTCCATTAAAACTGTAGTTTCCAAAAGTCATCAGCTTTTGACAGAAAAAAAAAAAAAAAAAAAGAAGCCTTTTAAAGACTTTTTAGATGTCTTTAAAAGGTGACTATTCTGGACCATCTATGCAAACGAACTCCTCACACAAGCATATGTCTGTTTCATTGTGCTGAAATACGAGTGGTGAGAATTTGGGCCAGCAATCCACAACTCCTCTGAGTGCAGGCTGGGTGTGCTTTGTGTACACAAAGAAAGGCACCAAGGAGTTTGTGTGGACTCTGAGAGATCCTTTGAAGTCCCAGCAGAAAGGAACTACTTTCTGTTCACCACCTGGCTGGGGGTGGAGATGCCAGAACATCACAGTGGTCCCAGCAACGGGGTCCTTTATCCCATGGGCCCTTGGTGCTTCTCAAAGGTTTTTTGCATCTCAACAAGTTGTTGGCCTGTAAATACATTCACATTTTATTTACTGATGTCCAATAAAGCCTTTGGTGCTGTCCCCCACAACAGCTTTCTCTATAAACTGAGATGGACATGATGGGAGAACTATTAGATGGATTAGGAGCTGGTTGGATGTTTGCATCCAGAGGGTTGTGGTCAATGGCTCAGGGTCCCAGGGGGCCCCTCAGGGATCCATCTGGGCACCAGTGTTATTCAATATCTTCATTAATGACACAGACAGAGGGATCCAGGGGCAGCCACAGCTGCTCTGGCCACCCTGGGCCAGGGCCTCACCACTCTCACATGGTAGAATTTGTTTCCAGCACCCAAGGACAGGTTGGAAAGGGCTTGAAGCAACCTGGGACAGTGGAAGGTGTCCCTGCTCATAGTAGGGAGGTTTGGAACTGGGTAATCTTTAAGGTCCATCCAACCCAAACCATTCTGTGACGTTATTGTCCTGCTGTCACACTTGTCCTGTAGCTCTCCAGCATTTCAGACTCCTGTATCTCTTTGCTTTAGGAAGACGTGTCCAGGAGCCATCCCCAGTTACCAGCACACTGCGGGCTGCACCAGACAGGCTCAACTCTGCAAGAGGACAGATCATCCCACGTGTTCCTGGTCAGTTCAGGCTCCCTGAGTGTGTGTGTGTGTCTCCCTGTCCATGGAAGTCTCTCATCTGAGTATGTTGTTCACCTCCCTGCTACGCCAGACCCTTTCATAGAGGCCAGAAACTCATTTAATTGGCAGGGAAGGCAGTTTCTTCCCAGCTGCCTTCCAAAGTGGATTCTCAACTATTCAGGGAAGCAGAACCAACCATACCCCTTCACTGGAGGACACCCTGACAGACAGCACACAGGAGGATCCTTGGTGTTTGCAGCACCATGAACACATCCAGGCCATAGCAAGGCTCTCAGTCCACCAGTAGTTCTGACAACCTCAAGGTTCACTTTCAGGATGTTGTAAGGAGAAACTACTCCCCCAAATTAAAACATATTTAGTTCCTTGCAGGATATAGGGGGAATGGGGTGGCAGAAGAGCTATGCCATAACTAAAAAGCCACCCCTTCTCACTACAGTTACTACTCAGAGAGGGGAGAGTTGTGTGCACACATTGCCTGTAGTAGCAGAGCTTCACAGAATGACAAAGTGGTTTGGGCTGGGACATCTCCCACTGTCCCAGGGTGTTTCAAGCCCCATCCAGCCTGGCCTGGGACACTGCCAGGGATCCAGGGGCAGGCACAGCTGCTCTGGGCACCCTGGGCCAGGGCCTGCCCACCCTCCCAGACAGCAATTCCTGATTCCCAATGTGCCAAAATCTGTCCCTGCCCTCTGGCAGTGGGAGCCATTGCCTGGGTGCTGTCCCTGCCTGCCTTGTCCCCAGGGGCTGTGCAGCTCTCCTGGAGCCCCTGCAGGCCCTGGCAGGGGCTCTGAGGTGTCCCTGGAGCTTCTCTGGTGCAGCTGAGCAGCCCCAGCTGTGCCAGGCTGGCTCCAGAGCAGAGGGGCTCCAGCCCTGGCAGCAGCTCCGTGGCCTCCTCTGCACTGGCTGCAGCAGCTCCAGCTCCTTGTGCTGCTGGAGCCAGGGCTGGGGCAGCTCTGCAGGTGGGCTCTCACCTGAGCCCAGGGGCACAGGGGCAGGATCCCCCTGCCCTGCTGCCCACGCTGGGGATCAGCCCAGGATTTGGTTTTCAGGGCTCAAGTGCACACTGATGGGCAATGTTGAGCCTCTCTTGACATGGTTTAGTCTCTAAAAGGTAAAGCAGGGCATGAGCATGGAGGTTATTCCCTTCAGCAGGGACTCCATGAGGGTGTAACCCACAGCCTTTCAGGAGAAATGGCTTCACCTCTTACAGCCAGTCCCTGAGGGATGCATATGGCCCCACTCAGTGAGATTCAGTCTGTGACTGCTAATGGTCACATCTGAATTGTGCATTATCTTAGGAAAGGCCATGCCCAGGGATTAATATAAATAATATATCACTCTAGCCCATCCCCCTCCCTCTCTATCAAATAACAAATTATCAATTCAAGCAGAGACAAGAAGATTCTATTTAAATTACAAACAGCAAATATTGGCTTATTTTGAGCTAGTTGGTATGAACTAGCAACCACATTAAAAATTTCTTATTTTTTGGAAATACATTTCATCTGCCTTTGCATGATGGCAGCCAAGAAAATTTTGTTCAGATTTTCCAAGGTGATTCACTTCCTGGCTTCTAACAAACCTGGTAAATGTCAGGTGCCAAAAATTTCTTCAACAAGATTTTTGAGCTAGAATGAAAGTTCCATTCGAAAGAATAACTTTAATAATTGTTCATGCTACTGTTTTTCTATTTTTGGGTCTTCTTAAGAACACTTCACAAGAAATAAATTATTTGGTTGATATCTTCAGTACATTTTCAGACTCCCAGGGGAAATGTCAGATGCCATTTTGATTTTGAAGTTCATTTAGGGACATGAACCTCACAGTTGTTGATGTCCTGGTTTTTCCTATTCATTCCTTCCAACACTGCAGCACAGAGGCAACACTTGCAATGTTTTTAGTGTCTTTTTAACCCTTCTTAAGTGCCTTTTTTGAAAGCAATTTCACCAAAGGCCCTAATTTTTGGAATATGCTAGCTATCTTCCTCATGAAACAGATTTGCAAATTGCAATTCCAAACAGAAGGGTGCATAAAAAACATCTGATTCCTTTTGTACCACTGATGGGCCTGAGAGGCAAAATCCTCCAAGTGTGGCAATAAAGCAGAGACAACCAAAGCAGGTGAATTGTGGTCTGCAGGTGAATAAAGGTGACCTCACTGTAGATAAAGGAGCAGCTTTGCCATTTCCCTTCCCAGTAAGAGCTGCAGAGCTCTGTGGGCTCTCTTTACAGATTCCATTGCCATGTGCACTTGGCTTATTAATTAAAACATATTCTTTACTGTTTTCAATACATTAAATTGAATGTGTCTAATGAATATCCAGCTGCACTCTTCTTTCTTTATACATAACAATTTAGAATCATAAATTGCACTCATTTCAACCCAGGAACATTTTTCCCATTATATGGCTGCTGGTGATAATGTATCAGACAGCAATAATGATGCTTGATTTTCATAAGCTGCACTAAATGGTAAGTGTTCAGAGCTACATGTTTTGATTAGCAGACTAAGCAAACCATGACATGAGGATCCTTATTTACACTGACTACCGAGGATTTTTCCACAAGGTGATTTATTTAGGCAAAGGGACAGTTTAAGTGCGCCTGACCTGCCTTAACCGAGTTCTAGATCATCTCAAGCTGGACATCTGTGACACACAAAGCACTTGAGTGATTGTCTTATCTAAGCTAGATATGCAAAATCATATGCTGGAGTTCATTCTGTGCAAGATTTACCAGGAAAAAATCAAGTCTATTTTGATGCTGTGTGTGTAGAAGTCCAATCATATGCAGAATATACTCTGGAGAGGCCTGTAGACAAGAGAAAAGGTATTTTGTCCCAGATGTAGGTCTCTATGCCCTCCACTCCTTTTCCACCTCTCCTCCTGCAGCAGCCCCGCGTCCCTCACGCCCTCCCTTCACCGCACAGCCACACTGATTCCATTTCACAAGTGCGATCCCTTCCTGGCGCTCTAAAAAAAGCAAACACACCCATGAGCGCCTTCCCTCGCTCGCTGTGCCTCGTTCCTTCAGCCCCATCTATCGACGTGCTGAACACGGAGCGGCCGGGGCAGCAGCTCCCGCCCGCCTGCCCCTCTCACCATCCTGGGTCAGCAGTGCCCCTGACACTCAGCCTCCGTGGGCTCGGCACAGCTGCTCAGGCAAGCTGGACTTTCAGCTGGATACGAGTTCTTAGGGTTGTGACAGAGAGCTGTGATTTAGTTAAGAAAGCAGGATGCAGGCCGGCCAAAATGAAGGATTTTATTGATAGCATGGTTACCAGACTGCTTGGTCTGAAGGGTGTCCCAAAGCCTACAGGAGGCAATCGGTGCAGACTATAGAGAGGTGAAGAAATGAAGATGAAGGGATGTGTAGCCACATTAAATCTGAGCTCTTATTTGGCTCAAATTTATTGCTAGTGTTCGACCTTGATTGCCAAGTACTTTTTCACTTCAAGTGTCTGTTAGCATCTTTCACAGCTTTTCTGCGCTCGTGTTTGAAGGAGTGTGTCAGATCATCCCCATCCTATCTGGAATGGCACACACCCAAATAATTGATGGCAAGTAAGGTGACAATGGAGAGATTTCCTCCAGTTGCAATGCTCCAGTCCATGTCGGGAAATCACCTCTGGCTCCCTGGGCAGGCAGAGGTGGAGGTGGCAGTGGGTGATTTCAAGGGGTTGCTCTGAAACACTGAAATGATTCATACTTCTTAAATAACTTCTTGATCCCTGGTTGGAAGCAAAATGTGAAGTTTTAAATATTCTTTTGAAATAAGGACTGGGAAACTTTTCTCCAACGATATATTTGGTTTAAATTTGGTTTGGTAAATAGTCCAAACTACTAGAAGTGCCTTTAAAAGCATTACTGGATATGAGTGCTGATTGTATTCAGAAACACACAGCTCTGCAGGTCTCCAAGCATTATTTGAACCCTCCCTGACTACAGACTGATGCTGGAAGTCACAGAGAAATGGGCATTTCCATCATCTCTGCTAGGAACACCTTGACAACAGACTCTCCATTCCTGTCACTTGTGGTTCCAGAAACTCGAGATGGAAGTGGAAGGGAAGGGGGAGATTAGAGGTATTTTGTTTCCTCCATCATAATGAAAGATTTTGTCAGATACATCCAGCACATTCAGAGACTGAGCGACACATCCATCATGGGGTTCTGAAGGGCAACATTACAGCTTTTATCTTCTCCCCAGCATATCTAAAGTTTATAAAGTAATTTGGCAAGCCTTTCTGAAGATAACCTGTCACCTGGAAGGTTTACAGCCTCGCTTCTGCTCTGCACTACCCAAAGAGGGGAAGGAGGTGTGCAAATCCATCCCAGTGAACTCAGCTGGGCTGAGGAGAGGTAGCACATGGAACCAGCTTGGCTTGCAGCTGTATCTGATATGAGCTGTGAGAACTGATAGGATGTGATCCAGCTCAAGGCTCTGCAACAGCAGAGGCAAAAATTGCATACAGGCATTTTGGGAATGAGAGACAAAGCTGAGAGAGAAAGTCTTGTGGTGGATACCCTGGAGAACCGGATTTGCAGCTCCTCCTGCTGCCACAAAAAATTGGAACTGTTTCCTATGGGAGCCTGACATCTCCTGGGAGCAGTTATAACCCCAGACACCCCAGTGTCTCCCCAGCAGCAGTGTGAGCAGCCAGAGTCCAGCCAAAACCAGACAGACAGGTACCAATATCACACAGCCATCATGCCCACAGAGCATGCTGCTTCCAGCCATCTATTTTCTTTATATCTGGGCCTGTGGTTCCTGCAGCTTGGAACTGTTGTGTCTCTGCTCAGCACTTCCCTGCTCTGAATTGCTCCTCGAGCATGTAGCTGTGGGAGCCACATTTTATGCCAAGATGCTGCAGTCGATAGAGACATGTCCCCACCCTGGGCACTTGGACAGAGATTTTTACTCACTCTTGCAGTGATTTTTTTGTTTTTAAAGATCAAGCAGAAAAGCAGTTCCAATGAGAAGGCTGGTGTGAGCAGGAAAAGAGGCAGGATATGCTTGTTCCGCTGGGGGAAGCAAAGGCTGAGGACATGCAATGTCTTCTGTCTAGGAGAGACGTCCCAGGACAAAGTGGCACTCCTGGGCCCTGCACCATAGAATGGTTTGGGTTGGAAGGCACCTTAAACCTGATCCAATTCCAGTCCCTGCCATGGGCAGGGACACCTTCCACTATCCCAGGTTGCTCCAAGCCCTGTCCAGCCTGGCCTTGAGCACTTCCAGGGATGGGGCAATCACAGCCTCTCCAGGCAACATGTGCCAGGGCTTTGCCATCTTCACAGCCAAGAAATCCTTCCAATTACCCCATCTAACCCAGCCTTTATTCAGGGTGAAGCCATTCCCCCTTGTCCAAAGTCCATTTCCAGCACTCCTATGGTTCCTTTGGGTACTTGAAGGCTGCAGGAAGATCACCCTGGAGCCTTCTCCTCTCCAGATTAAACAGTAAGATATGTCTGTGGCCACAGGAGCAGCCTGCCAAGGCAAGGCTTGGATACCTGCAGTCAGAAACACCAGATAAGGCTTGTCCTTTTAAATAGGTACAGGGTCCTGGGGTGCTCTCCAAGGCAAAAACCTCACAACCCATGTGTTTGGTTGAAGTCCAAACCAAACTGCCTCTTTATACAAGTCATGAGGCTGTGGACTTGTTCTGCAGCCCCACGCTATTTCTGCATTTCTTCACACACATTTAAGCAACCAGTGCATAATCCCCACAGCTGCACATTTCCACTGTAAATTTACTGTCTGGTTCACTACCCCCTCCTTACACACACACACTCACTCACACACACACATGCACATATAGCTGTGCTCAGTCTGTGCCAAGGCTGCAAAACCAATTCATAAACCACTTAAAATTAACACAGAAAATTTTACCCTCAGCCATCAAGTTTCTGAAGAGTGACAGACTTGGTTCAGGTACAACACAGGGGCAGAAATGGTTTAGATTTTCATGTAGAAATGAGTTTATGGGGGGTTTGGGTTTGCTTTGGTAGTGGGGAGCACAGCAAGTATTCCAGGAAGCCTCAATCAGAAAGTTATGCAAAACAACAACAATCGTCTCACCAACTTCCAAACCTTATCCTTCCTCTTCCCCCATCATCTCCAAGTTATTATCTGTTAGCCACATTTTTAAACTGTAACAAAGAAAACAGAATAAAATCAATAGCTCTCTTTGCAGCTAGGAGGACAGAAATTTTCAGCTTCCTGGTGGGAAAACTGGTTCTTTCTTTCTTCCTTTCCTTCTAATTTTAAACTTCACTGAAGGTTCAGTGATTGAACAAAAGCAGACAAAAAATATTGCAGTTATCTGACGTACAGAAGTGTAACATGAAGTCTGCTCATTATGGATAATATTTATGGCAGATCATAACATTAAATTACAACTCAGCCGCCTCAGCCAGAAATTTGTAACACCACACATGTGCTTCTAATTAAGGGCTTTTGAAGTTGCCCTGGATATTTATTTTCAAGGGATTTAGTGCACTGAACGATTAAAGTTTGCTCTTGTTAGGAGTTCTGCAATCGAAAAAAAAATTAGGAGAGATTGCAACTGGACTTCAAACTAATACATACATTCATTTTTGCATGAGTGTATGCATGTACATCTGTTTATCTATTGCCATAAAAAAATAAAAACGTGTGTGTTAACATAGATAAAAAAATATATTAAAAGAGGGAGACAAAGGGCCCTTTGTTCAAATTTTGGTCCGAGTCCAAAATTTGTGACCGTAATTTTGTTTATAGGAAATCCTTTATAATGCTAGTTTAGTGTTTCCATATGGAATTCTCACAGGACTCTTTTCTCCCTCCCCCTCAACCCCCCCATGTCCCTCTTTTATTTGGATAAGGCAAGAGAAAAGTGAATGTACATTCCAAAGATGCATAGTCATTCCGGATCAAATTCAATGGATTCTGGCAAGAGTTGAAAAACACAGATGCAGTGTTTTAGGTCTCCTGCTGTGCAGCCTCCAGCCATGAGTGTCTGGTTGAAGCACTTTGTAAAATCATGAAAACCCTATTAAATTCATGAAATATGATATACTGCGTTTTCGAGCTAACTTTCCATTGAACTGTCCATGAAGATGGAATTTGGCTGGCTCGCTTATGGTTCTCACACACACACACATACACGCACACACAGTTACACACTCAGGCATCTCTGAGTGTGCATCTGAGTGTGCACACCAAGACACAGCCAGGAGCTCCTGCAGTCCTTTATCCTCTGCTTCTCCAGCTGAATCTTCCTCTCCAAACCAGCAGAGCCTGGATCAAAGCTCAGGAGTTCCCACCAAGCCTGCTCTGTCTTTGCACCACACGACTCACACAACGACCCCCAGCTATTAAAGAGGTCCTGATGTTTAGGCAGAGGGAAGCGAGCGTCCAACACAGCTGCCCTTCTTCCAACTTAAAACAAAATCCCTTGCTAGGAAACTGAAAGCAGCCTGATATTCTTACTTCATTTCCTATTGGGTTTCACATAATAAAATCATCATATGTTTAGGATTGGGTTTCCTTTCTCCTCTTCTAAATGAAAAAGTGAGAGCAGTCCCCTGAGGAGAAGGGTCTTGCTGTTAAAATTGTCCTCGAGACACAGGCAGTTGCGGCCCCTTGCATGACTGTCAGAGTGAGAAAAATATGTATTTTAGTAAAGCTGGCCTGGCCCTGCTTATTTATGTCTAGGCACCCACGTGGCTGAAAGCTGTAATAAGTTTAATGAGATGTGGCTGTACCTGAGCTCACCACGTGAGGTTTTCCTTACCTCCACGAGAGGCAGACGGAGCTCTCCCATAAAATACGCTGTACTTCCAACTGTGTCTTTTATTCAAGGATCTGTAGGTACTTTGGAAACACTGAGATTCATATATGCTCAGGCCAGACAGGAGATTTGAGCATTCAGCCCACGTAACACTGACTGTAAACTTCATCCTGTAGCTGCTGTATTGAGCGCTGCAATGTTGAGTTTCAGTTTTGAGATGAAGACTTCAAGAGAAGAAGGATCCACTGCCTTCCCTGGTAGTTTGCTCCAACAGCTAATCAGTCCCTCTGTTAAAAACATTACCATGCAATAAATAAGCCGTAAGGTTTAGGAGTTTCTAAGTTGTATGTCTGTGGTTAAGATAATCTACGGGAGTCTTAACTCTGAAGTTTTTAAGTACAAATAGTGATAATGTGCATCCTTTTCTGTCCATGGTCTCTACCAAGTTCTGCTCCACCAAATCCACAGGTAGTTTTTAAGATTCTGTGTGGAAATGGTGATGATATTTGAATATCTCTTCATAATTTTGGTACAAGGTTTCCCATTTTTGTTGTGTACATTTGCTGCCAGTAGATGATAGAAAGATGTAGGTTGGATGATTGTTAATTGCGTTCACATTTTCTGATGAACAGTGTTACTGCAAGCAGTAAATCAGTTCAAGACTAGAAATTGCTTTGCAAGTCAAATATCCAGAAATTTGTCCGTGTCGCTTTAAAATTCCAGATCCCTTTGGAATGGAAATAAAGGCTTAAATTTCAGGACCACAGTGCAAGTTTGACACATTTGCTGGCCTCAGCAATGCCAAAACAGAGACAACAGGATGTCTGCTATTTCCCATTCCAAATAAGAAGGGAAAAGGAATGCCTAAAGTCCCTTAAGTACCCACTTTTTTTGGTATAAATAGTTTTGAACTTGAGCTTGTTTCAATATTGTTGTTTGATTAAGGGTTAGATGCGAATTCTCTTAGGTTTTGATTAGATGATTTACGTTCTGTAGGTGCTTTTATATCTCTATTTACTAAAAAGGGAAGTCTACAGTAACTTATCTGGACCTCCATGTCTCTTTAGACATTTGTTTTGGGTGAGAATCCCTTCTTTTTTCCTTACAAAAACACATTGAAATAAAGACATTTGCCCAAGTCTTGCTACAGCAGTAATTGTCTAAGAACATAAACAAAAATGGGTGTATCAGAGATATGACTTTTTTGTTGATGAGGTTAGACTGTGTTATAATTCTATATCACGTACCTGCTAAGCTTTTTAGCATGTCTTTAAATGTCATTGATATTATGATTCATAATACAGTGCTCTGTGGTCTTCCAATTTCCTTTAAAAACTGAATCATACATTTGCAGACACTGAAGAAACATTAATTAGCAGGGTTTGTGTTAACAGACATCTTGAGAGGATTAATGTGCAAAAATTAGATAACCAAGTGCATGCCATTAAGGCTTAAAGTGCTACTCCTGCTGTGTCATGTGAACATTTTATGTGGAAAAACACCTGTATTCTCCATCATGCAGCAAAATAATGGGGGACTTAATAAGCTTTACTAATTCGATATATAAAGTGGCAGCTACAGGAAGCGTGTATTTACTGGCAAGGAAGATTGTTTAAAAGAAACAGACAGAAATGGCCTGGGAATATTTTACCGGATATCTGTGACAGTGTTCACAGGGGTCTGAGGATGAGGGAAGAGACGAGGATCTGCCTCCATGTTTCAGAAGCCTTGATTTATTATTTTATGATATATATTATATTAAAACTATATTAAAAGAATAGAAGAAAGGATTTCATCAGAAGGCTAGCTAAGAATAGAAAAAGAAAGAATGAATAACAAAGGTTTGTGTCTCAGACAGAGAGTCTGAGCCAGCTGACTGTAATTGGCCATTAATTAGAAACAACCACATGAGACCAATCACAGAGGCACCTGTTGCATTCCACAGCAGCAGATAATCAATGTTTACATTTTGTTCCTGAGGCCTCTCAGCTTCTCAGGAGGAAAAATCCTAAAAAATCTTTTCTGAAAGGATTTTTCAGAAAATATCATAGCTACAGATATCCAGTGAACAAGCTGAGTGAAAATAAAATTTGGTATGCTCTTGTCATAGCCTCCACACTCCAGCTCCAGCCCTTGCTGGTTGGAGCCATCATCACAAGGTGCACATCCCCTTTGATAGGGACACATCTCTTGCAAGGATACCTTTGGTGGCAGCAATCAGTGTCCATGCCTTGAGTCCCTGTTATTCCAAAGCCCCCTGACACAGGAGGGAACATGAACCAGAGGTGACAAAAGGATGCCTGGTGCCCTCATTTTCATCTCTGATCAAGATGTCACATCCTGCCTCGCAGTGCCAGAGCTCCCAAATTCCCCAGTCGTGTGAGCCAGCTCAGACCAGAGCCTCATGAGCATGTATTTACAGGTTGTTTCCAGAGATGTCATGGAGGTGAGGAACACAATTCACAGAACTCACAGAGGACTTTAACCCTGTTATTCTTTACTTACACAACAAAGCGTACAAAAGGTCATGGGCCTGTTGGAGCAAGTCTGGCGGAGGGTGACAAAGAGTCTCTGCTCTGGAGCCAGCCTGGCACAGCTGAGGGTGCTCACCACACAAGAGAAGCTCCAGGGACACCTCAGAGCCCCTGCCAGGGCCTGCAGGGGCTCCAGGAGAGCTGCACAGCCCCTGGGGACAAGGCAGGCAGGGACAGGAAAAGAAGGTTGTAGATTCCGCATTCCTGGAGATGTTCAAGGTCAGGCTGGATGGGATTCTGAGCAACCTGGTCTAGTGGAAGATGTCCCTGCCCAAGGCAGGGGTGGAACTGCATGGTCTCCAAGGTCCCTCCCAGTCCAAACCATTCTGTGATTCCAGGATTCAAAAATAAACAGAAAGTCCCCCAAGAAAGAGCAGATTACACACACTTCTGCAACTAAATTCTCTCCTCATTTCTGTATGAGTTAAATTTGGATCAAAGTCTCTTTGAGGAACCAGGATGCTCCTTACCTCTAGAAAGGCTATATCTTGGTTCTACATTCATGAAGTGTACTGCAGACCACCCAGCTCCATGACCAACACAGAAAATTTTACCACCATGCAAATAACAGTACCTGATAGAACATTATCATTAGGATTGGCAGCAATAGCCAATAGCTCCATAAATTTTCATTTCTATACCCACAGCTATTCATCGTTTCAAATTCCATTTAAGCAGCTTTTGGATCACAATTTTTCTTCCCCCTCTCCAACAGCAATAAGACTGTGTAAAGAGAAACATTCTGCTTATTGCTGAAATGCAATTAAATGCTTTATCCACCACACAAGGTACCAGATCCCAAATCCTTCCCTGCTGGCCAAGGCAAAACTCCAACAAGAGAGTTCAAAACAACCATATCATTACTGGCAACCATATCATTACTACACATCAGAAGGGTGTTTGCCATGGAGTAAAAGGGATGGCACGGTTCAACAGTTATTTCCTAAAATTCCCATTTAGAAAATTTATAAGGTAAAATGCTAGTTTTTCAAAATACGGTTCCCCATCCACTTGTAAATCCCAGTAAACAAAAAACAAAACAAAACAAACAAAAAAAACCAAAAACAAAAACACCAAAACCCTACAAAAAAACCCCTACTTTAAATTAATCTGAACTTTCTTGCTGGTGTTCTATTTTTAGATGTTGAACTTGTGTTAGCTGTTCTAACAAGCTTATATTCTTCAGTATTATTATTCTAACTATTCATTCTTAACATTATTCTTACTATTCATATTGGGCTTCTTTTGGAAGCCTTAATAACATATCCCACTAGGCCACGTGTTCCCAGTACAAAAAGATGGCTCTGCTCCAGTATAGTTTGGGATAGAAATATGGAACAAAGGAAAAGTTTGATACAGACAAACATGTAAAAACATGAGCACAACACAAGGCCAACCTGGTCAGCTGAGCAGGCAGGAGCTCAGCACACCAGAAACTGCTACCAAATGTTATTGCTCACACCACTGGGCTGATTTCATTCAGTTCACTTATTCCTAACAAGGCAATTATTCTCACCACCATGGCTCCAGTTTCCCAGTGAGCCTGGAAGAAGACTGGGAGAACAAGAGAAAGTAGGAAGGAAGTGATTAACATCAAATTCTTCAAAGCTCTAGAACAGACTTTACATTGAAATACCCAGGGAGAAACACAGCTGACTCTTAGATGCATAAACGGTTTGTCTGTGGGGTTATAAACTGGATTTATGGGTGGCAACCAGGAGGAGAACTTGGTGTCCCAATTTGTTGTGTGTATACAGCATAAATTGTAGCTTTAGATCCAAAGGAGAAAAATTGCATAGACATATGTTTCAGAACAGCAAAATTATACTAAGAAAATAAAGGATATTAAAAATAAAATCTATACACACAAAAAAAAATTACAGAGAACAGAGGCCACACATTACTAAAAAATGCCAGTTAAATTTATCACAGAATCATCACAGAGGTTGGAAGAGACATTCAAGATCAGATAGTTCCACCATCAACCACCACCATAATCACCCTAAAATCCAGATGCCCCTTGAACAGTTCCAGAGATGGTGACTCCACCACCTCCTTGGTGTATATTCCAATTATTGACCACTCTTGCAGTGAAAATGTTTTTTCTAATATGGATCTGAACTTCCTCTGGCAGGACTTAAAGCCTTTTCCTCTCATCCTTTCACTTTGGACATGGCAGATGAGGCTGACTCTTGCCTCACTCTATCCTCCTCTCAGGGAGTTGTGGAGAGGGAGAAGGTGTCCTTGAGCCTCCTTTTCTCCTGACACCTCCAGCTCCCTCAGCTGCTCCTCATGAGACATTTCATCTAGACCTTCTCACCCACAAGCTTATGAACAGCAATTGCACTTGTACTGCAGATATACAAATTAAACTCCTATTTTCTATCTCCAGCTCCGGGGACATGTTCAAGGCCAGGTTGGATGAGACTTGGAGCAACCTGGGATAGTGGGAGGTGTCCCTGACCATGCCAGGGGGTGGAATGAGATGATCTTTAAGGTCCCTTCCAACCCAAAACATCATGTGATTCTGTGATTCTGAAGTAGACACACTTCTGTTTGGTGCTTTGAAAGATTCCCAGTAAGAACCAGCTACATCTACAGGTCCCACAGCGTATTTGGGAATATGAATCAGTTAAGATCCACAGTGACAATCAGTGGCTAAAGTTTGCTCAGCTCTCAAAAACCCTGTGAGGCAGAGATCCTCACACAGGACCCCCTGAAGTCAAGGGAAAGTGTTCAAAATTAATTCAGTAGGGTTTGCACACAGCTCACAGGGATTTGATTTCTAGGGCTGTTGATCTGTTGCCTTCCATGACCACTAATTTTGCTCACATATCTTTCAATGTAGTTCAGCTATCTCTTGGATAATTTCAAATCTGCCAAGTCAGATGGATGTGCTGCATGCCCTGGTCCATAAAAATGAAAGGCCAGCTATTAATTGGCTTTGACTTCAATTTAGTGACTTTGGAAAAGTCCCTCTTGCAGCCACAACATTTTATTTATTGAGAGATATATTCAGATCTATTTATTCCAACAACGAAATTGTCTGGTTTGCTGCCATTTATTTTATAAAAGAGATAATAAAAATGTAATGAGTATGGAGATTCAAAAGTGGAAATGACACAAAGAAAGCAATAATCATTAAAATAAAAATATAAACAAGTCTATAAACCAAACCCTCAAGACATTTGCCATGTATAATGTAACTTTTATACCTCTTACTTCATAATGCATAACTTTACAAGAAAATTAATTTAATGCTTTTGCTAACCTTACTCAACCCCAATCAAGTAATAGGTAGCAAGAAAAACAATTATATGCACACAGAGTAAGCTTTCATTTAGTTCAAGTGGTGATTCAAGTATTTCAATAGCATAATAAAGACCTGAAATCTATTTAACCAATGGCAAAACCCTGAAAATCAGTTTTTCACTAGAGACTCCTTGGATATTTAAATCCACATAAACTTCTGTGTCAGGGCTGTTGTGGGATACTTACCTGTCCCGACCTCTATAAATTTCATCAGGTACTTCAGCCATGATACAGAAATAAACTCTATACATAGGAGGAACAGAGCTTATGGCCAAAACATGCTGTCAATAACAGCATGGAAAGAGAGGAGAGGATCTCGGGTCCCAGTCTGAGAGGGCAGGAGGAAAGGACTGACACCCATCAGCCCACCCTGGTAGGATCACCCACAGCAGAGGGTTTGGCCATGGCAGCTCACACCACCGGCCCAACCCATCCCTGGAAGTGTTCAATGCCAGGTTGGACAGGGCTTGGAGTAACCTGGACTAGTGGAAGCTGTTCCTGCCCATGGCAAGAGGTGGAACAGGATGGTCTTTGAGGTCCTTTTCAGCCCAAACCATTCTGGGATTCTGTGATCAGAGCTGAGGCCTGCTTGGGCTGGAAAATCCTCACCTTGCCATCCATGTGACATCATGACACCTCCCGTGGTGCTGGAAGGGGTTGTCAGAACAAAAGCAAAGGGCTGAAAAGCTCTTTAAACCTTCACCTTTCTCGCTGAGGTCCTGCCCCAAGCTCCCAACAGTGTGATTCCCATTTCACTGCAGAGGGAAAGGCTGAATCGTAGAGGTATTGAAGTGGTAGGTTAAAATTGGGGCATTTAGTCCTTACATCTACTCAGAGATAATTGGCTTAATTTTCCCTGTTGTGAGGCCTTCCTGCCTCCTGCTGCCTTCAAAAGACATCAGACTGCACACACACAGATTAGAAAATAGCACTGACTGTTAAAATGTTTGATTACAGATATTTCCATAATCACAAGCAAACATGTCAGACTTAAATGATCCTACTTTTAGGCTCCCCACCTGTAAAGCACGAAACAAGGCACTTCATCCACTTTTCCAAAGCAACGACAGGGTTATTTCTAGAGCTGACTGAGTCTTTAGGCAATGGAAGAACCATGTTCAGAAAGTGGAGGGATAAGTAAGTATATGCTGCAAAAAAAAATTTAAGAGGCTTTCAGAAGCAGGAAGAATTTCTCTGTACTGATTAATGCCTAAAAGTTTTGCTCCCATTGAGGTCAGTGACATGGCTGAGATGTCCATGGTCACATAAAGATTGCAATTCCCTAAGCAGCTTTGTGGGTAGTCAAAGGCAAGATCTACAAACCAGTCATTATCACAATTCATATCAATCACTTTTAAAGCTGATGGAAAGATGAAAGCTTCAGCTCAGTAGGTGGCCTGTTCCAGAGCCTGATCCAGAGAGGACAACAGAGCAATCCATGTGTGCCCTGACTTCAGCAGGGCTTGGACAGGGACTTCATGTCTTTGAGTTACAAATGTTGGAGCTTTGGACAGACACTGATGGACAACCAGCCTCATTGGGGACAGAGATTTCAGGCACTCATATTACTGCAGAAAAGCAAGAACTTAATGCAGGTCTGATAAAACAATGATGTTTCCTTCAGCCACCCTCATCTTCAGCTCAACCAACAAGCACAACATTCTTCCACGTTTGGCTGGAAGACTAGGAGAAGTATTTTCTGATCAAGTCGCATCCCAGGACAGGAGCAGCCAGGAGCCAGCTGCCAGCAGAGGTGGAGCAGCTCATTGTGCCTGGGACAGGGGTCAGGGAGAGGCAGCTGCCAGGCTGGATGATGTTTTGGCAGGCTGAATGCAGCGACACAGGTCGTTGTCCTCTGCCTCATGCACGTCCATTCTCCAATGAGTCAAAATTCCCTTGCACCAAGGGAAGGAACAAGGCAGGAACAGCAGTGCCCAAGGTCCCCTCACACCATCCCGTGTATCTGGCTGCAAATGTCCGCTGAACTTCAAAATTAATTCTCTTTTCCACATTCTCAGCTTCTTAAACTTTTACGACCTAAAATACTGATCTGTCCCATTACCTCAACCAGCTTGTTGATATGTCAGTTGGCAAATTGGATGCAAATGTTTCTTCTCCTTTCCCTACCATGTCCAAACCATACAGTTACACCATTCTGAACTCACATAAACTCCCAACTGTGTTTATTTCAGAGCTGTAAAGCTGATTTGACTGTTTAAATTGATACAAGGGAATAGAAACAAATCGCTTTACAGCCTCCAAGTTGG
Source organism: Melozone crissalis (assembly GCF_028551555.1). Classification (NCBI taxonomy): domain Eukaryota; kingdom Metazoa; phylum Chordata; class Aves; order Passeriformes; family Passerellidae; genus Melozone; species Melozone crissalis. The sequence goes on from NW_026535814.1 coordinate 19,985,417, forward strand.
CTTCTGCTGCCCAAACATCCTTTTTTCTGCCTCAGGCTTCAACTATTCTCCACCAAATGGATCTGAGCACAAGTCATGTACATGAGTTATTCCAAGCACATGTATTTTAGGGGTTTTTATACTCAGATGTTTTTTTCCTTCATTTCAATTACAAATATCTGGTTTTCCTTAATCATTCATATCCTTATTAAGGACCTTGCCAATGTCCATTTAAAACAAATGATGACTTCTTGAATGGGTCAGACCATCCAGAAAGCTACGACTTTTTCCTCCAGTAAAATCTATAATGAGAATTGTGTGAATAACTCTTTTTTGTTGTTGTTTCATGCTTGAACTGAAAAACTAAAAAAAAAAAAAATTAGTATAGAATGAGTCTTAAAACTGTTTCATTTTTCTCAAAGGAATGACAACAAGCACAAAAACACAATAAATGTTTTATTGCAGTACTTTTCTCCTTTGAAAAATTATCATCGAATTTAGCTAAACTAGGCTTTAATACATGCAGACTGTAACTCTTTTATTTTCCCTTTCTGCATTTGATCTTTTTTTAATTTTCTTCTGACAAAGTACTCTGCTAAACACAGCTGTTACTTCTGGATGTGGAATGACCTGAAACTGCTTTTTTAGCAATAAAAGGCATCTTTCTCTCTAAAATTATTCTTTTTTATCCAAAGACAGAAAGAGATCTAACCTTTTCCTCTCTCATAGAGCAAAACTAAGTATTTACTAATGGTGGGGCATTGGAATCAGCCATGGGATTTGACTTGTGCTGCAGCCATGGAAAACATAACCATGGCACAGAAGTGACATATCTAATGTTAAGGGCAAAATTATTTGAAGTGTGTTTCTTCAGTGACTATGTCACCACAGCATTTCAGCCCTTCCTGGAAACACAGTAAATCCCAGAGCAGCCTTGTGGAGAGGTATTTTGGTTCACAGCAAGGAGCCTGGGGTGCATCCCAAGCATAACCTCACCTCAGATGAGGTTCAGACTAAAGGACTTAAGGCAAGTGGAAGCAGCCCTTGGCTCTTCCCTTCGCATCAGGAAAGCTTCAGCCAAACCCCTGGCTTTCCAAATCAACTTTTCATGACCTCCAAACTAATCCCAACCTTTGCACTGGACTCGGTACAACTGGCAAATTTATATTGTAAGCTTCATTAAGCCTCCTTCGGTCTCATAAATCCTATATTACCCAAGAACTGGCTATGCAGAAAGCACTCAGGGTCACACAAGACTAAGAGCGTGGCATTTAAATAACTCACACTAGTTAGATGTTTCCTCCACATAACTGGAAGCCTTCATTGAAACAAAATGTTGCATTTTGAGCATTACAATAGAACCCGGCTCTAAACCTAACCTTGGCTGCAGATAAGGCATATCCCTCAGGGTGAAAATTTACTGTGAGTAAAGCAAGCTGATGCAAACTCTGTGTTTTCCTTCACCGCTGTGCCAAAGTTCAGCAGCAAGGTTCTGCAATGCATCTTTCAAATCCCGTAAAAATAACTCCTACTAATAATACAGAGAATTAAAAAGGCATAAAGCACATCAAGAGGCCAGAGCTTAAAGTATTCAGAGTGATATCTCCATCACAGGATTTGCAAACTTGAAAATTACTCTGTAGTTCTGTAGTCACCAGTTTCACAGAGGTTGTCCCTGATCTAAGGGCAGGAATACACACCAAGAAAAAATTCAGAATAAGGCAGCCAAATCTACTGAGAGCAGCATATATAATTTCCTATGGGGTGAACAAAATTTGACCCTAACCATCATTCTGCAGCAATAATTTCATATTCATAATCCCACCAGAACACTATCTTGTTACCTGCTCCTACTGCTAAACAAAAAGTAGCAATATTTTTTTTAAAATGCCCATACAAATTGGCCTGAACCAATTCTACAACTCTGATACTGTTTTTAATTTAAAAAAATACTTCAACAGATAAATTTAAATTTTGAAGTCCTAATACCTACCTCCACGTTCTTCCAAATCACTTCTGCACCTGCAGCTGACTCCCAGCCTCAGGCAGGGTACCCAGCTCAGCCCAAAGGTGATCCCCAAATTCATTCACCTACCCAGCTGTGAGAGTGAACCCAGTGTTACTCTCAAACACAGGGTAAAATTGGGAGTACCTGGCTCAGAGACACCAATACCACATTTCCACCTCTTTTCCACTTGAAGAATGCAGTGTTAATTGCAGAAACTGACTATGACTTTTTCTCCAATTCCTCATTGCAAAGAGTCCAATCTGTCCCTATATCCCAGTTCCCTCCATTCCTCTCCTCTGGAAGAGCCAAACCTTGATCTCCCCCTGGACCTCCAAGCTCAATTTGAACACATCTCCAAGCCTTGTCTGGGGAATTCACAGCACTCACACTTGTAAATGATACACAGAAGGAGATCTGGCAAAACACTATTTCTTTTTTGTTTCCCTTTCCTTTCCTCATGAACATGGGCATTTCACCTAAAATATTTGATTTCATAGATTTTAGTCCCATTTATCCCCCATAGAATGGGCACTAATTCCCATTCCCAATGCTAGATGTGCACAGGGCATCCACTGGCCCCAGGTGCCACCACAGCCACGAGAAACTGGTAAAAAATGCCCTCTGTACAAAAGAAAATAAACCAATACACTGGGATGTGCTGTGCTGAAGTTCACAAATCTTAACCCGGAGACTGTTTCTAAATCCATAACTCAGTCAGTCCCCAGAAGACAGAAGGCAGATTTTGGTCTGAGTTGAAGTTCTTTGCCAGAAACATGTTTGGAAAGAGGACAGAGCACCACCTGCATTGGTGGGTAAGGCCGAACCTTAGGCAGTACCTGACACAACTTTAGACAGCCTCAGAATGAGCCAGCAATGTCCCCAGTCACCCTGCACCCACAGGGCACATTTACATGTAACATTGTAGATAAGTAATATTAGCTTCTAAAAAAAATTAAAGCAAAATTAAACATTTTGAAAGATGTATATTAAATATATATATATATATATATATATATATATATATATATATATATAAAATAGCCATATTAATATCTTTTGGTTGTTAAGAACATCTGTAAAAGAACACGGCTGCTCTGCACACTCCTTCAAAATCCTCAGCAAAAGGAAGAGCAAGAGAAACCTTGCTCCATCCTGCAGTAAACAAGTCCACACTTGAAAACAGCACTAGAAACATTTTTTATGTACAGCAACAAGAATCCTGAGCAGCTCCACTGAGACTGATGGATATGACCCTTCTCTCACTTATATGAGTGATGTTTTATTAACTACAGAGGAATAAAACCTGAGATGACAGCCAGACTCTATCACATAAGTTTTTACCTGCAGCCCTCACTCCTCTCCATCTCTCCCATCTTAGGTCTAATGAAAAGACCATGAACATTTTAGGGGAATCCCTTGCCCTGCACTTTCAAAAGACATAAAGCCATTTTTCCAGTGCACAATTGCCAATCCCATGGCACAGGAGCAGATAAGATGCCACAGGGTGTGGAGACAACAATTAAATTAAAGAATCCTTGAAAAGTTTGATTTAGAAGGTACCTTAAAGGTATTTTAGTTCCAATCCCCCTGTTGTGGACAGGGGCACCTTCTGCTGGACCAGGTTGCTCCAAGCCCCATCCAACCTGCTCCTGAGAATCCTGCAACGTGCCGCCACACCACACCATTTTATTCCAATAATTCTGGAACCAGCAGCTTGGGAAATTTGTCCTGTCGTTTACAATCTTTGAAGTGCAAACTTCAGGCTCACACAGAACAGAGAGCAGAAGTGATGTCTGTGTTTTCAGGTGAGCAAAGCTGCAGACTTCAAAGGTTCCGCACTAGTCTGTGAAGCCTCTTAAAGATTGTCACCTGAGTTTATCAAAAGCTGGCAGAAAACGCATCCATACATCCAGATAAATGCATTCTTTGATCTGAGTGATAAAAACAACTGTTTTTCTTCATGTAAACTCCTTTTTTGTAAATGTTTATGAACTGTGGGAAATTATGTCTCTGCCAGAATTTAAAATAAAGTGATTCAATGGGTTTGCCTTACACTTACCATTCATTATGCTCACAAACATTGCAGGAATCCCAATGGAGTTTTCAAGGAAGGTTCACGATGTTGTAGTTACCAGGGAAACACATGATAAATTGTTGTTATCTGAAAAAGAAAATCCCCATTAACTTTCTATTAAGGAGCAAGCAAATGTGAACTATATGGAGAAATGCCTTTACGGTTTCCATATTAAAATGCTGAGTGCTTTGTCCCAAGATTAACCAAATAATGGCCATGCTCTGACATTTCAATCCACTGTGAACAGCACCTAGCACTTTACAGTCTGTGGTTTACCATGCATTCCTAAAGACAGCCCAGTATTCAGCTGGATCAGCCCAGGAACAGCAGACACCATGTGATTGTGTTTGCAGTTAAAATATTTACAAGCAAAGCTTTGCTAAGCTAAGCTAAGAGGAAAAAAAAGCAATGTATTTCACACCAAATTGAAGGGGTTTTGCCAGCTCCCCAAGGCTTGTACAGGATATCCAACCCCAGATGAAAAGCTTAAAGGTTTAACAATAGGGTAATTTTGCATAGAATA